>NW_012137191.1:8673350-8785493 GCF_000956105.1 Propithecus coquereli | reverse complement strand
CATGCCTGTAGTCCCAGCTACTCGGGAGGCTGAGGCAGGAGGATCTCTTGAGCCCAGGAGTTTGAGGTTGCTGTGAGCTAGGATGACACCACGGCACTCTAGCCCAGGCAACGCAGTGAGACTCTGTCTCAAGAAAAACAACATAAAAAAAACTAAATTATCTGAGATCTAAACTGCCACACCAGCCTTCTTTTGGCTTCCATTTGCTTGAAATATTGATTTCCACCCCTTTTACCTTGAGTCTAAAAGCATCCTTGCAGGTTAAATGTGTTTCCTGGAGACAGCAGATGCTTGGCTTGTTTTTTTTTTTTATCCATTCGGCCAGCCTATGTCTCTTGAGAGGGGAGTTCAAGCCATTCACATTTATTGAAACAACTGATAAGTGGGGTGAATTACTGTTCATTCTGTTGGGTTGCATTTTGTTGCTTTGTTTTCTCTCTTTAGCCATTGTGGAATCTAGCCTTTGATCTTTAACTTTTGAGTGATTTTAGATTCAAGAATGTTTATGGTGTTGATCCTTGTGTAATTCTGTTTTGAGTATTTCTTGGAGAGCTGGTCTTGTCTTGGTGAATTCCCTGTCTTTGCTTATCTGAGAATGTCTTTATTTCTCCTTCATATATGAAACTTAGTTTTGCAGGGTACAAGATTCTAGGCTGGGCATTATTCTGTTTTGGAAGAGTGAGAAGGGGGCCCGAGTCTCTTCTTGGTTGTAGGGTTTGAGTTGAGAAATCTGGAGTTATTCTGATGGGCTTTCCTTTTTTTGTTACTTGTTTCTTTCGCCTTATAGGTCATAGAAGGGCCTCTTTAGTGGATATTTTGGTCAATCTGATCACTGTATGATGTGGTGTCTTCCTATTTGCATTGAATCTCCCTGGGGTCTGTTGAGCTTCTTGTACCTGTACATCTAGATTTTTAGCAAGGCCTGGGAAATTCTCCTCTATTAATTCTTCAAATAGCTTATCCAGCCCTTGAGTGTTTTCTTCTTCACCTTCCGGAATCCCTATCATCCTCAGGTTCAGTTTTTGCACATAATCCCACATTTCTTTTAGGCTTATTTCTTTTCTCTTAATTTTCTGCTCGATCTCTGTGACTGACTTATTTAATTGGAAGGAGTTGTCTTCAATCCCTGAGATTCTTTCTTCTGTTTGATCTACCCTGTTCTTGAGGCTTTCCACTGTGTTTTGTAGTTCCCTGAATAAGTCCTTCATTTCCAGGAGATCGGTTTGATTTTTCTTTAATATTTCAATTTCTTTAGTGAATTTTTCTTCCAAGTCCTGGATTTTTTTTGTGGTTTCTTTGTGTTGGTTATCCATTTTTTCTTGCATATCATTCAATTTTCTTACAATCCATGTTTGAAATTCTTCTTCTGTCATTTTAGTGTTCTGAGTTTGGTTAATGTCCATTGCTGGGGAGCTGTTGTTCCTCTTTGGGAGTGTACTTTCCGTTTGAGTCTTCATACTTCCAGAGTTCTTTTGCTGGTTCCTTCCCATCTGGATCAGTTGTTCCTTCTTGTCTTTAGATTTTTGTTTGGATAATGACACGCCCTGTTTCATCTCTGAGCCGGTAGGTGGTGTTTGTGGGTGAGATTCGACCACACCCTTTATGATGAATCAGTAGATGCAGTAAAAGGGTGTGCAGGATGATCTCCCTGTCAGTAGGTGGCACTTGCTGGGAGGAGTGAGCTGCAGTCCTGTTTTTGGGTCCTGTAGCCAGCTCTTGTTCCTCTAGAGAGGCCCTCTTGTACCTCGGGCGCTGGGTGGGGCCCTGGGACTTGCAGGTGTGTCCTTATTCTCCATCTCAGTGGGGGCAGGTCCGGGAGTGAGTCTGGGTGGGGCTGCGTTGGGTAAGCCTGCCCTCAGGCTCCACAACTGCTGTTAGCAGGGGTCAAAGGTGTGTTCTTTGCTTCTGTGCAAAGCTTCTGGGAGGGGCTGAAATGGCTCCACTCTGCTGAACGTCTGGGCTTGGGGGCTGGGGCTGTCTGAGACCTGCACTCTTGAGCAAGTCTCGCTGCCCTCCACCCTTCCCGTCTCCGTGGCCTCTCCCAAGCCTCTGCCAGCAAGCGGGACCTCAGGCCGATGGATCTCCCCTGGCTGTGATGTGGGCCGGGAGGTTCCCTACCCAGGATCACAGCCTGAGCTGGGTGCACAGCCCTCTTTCGGGAGGAGGGTTGCCACTCAGGCACGCTGATCTGCCCCTGAAGGCGCACACTCCTCAGTAGGCTTTTTCACAGATCTCCCTTCTGTGCCCCAGGGCAGTGCAATCGTGACCTAAGTGTATGGGGTCTGGTCTGCAGTCCTGTCCCCTGGGCCCTGGAGATCAATCCCTGACCCTGCCAGGGGAAGGGGTGCTGGTCTTCAATCACCTACAGGGTGCCCAAGCTGGATCAATTTCACTCCACCTCGGGATTTGCCCCACTGTCCTGGAGTCCCTAGGCAAGCATCAGGTAGGAAGAGCTGGCAGGTAGGGAGCTCACAGTCTCAGTTCCCCTCAGTCTGCTGCAGGGCCCCAAAAGGAAAGGTCCCATTCCTTGGAAATGCCTCCGTGGCTAAATTGTCTTTCTGGGCACCCACAGGTAGGGAAGGGGAAGAAGAGAATGGAGCAATATGGCATCTGCCAATAGGCTCGGGTCTGCAGGCCGGGAGGTGCTGCGAGGGAGCTGGGAGCTGGTGCCCTATCCTCAAGAGGCTCACTGCTCACCGGCGGCAGCCGTCTCTGGGCTGGTGTTGGTAGATCTCTCCAACCGCTCAGGAGCCCACCAACAGTCCGAGATGCAAGGGAGGGGAAAGTTATCTGCTCCACCTTCCCTTGTCGCTGGTCTCCAAGCCTCTCGGGGACCTTTCTCCTTCCAGTTGTCCGCCGCTATGTCTTCCCGTGGAGTCTCCTGTAGTTTCAGGCATCCTTCCTTCCAACCCTCACCCGATCTATATTTTTCTGCTAGTTTATTTTTTTCACTTTCTTCCAAAATCTGTCTTTTTGCAGAGACACTCTGACTGGCGGCTTTTCTCGTCCGCCATCTTGGCTCCTCCTCGCAATTATTTTTTTAACAAAAATTTGGTATCTGCTCTGTGCTAAGCACTCTAAGCAGAAACTATGGTATGGTAGAAAGAGCACAAACACATACACTTCACATACAAGCTAACTGACCTTGAGTAAATTACTTAACCTCTCTGGATTTCAAATTCCTTAGCTACAAAATAGGAATAATAAAACCTAACTCAAGGGATGCTAGAAGGCTTATGTGAAATAACAACACACAAAATGACTTGCACATTTTAGGAACTTAATATCAATAAAATAAGTATTAGTCCCTCATTCCATTAATTTGCTTTATAATAAAAGTAGTCCTTATAATCACCGTACAAGCTTATGTAAATAATAATAAATCATCAAAACTCAGGATAGAGGATAATCATTTATGCATACCTGTTCCCCCCAAGGGAATCCTGTAGTAGTCTTGTCAGCTTAGAATCTCTATAGGGGACATGAGTTGCCCTCTTGCTCTTGTCTCCCAAGGCACTTATTACATTGCCAAGTGCCAACTAAAAGAGAAAGAAAGAGAGCAAAATGATACAAAGTCACTAATTATAACACTTTCAAATAAAATAAGTTCACAGGAAATAATATGGAGACATAACAGAATTGAAAACATTTGTGTTTGGTTTTATTTTACACTTGTGTCAGATACCACTCAAAATTTAGTACTACATATATATACCTAACTCACTAATACTTAAAATTCTATTCAGAGATTTTCTTTAGAAATGGAAATATTACAAGATTGACAACTTCTAACTATCCCTACAATTATCAGAGCATCAGGTTTTGTCCCCAGAAAACTGTCAATTCATGTTGCAAATTCTTCTCCTCAACTCAGTGAAGAAATAGAATGTTTAGTTTGTTTAACAGTTCCATGAAACTTTCTTATTACAATATAGGTCCCTTACAGGAGAACAAAATCTCCTTTAATCACAATAAAAATACCAGTATAATTTCTCTGAACAGGGTATTCCTATGCAAGTATAGCCGTCCTTAGGAATACAATGAAACTATGTGCTAAGCATCCAATTTTTTAAAAGTTAAGTTAAAGTACAGAACTCTTTAGTCACTCTTCCTGCCACCTTACTGTTTTTCCTACTGTCAGGAAACTAGCGCCTATAGGATAAGCATTATCCAAAATGTTGGTCACACTAGCCTTTAGTAATGCAAACATCTATAACCACGTCTCTGTTAGGGCCAACAGATCATTCAGGGAGTAGCACCAGTACCATATTGTGTCTCAATTCCCCTTTTCCAGAGAGCCTGTTGCAGCCTTTAGCACTGGCCACACTGAAACTCTACTAGATGTGTTTCAACATGCTTCAACAGCCTAAAGAGGAAAACAGAGCAGTGGCTTTTGTCTTTTCCTGACAGCACAAATGTAAACACCATTATGATTTTACCTCCTAAAAAATTCAAAACAATACACAAGGTCCAGGATCCAGGTCACACCCCTTTTACACAATATCCAACCGTATGGTGGGAGCCTCAAGGGGGGTCTTGGAATTGGAAAGTCTGGCTCTCTCTCATCAGCCACCGCTGATAATTCCCCCACAGAAGGGTCACAATCATATAGGAGAAAGTATTGGGAAGTGATAAAAAAGTACTATATATTCGGACCCCAGCTCCAGGATGAGAGGAAAACAAAGCAGAAACCACGCACTCTGATGCTGTCAGCATCACAGAAATTTAGGGATGCTATTACTTTTATGCAGGTACAAATGTCCAATTTTATAATGAAAACAATAAGAAGAAAATATTTATTATACAAAAATATGCTCTAAAACATTTTCTTCCGTATAACAGACGCTTTATGTTAACTCAATCACAAGGAGTTTTCCAATTGAAATACCACTAGGTGGCATCGTATTAAAGTTAATTCCTAACATAGCCTAGAAAAAAATCTCATTTTGAAAAATCATTACCAAAAAAATTTTATTATAATTCCCAAAGTCAACAAAATGACTGTCATAAAATGTTAGCAAAAAGCCATGAAACACTTAATATTAAATGTTGATTTTCACAGTATATTATTAAATGTAGAAATAATTTTCAAATAATTATTTTATTATTATAATAATATATATAATTTTCTGCACATATCATGAAATTTAATCCAACTAAATTTGCACACATAAAGAAAACCTGCAATGTTTAAAAAAAAAAAAGCTTTGGGAGGCTGAGGCAGAAGGATCCCTTGAGGCCAGGAGTTTGAGACTAATCTGAGCAAGAGCAAGACCCCAGCTCTATAAAAAAAATAGAAAAAATTAGCCAGGTATGATGGCACACGCCTGTAGTCCCAGCTATTCGGGAGGCTGAGGCAGGAGGATCACTTGAGCCCGGAGTTTGAGGTTGCAGTGAGCTATGATGAGGCCACTGCACTCTAGCCCAGCCGACAGAGACCCTGTCTCAAAAAAAAAAAAAAAAAGAAGGAACCTCCAATGTGAGAAGATAAGAGATTCAATGCATTACTAACGAGTTTGCTGCAACTTTCATTCCTCAGTTCAATGCATGAAGGATTTCCATTTGGGTATAACGTATTATAAAAGATAAAAGGACACTAGAAAAGCTCTGATATATTCCCAGCACAAAGCCTTACAAGTCCACAGTTGATAGAAATGCCTTCTTTTGCCCTCTCGCCTGTGGCTCCGGTACGCTTCAGTCTTTCTGATCCTGCCAGATCAACAAAATGGAACTTCGCAGTCAGAGTTTCAAATTCATTCATCTGTGATGATTCAGAAATCATCTTATTATCAGTTGCATTTTCCTGAGATTAGGGAAAATAATTGAAAATGCTTTATTAATGTGACACTAAACATCCTCCAACCCCACCTTACCCTTATCCCATGTACACATATAGGCACAGCGAAAGAAACAGCCACGTAGCCGAATAAACAAATATAAAAATGTTTTCTGGCAATTAGAAACTTAAAGTCAGAAAGAAGCTGGAAAGTCAGAACCCAACTGTTGTTATCAGCAGAGACTCTGCTTTTGTTGATGAAGGGAAACTTATAGCACATACTCCTCAAAAGCGAAGTGTCTCGGGTGACTATATTCATCACCAAATGGCCACAACATGCTTTCTGGTTTTGCAGACATATATCCAGTTTTTTATTTCAAAATCTTACACGGTTGGACAGCTTCAACTTAAATAGGATCAGAAAAGGAAATTAGGAAAATGAATGATTAAACAAATTGAATTTGGCTCAAATATATTCTCCTAGGATTCATGTGGTCTTAGGGAGATAAAGATTGAAAGTTTAAGAAATTAGAACTAATAACTCACAACATCTATTTGGGGACACACTCTGGTTTGACACACATGAATGGTAAAAATGGCATGTGAACGAGAGCTCTGAACATTCATCTGGGTACTAGCAGTGGTCCGAGATAAAGCACCCAACTTCAAACACTGCATCATCTAGAAAAGGGGAAGACAGAAGAATTTTACTTGAATAATATTTAAACAAGATATTATGCAATCCAAAGTCTGAACTAATGGCTAAAATCCACCATGTTAAAGGATGTAAAAGATGTGGATTTTCATATTATTAGTTAAGTTACAGTCACTTTTTAAGCTGAACTTCTCAGTATAATAGTGTATTATTTTTTAAATAGAAGAAAACACTGAGATTCCATTGTTTGCCATTTGCTGACATTTGCAGCTTCCATTCCAAAACTGTTACAGTAGAACACTTTGGTACAAACTGAGCAATAACTTGAATTACTCAGGCTCTTCTGAATTTTCTGTTGAAATTTTTATTTGTAATTTTTCTTAACTGTCTCCTTTTAGGAGCCATGATAAAGTCCTACATATGCTACAGCAAAAAGTACGAAAGGACTGTGGTCTCATCCCTCACCATCAATCCATCAATTCTATTTCTCTTTCTCTAGCTATGAAAGAAAACTATGCATATACTACCTTAGATTCTTTTGATGCTATGACAAATGTACTGACTTTATCATAACTCTGACATTTTTATGATAGTATCTTGATTAAAAATATGAGGAAAGAAGACAAGATTTTAACTCCATGTTATGCTTAAGGATACAAATTTCCTATCTTGATCTTAAGTAGACTTTCAGCAAAGCTGACTATTTAAATAAAGCTAACTATGCTCTATTTTAACTACACCATAAATATCACCTCTGATTCTGTATTCACAGTACGTGTTGTGACGCCCACAGTATAAATTCCTCCAGTTGAATCTTCATGAATTCTTATATTCGATTTTTTATTTTTTGAATCAATATCACGAGTGGTATCAAATAAGTCAAGGACCTCTTCATTATAGAGCTATCAAAAAGAAATATTAAAAGTTTAATTTTAGCAGAAATTGCCTGGTAGTTTTCACGACACATATAATGTGATCTTTCAGACATTTTAAAAGTTCTTTAAAATGATACATATTTCTTCAAAATAACACATGAAAATGAATGAGGCAATTATTATTACAAATATAAGTAAATGCTGGATTTATTCATAAGAGTAAGAATAGTAAATGATTTAATCATGGCTAATGGGCTGGGGACTAGCTAAAATGATCTACTAATCCTTTGCAATAGGTAAGCAAATACCTACAAAATACAAGCAAACCCTAAGAAATATGTGACAAATTTTAAGCTTTGAGAATATTTTAAGGATTTTTACTGCTTGAGCTAAAAATATTTTATTTCCTATTGCCCTGCAACCCTTCTTAATGTGTTTAAAAATTAACATTTAGCAAGTTTGCAAGGTCAGCAACAATATCAGCGTTTCTGTATCAATAATGGCTAACAAAATCCAGCTACATCCTTAGAAGACAGGATGTACACACCTTTTTTTTTTTTTTAACAATATGCTGTAAAACCACAATGCCTAACAACATTTTGGAAGGTGAAAGGGAAGAGGGAAGAATGTTGTTTCTTTTCTTTTTCCACCATCACTTATCTTCCTTTTTTTGTAGAAACACATAATTAAATTCTCCTTGGTTTTTACTAAATGAGGAAGTCCACTAAAACGAGCAGTAAGAAAATTAAAATTAATTAAAGTTTTCTATTTTGTGCTAAATAATGCTGAATAAAATGTTTCACCAATGACCAAAATGACTAACTCATGGATCAGGTGATCTAGACTAGAATACTCTTTGGACTAAAACCCCAGTATTATGCCATCCTCCACCTACTTGCAATATTGCTCAAATCCTAGATGTTTTCTTATGGTCATGTCCCTCCCACCAGACAAGATTGCCCTAAATTAATTCACACCTGACCAGGATAGAAGCTTCTTCAGCCAGATTAGTGCTACATCCTTAATCCTATGATATCTCACATTTTCCCCCTCCTTTTTGGTCTTAGTTGCTGAGTTCCCAGCACTTTGTGAGATTGTCTAAATTACAACAGTAATTTATCTTTATCTCTTGATAACACAAGGTTCTGAAATAAGCAATATTAATTGTTCTTTTACTCTACGGACACTGGACAAGTGTTTATAAATGCCAACATCATTGCCTAAAAATAAGGAATACTTGTTACCTATTATCTCATGTTAATTTACTCAAACAACATTTCTTGAAGACTATATACAAGGCACTGTACTAGAAGCCAACAGTATAAAATCAAAAGTACTTATGGCCTTAAGGACAAGATTTAAAAGGAAATAATGGACCATTTAGATTATTACCTCTAAGAATTGGGCATTCACTTTAAAATCTGGAGGAGGAAGCCCATTTTTAACTGCTGTGTGTTTTTTTTCTTCAATACTCTTGAAAAGATGTTTAACAGCACGAGAAATAATACCCTGTTCTTCCTCAATGATGTTCACATCAAATCCTGTTCCCATGGTGTATGTTTTGCCAGCTCCAGTCTGAACAAAAGAACAGAAAAATGAATGTTCAACTTTAACACAACCTTAAGAAACAAAAATGAAAGTGCAACTGAATTGACCCTTCTGAAAAGTTACAACTCCTATGAAAATAATATGGTACTTACTTGTCCATAAGCAAAAACTGTAGCATTGTATCCTTCAAAGCAACCTTCAATTAGTTTTTCTATACATTGAATGTAGATCTGCTCTTGATGGGAGTCAATATCAAATACATAATCAAAAGTAAAAGCCTTATCTTTCCCTAGGAAGACCTGAGGTTCTCCTGGTGTTACAGATGTACAAATATGGCATCCTTCAATCTTCTCTTTGGCAAGCTGTGGTCTTATTCTGAGAGAAATAATCACAAAAATTAACAATGATAAAATAAATGGCCAAAAAGGAAAACCTTCAAGAAACAGGACTTAAAATTTCTTGGCCAAATCTCTTTAAAAACACTAATGTGATCAAATATTTCTCCTTCAGTTGAAAAGTTTAAATAAATTGAATTATACTGGATCAATTTCAGTATATGAGATGAGTTACTTAAGAATTCCAATTAGTTATTTAACAATCCCCCAAAATCATGAACAAGATTAAAATTCATCTTAAAATTAGATATTTACCCAGATGAATACTTTTCCTTAACTCTCTAAGAACTAGATACTTAGTTAAATAAATTCTGCTATCAAAATGTTATTTGTTATTATTATTGTTTTGGATTTCTTCTTTTTATTTCCAGTGATGATAGTATGCAAAAATGAAAAATTAAGACCATAATATTTATCTTGATGTCCTGAAGCCTTTGACTCACCTTTTTTGCAAACTCTTCACCAGTGGTTTCCAAATTTATTTGAACATTACCTTCTGTCAGCTTAATATACTTAAGTATATTCTCACAATATATACATATATCTGTTCATTTTTAAATAACACATATGTAATACTACACTGATTTGTCATTTATTGAAATACAGTTGTCCCTCAGTACCCATGGGGGATTGGTCCCAGGAGATACCAAAATCCATGGATGCCCAAATCCCTTATACAAAATGGCATAGTATTTGCATATAGTCCAAGCACATCTTCCCATATACTTTAAATCATTTCTAGATTACTTATAATACCAAATACAATGTAAATAGTTGTTATACTGTCTATACATGAAAAAAGTCTATATATGTTCAGTACAGACACAACCATCCATTTTTTATTTCCCAAATATTTTTGAGCCATGTTGATTGAATCCACAGATGTGGAACCCATGAGTATGGAGGGCAGATGGTATATACAAAAGCAGAATCTTCTAAAAACAGAAACTGAAAATAAATACAAATAGAAGTTCTAATATTTTCTCTCCAAAATTCAGTGAATTTTTATTGGTTGTCCTCCCTCCACTTGGAAGACCATAGCACTACACCCACCACACACCCATCTACTCCAGACTCCAATACCTTCCTGTTCTGTCCTCTCTTCCTAATTTCAAAGCCTATTTTCAAAGAAAGAAAGTAAATATGGTGGATTTGTTCATAACAAAACAAACCAAATCTGGCCCTATTCTATTCACTTTATAAAAAGGACTATCCTAGACTTACATACCACTGACTTACTATACCTAGGATTTTAAGAGATTCTTACTTGCCACAGAGAAATAGAAGCATTTTAAGGAAGAAAGACAAGATAATCAGAGAGGAAAAATGCAAGGAATAGATCTTAAAGGAATCTGGTCCCACATCCTTATTTTCTGAGACTAAAAAACAACCAAACAAACTCAGATCTATAGAGGTAGAACAAGTTCATCTATTTATTAAAGATAAAGCCAAGCTTAAGTCCAGATCTCTCAACTTTTAACTCTTTCCAGTTCATCAAGATAAAAGGTCAATGGAAAGATAGGAAAGACAATACTGAGAAGAGACTGAATTTCTGCAAATCTGTTTGTCTTAAAATAGGATTTTGTACGCCCCAAAAAATGTCAAGCAAAGAATATATTTATTTATGTAATTATTTTCTCTCCTCTGTGATATTGGTGTTTTTCTTTGACAAAGTCTTCAGCTTTGTTTATTTGCTTTAATGGAATGTAATAATCAATGTGGAGCTGGTTAGGCCCTGTGGAAAGAGCAATGGAGTGCCCATTAGGAGAGCTGAGCTCTAGTACTCGTCACTCCACAGATATCACATGCTCTTTTCTCAGAGCTCCAATTTCCTTAACTGTGGAGGAAAACTATAATTTCCAAGATTCCTTTTAGAGCTAACATTATGTAACTGCATGATACTGTATCATAAAAGAAGGGAAAGATGGAAATGATATTTATGTGCTGTTATACATATAAAATGATACTATAACAAATAAAGAGTTTCTTATAAGAAACTATGTACATAGACTATAAAAACAGCCCATGCTAGTAGCAGCTTTGGTTTTCTGGTTCTACATAGTCTTGGTGAGTAGTGTTTCTCAAAGTTAATATTCTCTTCTTTCCAAACTCCTCTTCTCCCACCTCACTTCATCTAGTTATGGGGAGGACACCATAACAAAACCCCCAATCTTTTTTGGGAGAATCTCCATGTTGATTGTTGCCAAGCCAGAAAAAGGAGAGCCAGAAACACCCTCAATTCAATGTCAATTCCTCCCTCTTCCCTATTCCGCCCATCTAATTTATGTCCAAGAGCTATTAATTATCTCTGAAATACATCTTCAGCCCACCAAGTTGTTTCCTTCTTTATCAACACCATCCTAATCAAGGCTATCATTATTTCTTACTTAGAATATTGCAAAAGTCTCCTTACCATTCAACCTGTGTCAACTCTTGCCCCTACTGATCTGTTCCACACACTGCAATATCAGTGATTTTGTAAAATGTGAAGTTCCTCAGGTCATTACCTTGCTTAAAACCCTTCAGTACATCTCTAAATCCCTCTGCTTTTGCCATGCTGTCTTTGTATTAAAGGATTTTCCTTGGTGGTAGTGATGATGGTTGGTTTATTTTAAGCAGTTTCACTAACGAGCTATATTCTCTCTTGCTTCTATGCTCTCAAATACATTATCTCCCTTTCCTGACACTCTTCTCCACCCTCTCTAATCCCAACTCCTTTACCAGCCTGAACATCTCATGTTTTCATTCTCTGTTTAGATATCACTCCTTTTCAAAGTTCCCACAAACTCTGCATTTCAAAATAAAGTCCTATCTGAGCTCAGGCTGTTTTCTCTCCTGAAAGCTACCTCGTCAACCCACCCCCCAAGTCTCTGCTCTCTTCTAGATTCATGGCTGCTATCCCAGTCTGTGAAGCTTAATAAATCTCATGTAATAAAACAGATAAAAATAAACACAGCTCTCTAATGAAAATGAGCACCAGGCTTAAAATCAGTGCCTCATTAATTTTAAATAAATGATTATAACCATAGGCTAGCTTATTTGGCTATTAAGATACTTTACATTTCATTTCAGCATAACAAAGAAAAACTAGGTGCCGTTTGAATTGCAGATTACGACAGCCAATTTTAGAATGCCGATGATGTCACTCAGAATGTCTTTAACTTAATCTCCTATCCTCTGCTCATCTGATTATTATCCTTGTTAATAGGCAAGGAGGATTCTGTTTGAAACGTGGATGATGCCCAATTCCATCCATTTGCATGGGTGGAGGAGAGAGAGTGGTTTAAAGCCAGCAAGATGGGTGGAACACTTTTCTACCGGATCCAGGCAATGGCAATTTCCCAGCAGGTCTGAGAAATTCTCACCTAGGAGGGGATGGTCTCCCACACAAGCAGATAATTGGAAGCTGATTATACTTCAAAGGTTAAGAATACATTCTCCTTTTCAATTCCCCTTCAAAAGTTAGTATTTTAAACTCTCCAAATCCCTAAATTTATACTCAAGCCACGGATTCTCAGATGAAGTCCCAATCCAAGACAATTCACTGCTTTATAATTGATGAGTTTGAAATGTACCCAGGTACGAATCTTAATTTAAAAACTATTACTTGAGACTATGTATAGAATAATACATAATCTATTTTTCTGGAAAAGAAAAAACTGAAAAAAGAATCTGACATTTATAACTTTGAATATTTTGAAATACCATCTTTCTTAGTATTTTTTATATAAAATGTAAGACTATTAAACACACTCATCTAATCCCAACACTAAAAAACCATCAATGTGAACATTTTGATTAACACTAAGAAATAAAAAAGTCTTGTGTGCTTTTAAAAATGTGTAATCATACAACTAGATACATTTGAAACTGCTTCTTAAAGAAAAACAATTATGGATAAAAATTGAATCTTGTTTCTCCACTAGTAAATGATTCTTTGAAGACAGAGAATATATCTTATTCATTAATAAAACAAAAGAATACAACAAATGTTTACTGACTGCTATAAATTACACTAGGTAAGGAGGGAGCATTCCAATATTGGGCATATGATAATTACAACAATCTAACTAATATCACTTTACTCTGTCACTAGAAACTTGTTCTTGAACACACATTTAAACATTCTACATTTCAACTTTTTAATCCACAAAATGAGGAGCCTGGATTTCATATTGCTAAAGTTCTTTCCAAAGTCAAATTCTATTTTAATTAATCCTTCAAGAAAAACAAAACAAAGTTTCCCTATGCTAGCTTTTAAAAGATAACAATAAACTACATTTTTTTTCCTGCCATACACTATACCCACACTACCTCTGTGACCATTCCTTATTTCTTCATGGTTCCCATTATATACTCGGTCTTCTGAAGCAAATGTTGCTGTGGCCATATGGATAAAGGACTTCATTTATGAAAACATTATCATGTCTCCTTGCTGTGGCAGGAGCTAGTGAAGATTAGAGGAGATTCTGAGACTGAATTCAGTTAAGTTTCCTAAAATTGGGCCGTGCTTTCTGTTCTTTGACTTCATAATAACCAAAACTGGTTTTAGTAACTGAATATATTAAATAAGTCAAGAGGACTAGTTTCAAGATGTCCTGGATAGAATAGAAAAATAAATAAGGAAATATATTTTGGAGGGAAGGCTTATACTTATCACACTTTCAACTAGAGTTTTAGTAATGAAACTCAGCAAAACTGAGTTTACACTTTAATTCTGCCATATGCTATTATTGTTAAGAGGCAATCTACAACCAGACCTTACTGTCCCTGCACATTCTTGCTGGTATGCCAAAAATGCAAGACCCTGACTGCTCTTTTCATGGATCATTTCTCGAGGTCGTGTTTGCAGCAAGTAACTTTTAAGGATGAGGCAACATCTTCCGCCTGAAGAAGAGCTGGCTTGCTTCTGCTTACTATGAAAGCAGTTATTCTCCAAGCTCAATGTTTCTCAATGCCCTACTGCTTACACAGCATCCATATAACAGGTGTATCTACACTGCCTCCAATGGATAGGGAGGGAATGGGGAACCAGTTCAAATCCACATGAGGCTCACAGTGCTTATTGTACTCTAAAGTCCTTACTCTCTAACTCAGGAGTCTTAAGTCTTCTGCCACTATCCATGAAACGGTAACAGAGTAGCTTGCTAGCTTGTAAATAGAGTAAAATCTCAGACTCTTCAGAGGTCTTAACACATACTAGCAAATCACTCTCTCAACCTCAATTTCCTTATCTGTAAAATGTCTCTCAAATATTATTGCCACATCTACATGATAGCATCTTGAACAAACGAGATAATATGTGACAATGAAAGCCTACGTAGCTATAAAGTGTTGTTGTTGTTACAGCACCACTTGAAAATTCTCCAAGTCAGTTCCCTTATAAGGCATCTTAACATCCTAAATCAGTTTGGGACTTCCAACATGTTAAAGAATGCACAATTGAGGCTCTGCCTCCCCAAACTATTGCTGTATTTTTTAAAACATCCTTTGGATGCCCTGAGTATTTAGGAAAGTATACTTCTATTCTTGATGTAGTAGTTTTACATTTAATACAAGAGTGAACATTACCTGCATACGTGTGTGTACATACATACAAGTATACATACATGTATTGCTACACAGATAATCAAGCTGCATATTTTTACACCTCCACTCACAAAGAAAACTCATAATCCCAAAATTAGCCTTTTCACAGTAATAAATAATCAAGTCTCGATCACCCTATTTGTATCAGTATAGAGTACAAGAGGAGCCAAAATGGGAATTTTTATTTTTTCAATATTATTATCACTTTTTCTATCTGCATATAGCCAGTAAGGAAATTTCATAAAGAAAGCAATAGAACTAAATTCCTGAGTAATATGTTTGTTTAAAGCAGGGGATTAAATTGTTGCAATACAATTTGTCCTTACTCTGAATTAAATTGAATGCTAGTAACTAGAATGTTGACAAATGACTAATGAGTGGTTTGTAGTTACTGAAGTAATGATGACCTAAGGAAAATAAATAAGCCCATACCATTATTATTTATAACTTCCCACTATTTGTGCAGGCACCCATATTTTTTTTTCAAAATTAGAAGAGTAGCACCAACATTATTCAATAACCTAAGCCCAAGAATGCAGGCAATCCAGCCTATATTTTTAAACGCATGTAGTTTTTGTTGTACTTTTCAGACTTTCTCTTACAACCTCCCAACCTTTTCTATAAAAAAAGTCATAGAGATAAGCCCTTCTTTTGCTCATTTGTGAAGTTATTTTCCTCCACAAATAGAAGAAGAATAACACACAAAATTTGTCCCTTTTTGCAGTTGGCTATTGCTCATTTCTTGTTAGAAGGTATTGTTATCCTTAATCTATGGTTTCACAGATGTGACAAATTTTTCCATTACCTAAATGTCTTTGTAAACTGTCTCTTTTTGCTTGAGTTATTCTGATGTCATCCCCACGAGATTGTGGTGGTTCTCCAGTTTACTCAATAATCTGACCTGATTCCCACTTTTACTTACAACTATCTGTAACTAGCCCACTTGGCACCTTGTTAACACCTTTGTTCTTCCTACATAACACCAATAACTCTATCCTCTGTACAGATATTTTGCCTTTATCTCATTTGGTAATGTTTTCAATGATCATTAAATTGGATGCTACTTACTAGTGTTCAATTTGATTTCTTAATGTTAATTATATCCTACTAATTTACTCCCTTCCATTTCCCCAAAACTAGGACAGCTATCATTCTGTCACCACAACTGAGCCACTGGGGTTTCTGGTCCCTTTTTCAATCCTCTTCTAGTTTGTTCCAGTTAGTGGACACCACATCAAGAAAGCATCTGCCCTACTTTAACTCTCCTCCCTCTATTCTAGAAAACAGTTTCTGACACACCATAGGAACTTGTTAGACCATTTGTGGCCTTGCTGAATTGTTTCCTAAGAGATCAGGCACTGCATAAATAATAACTAACTCAGGGCCACAAAAAGAAATTCCTCTCCCCCAAATGGATCTTTAATTACAATGATGATTGATGAGAAGAAAGATATTTCTTCCACATTCAAGAAAGAAACACACCTCAGTAATTCCATTAAAGAGATTATTAATTCAGTAAAAACCCTAAGAACAAGAAAGTGCAGCAGTGTGTCCCAGGGACTAGGAAGTATATACTTGTATGATTGACAGAGATGGAGAGGAGAACCTCACTTTTTAATCCATTAATGATGAATCACTTTTAAAAGCAATCCAGAAATCTTATCCTAATCTATATAATTAGCTATGTAGCCTATTGCCTCATCTCTGTGTAGTCCACCTGATTCAAGTTTATTCTTACCCAATACCATAAAAATATTTATATAAACATATCTATTTTCAATTAAAGCGCTTAATACACAGTGTATATAGTTAATGCTTGGGGCTGCAATGCCAGACTAAGCTACTCAGTCTCTGACTTACAAAACCACTTGGAAAACCAAAGGTTTATTTCTCTCAAGTACAGTTCCATGGTGGCTAACGAGGGAAAGGAAACGGGGAGAAACAGGATGATGGGACATTGTGCTGTCTTCCTCTGACTTCCACTCCAATGTCTCCTACCTTTTTATTCCCATAGTTCATCTAAGGATATAGCACATTGAGAGAAGCTCTTCTCTTAATTGAAGAAACTAGTATCATTCATAGGGGTGGCATCGGGCCACTCCCTCTTGAATACCAGATGTGCAAAGAACTACAGTGAAATAGTGCACATAGGCTCACAAAATAAAAAGGAAATTAGCCAAATTCTGGACTTAGGGAAAAGTCCAATCCTCTGCATCATTGTAATTAATCCTTTCGGAAACTCTGAGGCTTTTTTCTATAGGCTTTCTCCCACAAATGGAGTGGATTCTACTCCAAAATACTGAGGGAGTGAGGGAAGAGAGTACTTAAATAACAACATGACCCACCTGCCTACTCTCCAAAGTGCTTATAAAATTTCCCTTGTTGTTGGTGGCTGAATATGGTAGCATATCAATAACTCGAGGCCCTCTGAAACTTCATTTAGTTGACAAACCCCTGTGGGGCACCTAGCTGAATGCCAAACAGTGTGTATGGCAAACATTTTTAAAACAAAAGCAAAAAACTTGAGGGCTGTTGCCATGGGGGGCAGGGAGCTAGAAGAAATTAAATATACCGTCGACGGGGCCAGGTGCAGTGGCTCACACTTGTAACCCTAGAACTCTGGGAGGCGAAGGCGGAAGGATTGCTTGAGCTCAGGGGTTCGAGACCAGCCTGAGCAAGAGTGAGACCCCCCCCCACCCCACCCCCGTCTCTACCAAAAATAGAAAAAAATTAGCCGGGCGTGGTGGCGTGCACATGTAGTCCCACCTACTCAGGAGGCTGAGGCAGGAGGACCACTTGAACCGAGGAGTTTGAGGTTGCTGTGAGCTAGGCTGATGCCACAGCACTCTAGTCCAGGCAACAGAGTGAGACTCTGTCTCAATAAATAAATAGTCAATGGAATACTACATACAAAAGAAAAATGAAATAAAGATTAGCCAGAGGGGAACGGAGGAGAAACAGGAAAAGCTGTGTACAGGAAATTATATTTGACCTGGGCTTTTGAGGGTGATTAGAATTTTCCAGACTGAGAAGGAAAAGGAGAAAAAGTCAGTTCAGGCAAAACAAAGACAAAGATACTTGAAGTGAATTTGTTCTCTGGTTATGACATATTCCTTTGGAGCAGAACCATCAGCATAAGAGTTGCTAGAATTTAGGGATGCTTTATAAATATTATGACATCACCAAATTAGGCATCCCAGCTAATACATTATCCTCTAAAATGAACACCCTGGTCTCTGCAAGATGAAAGATACTACCCAAAGGCATACTAGAGATCTCTGCCAAATATTTTTTATTCTTTTCCTCCAGATTGATTCTTCACCCATCTTCAATTTACCCTGTCCGCTGGGAGACTGACTGTCATGGGCTGCAACGATGGGCTCCCTTGCCATCGGGCTTCCAATGAGGCTCAATAATGGAAGGTACCAGTAAGGCACTAGAGGGCAGGAAAGGAATGAGGTCAGGGTATCTATTGTCCTGGTTCCTTCCCCACCAGGTCCGTTGGTGGGCTCTGTCCCTTTACCAAAGGCCACAGCTCCAATCGGGCAGCCAACTTCTTACATAAACAGCTAGTGGTATATGGGTCCCCCTATGATTACTAACACTAGAGTACTGCCTTGTCCCTTGTAGTCTTCCTTGATGCTGCCTGTCCTCTACCACATTCTCCCCAATTATCTTGTCTGAATGTATCATCTGTTTCCTGTCAAATCCTGACCAAATCAGGGTTAGTCTCAGGAAATGGCAACAATCCTTTTTCTAAAGCACTACCACTATGTTACCATCCCTTTTACTTCCATTTCTGAAATCAATATTGACTGGCCGGGCGCGATGGCTCACGCCTGTAATCCTAGCTCTCTGGGAGGCCGAGGCGGGCGGATTATTTGAGCTCAGGAGTTCGAAACCAGCCTGAGCAAGAGCGAGACCCCGTCTCTACTAAAAATAGAAAGAAATTAATTGGACAACTAAAAATATATAGAAAAAAAATTAGCCGGGCATGGTGGCGCATGCCTGTAGTCCCAGCTACTCGGGAGGCTGAGGCAGGAGGATCGCTTGAGCCCAGGAGTTTGAGGTTGCTGTGAGCTAGGATGACGCCACAGCACTCTACCCCAGGCAACACAGTGAGACTCTGTCTCAAAAAAAAAAAAAAAAAATCAATATTGACCTAGAATACAGAGTCCCCAAGGTCCCTACAGTTCTCTAGCCCTTCACAAGCAGGTCATTGACCCATTCTCTTTCCCAGGTACAGCTGGGATTTATGACATATGTTATGGATTTTATTGTTAAATATATAAAAAATGATAACACAAAGTTTAAAAAGCATCTTCTTTGTTGGTTAATAGAATTACTTTTATAAATTCTTATAATAAAAAAAGATTTAATTAACACCAGTTTTGTTTTAAAAATTTGAAGGGAAGGCAGGAGAAGATCCAAAAAGGGAGGAATAAAAGGAGAAAAAGTAATCTCAGAATGAGAGGTATAATAACTAGATGACATTTCAACTCTCACCCTGAGATCAGTAAGTTTCTAATAGCCTGTAATTTTTTTTCTTATTACCCTCCTTTCCCAATTATATACAGAATTTTCAAAAATCATCCTGTAAAGTTCTTTCTAAATGAAACCACATATGCTCTTGGGGAAAGGGAAGGGTCTAATTCTATGCTTACTAATAATATAAGTTTATTAAATTATTTATTTTATTTTGTTATGTTTTTAATTCATATCCCCAGGCCCTCCCCCAGACCTAGTGAATCAGAAATTTGTAGAGGAGGGACCCAGAATCTATATTTTTAATTAACTCTCCAAGTGACTATAACACAGTGCCAGCACCAAACTTTGGAAGCAGTAGTGGGCAGTGATGTTTATACTTTATTTTGGAAGTGGACCCTCCCACCCTAGAATGCCCCCCCCACACACACACACAAATAATACCACTACTTTTACCATCTTCTTTCCTCCCAAACACAGACACAGTCCTGAGGCTTGATATGTAAAAAACATAAAAATGGCTCCTACTGGAGGTGCCTCAGGGATTCCTCACCAGTAGGCTCCCCAGCATCCTCTAAGGATCCCCCATGAAATCCCAGGGCTCCTCTGAGAACAGGCCTATGAAAACCAAGCCTCTGCATCATCAGAAGTAAGAAGCTTCATCATGTCCATAGTTTGTTGTAACTACCCAGAACAGCAACCATCTTTTAAGATTTTATATTTGAATACAGTTGCCATGAATATAACATCTGGCCTTGTCATCTAACTTTGTAAAAAATTACCTTTCCTTGATTTTCAGTTCTTCTGCCTAAGTTACCTCAAGTTGGGGGGTCAGTTGTGGGAGGTAGAGAACCTATCTGTCTTTCATCGTTCTCTTAAAGCACAACAGATTCAGCGCCTTATTTTTCTGGTAAGATTTTACTTTAAGAAAGAATAACTTAGAGTTCAAAAAAGAAGTTTGAAAATCATTGTCATAGAGAAAATTCCTGCATACGGTAAGAGATGAAGTAGATGATCCTAAGGTTCCCCTAAGCATCAGCTTTAAAATTCTAAAAATTTCATATTTTGATGATTCTAAGAACAACTGCAGGTAATCTGATACCAATGATGAATCAGGTTTGAAACAAGAATCAAAACATGATATCAGGTTTGAAAGAGCAAGGCTGCCCCTGTCACTTAACTTCCCACGTCACCATGAATTTAACTTAAGAAAAAAAAGATTCTACTCCAATGGGACATTTTTAACAGATTCAGCACTTAGATTTTTTATATTATTTTTCATAGTATATTTGAATTCACTGTATGAAATGACTCCAATATCTTATACTGCCATGCTTGCTAAGCGCAATGAGGCAGAACTGACCATGAAAAAGTCTCAACAAGACTCAGGATGCTAATAGACTTTTAAAAATAATAATTTCAGAAGCCCCCCGAAAATAAACAATTAACAAACCATGTTTTTCTAAACACACACACACGCACATGTTCGTGTGCATGCATGCGCATACACACACACAAAATTTATAATAACAGCATGTGGAATGAAAGTACTTTTCTAATAGTTAAATTTCCATACATTTGCTTAATTTTAGAGATTGTTTGCCTTTTAGAAAGCTAAATGAATATGATTCATGGAGCTTTACATTATTTCACAAAGTATTAGGAACAGAGAATGCAAATAGCATTCCCCACACTATTCTGGACCGTTTAAATTGGTCTACACCTTTAGGATGAGATCAGAGGGAAGTAAAAAGATCCCTGGCAAGAGCAGGTATCTAGGAGAGCTGGCTTTCTCTCCCAGACATTTTAGTACATGAATGCACTACAGAAACATTACAGAACAAAGTATCTTTGATAAATGCACAGAATGCACTTAATTCTCTTCTTGAATTGAAGGTCAGAGGAAATAGATAAATGCGATCCATTAGCACGGATACTAAAAGAGTTAGGAATTACATTTGCAAAAATTACATTTGTACATTCTGAGAAAACAATCTGAGTATTAGGGATTGAATAAAAATGTCATTAGAGATTTTTGAACACTAATGAGTCATCTAAGCCACTAGCTTCCCCTTTCTGACAAAGGTCTAATGTCTATAAGTAGATTATGAAGATTCTTGCTTTATCAACAAAATGATACCCTAGATAACAGATATTTGAGGCTAACTATAAGAATTAAAGCTTTCCGGAAAATAGGAAGAAATCTTCCTAGAGTCAATTTAATTTAATAAATAATCTATTGTGCACCTATACGTAAGATACCATACTAGGCACTGCATGAGAAATAAAGAATAAAACTTAAGTTCCTGGCCGGGCGCGGTGGCTCACGCCTGTAATCCTAGCTCTCTGGGAGGCCGAGGAGGGCAGATTGTTTGAGCTCAGGAGTTCGAAACCAGCCTGAGCAAGAGCGAGACCCCGTCTCTACTAAAAATAGAAAGAAATTAATTGGACAACTAAAAATATATAGAAAAAATTAGCCGGGCATGGTGGCGCATGCCTGTAGTCCCAGCTACTCGGGAGGCTGAGGCAGGAGGATCGCTTGAGCCCAGGAGTTTGAGGTTGCTGTGAGCTAGGCTGACGCCACGGCACTCTAGCCGGGGCAGCACACTGAGACTCTGTCTCAAAAAAAAAAAAAAAAAAAACAAGTTCCTGACACCTGAAAATTTATCATCTAATACAGGAAATGAAGCAAATATGAAAATAACTACAATTCAACATGAAATACTATTAAACACCAAAAATAGGTTTAGAACAGCACTTCTCAAACTTTAATGCATATATGAATTACTTACTGTATATAGGGACCTTATAAAAATACAGATTCTGATGATGAGATTCTGAGTGGGAACTGAGAATCTGCATTTCTAATAAATTGCAGGTGACACAGATGCCACACTCTTGAGTTTCAAAGCCTTAAGGTAAAATAGGTGGAAGACATCTGCCCAAGTAAGAGGAGGGAAAGAAAAGTATAGTTATAACAGGGAAGGAAAAGATGGTATTTCACAGGTCTCTTGAATAGGTAGGATTTTGAGGGAAAAAAATGAAATGTAAAATGAATCAACAAAAGAAACATGTTTTTTTTCACTTAAGGTAAATTCTAATAATGATTATTAGGTTTATTGTTTTAAAAGGGCTATCTTATATTACCTGTACAGATATAATAGAATTTTATTAAAGTGACAGTCCTAATAACTTAGGTCTCTAGAGATTGCAAAGTCAAGCAGCTCCATACAATGACAATATTTAAATCAGTTGTTTGCAGGATAAGCTCAGACAAGAAAGCTCAACAGAATTTGAAACATGTAGACTGGATTCTGGATTGTATCTCTGATTCTGGATTTTATCCCCACACCACCACCCTTGGACAAGGCTGCCCATGAAGAAGGGAGGCAAGACATGGAATGTATTAATAGATTTTTTTCCCAAGCAGCAAAGTATTGTTAATGTCTATATTCTTTTTCTTTAGCTGTGTAACAACTTACTATAAAATTGGGACCTAAGACAATACACATTTAATAATATTATCCCAGTGCCTGTAAGTCAGAAGTCCAGGCATGGCATAGTTAGGGCCTCTGCTCAGTCTCACCAGGCTGAAATCAAGGCAACAGCTGGGCAGCATTCTCAGCAGGGGTTCAGAGTCCTCATCCAAGCTCATTGAAGTTGTTGGCAGAATTCAACTGCCTGAAGTTCTGAACTGAGGTCCTTGTTTTCTTGCTGGCAGATGGCCAGCTCTCAGTTCCTAGATGCCACTCTCAGTTCCTAGCCATATGGCCCACTCACAATGTGGCAGTTTACTACTTCAAAACCACCAAGAGAATGTCTCACTGCAGTCTGCTAAAACCAAGTCTCATATAATGTAATCATGGAAATAATATCCCACCACCTTTGCCTTATTCTACTGATTGGAAGCAAGTCACAGGTACTGTCTGACTCAAGCCTAGGAGATCACACAGAGAAAGGAGCACCAGGAGACAGGGATCACTGGGTGTCACCTTGAAGTCTGTCTGCCATAGTCAAGAAAATGCTTTCTCGGAAAATGTGACATTAGATTAGAGACTCAAAGAATGAGGAATCAGTTATGGGAAGGCAGCGGGCTGAGGAGGCAAACACTGAGAATATAAGGAAGGGCAGAGGAAATAGAGAAGGAAGTAGCCCTTAAAACACCTGCCACCAGTAGCCATATTAGATAGCTTATAATTTCATCAATGAGTGCTAATAAATACAAATAAAATATACAATGTGAGCTTTATAAAGCCAAATACCCAATCTTGTCAACTATTTTATGCATACTCAAAGAGGTATGCATCAATGTGAAAGAGAGACCCTGAAAAAATACTGCACATCCTCCTGTACTGTCAACTTTGTATTTGGTAAAACTATCAAGTAATTCAAATATTTTTATATTAAAAACAAATTTATAGAATGTGTATAGGAAATGGAGAATACAAAACTTTCACTAATTTTTTAGCTAAGACTTAAGTACTCAAAGAAATTTCCAGTTTGAGAGTACATTACACATTTTCTCTCAGTGCAATTAGGGAAACTTTGCTGGAAAAGCCTGAGACTCAATGCTATTTTGAGTCTACTCTGCACTTTGTACCTCATTAAGTATTAATGAGGGAAAAAAACTCACAGGTGAAGAAATAAATTTTTAAAGACACAGTTTCAAATGTAAAACACATGAGCATATTCACTGTAGTCTCTGAAAGGCAAACTGCAGACTAAATTTACTGAAAGGCAGTTAGATTTATATATTATGCAGTCAGGTTTTGATGCCTAGGGGATTGTACTTTACCCTAGGCATCCTATCCAACTATTAACTTTCAGTATGGTGATAAAGGCTTTCTGTTTGTTTGGTTTTGGTTTTGTTTGTGTCCTTGTTCTGTAAGATCCAAATGTGAACCCTATGTTTTGTGGCATAAATTGCTAATGGTACTCCAAAAATCCATTCCCTCCTTTTCCCTTATTAATATTTTTTTTGCTATTAATAAAATTTTTACCTGAACATCCTCCACATTTTAAGCTTCATTGCAACTAGATGTGGCCATACAGCCACGATCTGGTTAATGTCAACCAACAGTAGAGTCATTAAATGGAAAGGATGGGTCTTCCCTTTCTCTCTTCCCTCCTCACTGGCTAGAATGCAGAGTGGTGGTGTTGCACCATCTTGGATCATGTGAACAAGGACGACACCTGAGGGATACTGGAGCAACAAGACAGGAGAATCCAGGGTCCCCAACACAATGGAACTTACCAGTTCTGGGCTGCTTATATTCTGGCTGTCATGTGGCAGAGAAATAAACTTCTATTTTGATTAGGCCCTTGTAATTTTGGGTCTTTGCTATAATATTAATAGCTCAACCCATGTCCTAACACAGAATTTGAGGGCTAGAAGTAGATGCCACCCTAACAGAACCTGTAATATGTGGCACTGACTTAAAGGTTGAGCACCAGGTGGTAACAAAACAGACAGTAGGATGAAAACCTGCTGACTCTTGCCTTGACATTTAGTCAAACTGTCACCTTGAGAGACAGTACCTTGAAAGTCCTAACCAAGCCTCTAGCTTGAAGGGAAGTGATTTAAAAAAGTAAGAATGTTCATATGTATTGGCTATGTTTTTCTGCTTTCAACAAAGTCTTTCCAGAGAAATAAATTTAGCCTGAATAAAGCAGTCTCAAGCAGGTGTGGAAGGCAGCTCTACTGAGGAAGCTTCACACCACATACAGCTTGAAATCTAAGTTGACTGTGTATCTGGTAAAGTGGGGCTTCACAGGGTTTAAAAGGTAGATTCTTCTATATTCTACACCAACACAGTTAAAACAGTAGGTTCAGAAGACACAGCCTAAACTAACATAGACTTAAAACCCCAAGAGTTCCCATTAAATGAATGGGAGCCAGCCTAGCAATCAAGATATTAAAGGTATTACCTTCTCACCTAAGCATCAAGGTAACTGTGCCTGTTGATTCAGAAACCGAAAGATTTGCAGAGCACAAGGGCCAATAGTAAAAATCCAGCATTTTTAGCTGAAAAAAGAAAACTATGTTTGGCTATGGTTACTTGCACTTGGAGCTAATCTGTACAAATAGGCAAAAAACCCAATGACTTTTTAAGAGATGTAGTACTTATACAGACACGCACACACACATACACACACAAGCCTGAACTATAAAAGCCTGTGATTGTTCAACTCAAAGAAAACCCCTCAGTCTCCCTTACCTGCACCAGCAGGAAATCAGCTTTGAAAGCTATCTATCCCCAAGAAAATCAGTATATTTTCCAAAGCCCACTTTAGATTTGGCCATGGAGAATAATAGACAATAAAGAACCTCCCAAAGGACAAAGCTAGGAACCACGGAGAACAGGTGATTTCCTCCCTGAGGGCAGTGGGGCAAGCCTGCCAGGAGAGCTAACGAAGACCTCTTTCTACTGCCAGGATAAAAAATCTTCATGATTCCTACACGCAGGATTTGAAAGTTGCTACGGACCAGTGACTGCTGGGTTTCCTATCGTCCCCTTTTCAAAATGGAATGTCTTATTCTGCTTCTCCTCTACCACACTCTATGGGATGTATTACCCCACCCATACTTTACCATTGTATATATATATTGGATATATATGTGGGGGTTAGAAGGTGGCAGACAAATTAGCTTTCACACTGGATGTGCCAACCATAAGAAGCCACATCAGGACTTGGGGAGAGAACTGACTTCCCATCGCCCAGGTACAATAGCCTATGAGAGGAACGAAATTTAGTGAGGGAGTGCATTTGTTTCATGGATGGGAAATAGAGTGTGCATGGCAGAAACTGTTAGATGTCTCCCCAAATCCATGTTCTCCTTCTTCCATAATAATAAGAATTTTAGCTAGGTACATGGCACCCTACATTTCCTAGCCTCCTTTGCTACTACATCCAGTGATATGACTTAAAAGCTGTAAGAAAAGTGGTGATACCTCTAGGTCAGTTCCTTAAAAGAAAGGAGTATGTCCTCCCTGTTCCTCTTCCTGATGTAAACATAGTGGCCTTTCCATCGGTGCACATTAGATCAGTATCATAGGGACAGCAAAGGAACAAGATAGAAGGAGCCTGGGTCTCCAATATTGTGAAGATGCCTTACTAGCACAATAATTTCTATCTTATTTAAGCATCTATAGTTTTGGATCTCTGTTAGAGCAGCTAAGCCTATATCCTAACTTACACATGCTTTTAAAACTATAAGGATTTTTTTGAACTAATTTGTATAGATATATGTGTAAAGGCACAGAGAATGGCTTTAAAACCTAATCCCAAACAAACTGATTAATCTAGTTAATTTAGATTGTGACTCACCATGCTAATTCTGTGTTTCGTAAAACCATTTGCTAAAAGATAATAATAGAAGTTAAAAAACAGTGCTAAGTGACAACTTATTAAATAAAATTAGGAAAACTCTAAACATATTGAAATCTCACTGAAATGAAATGCATTCTCTAACAGAAATTTGTAAACACAGATAAGGATGCTTTGAATTATAACGGGTATTTTTAAACTAATTTTTTAAGGTAGCACTTCTTAATATGTAAATTTTATATTAGTACATATGTGTTTTAGAGTTTGTTATCATAGAACCAAGACTTTTCATTAGTTTATTTTCCTCCATTTTTTTTTAAAAAATAACTTTTAAAAATTTGACATACAGATTAGCATTTACTCAATACAGGTATTTGGTTACTGAATATTTATTCAGTAAAAATTTATGTACATATTGATGTTTCCTAAAAGCCTGAGAACAAAAAAAAATAGTTAACACACGTGTATATGTCCTTAATGTTTTACAGTCCACATAATGCTTTTCATGCATCTCTAACATACAAAAACTTGTTTTACCCATTCAAGAGTTAAACATCAATAAAAGACAATATTGTATCATCCATAACACAACCTTCAAAGGAGCACAAATGGGTGATATAAATTGATAAATAATGCATCTCATAGTGCACTAGCTGGATGCTCTAATTGGCAACTAAAATATAGGTTCTCCATGGGTCTATTTTCACTGGGGACTGCTTGCCATTGCCACCAGTGCAGAATCCCCAAAAGCTAAATAACATTTGTAAGCAATTTAAACCACAAAAGAACATTGGAAGCTACGATACACTTAACATAATCAGGTATCTTTTCCATTGGGCTCCATGGCTGACTGAAATAATGACCACTCTCATCTAGGAGCAGTGTAGTCTCAGTACATCCCTACCCATTACTCTCTTGGAGGGCAAGGCACTTTTCTTGAGGTATCTATTGTTATGAAGATGGAAATTCTTTAAAATTTCAATCCACAGCAGTTTAAATAATTTGATTCAGATCCCATTGATGTCTACATGTTTGGAAGATTTATATGTCATTTCTACCCTGCAGCCTATCCCTCTGCCCCTGGACCTGCTGGGATGTCAGACAATTGGGGATTTGAAGGCCTAACGCCTTCCTCTTCTTCCCCATACTGTCCACCAACACGACAAATGTACCTTCGTTTGGTACATTTGTCTCTCTCCCACACATACTTCCAAGCAAATCGTGTTTTAGGGGACTATAAATGCATCTCTGATTCATCTCTTTGTAGCTCTTCTCCCATACACCTAACCTCCTCCTATATCTAGCACTATGCTTCCCACCTGACAGGTTCTTAGGAGGATGACAGAGGCAAGACTATGAAAACTATTAAAAATGGGGAAAAAAAACCCACCTGGCATTTTTCCCACTTGTGCAATCCACTCACTGTACAAAGTATGAGATTCAGATCACTCCTACTACATTTCATGTAAGTGAATGATTTAAATAAGAATTTTTAATGGAAGGAGAAAACCTGGTTTGATCAGAGCATAGCACTCAATTTATGCTAATAAAAAGAAGTGAAAGATTTAAGTTTATGACAAAAAAGGCATTTCCTATTTAAGAGACTATAGTTTATTCAAAGAGAAAAAAATTAAAAATGAAGAAAATCCAAGATCTAAACCTTGCTCCCCCACAAAATTGTGGTATTAATTTCATTTACATTATACTAATGCACATCAAAAAGAGTATCAACGAGAAGTAAAGTCAGACCATAGATCATAGTGTCTAAACTATAGAAGTTATTCAATAAAAACTGGCTGACTGGTTGCCTTAAAGAAGGAAAAAACATATATTTGTTAGAATTGAATGAGATGATTGACAGCATTGATGGAAAGAACAATACTTGTGATTCTCCAAGTGCCTACTATATATGCCAATCATTTTACATACATTATTTTTATTCTATACAAGAGTCCTAAGAATAGATATTAATTTTACAATTTTACAGGTGAGAAGAGTAATACATAGAAAATTAAGTGCTAGAATACAAGCCAATGCATGTCTTATTTCAAAACCTATGTGTATTCCCTAGGTCATATTTCCTGCCTGGCCACAGCCCTCACAATAGTGGTAACAGTACAATTACACTTGATTAATTATAATTATAATAATTGAGTATAATTATTATACTGGAGTCAGGACAGAAGGAGCTGTAGCTAGAGTCTCAGTGTAACACATGCTGATCCCATTACTGAAACATAGCATGAACCTGGAAGGATGACTATCCTTTGCTGTCTAAATCTATTTGGTTCTTGAGCTTGGATACAGAGTTCCAACAGCAAACAGTGACAGCAAGTTCTTCCAAATCTATTTGACTCTTAAGTTTTAGATAGCAAATAGCAAAAGTTTGGATATTGAAGGATTCATTAAAAAATTATCAGAAATTTTTTTAGTTCCTGAGTTTAGACAGGTAGAGTTCAGTGACAAGACATACTATCAGAAGAGGTTTTGTAGGATGCTTGCTATGGGTCCTGCAGTCAATTCAGTGGGGGATACAGAGGAGGTTTAAAACATGAATTTGGGTTCACAAGAAGCAGCATTCTACTTGGAGAAATAAGTCTGTCACACCTATGTGTATGTAAATATATATATTAAATCTATAACAGTGTATGAAGTAAAAGCTAAATCGAATGCTACAAACTGCAATATTTTTTAAAGCAGAGATTGATAAAGATGGAAATAATCACAAAAGCATAAGTCAGAGGGTAAGATATAGTAAATCAAGGGAAGAATCGGTAGGATCTGGGAACTAAAAAAAGGATATTTCCAGAGAAGGGGGAGCATCACTAGAGTGCATTCAGGGAAGAGTGACGGGAATAGTCCGGCCTACATACACCTGTCTCTTCACGCTGCCTGCAGCCACAGCAGGCCTCAACCATCATTTCTCCCAACTCCTGTTCATACAACCACTGGCCATTCCTCCCAGGTTGCAGTGATGTCTATGATGCCTTTTTCTGCTCATAAAGGAGATTACCCTTGTTTTGTTTAGCATTTCCTTGAAGGAACTTTCATGAGAACTCTTGCATTTACAATCTGATCATTATTCCTTGTTTCTCTGTGACAAACCCAGCACTTTACACCTTTTGTCCCAGAAGGTGAAATAAATGGCAGTGGAAAGACCAAAGTGACATGCACGCCAGTTAGCAGAACTTCAGCTCAGGACAAGGAGGTAGTCGGTGATCTTGTTAGCTGAAACATTTGCAGCATTGCTCACTAACGTTCAAGGGCTGAGAGCATTCATCACCGAGTGCTGCACTGGCTCTTGTTAGTGAGATAGTAAAATAAAATTCAGATTGTGGGAAAATATCTACTATAAAGGAGCTATACTACATGTTTATATAAACAAGGATTAACATTTTAAAAGAAAATGTTTTCAGAAATAAATACCATTATAAAGAACCTGCTGTGCACTGAATCCAGTTTTTGATCTTCCACAGATCTCACAGCCCCATGTGCATCACCTCCTATCACTGTCAGCTGTCTCAGCCTCACCTGGAGGGAGGGCTGAGCTCCCAGTACTGCACAAGAGCTGCAGCAGCTTGGCACCAGACCTGCTCCAACTAGACTCAGAGAGGCCCTGACACCTTCCACCATTTCTAGACTCAACTGAAGGGCTGCTTCAAAGGTTGCAGGATCTGGGTTCTCAGCAGCTGCCCAAAGGGCTGAGAAGCAGAACCCAGTAGGACAGGAGGCAAATGCTAATCAATGAAGATAAGAGATGGAGAAAAGGAACAGATAAATGATTCCCCTTTCCTCCCTCCAGCAGACTATTCGAAAATGAGTGTTTCCATATGGCTTGTCCAGAGACACCCCTGGTCCCTTGGCTGTCCTTACAACTGAATAATGTGTCACCTTGTATTTGCCATCCCATCTGCTCTGCCTTGTTTCATTTATTCCCTCACTCCTGCTACTCTGGGATTATACTCCTGGTATAGCATTAGCTCCTAGGCTTTGTTGTCTAGGAAACTCAGGCTAACATAGGAAGTATTGAACTAACTGAGGCAGCTTTTTGATACTTTCCCAAAAGGATTAAGAGAGAAGGAATACAGTTTTAACTATCACTGCGCTTGCCGTGGAGTGAGGAGAAAGGGAACAGACTGAGCATTTACAATGGAGACCTGGCACTGTACTAGGTTTTCTTTCATGTTATTTCATGTAATGTCATTTAATCCTCACAACAAACCATCCAACTTTGTCGATGAAGAAGGAAATATAAGAAAAGTGGTTGAGCTTTTAACTTGTATTAACGCTGAGCTCGGCTCAGAAGTACAAGCACTGTAGCTTGGATTCAGTGTTATAGTCAGCCAGATCAGTTCTGCTTATTCCAGAACTTGAGTATCTACAATACTAAACCAATCTGCAGGAAATCCATTAGTCCTCCTCATTTCGAATGCTTGGTTTCATCTCTTTTTCGTTCCACCATTCAGATGCTAATCAAAGCTCAAGGGGCAGGCAGACAGTACTTTTTCTAAGCCAATTCTTCTGTTAAGTTTGGCAGAGCATGCAATACAGAGGTCGTCTTCACATCAAATGCCCTAGTCTTTGTCTATTTACCTTTTTAAAGCAGAAAACCTATTGAATTTCAGCTAATTTAGTCTTCATTTCTTTAACCAAATCTTTAAAGAAACTACATGTGGTTCTATCCAAGCAATCCCCCCTACTGCTTTTGGCAAACCTCTTTACAAATAATTAGACATATATAAAACACTGTCTTGCATTTTTGTTAATTTTGCTCTTTCTGTATTCATTTTTACGAACTTACAGTATTGATATACCTAAACAGTATTTCCATTCAAATTTAGCAGAAACTACAAAGATTATGTAGATTTACAGAATAATCACAAATACTTATGTAACACATATTGTGTGTGTTATGTGCTTTACATTTAACTCACTCAATCTCAGGACTTGAAGAAATCTTAAAGATCTCCCCCAACTGCTTAAATCCCCTCCATGATATCGTCACAGGAATATACTTCAGGGAGTAGAGGAGCTCCCTGTTGGAGTCAGAAAACCCAGCTCTACCACTTATTTGTCAGGTGATTAGATAATATTTATATGGCACTTTCAAGCATCATTTCCTTTGATTACACATACAATGACTTTATATATAGTTACAGCTCTGAAATCTTTATCTCCATCCAAATCTCTTTCCTAAAGAAGGGGTGTGGGTTCTAGAACCCCTGCAGATACCGAGGGACATCTGTACTGTCTTCACTACACTTCTGCTCTTCTCACACCAATCCGTAGCTCTATTAATGTGAAATGCCAGAGTCATCCTGGACCTCTTCTTCATTACTCATCTCACATCTAACCCATTATCAAGATCTGCTCATTGTCTATGTAAAACTTCTCAATTCATCTTCTCCATTCAAACTGTTCCTGTATAGCTCAGATCAATGTCATTTCTCACCTGGACCACAGCAACAATCTTCTCACTATTCTCACTACCTCCAGTCTGCCCATCTCCCTGACCCCTACCTTACATACAGTTTAAACTTTTTACCATACAACTGCCAAAGCAATCTTTTAAAAACATCAAATTTAGTAAAAATGCTAATTTTCCTATTTAAAATCTCTTAATAGCACTCCATCATCTTTAAAACTAGGCTGACCCATTTCTAACCTCAAACCTTCAGGCTCTTTCTCCCTCTATTGCTCTAGAAGTGTTCTGTCCTCTGCCTAAAATGCCTATCCTCACCCTATCCATCCCATCCATCCCATTCTTGACCAGTATCATTTCCTTCAGGAGGCCAATCCCAATCTCCTAAGGGTTAAGTTCTCTTCCTCCATGGGTCCACAGCACCCCGTGCATAGCACTTTAATTGGAGCTTTGCATCTAGTGTGTCCTTTCTCTGTACTATCATGAGAACTCTAGGGGCAACAAGGATCTTCATCTTTTTTTTTTTTTTTTTTTTCCCGAGACAGAGTCTCACTCTGTTGCCCGGGCTAGAGTGCCATGGCGTCAGCCTACCTCACAGCAACCTCACACTCCTGGGCTCAAGCGATCCTTCTGCCTCAGCCTCCCAAGTAGCTGGAACTACAGGCATGCACCACCATGCCCGGCTAATTTTTTCTATATATTTTTAGTTGTCCGATTAATTTCTTTGTATTTTTAGTAGAGACGGGGTCTCGCTCTTGCTCAGGCTGGTTTCGAACTCCTGAGCTCAAACAATCCGCCCACCTCAGCCTCCCAGAGAGCTAGGATTACAGGCGTGAGCCACCGCGCCCGGCCCAAGGATCTTCATCTTTTATCTTCTGTACAAAGCAAGTCGAAATTTAATAAATATGGAATTAAATGAACAATACAACAACTTATCTTATTAAACTTTATATTTTTACATCCCTAAACAGGAAACATAACATTTTCTTCAAATCATGAATTAAAAAGGTAAAAGAATAATTATATGGATACATGCATACATATATACATATGTGTACCGAAATCTCATATAATAGAATTCGAAGGACCTAAAAGATTACTTACTCTCTCTCATTTTATAGACAAGAAAGTTCAAGCCAGAAGAGATTAAATGATTTGTCCAAGTTCCCAAAACTGAAAATCTACCTATGATATTGGTATACAGCTCCCAAAATCCTTTGAATCTCTAGAGCGATACGTGTCTCTTGTATCCTAGTGAGATTACTGGTGGCGGGGGATCTCTAGATAGCTTTAGGATGGAGGCTGGTCACTGGACCAAGGCAAGATTAGAGGGTTGGAACTTCTAGTCCTACCTCCAGGGAGGGGAGGGGAATGAAGGTTGAGTTGCCCTCCAACGGCCAATGATATAATCAATCACAATGAAGCTCCCATAAAAACCCCAGAAAACTGGGCTCAGAGAGCTTGCAGATAGCTGAACACATGTAGGTTTCCAGAGGGTGGCACTCCCAGACAGGGCATGGAAGCTCCATGCCCCTTCCCACACGCTTTGCCCAGTGCATCTATTCCATCTAGATACTCATCTGTAACTTTCGTAATATCCTTTATAACAAATAAGGAAATGTAAGTAATGTGTTTCCCTGAGTTCTCTGAGCCCCAAGGAGTTGGGGCAAGGGAATCCAAATTTATAGCTGGTTAGTCAAAAGCATAGGTGACAATCTACTACTTGCGGCTGACATCTGAAGTTGTGGGTAGTCTTGTGGGACTAAGCCCTTAACATGTGGGATCTGATGCTATCTCCAGGTAGTGTCAGAATTGAATTGAATTAGAGGACACCTAGCTGGTGTCTGCTGGAGAATTGCTTGATATGTGGGGGAATACCCCCATATATCTGGTGTCAGAAGTATTTTGAATGGTAAGAATTGGGAAAAAACACCTTTGTGTTTTTTATTTTTTGTTTTTGTTTTTAATACTACCCTAGTCCAGGGACAAGTTATTTCTATAACAAGATTGCTCCTTGTTTGGGAGACTGTGGCTCACTACATTTAGACCATCACTGATGGGCTTATAGTTAAATATGAGTAAGATAATGAGCATATTTTCATTTCCAGTTAATAATCAGAATGAACAATAGTTGACATGATGAAAATATAAAATATTCTACCTTAAAATAACTTTAAAAACTGTAAATTAGACTCAGAAAGGTGATGCATATTTGTCACATAGTTGCAAAGTCATTATCTGATGGCAATTGATAGGGGTTGTATTTGTTCCTATTGCCACTGTAACAAGTACAACAAACTTTGTAGCTTAAAACAACACAAATTTATAATTGCATAGTTATGTAGTTCGAAAGTCTGAAATGGGTCTCAATGAGCTAAAATTAAGGTGTAGTCAGAGCTACATTCCTTTCTGGGGGCTCTCAGAATAAATCCATTTCATTGCCCTTTTTAGCTTCTAGAGGCCACCCACATTCCTTGGCTCATCGACGCTTCCTGCATCTTCAAAGCCAGCAACAGCAATCAAGTTCTCATATCACATAACTGACTTGTTCTGCCTCCCTCTTTACTGTAATACCATGAATTATTCACGGTTTCACAAAAATTTCTCTAAAAAAATTTGAAAGATAATCACAAGCCAAACCATGCTTTGGAAAGAATGAGGATGTACCTTCACAGTAAAAAATAAAACAAGACGAGTCAAAGTGAAATGTCAGAGATATCAACTGTTAAACCTAGTACTTATGGAAATTGGACATTTCATACTCGATAACCCAATAATCACTCTATTTTGCCAGGAAATATAGAGGTAGGAAAATCCAGAGCAGGAGAACCAGAGGACATTTTATAATGTTTTATAATGTTTATAAAATGTTTTATAACCTTTATAAAACCTTATAAGGTTTTATAACCTCTCCTCGTGTAGATAAATCAGCCGATATCAGAAGTTACTTGCTTATTCAAAAGAGCAAAAAGTCATAAGCTGCTGGAAAATTGAGAACATGCTGCCTGAGATGCATTTGACTCCAATCTATTTTAACTCCTGAAATTGTCTTAAGAGTTAATTAACTGCAAAGAAAAATATTTAGGGAAGTCATAAGAAAATTTTTCAATCCAAGCCCAGAGTATGGAGGGGCACAGTGCCAAGGAAAGAGAGTCCTAGATTAGAGTCATCATAATTGAAAAGTAGAACTTACTGTCCATATTGCCTAATCATATTTATTTGTTTTCCTTCTCTAAAACATGTATCCTTTGGGAAGATACATGACTGAATAATAAACATAGGGGGTAAATCTTTATGACTTCAAATATGGCAATGGATTCTTAAACACCAAAAGCACAAGCAGTACAAGAAAAAATAGGTAAGCTGGACTTAATCAAAATTAAAAACTTTTGTGCATCAAAGGACATTATGAAGAAGGCAAAAACACAATCTACAGAGTGAGAGAAAATATTTTTAAATAGTATATCAGATAAGGATCTAATATCTAGAATATATGAAGAACTCTTACAACTCAATAATAAACAAATAAATAGTCCAAATTTAAAATGCATAAAGGATCTAAATAGACATTTCTCTGAGGAATACATATGAATGATCAATAAGCACATGAAAAGATGTTCAACATCCTTGGACATTAAGAAAATGCAAATGAAAATCATAAAAAGATACCATTACATATCCATCAGGATAGGCTATAATAAAAAAAGACTAACAATACCAAGTGTTAAGGATATGGAGAAGCTGAAATTCTCATATATTGCTGGTGGGAATACTAAATGGTACATCCACTCTGGAAAACTGGCAGTTTCTTAAAAAGTTAAACATATACTTGCCTTAGACCCAGTAATTCCACTCTTACATATTTTCTGAACATATTTTTTTTTTTGCACATAAAGTTGGATTTATCATTTCTCACAACCACATAGTAACTTTCAGTTTTCTCACATTACTGGCATCACAAATCTGAAATACAATTTTGCTTCTCAATTAAAAACATATACTCTGAGAAGCAATTAGGAAGTTTTATAAAAATTAATCATCACTGATAGAGTATCTTAAAAATCCTTGCCAAGCAAGACATTCACTTTACCTTTATAAATCTTTGCATAAAATGAAAAAACAAATCAAGGCATACAAATTTCACTGGGGTTCTAATTTTTAAATACCATCCTTTGTTTTGTTTAAAAGATTTTCATACATTCACTCAAAAATCTTTTGAAGCTCAACTGTCCAATTTAAGACAGAATAAAGAAATGTCTGAGCATCTGAACTAAGCACTCTCTTGGCTGAGACGCAGTAAGAACTCTATTAGGGTCCTCGTGGGCCTTCCAGTCATGCCTTTCCGCAGATAGGGAACCTCATCTTCGTTGGTCATCACACCTGCTATGTCTAAATGTGCCCATTTGGGATGAGTCACAAAATCTTTCAGGAATGCTGCAGCTGTACATGTTCCTGCAGATCTGTATTTTCCAATGTTATTAACATCAGCAAGCTGGCAATGTGTAATTTGTCTTGTATAATGTTCAAAAAGAGGCATCCTCCAGACATGGTCCCCTGTTTCAATACTGGCTTCAAATAGTTTCTTCCAGAGCCAGGATGAATTGGTAAAGAGCCCAGTGGCACCTGACCCCAAAGCTATGTCCATGGCACTTGTTAAGGTGGTGGCACCGATGATGACCTTGGGCTTGAAGGTGTGTGCATAACAGAGTGCGTCAGCCAGTATGAGCCTCCGCTCAGCATCCATGCTATTGACCTGAATGGTCTTCCCGTTCCTGGCTCTGACGACATCCCCAGGCTTGTTGGCCTTGCCGCTGGGCATATTTTCACAAAGAGGGGCCAAACCTATGATATTAAGAGGCAGATTGAGCTTTGCAGCAGACACCATGGCTGAACATATACTTGCAGCTCCTCCCATGTCAGCCCTTATGAGGTCCATGTTTGCAGAAGCCTTGATGGAGATACCACCACTGTCAAAAGTAATTCCCTTCCCGACAAACACCAGGGGCTATTCGCTTGCATCGGGGCTGCCTGTGTAGTGAATCTCCAAGAAGACTGGGGGCTCGTTGGATCCTTTAGCCACACTTAGGAATGAGCCCATGGCCTGTTCCTCAATCCAAGGCTTGGGTCTGATATAGGCCTCCGTTTTACTACTAGCACTTTTGAGATTCTTATCAATAAGTTTGGCAAATCTGGTTGGCGTCATCTCATTGGCTGGGGTCTCCATCAAGTGGAGTGCCAAGTTCTGCCCAGAAGCAAAGAGAACTCCCTTCTGCCAGGCCTCCTGGTCCCTGCTTCCATAGAGCTTCAGCGACACAGCTGTCTTCTTCTGCTTCAGGTCATCATATTCATAGAGACCGAGCACTGCGCCTTCCGCAGCGGCCCGGGCGTCTCCACAGGGATCCACTTCCACAGACGATAGCTCCATGTCTTGAGCCTGCCTGCACCCCACTGCGATAGCAGCTCTGATGTTTTCTTTGCCTTCATGCAAGTTTTCCTGGTCGTCAATTCTGAACACAACATATGCTTTGTATAGAAAGCATGTCTACACAAAGACATGTGGGCAAATATTCACAGTGTTATTCAAAATAGCCAAAACAAGGAACAATGCAAATATCCATCAATTGGTAATGAATACACAAAGTGCAATACAAGGCTGGGCATGGTGGCTCACACCTGTAATCCTAGTACTCTGGGAGGCCGAGGCAGGAGGATCACTTGAGGTCAAGAGTTCAAGACCAGCCTGACCAAGAGCAAGACCCTGTCTCTACTAAAAATAGAAAAAAATTAGCCGGGCGTGGTGGTGCGTGCCTGTAGTCCCAGCTACTTGGGAGGCTGAGGCAGGAGGATCACTTCAGCCCAGGAGTTTGAAGTTGCTGTGAGCTAGGCTGATGCCACAGCACTCTAGCTGGGGTGAGAAAGACTCTGACTTCAAAAAAACAAGTGCAATAATACAGCCATACAATGCAATACTACTCTGCAATAAAAAGGAACAATACATGCAACAGCATGGATGTACTTTAAAAACATAATACTAAGTGAAAGACACCTGACTCTAAAGACTACATATTGTATGATCCCATTTATAAAATAAATTCTAGAAAAGGCAGAACTATAATAGACAGAAAACAGGATCAGTGGTTGCCTGAAACTGAGGATGGGAGGAGAGATTGACTGCAAACAAGCACCGAGGAACTTCTTAAGAAGTATTTTAAAACTGGACTGTGATGATGGTTGCACAACTACATCAATTTACTGAATTACTGAACTGTACACTTACATTGAGTGGAGAAATTATACCCCAATAAAACAGCTAAAAAGTTTTTTTAGTTCTTTGCAATTCCCAGTATAAAGTTTGTATTCAATAGATTTTTTTAATTTGAAGAACCACAATTGATGGGAAATCATCTTAAATTACAATTTTAAATTACAATGTCTACAGTAGTGTTTTTCAAAGTGTGGTCAAACACATATGAAAACAATATTGAGAGCTGAGTAAAACTGTATTCCCACCTCCACCTCCCATCCCTAACCCCCAGGCACACCACTCCCCACACACTACTGATTCACCTTAACTCAGTTGTACCTATCACCCTCTAACATACTATATACATAACTTATAAACTATGTTGTTGCCTTTTTCCCAGGGGTCACCCCCACACTCACACACACATATACAAATACAGTAGTAAGAATGCTCCAAGAGAGACAGTATTGCCATATTCCTATCACCTAGAACAGTTCCTAGTACATACTGTAGGTACCCAAGTATTTCCTGAACGAGTGAAATTTATCGATAGGTTCTTGGGCCTCATTACAGGGGGCCAAATAGACTGTTGGAGAGGGACCCTGGGATCTCCATCTTCACCAATTTCCCCAAGTAATGGCACATTAATATTTGAAATCCAGAGAGAGCCCAGCTTTTCACATGTGGGCACAGAAACTCAAGTGGTAGCAAAAATAATCTAATGGCAGGCACGGTCCACAAAGATAGTGCAGAGCTTACAGACTTAACACAATGTTAGATGAAGTAAGGAAAAAATTCCTCAGTTTTTTGAGTATGACATACAAAGTTTTGCCTCAACCACAGCCACCCACACAAATCTGACAGGGTACTGTTAGCCAGACTTTTAAATTGTATACCCAGGGGCCTTTATGTTAATCAAATTAACAACTGAAAAGGATTCTTCTAACTATAATTTTATCTACACAAAGTAACTGACACATTCCTATTATAGTACCAACAATGTTGTATACTCTATGCAAAATAATGCACTTTAAAGTGTTCTGGGAAATTTACACTCTACATTTAAAAAATCATCATAGGGAGAGAGGGTGATTGAATCTTGGTTTAAATTGGCCATCTTTGGTACCAGATGATAGTTTACGAGGAAAATCTTTTACAAGAGATCATGCACAGATGTAAAGAACTAAGAAAAAATACACTGTTGGTGGGAGACAATACATTGCTTCATTTGTCAAACAGAAATAAACAATATCTAATCTAATCTATTTAGGCTGTAGTGATGCTACAATGAGATTATTGGAAGGTACTTAAAGAACCCAAAGAAATATATACATATTAATACTTCGTATTCATAGTACATATTTCAGACATGTTTCTCTTGTCTACCTTTTCAGGCTTCCTGTAGTCAGTGACCGTTTCTAATTTTTGCTCTGAAATCACAGGGTTTACCAAACTGCTATGCCTATGAGTGTTCCTTGATATAAGACCCATAAAAGAAACATTTTTGGTAGAATAAGAATTCCAAGACAAAATACTAAAAAAGTTTTTTTTTCCTTTTTGTAAGAAGCTTATTTTTATTCCATTGTATTTATTCCTCAAATCTTGTGTTTTGCTGATTTTAGCACTCCCTATATATAAATGTTTTCATTGCATTATGATAACCAAGATGAAGAAAATGGAATAACACACAAATGAACTAGTTAAGAAATAAGCAAAACATTCTTCAGCTTCAGAGAGTTGAACTGTGGGGAATACAACTTTACAGACCCTGTCAAAATGCAAATTTCTTTATTTTGTGCCAAGCACCTGAACCACTTAATGTGTTTTGTGAACAGCCATTGACCATCCCTCATTTAAGACTGGCATCTTTAAACATTCTGAGAGCTAACTTTAAGAAGAAAAACAGCTTAGATGCTTTTCATGCTAATCAAAGAGCTTAGGAGTTCATTAATTCATTTATTTGTCCTACATTTTCTGAGCACTGGGCTAGATGTCTGGGCCACAAGATGATTATGAACTAGTAGGGAATAGAAGCATGAAAAATAATTGCAATACTGTATAATATGAACAATAACAGAGAACCGGACGAAGCTTATCAGTGGTAAAAAGGGAGAGTAAAGAATTGAACAGACTCTACCTAAGTCCAGAACACCATAATCTTTATTAAATTACTACAACAGCCTTCTCTAACTATATTCCTTACTTATATTTTTCCTGAAGCCATTATTTCTCCCCGAGTGCATTCTCTATACAATACTCATTATTGTATTTCTACAACATTTATCTGATCATGTCATCTCTTATTTTGAAATCTTCAATGGTTTACCATAAAAGCCAAACTCTTTATCATGTTATGCAATTCTTCATCATCTTTTTTTTCTTGCCTTCATCATATATATATTTCCCTTTTCTACAAATCCAATTATCCTGCAAAGTCCAGATGATAACCTCCCCAGCATTCCAGCCCACATGGATTTTTTTCTTCTCTGAACTCCTACAGCATTGATTGGCTCTATGACTTACTCTATACAAAATCCTATCTTGCCACACATTGCCCTTTCCTGTTTCTTGAATGTATTTGTTTTCCCATACAGAATGTAAGCTCTTTAATCTCAAAACCATTCTGTGTACTTCTGTTGGAAAGACCATAAACTCCATAAGTACTTATTGAGGTTGGGCATGGGGGCTCACAGCTGTAATCCTAGCACTTTGGGAGGCTGAGGCAGGAAGATCGCTTGAGGCCAGGAGTTGAAGACCAGCATGGGCAGTAGTGAGACTCAGTCTCTACAAAAAATACAAAAATTAGCTGGGCATGGTGGCATGCACCTGTAGTCCCAGCTACTTGGGAGTCTAAGGCAGGAGGATTGCTTGAGCCCAGCAGTTCAAGACCAGCCTGAGCAACATAGCAAGGTCCCATCTCCACAAAAAATAGAAAAATTAGCAGGGTGCAGTAGCACACATGTAGTCCCAGCTACTGAGGAGGCTGAGGCAGGAGGATCACTTAAGCCCAGGAATTTGAGGCTGCAGTGAGCTATGATGATGCCACATGATGTCTGCACTCTAGCCCGAGCAACCTTGTCTCAAATAAAAATAAATAAATACTTGTTGAAATATATAGTAACAATATCATGGAACAACAGCGTCAAAAGTGGTAACTAAAGTTAATCATTCTTTTTCTCTCAGATAAACTTTAAGAAAGGGTATTTATTATAGTCTTAACTCTTTCACATGATAAAATGTTCCTTGACAGCCAGATTAGCTGTTTTACAGCCTTTACAGGCAAAAATTTTCCTTATGCCTACACTATTTTTTTAATGAAGTGTCCCACTATCTCCAAGAAATCATTTAGCTCCCACATTCATTCATTTATTCAACAAATACTTACTGAATAGCTACTAAGAGACAAGCACTAGGGAAGAAACACTGAATAAAACAAAGTGCCTATCTTCAAAGAGCTTAGATTCTAGTGGATCAGCATATAGTATGTCTAATGGTGATAAGTGCAATGGAAAAAACTAAAACAGAAAAGAGAGTAGAAGGTCAGGGTTGAGGAAGCAATTAGGTTTCTATTTTACATATGGTGGTCAAGTAAGGTCTCATAATCATGAGATGATATTTGAGGTAATATTTGAGCAAAGGCTTGAAGAAATAGGGGGAGCCATGTAGAAATCTGTAGGAGGAGTATCACAGAGAAGAAACCTCAAGCAAAAAGGCCTTATAATGTGCATTTGCTTTTGAAAATATTTAATTCTGCTACAGAATATGAGTAAGTGTGCAGTTTATAAGATATAGGTAAAACTTTTAGATGTGTTACCACAGAAGTGTAGTTAATAAGCAAGTAGCTTGTGAGATACAGACAGAATTTGTAAGATGCATTGAGTATAAAGGGAAGTTTAGTCAGCCCTTGATATCCCTGGGTTCTGCATCTGTGGATACAACCAATCAAGGATTGAAAATATTCAAAAAAATTAAAAATAAATTTTTAAAAAATGCAAGACTAAAAAATGATACAAATTAAAAAGTACAATATAACAACATTTACATATCATTTATATTGTATTAGGTATTCTAAGTAATCTAGAGACGATTTAAAGTATACGGGAGGATGTATGTAGGTTATATGCGAATACTATGCCATTTTATATAAAGGACTTGAGCATCCACAGATTTTCGTACGCTCAGGGGGTCCTGAAACCAATCCCTCAGGGATACCAAGGGACAACTATAATTAGTAAGTAGAGCATGTATCCCTAAATAGAGATAGGATGGAAGGGCCAAGAGAAACCTAAATATGCAAGAAACACTTAATATTCATGATGTTGTAAATATAATGAGGTACCTGATGCATTAAGTATTCATAATACACTAAATAAACATGAGACATATGAGGTACTCTATATGTATGAGGTCTTAATTTGGTTATCTCCAGGTAACAAATAAAACCCAAAGCTGCTCAGCAGACTAATTTACAGCAGGCTAAGTTACAGCTAAAGCCAGGCATACCTGCCCCATGTCTCTCTGATAGAGCAAGTGTGTGTCAATGGCCCTGGGCATCTTCCATCTGATGGGGCCCCTCACTCACCTCAGTTCTGGTCCTCTCTGCTGATAATTGGCCCTTTTGAAAAGATGGAGTTTACATTTCTGACTACCAGAGGTAGAAAGCATTTATTTAGTAGAAGTTAAAGGAAATGAAATATATTTTTGTGTAACTCCACCCCAATTAATTTATTCCAAATCTTACCAGAATCAAAGGCAAAGAAGGGGGATGAATTAGCATCATTTATCATTTACGTATTTATTGCATTTACTACTTGTGCCTCATGTGTACAAGACTGACATAGAGATCTTTTGCTAAAAAGTGAAAACAGTATTTATTACTGCTTTATGCAGTGAATGCTACACAAAAAAGTGTTCTTCCTGATTTTAGTGAAGATCCCTAGTCCCAAAGCTTTAAAGCTATTTTCCACTGTTCACAATTTTCTTTACTCATCGCTGGATGTTATTCATGCTCAGCCTCTATTTTAGGTGATGAGAAAGAGAGTTGAGAGCCCAGGCTCTTTTAAATGCTAGAAGGGGAGAGTCTTCAACTGCTGCTATTTTCTTGCTAATCCCAGCAGTATTCTGATAGTGTCAAACACTAGCGCTAGGTACAGAAATAGAGAAAGGTTGATTTAGGATGAAGCTCTTTTGATTATCTTATCCTTAACAAAAATGAAAGAGGGACATGTACCACCAAGATGCATAGTTCTGACAGTGCATCAGAAATCAGGACCAAAAAAATCTAAAGTAGAAAATGGCCAATTATATAATACCAAAAAGGAATCCATCTTCTGCATATGGTTTTACAAAGGTTCCTGGAGACAAGTGGTTTTTACAGAATTATATTAATATTGATGGAAACCAGACTGAAAGATTAATTTAATCCAAGAGAATTAACATTTATTGGGAACTCACTTGTTGAAAAGCCCCATTCTTGGCACTGGTAAGAAAAAAAAGTAAATAAGGCAAGCACTTATCCTCACAGAATCTGCATTTCAGAGAATACGGACATGTTCCTTTAAAAATACAAGGTAAAATAAATACCACAAAAGAGAATCATAAAGGCTGTAGGAACCCAAAGAGAACTATTAATTGTCAAACAGAAATCAGAAAAAGGCAGAGAATATATATAGTAAGGAATAAAAAATAGAACATTCTTAAGGAATTGTTGCTACAGTAGAAACCTACAGTCTTCAGAAGACTTAAAAGATTAGAGAAGAATAGAGGGAAAAGAACTTGTTTTCAGGTCAAAAGTAACAAAAATAATGGACGGAAAAATGAAGTAGTAAGGAAACAAAATTTTCAAAGTAAATTCTTTACCCGATTGTCTTGTCTTAAAAAAAAAAAAAATTTTTTGAAAAAAACATTTCTAGACTGAAAAAATGCTTTAGATGAAATTTTAGTATACCAAAGATTAACGGGTGTTCACAATAAAATGTTATCAACAACAGTAAAGGCCAAGTTCCCATGATTCTACAGATACTTACTGAGGCAAATTCAAAGTGTGGCCAGAAAGAAACTGAAAGTGCATGGGAGGAACATTTGGCTAAGTACCAAAAACTGAATCAAATCAGTGCTCAGAACATCTACTTGAAGGCATGTCTTCATGAGAAGTGTTTAAAGTGTTTCCTCCTCTTAAATTCTTCTCAAATCTTTTTTAAGAAAGGGTATTTTGATAGACATTTAGAAATGGGACTTATCGATTAGTAATGAATGCACTTAACAATGATACGTAATATAAAAAAGGAGGACTGTACCAAAACATGAAAACCAGTTTATCCAAAACGTCATTTGAATCCTTGATTCAATATACTTCCTTGCCAAGCTAGTTATGAGTTGCAAACATGCAGAGTAATAGACTGAGTACATTTGATTCATCCATTCTTCCTCCTCCTAATACGCAGAAAAACTAAATATATTGATAAAACAACAACAAAATCATATAAAACTACATTCCTAACAACACTGCATATTTGGACATTCTGAATAATTGGCAAAGAAATGATAGATATGGTTCTAGAAAAAAGTGACTGTGCCTTTTAGGAGATTTTTATATACTTGGGAGAGATTTAAAAATTTTTTATTTTATATTATAAAAAAGCATCTCTGCTAAACATATAGCAGAATATTAAAAATCTTTCTGAACTACCAAAACCACTTGGGTGGAGCAGGAAATGGGTCAATTTTTTTCTAGAAAGAAAGGAAAAGAGAAAGCTATAATGGTAGTTTAAAAATCTGTTAGGTTTAAAATACTTTCTTTAGCTATTCTGTAACAGGGATTCTAAAATAAGAGGAACCCCTTTCTCCTCTATGTAGAATTTAATTCTACTCAGTAACATACATTACATTCACTAGAAAAAAGGTCTTTACATAACCTAAAAACTGTAAAATATTCTATAATGCATTGTAAGAAAAAAAATTACTACCATCATGATTGTTGTGCTTCTTCAGTAAGTACGATTTGGCATCTGCTTGTGAGAACTGGCACCACATGTATTCATGATTCAAGAATGTGTGTCATTCTCACTTAGAAATCAAGGGCCCTGTAATGAGCCTTTTCCACTTAGAGACAAGAATATACATCAAAAACCTCCTTCTTGACACAAAAACCTACAGGTCATTTATTTACCCATTTGTTCATTCATCAAACACTTGTTGAACACCTGGGTACTCTGTGCAAAAATGTAGGCTAAGTAATGAGAATACAAAGTCCATGCCTTTATGGAACTCACAGTCTAGAATTTGTAAGATAAAGCACATTTACTGTCTAAAAATATGCCAAATCTAATCAGCATATTAACTTTTTTAAATAGAAAAATTTTAACCGTGTTTGATGATACATATATACACACATAAGTATACACAAACTTTTTTTAACTCTTCAATTTTAGATAACTTATATGGTGTAATATCATAGAAAAAGCACTATTCTAGAAGTCAAGATATGTTCTAGTCAAGCTCAGCTGGTTATTAGCTACGTGACCTAGGGCAGGTCACTTAATTTTCATTAGCCTGTTTCCCAGTGTATAAAACAAAGATAATGATACCTGTTTTACCTACCTTACAGGCTTATTAGGATGATAAAATGGCAATAGATGTAATAGTGACTATTAAAAGAACTCTACACAAATGTATAATGTTATTATAATCTAAAACATGAGAACTCATTAACTTCCAAAGCTATTTAAAAGAGCTAAAATACTTTCGTGTAAGTTTTTAAGTAAAACAATCTCATCTTAATAGTAAAGTCTTACTCTATTATGTTGAAGATTTAATGAAAATTAAGTTAATGTTGAAATTAATGTGGAATTCATATTAATGAAAATTGAGTTAATGTTGAAGAGTTGCCACCTGGCAAAATTTCTCAAAGGATCAGATACATCCTAATCACATGGGAGCTTGTTAAACACACATACTTATAAATCTGAATTTCTAAAAGGCTAGGAATTTCTAGAATGTTTAGGAATCCACTTATTTACCAAGCACCCAGGAAATTAATTAATTAATCATTCATTCATTATAGATTAGGACTCATTTGCTCAGGCGGGAATGCAGTGGCTATTCACAGATGCAGTCATCAGAGCACTGCAGCCTCTAACTCCTGGGCTCAAGCCATCCTCCTGCCTCAGCCTCCTGATAGCTGGGACTATAGGCACACACTATCAGGTCCCACTCCAGGAGATTCTTACACACACTGAAATGTAAGAACCACTGACCTATGGTGAAAGACCACCTTATCCTTCTGACCTTATTAACAAATAAGATCCCCCCAAAAATGGTGACTGGATTAGGAAAAAATATATTATAGAATAATTACTGCATTTTCTAACTCCTTTAAAATATTTTGTAATTAAGAAAGGATAACATGTTTAGGGTATTAATTTTACTACCTTAAATAGTGCTAAAATAATCTGAGTTGTTACTCTTTTTCATAACTAAAAAACACATCCATAAGCCATTGGAAAATATACAATGGCACTTGGGAAATTAAATATAAATATTCTCCCTTCCCTTGTGATAACACTATTTAGCATAAATACCATCTACTCCTTGCAATGTAATACTACCATCATGTTTCACTATATAAATAGCAATGTAAAAATACATAATCAATAGTTCTACAAGTATGCTTTCTACAATATAATGGTAAATGAGACTACTTACATGTCCCTAAGCTGAGTTTTATATAAATACTATAGCAAGAAAATACTGGAATTTTAAGAGTTCTTCTCTTGGCAAATCAAGTATAAAATTAGAAATACCTTCATACTATTTCAGCAATATCTATACTATTCCAAATATTATACATTATTACTGAGCTAATACAAATTTCAAATATACAGTTAAATTCTGCCTATGGAAGGTAAATTTTCCTAAAGCTCTTTTTTTTCAAATTAAAAAAATATATAGTGGGTAGCCATTGGAGAATTTAAAGCTACTTATGTGGTAAAATTATAGTTGAGAATTTATTTTTTAATTTTTAATATTAAATGCTATTTTTAAAAGAGATTAATTAGAAAAATGTATGCAATTTATTTTCCAAAAATGTACCTTTATCAAAATAATTGCAACACTTTTAAGATGTCTATGTTAAAAAAAATTCATTTATGTAAAACAAATTTAGGATCTTATGTAAAATTGTAGCCATCTACCAAAACTGCATATTTAAATAGTAACAGTCAAATAAAGCACTGTTGAAAACCTTCAACAGTTCTTTAAATACTCCTTACATTAACATTTAAGAAACAAAAACCTACACACATTTTTCCTTGTAGCTGCTTTATAAAAGTGTATATAAAGTTCCAAAACAAACTCTAAAAAAAGCCCTACATTATTGTTGCATATTTCTTACTAACAGACATTTCTCTGTTTGAAACAGAAGGCTGCCTGTTCACTGGAATGACTAAAAACATGAAGTTGGTCATTCTTAACTAGGCCATAAGAAAAAAAATATGCAATAAGAAAAATAATAAATTTACTCAGTAGTGGACTAAATAGTAACAGGACAGTTATAAACCCATCATTATAGGTGTGACTAACATTTTATTTTGTATACAAGAAAATCTCCCCTATAGCTCATATTTAAAGCATGTCTTTACATATTTCCTTCTTTGCCACCCTTCCTGTTCAAGTCAAAGAAAGCTTAGAACACTCAAACGTTTTTGTAAATTCCAAAAGAAATTTGAAATAACAGAACACAGCCTGTAAAAAAAAAAAACCAAACCAAAAAGAAAACCACTATTACCCCACTCTCTAACCACCCTCCCCCAAAACCAACAAAATATTTCCAAGTTTCAACAAATTTTCAAGCAATATATTTGATACATAAAATGAAAATTAAGACATTTCAAGGTCATTACAATGTAATTATACATCATTTTAAGGGTTACTGTAACATTGTATTATCCTCAGAGAGAAATGGACAAATCAGTGTCTTACTCTGTCCGACTCCACAGGAAGTAGAAACAACAGATAAGGAATTCAAAGACTCTAAATTAAAAAAGCACAGTGTGGGAACCAGGGATATGCTAAATGATTCTCTATCCTTTTGACATCTGCACGTGCTTTAATGCCCAATCAATGCTTACGTCCCTCTAAAGCCATCCATGTTGCCCAAAGTGTTCACTGCCTCCTCTGATGGGACAAAGCCTATGGTCTAGGTCATTTGGCATGTATCATTTGCTAATTTAAGTATCCTTTTACATGTATACCATTTAACTTGGCAGGTACACCTTAAGCTTTTCAAGGTAAAGGACTGTTTTCTTCCCTTCTTGGCTTCACCATGTTAGTTCATCTTTCGTTCCTTCTCAAAGATGTTGAGCTTCCTGCCTCCCTTTTCTCTCCTGCCTCCACAAATCTCCACTTTAATTCTATGATTGCAAACTCAAATGGGCTCTCAACACTTGTACCAAAAGACTCATTCATATCCCAGGTTAATCCACCCATCCACTCTCCAAAATAACTAATTCACTGCTTCTCTCCAATGCCTCCAAACTCACTCTCAGCTAATTTTCTGGTTCCTTACTTCAGTGAGAAAATACAAGCTCTCAGAATAAATAAAACTTCATCTACCCACTCCCAAATCTACTCATGTGCATTGCTTTCAATATTGTTAAAAGGAACGCACACTTCCTGTTCCTATCAAAAGGTTAATCTCTCCACTCGTGGGCTGCATTCCATCGTTTCTCACCTTCTTGAAAACTTTGCTCCTAGAATTATCCCCTCTAGCTCCTTCCTTATCAATTCTTCCCTTCCTACCATTTTCAGCATACAAACATTTTATAATTTCATTCCTCTCTTCAGGTCTCAGATTCCTTATCTTTTATAGTGGGGGTAAAAATAGTACCTACTTTATAGAGTTACTGTGATGATTACTGTAATGATAATTATTATGTTTTAAATCTATCCCTTAACTTCATGTCCCCCTCTGACTACCAAATTTCTCTAATCCCCTTTATAGCAATCTCAAAACAGTGGCCTATTCTTGCTGTCTCTAATTCCTCATTCAATCCTAAACCTACTCTGTGTAGGCATTTTGCCTCTCTCTACCAGACCCTGAAAACACACTGTCAAAGACACTAATGACTATCATGTAACCAAATCCAATAGTCTATTCTCGTTCCTCAATAAATAACAGTCAACACATACATATTAAAGACTTACTATGCTGCCAGAAATACTCATTTAATCCTTCCAATAACTCTGTAGGATAGATACTATAATTATCTCATTTTACAGAAGAGAAAACCAAGGCATCAAGAGGTTAAGGAACTTGCTCAAGGTCATAGAGCTTACTCAATATCTCAGCAAGTTCTAGAGAAAACCCCCAAATTTGGCTCTACTGTAGCAATGATTTTAACAAATATTCCCCTACTCAATGCCTTCACAAGCAACAAGCCCATGTCCTTATGTCCCTACTATACTATTCACAATGATGCTTAATCTCTCTTAACTCATGCCTAATTCCAAAAACAAACAAAAATCTCCCCCTGTGGGTCTTTTACATATTATATCTAGCATCAAATCAATAACATCAAGACATATGAATAGAGCAAGGAAAATGTGACCAATAATCAAGAGAAAAAAACAGATAATGAAAACAAATTCACAGGTGATCAGGATGCTCTAGTTAGCTAACAAGTATTTTTAAATAATTATTACAAATACATTAAAGAAAAGAAGAGAAAAATATATACAAAATCGATGAAAAGGTAATTTCAAGAGAAAATTTTAATCTAGAAAAATAGTCAAATGGACATTCTGAAACTGGAAAATATAATATCTGAAGTCAAGAATTCATTGAATAAGTTTAATAGCAGCTTAGACAAAGGAGACATATTTGATTAGCTCCAAAACAGATCAATAGAAAATATCAAATCTGAAGCACAGAGAGAAAAAAGAATAAAAGAACACAGCATAAGGGAGATGTAGGATGCTCTCAACATACAACACATGTGTAATTATAGTTCCAGAACAAGAGAATGAGGCAGAAACAATATTTGAAAGGATAGTGGACAAGCAATTTCCAAAACTGATGAACGACATAAGCTCAGAGATTTAAGAAACTCAATGAACTCAAAGCAAAAAGAGTAGAGTTTGTGGCAAGAAATATTACTAAAGATACAGAGGAATATTTCATAATGATAACAGAGTTGTGGTAGATAAAATAATCTCCCACATTAGTCCCACCCATTCCCACCCCAAAATGTCCATGTCCTCCTAATCCTTGAAGCCTGTGAATATGTTACCTTACATGGCAAAAGGAACTTTGCAGATATGACTACATTAGGGATCTTAAGTTGTCCATAATGACCTCAACTTTGCCTCAACTTTTAGACCAGATAATTTCATTAATTTCCGTACCTTTTTTAGCTCTCAGTCACCTCTTACCTTGTAGTATTATGTATATATTTCATGTGGGTAATCACTAATTCTTCCAATAAGAATGTCAGCTATTTAATGATATAATCTATACGGTTAGCCTTGCTATTCATAGACCAGCAACATGGGCATCAACCGATGAGCTTGTTAGAAATGCAGAGTCTCAGGCACCTTCCTAGACATACCAAGTTAAAATCTGCATTTTAACAAGTTCCACAGATGACTGGAATCCATATTGAAGTTTGAAATGCTATACCTTATAGTGCTTCTTTTTAATCCATCACAGTATACTGTACATTGAAGCAATTCAATAAATACCATTCTAAAAATATAATATGTACTACATTTTTAACATTCAAAGACCACACAATAAATTTAAGGTCGGGGAAAAAAATATTTTCAGGAAGTACAATGATTAATGGTATGTTGGTAGACACCTAAAATCCAAGCACATGGTAACATAACATATCCATAAAAATAAGGTTTATATTTCTCCTCCCTGTTGTCTAGATATCCTACACAAGATATTGAAATGTTCAGTCACTAAGAATAATGACCCATGATGAAAAATAGAAACTGGATGTTTGTTTGGGCCTACTCTACTGTCAAGTAGATGATAAGGACTTGTTGAAAATTAGTTGGCTATATATCTATTATAGTGCATCTGGCATAATAAGAGAAGGAACTCTTTACAAATACCTACTTCCAAAGTGCCTCAGTCCAGCCTCAAGCCCTCAAGGATATGATGCTTAATTTTGCTTTAGAATGCTACCCTAAAACTACTTCTAGATTTTAACAAATTCTATGTAGATTACAAGAGTGTTGAAAAACTCTCATACATTTAGAAAATTTTTAAAAATTAGTATCTTATTTAAAATAAACAAACATGAATTCACCCATCTGTCATTTTGGAGGACCTATTTATTGGTTTTGAAATTTGATTTTGAAAGCATCCATTTTAGTGTATTTCTTTTTTATTTTGAGACCACTACTATGGCAAATCTTTTAGGAATGCCTCCTCTATTTTTCAGGCCAAATACCCACCTAACTGTGTTACCTCTTTTAAAAATGAATATGGCACTTGAGAAGGTACCATAAAGAATAAATAAAATTTCATTATCTTTACACTGTAGTATCTAAAAATCTTTGTTTCTAGTTTAAACAGATAAATTAGTACTTATATTACATGCCCAGTTTTTTACCCCCATGCTGTAAACAATTGGTCAATTCTTCCCTCCTGCCCCTGCCTATTGAATTCTACTCCACTTAAACAAAACAACAACACCTAATTCTTTGAATCCCTTTGATCAGGCAGAATAACTTAAAAGAGGTTCCTTGGGGACAAGAAGAAAATGTGTCCAGACAGATGCCTACTTTCACACCTTACTTCTTTGTTCTAAGAGAACAAAATCAATTCTGACAGATAATAATTTGAAGTCCTACAAGGAATCACTAATTCAAATTACTTCAAAACTGATGTGAAATAGGAACTAAAAACCATACACATATTATAGGATATGAAATGTATTCAGGTAGCCTCCTCTTTTTTGCCATAATAATAATTAAGACCATCATTGCTGACACATAGAATTAAAACTATATGAAAATGTAAATATTTATCTCATAAAATTATTTTCCCGCAGAAAGATGTAATATTTGAGGTCTACAGTCCTGACAGATAAGATAAAAAAAATGCCATAAAACAAAAATAATAAACCTACTTGTTGAAGCTAACAAAAGTTTTGCACTGACACCCACAAAATGGGCATAAATATGCTTTGGTTCCACAAAGGATTCATATGCACTCTACTTTTGGAAATCTGACTTGAATGTTTCTTTGCCTTTACATATTAGCAGAAACATTCAAAATCATTCTGCATACTTAAGATGCTTCACTCAACAACTTAGGCATAATTATTCTTTCTGTTGCTAGGAATAATAACATAAAGATTATGTTTCACCCAATTGTCCTTTTTACTCTCCCCACGCTGCCCCAATTTATTCAATAACAAAAGTGGAGGTGCACAGAAAGCAGATAGAAAAGGCTCATTATGAAATCATTAACTGCTATTATAACACTGTTTCTGATACTTTACTGTTAAAAGATCTAGTTGATATTTGGTTGACAACTATCTACTACAAACAGAAAAATCACTTTTTAAAAAACAACTAAAAAGCTCTTAAATGGTTCTTAAAGAACTGTACACAGTCTTGGTAAACATCTCATCCTGTTAAATGTTAAGATCTAAAAACCAAATAGATCCACAAGCTCTTGACAACTAAGGGGTCCCAGCAGCACCTTACAATGGGGAGAAATCCATGCATGTAGGTAGGTCAGAACAGGTAGGGCTAGCAGCAGGCAGAGAACAACATCAGGAATATGAGGCTGAGTAGCAGGCAGTAGTCTAAGCAGATACACAGTCAGCCTAGGAAGATAATGTTAACAGGTATCAGAGACTCAAACACAAAGATTTATTTTGATTTATAACAAGAATGTGTAGAGTCAATCAACAAATATTTATTGAAGGTCTCATGAATTAATCACAGTTCTAGATATTGGGGATCTATTTTTTTTTTTTTTTTTTTTTTTTGAGACAGAGTCTCACTCTTTTGCCCGGGCTAGAGTGAGTGCCGTGGCGTCTGCCTAGCTCACAGCAACCTCAAACTCCTGGGCTGAAGCGATCCTCCTGCCTCAGCCTCCCAAGTAGCTGGGACTACAGGCATGCGCCACCATGCCCGGCTAAGTTTTTCTGTATGTATTTTTAGTTGTCCAATTAATTTCTTTCTATTTTTAGTAGAGATGGGGTCTCGCTCTTGCTCAGGCTGGTTTCGAACTCCTGAGCTCAAACAATCCACCCGCCTCGGCCTCCCAGAGAGCTAGGATTACAGGCGTGAGCCACCGCGCCCGGCCCCGGGGATCTAATTATTAAAAAATAAGTAAGATTGCTTACCATACACAAGGGTCTGTGCTAAACAGTCTGTAAAAACAAGTGTTTCGGTTTTTCTTTTGCTGGGTTTTTTTAATGGAATGGAGCATCACAACGCTGTGCTATAGGTCATAATTCGTCTGTGGACAAGGCTAATGAATTTAGTCTAAACATACCTGAAAAACATTGCATATCTTCCTTAGGAAGGCTTTTCAACAGTGCTGAGTTCCTAGCCTTCCCTTAAGTCAGTTTTCTTTTGTATTGTTCTTATAGCTAAATTTAAAATCAGGACAGAAATTTTAAAAGCCTGGTAGAGAAAGGGGTTTTCTTTAACACATAAGAAATTTTAGCTTCCTGATGTTTGAGCAGCTTTCTATGACCTCGTCTTATGCTTTCAACCTGGCAGATCATTAGAAAAAACACTTTATTAGTGTCCCTTTCAATCTGCAAGAGATCCCTGAGGCTTACATCCCAGCTTCCCATTTTGTTACCTCTGTAACTCCTCCCACCCACCCCTGTCACCTTCTCTCTATTTCAACTGTTGGCCTGCTTCCTACATCTGAAACATGCTAGGACATTTCCCACCCCAGGGCCACTGTACTTGCGGTTTGGACTGCTCTTCTTCCACATAAGGTATAACATTTTTAGGTCACCTCTGTCAGGTACAAGTGTTGTTTTGTTGTTGATATTAGTTCAAGGGTAAGTTTAATGATGAACACAGCAGTAAACAAAGGCGGTAACTAAGGCACAGGGAGCAAGAAGGCAGAGTTGGTACAAAGCAGGGCCAAAAGTTCAGTTCCTGGAATCAAGCTATTGAAGGGCCAATAATAAAGGTCTAATTCATTCAGCAAAAGAAGTTTATGCTTGTACTAAATACTAGAGATAAAAAAAATTAAAAGAGACAAGACAATGCTGATCTTCCAAGTCACTAGAGCTCAGTGTTTAAGAACAGGCTGTGTCCTAGAGTCTGGGGTAATGATAAATCTGCAAGTGTTATGTGGCCTAACTTCAAAGGGTAGAGATATACAGGCGAAAGAAGACAAAGAGATCAGTAGAGACGTGTTCAAAGTGATACTTTAGGAAAGAATAATCCAATAGCAATGAAATAGGGAATTGGAGAAAACATAAGATAAGGCAGAAGGGCATAACAGAAAGAATATGTGATTGGAAGTCAGAAGACCTGGTTCTAGATCCTGCTCTTTCAATTATTATTTTCTGATATTCTCAAAGTTTCTGTTTTGTCATCTCCTAAAATAGGAATAACGGTAAGCTGATTAGAAGGCACAAATAAGAAAACATGATGATTCACTCTCTAATCTGCAAGTAGTCACACAAATGTTATTAATATCATTAGTTAACAGACTATAGCAATAAGTCAGTCATTAAACAACAAGACCATAGCTAGAGGGAAAGCAATATAAATGGCTAGGAGTGTGGCAAAAAGAAAAGAGCAATATATAAGACATTAATGAGAAAGAAGCGGCAGGACTGGGCAACAGCTAGAGGTATGTGAAAAACAGAAATTTTTTAAACAAAAATATCAGAAGATATAGTGTTAAGGGAGGAAGTGATAGAAAAATATTACAGTACTAAATTGTAGAAAGAAGAACCTTGAAAAATCTTAAGTATGAATATAACATCTAATAGTAGCAAAATCATGTGAAGAGGACAGAAAATTCCCTCAAGTGGATACAATTTTGTTCAATCATTACTATATTTTCTGATACCAAAAATATTGGCAATTGTAGCTTTTGGATTTTATTTCATTTTCCTCTATTTATATCATATTATGAAACAGGCCAGGAATGAAAATATATTAGCTGGCTACTTTTTAACCAGTAAGGGAACAGTTATGTGAGGCTTCTTTGTATTACTTTGTAAATGTAGTGTACAAGGAAAAAGGTATTGCTTCCTTCATAGTATGACCTGTTGAGTTCTAGAAAAGCTATAGCCAGCAAAACAATCCCAAGAACACTTGATTTGATGGTCAGATCACCCTAACAGGAAGGTTTACTCTGTGGAATGATCATATCTTACTGGTCCACATCATCACAATACTATTATAATCGTTCAGGCATTAAATAATTTAAAACCTAAACTAGAGTGGTAGCAAAGGGAATGGGAAAAAAAAAAACAATGTAGATATAAGTGACAACAACAACACATCTATACCATGAATATGGAATGACAAGCTCTACCACTTCGATTATATGGGTGAGAATCCAATTTGGGTGTCCATCCTCTGAACAACGTCTAATTCTTTCATGTAAATAAGCAAAGAGTAGCTATAGACAGAAGAGTATCCAGAAAGCATTGATTTTGTAAGGTCTAATCTATATCTGGACAGAGAATATTAGTAACAGTTTTGACATCTGCCCAGTTAATAATTCAGTAGGAATGACCTATATACACGAAATAACCTGTTGGATGCTGAATAAGTACATACTGTTGTTCAATCTTCTCCAAAAATGCAAATGCCTCTTCTCTTACGTGAAGAACTGATATATGAAAACAATATACGGCTTCCTAAAATTTTTTGAGACCACCGTCTGTTGATCCTAATATCTGATTATGACACATACACATCAGAGTGTTTGGGAAATACTGGAAAACGACAGAGGCAACAGAAATTATGAACTAAAGCCATTTAATTCAGAATGTTCCTCAATAAGTGGTAAATACTCAAGCATCGACTATAGCATCAGTGAGAATTAGTGATTAGTAAGTTAAAAGAATGTCTGGTTTTGCAACAAGAGGAAGTGGCTAAATGTCAATGACAAATGATGTTATAGAATTGTGTTACACTAATAATATACTAAGAATATCCACAAATCACCAAAAATTTAGCATTAATATGACATAATTAGTGTAGCCCCCAAGATATGTTCACTTGCTAATTGCTCTTTGTTTCAGTGGGGAATTAACATTTGTTAGGCAACTACTATGTACCAGGAACAGTACTAAGAATCTATATTTTTTATTTTATTTGCTATTTGCTCAACTGTAGTTTCTCTAATTGTGGTATTTTTTTTCTCTTTAGAGGAAAAGGCGCAGCATCTACCTTGTATGTGAATTTGGTGCAATGGCTGGATTCATACAAGTAAATAGAGTAGTATATGTTAAGTCATGACGAAATGAATGAATGGAATGGAATGGTATGACACGGAATGGTATGGTATAGTACTGGCTCTATTCTGAAAGCTCCACTTACGTGGGTAATCTGTCAACAAGTTCCTGGAGGGTGTGGTTCTAACAGTAGAAATGCCTTGGAAAGAGATTCATAAACTTTAGAGCTAGAAGGAATTTTGGAGGAGATCCTCTTTAGTCTAACTCTCTCATTTTAAAGATGACACCAAAAGAAAATATGTGATTTGTCTAAAGTAATTTATCTAGTTACTAGCAGAAGCAGGGCTGAGTCCCAGGTCTTCCAACTTCCATTCCTGTAACATAAACAGTTCCTTTTTGCCACTCCCTTAAGGGTTGATTGAAGCTTCTATATGAAGGAATCACACTTACTAGCAATATTCACTATAAAATCATTTGAGCTGTTAATTCATACAATAAAATACTAGCAGTTATAACAAGATGACAAAAGAACTTTTCTTACTTTCTCAAGATTTCAACTAAAAGTCTAAGAAAAGTTGCTAGGCACATTGCCACAAGATTCCCCAAGAGGTGATCAAACTGGCCCTTCAACTATCAGTCCTTATCATTCATCTTCAAGCTATATAAAATAAGGCTAAAGATTCACAGTAGTGATATTTTGAAGGAATTCAAAGATAGAGAACACTATTTTCTCTTTTTCTCTCCAAAGTATAGAGAAGTAGAATGTCTCTCCCCTATCAACCCAAATGAAGGGGTAGTCCAAGGTTTTCTTTACTCATAGAAATTGAAGACCTAAAAGAAGAGAATTCAGGCATCTCACTTCTGTAAAACTCAAGAGTGTCCCATCTCAGAATGTTCATCTCATAGAGAACAGGCTGATCTCAGAGCGTCTACGCTGAGAGGATGGGTGAGAGAGTTCTTGGGAAAATCTAATATGTGTCCTCTGGAGTTCAAGCACATACATAAACACAGAGAAATGGTATCTGCTTTTCACTTGGAAAAGTCTGAAGATAGGAAGTCAAAAAAAGTAAAAGTGAGAGGGCAATAACTGAGCAAGCAAGCTGCACTTTTGCAGTTTGACAAGTCAGAGATGTGACACTTCTCATTGCCCCACTGGACACAAATGAGAATGGCCTGAAAATAAGCCACTTCATTGGGATTGTGCTAATGAAAGTTGACTACAAGGGCAAATGGACATTTGCTGTAAGAGGCTATGGGTATATGAGGAGAATAAGGAGGGAATAGGAGCCAGGGGAGTCCCAAGAGGTCAGGCAGAGGGTAGAACTCTTATCGCAAATGTTGCAAGAGGGCTGCCCTCAGGAGGCTCTGCTAAGACCCCAAGGGCATAATGGCCAGATAGTGGAAGCAAGAGAGAACTACAAAGAGCACCAAGAAAAGAACTACAAAGAGCACTAGGTAAAAAGAAATTTTGCTCTTCTTCCTTAAATGTATCTCTACTCTCTATTTTGAAGACCCAGAAGCAGCATGGGAGGAGGAAGAGCAAATTGAAACAGAGCAAGGGGATGTAGGGGAGCCCCCCCCCCCGCTTTCCCATTGTAAGTCAAGTCTTCAGTCAGGGCTGAGCTGGATGCAAAGAAAAGAACAGTGAATTGGGTGGTTTGGGTTTAGATTGGGCAGTACTCTAATTCCTGAAAATGAGACCATTCTTACAGCTGAAAGTAACCTGAAAGTAACAGGACTTACTCAAGAGGTTAGAAAGAAAAATCAGACAAATCCAGATTGAAGCATAAAGCAAAATTCCCTAGCTATAACCTACCAAATTCAGCCCACTCAACAAAGTAATTATACGGTCTTCAGGAATGAGATTTGAAAGGACACCTTAATGATCTAGGAAAACACTCTTGGAAAAAAAATGAAAGAAAAAAACATGAAGGAAAACTGTATATACAATAGGATTTGATTTTTGGTTATATTACTTAATTATGGTCATGTACTACATAACAACATTTCAGTCAATGACAGACCGCATATACAATGGTGGTCCCATAAGATTATAATACCATGTTTTACCATACATATTCTAGGTGTAGATATGTTTAGATACACAAACACTACCATTGTGTTACAATTGCCTACAATATTCAGTACAATAACTGAATGCTGCACAGGTTGTAGTCTTTGAGCAATAGGCTCTACTATACAGCCAAGGTGTGTAGTATGCTATACCATCTGGGTTTGTGTAAGTATTTTATACGTACAATGTTCGAGGAAAGGTGAAATTGCCTAACAATGCATTTCTCAGAATATATCTCTATCACTAAACAGTACATGATTATAACATAAGACTGTATTAAAATATGATAGGCAGAAATAAAATAACATGCTTTTGTATTTATCTGAGTGGCAAAATTATTATAAATTTTCCAGAATTAACAAATAATACTTTTACAATCAGAAAAAAAGAGTTAACTTTTGCAAGTAGTAAAAAAATAAAAATTTTTTACTACAAAAGTCAACTTGTGTCTTCCTTTTAGTGTCATTAGTATTGTTCCAAATTTTGCAGCCAAAAGCGATTGTCTTAATAATATAAGATGATAAGAACTACAATTCTTGAATTTCAGGGCTAGAAAGATAAACTAGTCAATATAATATTCACCTAAGACTGTCAATAAGACAAAACAATAAAACGGTAGGCCACTGCTACCAAAATATAGATAATCAATTACCCTTGCAACTCCTCTCAGTGGTATGAGGTGCCACCTCAAAATTTTCATTAGCCACTTTTTTCCAATTAGCAAAACACCTCAAGCCCCCTGCAAAACCAGCCATCTGAGGTCTTCAAATTGTTCTTTGGTCTGAAATCTAGAACAAGCTCATCAAACTGTTTTTTGCCAAAATCTCCATCTGAAGTCCAAGCTTCCAAGATCATCTTCAATATAAAATTCTTCATTCAATACTTCTCTGTATATCCTCCTATTTGGCCCTACTGTCTATCTCTCACTTCCTTCCTAAACACCTCCACTGTGTATTGGAAATCATCATCCATCATCAGCAGAATAGGGAAGTGGTTAAGCCTGGAACACTGGCAAGATTCAAATCCAGTCTTGTCACTTCCAATTGTGTGACCATGGGCAAGGTGCTTAACTTTTCAATTTCCTCATTCATAAAGTGAGACTAATAATTGTACCTAGATTATAGGATTATTATGAGGATCAAGTGACTTAATACGTGTGTAGGGCTTAGAACAGTTGCTTCTGGCACATAGTAAGTGCTTGATAAATATATAAAAATGAACTATGTTTATTAAAAACTCACCCATACCCTCAACCTAAAACCTTACCTGCTTATCCCCTGAAGACCTGGCTTTTACTGAAGTGCTCTCAAGTAAGGCTTTCTTCCCCACCACATATAAGTCAGTGCCTGGAGGCAAGTTTTCTTCATGCTCCCTCGTGCAGTTTCCAATCTGTCTCATCTCTTTCCCCCTTCAAAGACCCCAGCTTCTTTGAAGCACATGTCATCAGACCTTACTACTTTTGAACAGCCTTTACTGCTGTCCCTGACACACGGCTTCACTGGTGTCACTTACAGTCCATAATGTCCCCTCCACCACTAGTAGTCCTATAAGTACTATTGGCAACTTCAAATCCCCTACATCCAACAACATAATCTCACAATTCCTTGCTCTCCTTAAAACTATTTTCATTTCTGTTAAAAAAAAAAAAATGCAATCAGAAGAGAACTACTTCATCTTTTTACATCCAGATCCACCAAATTACATGCATTATTGATTCCACTATGTCCTCACCTAGCATTGTCTCCTTAACCTTCTCCAATCAAGTACTCCATTGAAGTAGCTCATATCTGAGTCACCAATAACTTAACTCTTACCAAAGCCAATGACCAATTTTTGCTCACATCTTACTTGACTTCCCAGGAACATTTGAAACCAACTTCTAGAGCAACATACTTCTTACCTCACTGCTCACTGCTGTTCTCCAGTTTCCTTGACTGGATTTTCTTTTGGCCTCTAAATTTTAGAGTGTCCCAGAACTCTTTCCCCATAAGTCTTCCCTAAGTCTTCTCTCTTTATGGGTGAATGTATCCAGTGGCATGGCTTCAACCATCTAAATGCTGTTAACTCTCAAAAGTTTATCTTCAGACCAGACATCTTCCCTGTAGTCCAAACTCATACATTCAATACGACTTCAAATCTTTATTAGGATGCACAATATGCATAGCAATCTCACCACAAAGTAGAACTATGATCTCACCCCCCAAAAAATCAATTTTCCCTCAAAATCCCAAGCCTAAGAATCTACTTAAATCTTCTCTTCTCATCACACTCTTTATCAGCAAGTTCAAACAACTCTATCTCCCCAAATCTACTCTTCACCATTTACACTGCTATTTTTCAGTCGAAGCCACCTTCCTCTCCCTCCTGGAACACAAACATAGCTTTCTCGCTAATCTCACACCTCCATTTTAACTCTTAAAATACAGTCCATCTTGTACCTAGCAACTAGCATTATCTTTCTGAAATGTAAATCAGGTCATGCCACATCTCCACTTGAAACTCTCTAAAGGCTTCCCACTAAAATTAAAAGAAAGTACAAAATTTCCACCCTGAACTACAAGGTCCTCGATGACCTGCCTCCTGCCTACCTCTCTGTTCTTACCTATCAACATCTTCTTTCCTATTTTCTATCTAGCTATACTGCTCTTCTCGTCATTCCGCTATGAGGCCAGCTTATTTCTCAGGACTTTTCCACTTGCTTTTGCTTGGAATGGTATTCTCTCAGATCTTCTAATGGGTCATTTCTTAATATTTGGGTCCCAACTCAAATGCGACCTCCCAACCAAGGCCAATCACTATCAAGCATATTGTTTTATCCTCTCCAGAGTGCATATCAATATCTGAAAAAAAAATTTAATGTTTATTGTCTCTATCCTCACACAATGGTTAGCTCCTTGAGGGTAGAATCTCTTATCTTGCTCACATCTATATTCTCAACACGCAGAACAGGCTTCCTGGCACATCGACAGCAGTCAAATGTTTTTTGACAGACTGAGTGAAGTCTCCATAAGGATTATCAGAAAGAAGTATACTATATTTTTCTCTTCTCATATTGAACACCAGAGCTGATATGCCTGCTGATGTATTAAGCACTGACAGAGAAGAACAAAGAAGATAGAAAAGAGCCTATCCTTGTTCTTGAATAATTCACTGCCCATCAGAAGAGGAATTAAAAACTAACAAAAACCCAAGATATCAAAGACAATTATTTACAAAGCAATCTATAAATAAACCTACTATCATATAATATAAATTATACTTACATATGTTGAGGGGCTATAGTGTTAAGAATATGGTAGAATTAGGAAAGGCACCCTTAAAAGAGAATAATTCTATGAGGTATATATTATCAATATCTTTACAAATGAAGAAACTGAGGCTCAGGCAAATTAAATAATTCACCCAAGATTAAAAACTAGGAAAGGAGTCAGGTTCAAATAAGTTTCCTGATGCGAAAGCCCATTTTCCTTTTAAGAAATCATGTTTCTGCCACATCCTTATAATAAGAGCTGGTTACTCTGAAAGGTAGATCTAACAGAAGTGAGATTAGATTCTAAAAAAATGAAGCTGTCAAGAACATCTAGAAGTCTATTCAAGATTTAGGAGCAAAACTTCATCAATACTAAATGTTTAACATGCTTTGGGTCTTTGGGTCTTTGAATGATAAACAGATCACTGGTCAACTGAGAAAAAACATAACCTGGTACCCACAGAACACTGAGATTGATGAATTGGACACATAAGGAAAAGATAAGCAGTTAACAAAGGAGTGTTAAATTGTATTCAAAATATTTTTAGAAATGAAATAGTTTAGGAAATTTTCATAGAAGCTTTTTACCTCACTCAGATCCAAGATAGCCATTCTGAATAAATGTTATTAACTAACCATATGAGAAAAGGATATGTGGATACGTGTACATATGTATATATGAATCCATGTCCTTGTATGTGTGGATGAACAGTTGTTAATAAATATTTGCATTTAATATATGATGAAAATAGGATGAACTTCATTGACAGAAAATTTAAAAAATGGAATGAGATTGGACACGATGGCTCACACCTGTTATCCGAGCACTTCAGGAGGCTAAGGCAGCAGGATCCCTTCAGGCCAGGAGTTTGAGTTCAGCCTGAGCAAGAGTGAGACCCTGTCTCTACAAAAAAATAGAAAAATTAGCCAGGCATGGTGGTGTGTCCCTGTAGTCCCAGCTACCTGGAAGACTGAGGCAGGAGAATCACTTAAGCCCAGGAGCTGGAGGTTGCAGAGAGGTTACAATGATGACACCACTGCACTGTAGCCTGGGTGACAGAGCAAGATCATGTCTCAAAAAAAAAAAAAAAAAAAAGAATGAGCACAGAACTTAGGAAATCATTAGAAAAGATAAATACAGAAGAAGAGAAGAAAAATGAACCAATGAATCTATGTTAAAAATTAGGAGATTGCAAAGATTAGATGTCATGGGATCTAAATTATTAAGAAGCATTTACATTACCATCTTGGAAAATAAAGGTCATTTTTCCACCTAAGAAAGTTGCTAATATGATTACAATGTCTATAGGGGTAGATTATTCCAATAGCTTAGACATAATCTGTCTTCATTTTTGGCATGTTTCATGGGAGAGCCATCAGGTCTTGTATAGACATGCAAGACTCTCTCAACTGGATTGAGTTTTTCAAGGGCAAAATCCATACCTGATTCATCTTGCACTCCCTAGCAAAGTATTTTGGTCTTAGTGAGGGTCAAAAACTAATACATTGAATTTCACTAAATTAAAATACATTGAATTGATCTGATCTGAATTAAATTGGAATGGTCAGGGATGGGAACTACTTATTATCCTTACAAATTCATTTCTTTAGATATCAGAATACTTACTTAAGTAACTTCTGCTGTGTTTAACAACAAGCTTGGAGCAATACCTTTCTTTTTACATTTTTACTAGGTGCACTTAAAAAGAGTCTGTAATGTACTTGGCAAAAGTATTATCCACGTTACACACAGAAGGACCTGAATCATAGAAATGTGTAACATTATTTTTCCACAGGGCTACTTTTACACCACCACCACCTCAAAGGAAGTCCATGGAACAAAAGGGATTTGAACTTAAAGTCCAATAGCATTACTTTCATCACCAAAGTTCATTTTAAAAGATTCAATTGTAAAAGGAAAATTATGTAATGTGCAAATAAAAGGAAAAAAAGGCACAAACATGACTGCTTTGGGAAACAGAAATTCCTGTTACTGAACCTTTTTTTTTTTCCAGGTAAATAGAGAACATAGTTCTCATCAGAATGTACAAAAAACAATTCCAATATATAAGCATCTGTTTTGCAGTATGAGGGTAGGGATGATTTTGAAAGATACTCATCCTTAGTTATATAACCATTTCTACCATTGTGTTCATTATTTTAATATCTTATATTTGGATGATTCTTTTGCTTGTCAAAGACAGCAAACAGGGCTCTCTTAGTCATCCTCAACAGTTCACTTAACTTTCTACCACATATATTCTAGGTCCATCTGTCACCACAGTGTTTCATTTCATAGTAAACCAACTTTTGTGAAGGGCATAAGAGGTATCTGTTTTAACAGTTCAATAAGTTTGTTTTCTAAACAGGTCTGACTTAAAAAGTGAAGTTTGTTTTCAGGATCATTTAAGTTTCAGGCTTCATTTGTTGATATCTTATCTCTCTGAAACTTGTTTTTCAATGCAAACTCACTAATCCAGTCAAAGGTTTCAACAGCTAATATTGTGTAAACAGTAAAGACCCAATTACTGAGTGAGGTGCTAAGAAAAAAAAAGAGTCACAAATACTTGTTTGTTGGTTTTTTTCTTATTCAACCATGGTAATTAAAATTTAAAGATGACTTATCTCATAACTACAAAGAAGAAACACAAATGTCTTTGTTAAGTTAGCAAGAGAACATTATCACTCCAGTCAGTCTTTAAAAATGACTTCAAACTAGGTATGCCACATGGAAATAATGAGATATTCTCTTAGAGTTTATATATAAAATGTGTGTGTGCATCTGATCACTTTTGGGGTCTTAGTAAAAATCTTTTTGGCATAAGCTCAGGTTAATGATATACTAAGCAATATAATTAAAAGGTTTAAGGATTAACATGACAGCTCACCTTGCCAGGTAAGCAGTTGGAAATCAATAAGTATCCCCCATGTCCTTAAAGATCAACAGGACAGGAATGTAATTCCATTAGTATACATACCAACAGAGAACAAAGATTAAGAAAACATTTTATTCAAATTGCTCCAGAGAGTACAATCATCTCAATCTTGACTTTCACAACTCAACATACTCAGTAAAGACAAACCAAGACATCCATTCTATCATATAATACAATGCTGATGACTTCAGCTGGTGATAGTAAGGTCATATATTATCAAATATAAATGTACTCTTTCCATCCCTTTTCTTCATCATTAGACATAATAAATTATAAAAAGGGGGCCCAAATAAAGGCTTAAAAGAATCTCTGTTAAAGAGATAGATTTTTACAAGTTAATCCAACTAACATTTATTGTGGATTACTATGTGCAAGGCATTATTCTGAATGCTTTATGTCAATTAATTCTTATAAAAATCCTATGATGGTAGTATTCTTATTATCTTGACTTCACAGATGAAGAAACCAACCAAGATGAAAGTGCAGTTTTATAAACAAGAGCTCGTCAAAGAAATTATCCTACCTTGAGGTGATTAAAAAAGAAATTATGGTTAGTCATTAGACCTCACCTAGAAGAGAAAAAATAGAGTTAGAGATAGAGATAGAAAAGTGGAGAGAAAAAGAGGAAAATAAGAGATAGAAGGAGGAGGAGGAGGAAAAAGAAGAGAGGTAAAACTAAAAGAAAAAAGAAAAGAATCTAACATCTCCCAAACATTTCTAAACAACATTTTATAATCTTAACAACCCTATAAGATAGGTATTAACTCTACTTTATAGATGAGAAAACTAAGACTCATAAAGGTTAAGTGACTGCCCTGAAATTTTTTAACTCAATTCTTTGTGACTCTAAAGTCAATACTCTTTTTTCAATAAGCCATGCTGTAAAAGAAAATAAAATTAAAGAAGGGGTAGGGATGAGGACAAGAGAGAAAATTAATAGGGATGTGGAGCCAGAAAAAGAGAGAGGGGAGATCAATCAGTTCTCATCAGTTCCTTGATAGATACTGGAATGAGAAGGCATTATTGCCACAGAGCCTTGATGCTTTTACTCTGGAATACAGGGCTGCAGAAGGATTGAACTAAAGAGCCAGGATGGCTACTTGTTATCAAGAATTGGTGCCCTTAATTCCCTCACATATTCTTCTTCCCTATCCCATCCCATTGTCAGTGACCCTGCTGTGAAAAAAGCAATGACTGACTCACCTAGATGTGCTAGCCCCTTACTGAGCAATTGCAGCGTGCACCAGTGGCCCAATCTAACCCAGCACACAATCTCTGAGTTGCTTTATCAAAAGTAAGATGCCAACCTGTCACTGTGCATATATTGTATGGCCTCAACACAAGGCAACAAAACTATTTTCATATTAATGCAAAGGTACATAAAGTTCAGGAGTGACCAAAATTTTCCATTGCAAAATGACAATCAGGAGAGCTACAGATGAGGATTTAAACTTCAAAATTTCTTGACAAACCCATATATGCTTTTTAACCAAAATATCATAAGAACTTGAAAATCTTTTTCATCAACTAATATTAAGAAACAAATATATGCTTGAAGCTCTGATTCAGGTTGGGCAAGGGCAATATAGGTAACCTAAACATTTGTACCCCCATAATATACTGAAATAAAAAAAATTAAAAGTAAATAATAAAATTTAAAAAATAAATTAAAAACAGAAATTATCAATTTCTTTTTGCTTATTAGCACTAATATACTTTATACCATGTTGGCCAGATTCAATCAACTCCTTTATGGGTGTGCGCGCGTGCACGCACATGTGTGTGTGTGTGTGTGTGTGTGTGTGTGTGTGTGTGTTTCATGTCAATCCCATACTGCTATGATTTTCTGAATGTGTCCCCCAAATTTCATATGTTGAAAACTTAATTCCCAAATTCACATGTTGGTTGGAGGTAGGGCTTTTGGGAGGTAATAGGATTAGATCAGGTCATCAGGATGGGGCTCCCATGATGGGACTGGTGACTTTATAAGAAGAGAAAGACCTGAGTGGACACACTCCCTCCCTCTTCCCATGCGATGTCCCTCTACCATGTTACAATATAGCAAGAAAACCCTCACCAGATGCCAGCGCCATCCTGTTGGACTTCTCTGCCTCCAGAATTGTGAGCTATATATACTATTTTCTTTATAAGTTACCCCTATGTGGTATTCTGTTATGGCAACAGAAAATAGACTAAGACACATACCAAAATCCCAGCTTCTCGATCTCAGGTGATTTTATTCTCAAAATATACCAGGGACTCCAGGCTGACATGGGGTAAAGGAGAAAACTAAACAACTAGGCTGGCCAGAGGCCTGGATTACGTGGAAGTGAAGTGAGGTCCAGAGGTGACTCAGACTTGATCAGTGCCAGCCTGTGTACACAAGTGGGATTGATATGGTGGCAGCTTCTAGTTCTGAGTGGCCCAGATGAGTTGAAGGAGATCCCAGATGGAACAAAAGGCAACAAGTTTCTGTCTCCACAGACAGGGGGCTTTCAATAATTTCACTTAATCAGTGGGTTTAGATTCAAGATATGGTGAAAGAGATATAAATCAAGAAACCAAGACAGAAGCCAAGTCTGTACAAATAAAATCGTAGGTTATAGTGAAGGTTATGAACCTAAAAGCACAGGCACAATCAATAAGTTTGGAGAAGCAAAATAAATTTCAGACTACTGGGTTGACGGAGCAAAAACCACTGCTCTGATTTACCGTGGCTTTATTTAGGACTGACCCAGAAACTCAAGAGGGACTGAGTCTGCCCTTTAGGGCATCGGACTTCAACTGAAAGAGGTTAAGGAAGACAGGGATTCAAAGGACAGCCACAGTCATAGGACACATGCCTGTGAAAAATTATGATGACTTATACCAAGTTAATAAAAAATTAAAAACCAGAGGTAGCTAAAGAAACCCTAGACTCAAAGACAAGAACTGATCTGCTACAAAGGCAACAGAAGATCCAATTGCGCTTATGTAACAAAATAGATAAGAATATAATCAAGGACAGATGGAATTTGTTGCCAATCTAAGGGCAAGTTGGCAAACTAAAATTCAAAAGCCTCATATTGTATTGTCTAAATTGACACTTGAAAATGTCACAGATGTCACATTTGGATTAAGGAACTTTAAATGGCAGGTCAAATAACCAGGAATGAAATCTGTAATCTCATGTTGAATTAGCAGTTGACAATCTCCATTACAGGGCAGGACAGATGCAGACTAGGTGACAAACAGCTGACTCAAACAGAAGTGTTTTGTGTTGACTGAGGTAAAAACAAGCAAAATAAATGCTTTAGAAACACTTTGATTTTTAAGGAACATGAAACAGTTATGAACTTGTGTTTGATTTATCATTAGTGGCTTAGAATACTACGTTGAGCAAATGTCTTTATTATCCTAATACATTATATCTTTCTATAGATATAGGTGAAAAGTTAAAATTAAGCATCAATATATCTTTTTCTGAAAAGCATCCTCAGTACCGTAACACTTAACCACATATTCTGAGTGAACAGCACTATGCTCCCCACTTTAATTCCAGGAAATTATCATTTGTAGAGTCAGTGCTCATCAGCAGAAATGAAAACATTACCAAGAATCATAGGAGACAGCACAGCTCTTAGAAAAATGAAATTAATGCCCTTATTAAATAATAAAGGCTTGCCAATTAAATTACTATTGGATGCACTGAATTTAACATATATATTACTGAATTATTGAAATAAAGCAGATGGCATATAATATTTAGCATGTTAATCAAAAGGTTCTTCCTTAATATAAAGACAGGGGAAAATCCTCATGCTATACTCCAGGGCGGTAAATATTAAGTTACAAAAGGATATCCACATGCTAATTACAACACTTTAAAAAAAATGTAGGTACACATATGAAAACAGACTAAAAAAAAATATACCAAAATGCAAATAGTAATTATATTAATGTGGTGAACTACTATTGACTGTTTTTCTCATCTTTTCCCTGATATTTTTCTAATGTGATTACCCTATTTCAATAGGAAAAAAAATTAAACAAAAATAACTTTCTTACGAAATTACAAGCTGATTTTGAGATAATTAGACAAGGCTTGCAAGATCTATTTCCTGATTCTAACCATCAGTTTTCTTTTCAAATGCCTTCAGCTAGGTCTTAACATGAGTTCTATCAATGAGTATTGCAGGTACATTGCCCCATCAGCTCCAGGTCCCAGAAAAAATTATTTAAAAAGTAAATTTCTAATTAAAAATTATATACATTATTACTTCTGTTCCTTTCAGCAGAAGTTTACCCCTTACAGTGCTCTTTTATCCATAGCCTAGTTTAGTGGCTTGTTGCCACAGTTGATGAGAAGAAGCAAAAGGAAAGCATTAGCAATAGTTTCAAAAATCTAGTACAAGCTAATTCAGAAGGAAAATTCATATTTTTATTATCTAATTTACTCATCATCCTCTTACACTAGCTTAAGAAATTAGTAAAAAGTATAACTCAGGCTGGGCACAGTGGCTCATGCCTGTAATCCTAGCACTTTGGGAGGCCAAGGCGGGAGGATCGCTTAAGAGCAGGAGTTCAAGATCGGCCTGAGCAACATAGCTAGACCCCATCTCTACAAAAAAATAGAAAAATTAGCCAGGTGTGGTGGCACAGGCCTGTAGTCCCAGCTACTCAGGAGGCTGAGGTAGGCGAATCGTTTAAGCCAAGGAGTTTGAGGTTGCAGTGAGCTATGACGATGCCATGGTACTCTAGCCCAGGCAACAGAGTGAGACCCTGTCTCAAAAAAAAAAGTAAAACTCAAAATTATTATTGCTCTTACAAAGTACATGGTTGTAACTTTACAAAACACTAAAAACTATACCAGTTAAAAGCCCATATGGGGAAAGAAAGAATAAAAGTGGTGGATTCTACTAAACTATTAAAAAAAAAAGTGGTAGGGTAGAGCAGGATAGTATGTGATTATAGAATGTTGTATCATTTATAGCGGTTCAAGTAATAGACACTCAAAAAAAAAATAGAAACAAACACCTTTGAAGCACTTTGCAAATTCCAGTTATGGGTTACACATCAGAGAGTAACTAACCCAATTGCTAGAGTTTGGAATATAACTAACATGCCCATCATTGATGTCTTAGTCTGTTTTGTGTTGCTTTAACAGGATACCACAGACTGGGTAATTTATAATGAACAGAGATTTATTTCTTACAGTTCTGGAGACTGGAAAGCCTAAGGTCAAGGGGCCTGCATCTGGCAAGGTCCTGGCTGCATCATCCTATGGCAGAAGGCAGAAGGGCAAGAGCATATGCTCAATAGTGCAAGAAGGGGCTGAACTGACTTTTATAACAAAGCCACTCTTAGGGTAACTAACCCTCTCCCTTGATAATGACATTAATCCATTCATGAGGGCTCTGCCCTCATGAACTAATCACCTCTTATTAGGCCCCAGCTCCCAACACTGTTGTATTGGGGATTAAGTTTCCAACACATGAACTTTGGGGAACACATTCAAACCATAACAGTTAGTTATATCAAATTCATCTGTAATAATATTACTATCTATGTTTGTGTAAAAACCATTTTCCAAGTGTTTTCATGTGGTTGTCTCTTTTGATTCCTTCCCAAATCTACTGAGATAGGTAGAGAACTATATAGCCAAGACTGAATTTATCATGAGAGTACAGACCAAAACAGTCTTCTAACTGTCCAGGGCTATTCTGTTATAGTCTATTATAGTAGCACTTTGCCTTCAATGGCTTTAATGGCTCTAGCTTATGAGATTCCAGTACACAGTAGACATTCAATAATTATGTAATAAATGAATAAATTTTGATCCAAAAAAGTAAATATAATCAAGAGTAACACAATTGAGGTGAGATATGCCATATGCCTCACTAATATACCATGTGATCAATATGCTGCATCATTATGAACTACATTGACTTTCGCCAAGGTCTCTTGTTCCAGCTTGCTGAAAGATAAAGTTTCTTATTTAAAACAACTCCTAATTGACTTCATAGCTGTGTCAAAGAATGTGAATGTCTACTCTGAAAAACTTTAATTCCTTCATCATATCCAGAGATCTATGATATTGTCATGCCCAAGTGACAGACACAGCTTTCCAAAGTTGAGAATAATTCAAATCCAATTTCAAAAACTAAAATCCTACTGCATATTAACAGATTTGAAAAGTGGGGAATAAACCTTGAGCTGTTCTTGATTATTTTTAGCTCGCAGAAGGGTCCATGATCTCCACCTCTCCTCTACCAAGTTTCAACATTTTTCTTGGTTCTTTTCTCTTACTAAGGAAGCATATGGAAGTGAACAAGTCACCAAAGTAGATTGACCCTGGGGTTAAATCCCAAATGACCTTCATTCCAAACTAAGCATTTAGATATCTACTTGTTTCAAATCAATAATCCCAATGTCCTTCAAATGTTCTATTGTAATAATGCCACCAACACATTAGTATTTTCTTTAAAAAAAAAAAAGCATTAAATATTATTTGAGTTTGGGGAACATTTCGAGCAGACAGCAAAAATCATCATATTGTATATGTCTCTCCTATTGGAATTTCAGAGGAAGAGAGAAAAGAATTATGTAAGAAAGGTCTACGGCCCCAAAAGGCATAAATTTCTCTGCATAACAGCAATCTAGAAAAGCTTTGTGTAGAGGTGGGATTTAGGGCACTTTTGGATGACAGGCCTCCATCACAATCAAAATGTGTTGTATTCTTTATTTCCTTCTGAAATAAGGGTGGGAAGGGCTGAGACGTTATTTAAAAGCTTAAGAACCACCAATCTAGTGAAGTAACACTCAAAAGGGGATCTTTTGAAACCACTCTGATTTCTACCTCTATCTTCCATTCCAGATCCCCATAAATATGCCTCACCTCACCTCACCCTCCAGCCACCTTCCCTGTTGTGAGGCTGTTATTACTAGAATGTTCTCTAATCCTTTTAGACTGCTGGAGTAAAAAAAAAGGAAGAAAAGAGTGTTAAGAACCAAGGTGGGGAAGAGTGGGGAAGCCACATGTCCCAGGCCTAGAATTCACCAAAAAACCTTATATTTACATGTTTAAAATTATTTCCAAATTAGGCTACATACAAATTATATTTCTGTTGTTGTTATTAAAGCATTAATGTGTTACATGTAAATGTTGAAAGCAATCTACATTATTTTTATACCACAGTTCTGGCATTTCTTCTTATTTTAATATACCAGAAACCTCAAAATTTAGACCTGGGTTTCTTGTTAGACCTGAGATCCTTGTTAGAATCACTGGTATAGTTCCTAGAATTGAGGCACTCATAAAGCCAAAATAATGGGCACTGAGCGTGGAGGAACTCATCTAAATATCAAACTAAACTTTTATAAGGCATGATTAAGGGATCAAAACTATACTGTTGGTGTGTGTGTGTTTTTTTTTAATATAAAGATATTCTATTTCTGGGATGTCTGCTAACAAGACATGAAGTCCTAGAAAATCCACAGCACTTATCAACAGAAGCCTTGAGCTTCTAGCTGCATGACCTCAAGCAATTCTTTCAACTTCTCTGGGCCTTTATTGTCTCAACTATCTCAAAGAAGAGGGCTCAACCATCTAGTCCCTTCAAAGTCCCTTTCGACTTTAAAATCTGTTTTGTCAATAATTATAGGGGTATAATTCTAGTATTTAGTGGCCGAGAAACCATAAAATAAAATATGTTTAATATATAATTCTTTGAAAATTATTTTAGAGACGGGTTCTTACTATGTTACCCAGGCTGGAGCGCAGTGGCTTTTCACAGGTACAATTGCAGCACACTGCAGTCTCGAATTCCAGGCCTCAGGCGATCCTCCTGCCTGGCTTCTCAGAGTAGCTGGGACTACAGTCATGTGCCACTGTACCCAGCTTTACAAAATTTTAATAATTGCAAAAAACAAATGACAAAGGAATCTCAAATACAATTCTTAAACATTCAAAAAAATCTCACAATAATTGTATGGTATTATGAAAACTGTCCCTTTGGCTTGCTGTCATTTGCTTCAAATAATGCCTAAGACATGGGAAAACTATTTTAACACTCTGAGAAGATTAAATAGTTAATCCACTGGAAAACCACGTTGAATTCACAAATCCCCTTTCCAGACAGAAGTACTGAAAATAACAACACACACTTTGTTTTATTTTGAATAAAATTATTCTAATGACCTACATTATATAAATACTGTCTATTATCCGACATGTATTTTCATTGATGCGTTTTCCTTCCTAATCTGAAACTCAGATGATGTCAGGTCACATGTGATTTTGACAGAAAAGAACCATTTATAAGTCAGAGTCTCACAGGTGAGTTGTAACATGTCTTGGGGAAAAACATCCATAATAATGAATATTTCAAGTCAACTTCTTTGAGGAGAAATTGATGAGAATTGGAAGATTAAGCAGATTACGGTATTAATTGCCAAGATAATTTCTGCTTTCATGGCTTCACTAAACTGGAATTTCTAGTGCATCATTCACTACCCCATAATTATGCATCAAAATATTAACCAATTAGCAGGTAAAATGGCAAGAGCTCAAGGGGCAGTAATAATTAGACATGAAACCTGAACTTCCATGGAGTTCTAAATAATGAACAGGTCCACCACACTTTATAAATTTAATAAACTATATTTGAAGAAAAAGTACCAACTCATATTTTGTAAATAAGATAATTTCATTGGCTTTCAACTCACATCATCTGATAGCTCTTTAGTCTCCTCTCTGTCATTTCCATTACTTCCTGATCCAAATACATAAAAGTAGGTCATATATACCAAGTATGACATGATATAAATAATATCCTCCTTGGCTTTGGAGTTCAATTTTTATATGAAATATGTTTGGAAGCAGGGCATGCTTTTTCTTTTAACTCATTGTTCTTGAGGAATGTATGGACTAAAAAAGTGCTATTTAAAAAAGTAAGTGAGAAATAAAATCTTAACTCCAACAATTGTCTTTCATTTCTAGTTTGTGCCATGGATTCTATTTTTTGTTAGTTCCAACATATTTTGTGTATTTAAAGAGCATCATACTGCTAGATCCAAGCTCCATGAAAGCAGGGACCATGTGTGTCATGTGCGTTGTGGTAGGAAAGTGTCTGGCACACAGTAGGCACTTAATAAATATTTGTTGAATTAAGGAAAGAAGGAATAAACAATTGACCAAACACCAAATAACCATCTAATTCCGTAAAATAAATGTTGGCCATGCTCATCCACTTCCATATTTTCTAAACATTAAATTATTCCAAATAATTACCTCACATGTATATTTAGTGTTTCAACTTAAAAGACCCTTATTACATTGAAATCAGTACACACAAAAACTTTTAAACATTTGGAAATATGTTTAAGAGCACGGAAACAGACGTCAGAAATCTGAGTTTGAGTTCCAGTTCTGGTACCGAGTGGCTGAGAAACCTTGAGACTCGTTTTTTTCCTCTGTAAAATAAAGATAATAATATCTGTCCAGCTACCTCACAGGATTTTAACATAGACTAAATAAAATATTGTTCATGTGCATTGTAACCAGAATGGGACAAAGCGACCGTAACAGCCTAAATGCTTTGTTTTGTGTTTTGGTTTTTTTTTTTTCAGTAACAAGGGTACCTAAATAAAAAACATTATTGGAAAAGTAAAGTTTGGAATGTTAAAATAGTTCCTGTTAATAAAGAGGCATCGTTAGTGCCAACAGTTTGACTAACAACAATAACAAAAGTCATAAAGAACAGACTGTACACAAAAAGTTCTTATAATTTTTAGCACCTTTAGGTTGCCACCTCAGCATAGGGAAAAAGAAAAGTGTAGGGAGGTCACATTGTAAATAAGTGCTAGTGACAGACCTAAAACTGAGCTTCTGAGTATCCAGCCAGGCCTTAGGCTTGCTAAGCAATGCCACTTCTTAAAAGTGCTTTAGTAAGGTGAAAACACAGCAAACTGAAACACAAATTAGACCACATTATACACTAATCCAAACTCACTGTCAAGGATATATATAATTCTCTGCCAAAGCCAAGCAAAGAAATTTTAGTTATCAGATACAATGACATGAAAACACAAAGGTCCCTTCTGTATCTCCATTTTCATCAAGCTCTTGACATATTTTGCAAGCTAAAGCTCTGGAAAAAGTTTCAAATCTGTTGTGTCAGCAGTCAGAGATAAGGAAAAGGACACATCAGCTCATAATATCTTAGATTTAGAATTCAAAATGTTTAATTGATTTTACCATTTTGAGTTAAGTATTCAGTTCAAGTCAATATACTTAGATAATAAGAATAGAATATACATTATACTTCATTGTTCATTTTTGATTCATTTGATGACATCTAAGCCATCCATTCAACTTACCACATTTTCTAGAAAATCAGCTACCACATTATTAAGTCCAGAAATCAATACCTTTCTATACCTATGCACCCTGAGGAAAAAAAATGTTGCTATTAAATCACATCGTACATGTATATATGTACAAGTTATTGTATCCACACTAAAAACAGACACCCAATATTTTGGTATATTCTTGACCTAAGGGTGTGGTTAATCTGTGATGGAGAGGTTGTAAACAGTTTTATTCTATACTTATTCCTCCAATTTTTTTAAATTATAGGGCAGCACTAGCCAATAGACATAATGTGAACCACATATGCACTTTTAAAATTTCTAATAGCCACATTTTTAAACAGTGATAAAGAAATAGATGAAATTAATTTTAATATAATTTTATTTAACTCAATGCAATCGAAATATCATTTCAACATGTAATCAATATAAAGATTATTGAGATACATCTTATTTATTATACATTCACTTTTTCAGACTAAGTCTTGAAATCCAATGTATATATCACACTTACACCACGTGTTAATTTGGACACTAAATTTTCATCAGAAATACTTTATCAGTATTTAGATTTCATAAACCTTACAGTTGAAAAAGTAGATCCTCATAACCAAGTTGTTTGAAGCATACTTAAAAGTTTCTCATAACTGGATCAAGGACCAGTTTTTAAATTTTAATTTTAATTAATTAAAATTAAACAAATTAAAAATTTAGTTCCTCAGTAGCATGAATCATAAATCAAGTGTTCCATAGCCACATGGGGTTGAATAGCAAGGGCTATCATCTGAATCCACATCTACTCTACCTCAATGAAAGATAACCTGCAGAACACCTCAAATATACTGTCAAAAGGCATTTTTGGAAATTGAATAAAAAATGTTCTCCCCTAAACAAGAAACTTTCTGTTTAGCATCTTCTTCTTAAGCCTTATATGACCCATGCACTTATTTTGAGAAAACTGCAATAGAGTCATGAGCTTTAACATACTGATAAGCCTCTAATAAAACACAAGCACTTCTAGCATGCTTTGTGGATTTACACAGTGGAGTCAACTCTCCATTATCTGTTATTACATTATTCATCTAAAGAGAAAAACAGGTCAAATGCTTCTGCTGATTTTGTGTATAGATGCGAAATTTTGTGTTGATTTATTTATGTTGCTGATGCATGATGCCTGTCACAAACTGGAGGTAGGATCACAAGACACTAGAAGGATTAAAGAATCTGAGGAAATATTTTAGTTGATTTAAGTTCAGTTCCTCTCTTTCTGGAAAGTGTATCTTTTCTAGCAATATGGAGATGTGAATAACCTGTCAAAGCCATTCATTTGTAATTGAACTCATACAGAACCAAGAAGAGGAAACTGACCTTAAGTAAAGCTAAATAAAACTTCAAAAAACATGTTTTTGCTTCTCACCTCCACAGGGTTAATAGTTAAGAACTTGACCTATAGAATTGAGCTGTCTGGGTTGGAACCCTGGTCTACCATTTGCTATCAGCTTAACTCTGGGCAGTTTACTTAATCATTCTGTTCCTCATCTATAAAATGGCCATAATAATAACAGGACCTAAGTCACAGATTGTTGTGAGAAATAAATGAGATTTTACATGATATAAAACCTCTTAACACACAGCATTAACCCAGGCACATGATATGTATCAAACAATCATTACTATTTTTAGCTCAGAAATCAGGATAAAAGAGATGGGGATATACCTTCAGTAAAAATTTGTTATAAATCAATAATATATATCCAAGCACTTTACAAATACTAAAGTGCTATATAAACATAAGTTATTTTTGTCCTATATAAAGTAAGTTTTGAGAGTAGCTCTGTTCATAGAACAATGTATTTAATGAAAAAATCCCCAATTTCACCAAATTGGATTTTCACAATGTGGCTTACTAAGTTCTATTAAAACTTCTGTAAAACTTTCCCCCCAAATCAGACCCACATTCATTCACCTAAAAAGTGCTAATATGCATACCAAAACCATTCATAAGTTATTTGGCCAGGCACGGTGGCTCATGCCTACAATCCTAGCACTCTGGGAGGCTGAGGCAGGAGGATCACTTGAGGTCAGGAGTTTGAGACTAGCCTGAGCACGAGTGAGACCCTGTCATTACAAAAAAAATAGAAAAATCAGCCATGCGTGGTGGCTCATGCCTATAGTCCCAGCTACTCAAGAGGCTGAGGCAGGAGGACCGCTTGAGCCCAGGAGTTTGAGGTTGCAGTGAGCTACGATAATGCCACTGCATCATGCTGGGGCGACAGAGCAAGAATCTGTCTCAAACAAAAGCAAAACAGAACCAATCATAAGTTATTTATCAATCAATGTCATTTTAGAGTCATCCATGGCTCTGCTTGCCTCCATTGGAAGCAGCATCAAATTTAGTAGAATGGTCAAATAATTGCCTTATGATATTCTAGAGAATTCACACATAAAAATCTCAAATCTCTAAAAATAGTTTTTCTCACAGCCAAATCTATTTTCATTAATATTTTATGCTCCTTCTTCACCTTCCTTGATCAGATCTGTTAATAAAATTGCTTCTTACTGGGTTTTCTGTCTTTTTCATTTCCTTGCTCTGCCCTAGTGCAGTCATTAATTCATATTAAAAGGCAAAAAGAGAAGCAGTAGCAGGGAACAGTAGTATCTAACAATAGAATAAGTAGCCCTAAAATAACCAAGAAGGCCAAATTAAAACTTCAAAAGCTTTATAACAGGTAATTCTAAATAGTCATAAAATTGCCACCTCCATGAGTGGTAATTTCCTCATCTATAAAATGAGGGAATAAAAAAATCTTTAAAATTCATTTTATTCTGTAAGTTTGTTAAAGATACAAAGCATATAGTATATAAAACTGCCATTTCTATGCCTAACCAAGATTCGTCACTAAAATAATAACTACAAAAAAGGCTTACATGATAGAATTTTTAAAATAATTTTCCAGAAGGACCACAAGGGTGGAAGATTTTTAATAATTCTGAATTTCTTGGAGGACAGATTATTTTTATAACCCTTAAAGTATAAATAAAGATACGTGAATTAACAGTAGACTCCCAGAGCCGTGAAAGGCACGCACTTACTCCACGATGAATGCTTCATTAATTTTTCAAACAGTGTGATGATGTTGCAATTTTCCATGAGCAACTGTCAGAGCTTTCCTTCTCGATATGTATCAAAACAGTCTAAATTACATTGAATACTCGTGCATGTCATTGACCAAAATATAATTTTGATATATCTAGTGTTTCAAAACGCACACACAGGCGCGTATAACGTTACTATTATTTTGTATCCACCCTGCTTAACCTCAGGATGTTCCACCCAGGCACCCATTTAACCCTCGCTCTTGCTGAAGAATTTTCCTCCTTCTACAGACCTATCCATGAGTGAATTTTAACCTTAAATACAATTCCCATTCCAGTGCCTAAGAGGTCAGATCTGTCTCCTCTACCGACACGCTTGTGCGTTTCTGGTTCCCTGTGATGCTTAAAATGACGCCCCATTTGCACCGACATCCAGAACCCAGGTGGGCGGCGGGCCCCGCCGTCGCCAGCGCTGTCAGTCTGATGCTTTGTCTCCTGCCTCAGAAGGCCGGAGCTGCAAGAACACGTATGACAGACACTCTATAAATAATTTTTTTTAGAAAAGGCACCTTAGCCAGCCGAGAGGCAGCTCCTCCGGGCAAAGCCGGACAGGCGATCGCCCAAGGCGGCCAAACCTGAGGCGACTGCTCCCTGGGCTCGGGACCCGGCAGAGGCGGGCGGCGACAGCTCTTCCCCGTGAGGAGTCGGGACGCCCCGGGGACCTGGCGCCGCGCAGCCGCCAGCCACCTGCAAACGCAGACGGCAGGAGGGCAGCAGGGTCTCCCGGAGAGCACCCGGCCTCGCGCGCCAGGCCAGCGGGGACCCGCTGCCTCAGTTTCCTCAGCCGCCGATCCCGGCCGAGACGCCCCTCAGGTCGCTCTGACCCGGCAGCCAGTGCCCCGGGCCAGAGCAGGTCCTCCCGGCGCCCTGAGCCCGTGGCCAGCATACCGCCCGCGCCCGCTGCCCGCAGCCCGTCCTCACCTGACAGCCACCCGCACCGAGCTCTCGTCGGGGGAGCCCCACATGCTGGCGGCGAGCGGCGGCTGGGCCCCTGGGCCTCTGCACCGCAGAGCTGAGGCGCCGCCGGAGCCGCGGCGCTCGGGCGCAGTAGGCTGGTGAGGCTGAGGGCGGCCGGCTCACCTCTGCCGCGCTCCAGCCATGTTGGGCGACTGAATGGAAAGGTGGCGGCGGCGCTGAGGCAGCAAGAGGAGGAGGTGATTCACCGTGCGCGGGCGCCCGCCCCTTCTCCCCGCGCACCCCCTAGGATCTGGGGCGGGGACGAGCCGCGCTTGAATGGCGAGCAGGCCGCCGGCGGCCTCCTGGCGGCCGGGTGAGTGAGCCCTGCCCCCTCCGGTAGGGACGCGGCCTCCCAGCGGCTGGGAACGGGACTCCACGCCCGCCGGGGCACTCAGGGCTCCTCGCCCCGCACTGCGTCAGTGGCGGCAGCTCAGCCCGGCCCCACCTCGCCCTCCCCCAGCCCGCGCCCCGCCCTGCCCCTGGCGGGACACTGCCTGGCGCTGCTGGGCAGGGAGGCGCGAGGGGGAGGGATGCCAGCCGCCGGCTGCCCACGCCCGAGGGCAACCAGCCTGTGCGCCCTTCCAGGCTCTTCTGCGAGAATGAAGTGGCCACTGCACGCGCTGGTGCCAGTGTCCCTTCTAAAATCAAAGCTTGATTCAGCAGCATGCCAGGAACCAGCCAGCTGCTGCTCTGCTTAGGCTTTGTTTCCACGCATAGCCTTATTGTCCTCTCTTCAGCTTGGACTTTGACCCCCTTCCCTCGCCCCCCGCTAAACGCCCTCCCTCCCTGCAGTCATTCATACTAAGCTGGCTCTCCGGTTTGTCTACTGTCTCTGGGCAGCTGGGCTGTTCTGCAGTCCATCGCCCATTTACCAGCTAGGGTGGGATGGGGAAATGATTTACTCGGAGACTCCTGAATGCGTTTCTGTTAAATCATTTGTACACTGGTGAATGAACTGCACCCTGGTACTGCCAAGTGTTCCCCAAACTCAATGTCCACCCAGACCTGCTGTGTAGTGAATCCTTCCAAACTGATTTTTTGTCTCTTCTGGCCTTTCGAAAGCACCTCCCAATCCCCAGATTCTGTCAACATTGACCCATTGTGGCTTCTGTTTGTCGCTATTGTACTTCCACATGCCTTTAGATAGCTCTGTGGAAACAGCCTTTATTATCTTTACCACAGAGCATCTTTTGTGGACTGCCCATACATTTCTGTAAATAAACACGTGGGTTTGTACAAAACAGTGTCATAGATTAAATGGCACTATAGAAATAAAGGCATTACCCCAAGTACCTACAATCTAAAATCACACACCTAATCATCCTATTCAGCCATGATACAGCAGCGTGGTTCAGATAGGCAGCACACTTTGGAACAAACAAGAAGTGTTTAAGGATTTAAACCCATGGGAAGGGCCATGGGATATGTAATTATAGATAATTGTAAACCTATTTTGTCCCTTAATCTCGATATCCCTAAGTCTTAACAGACACGTAACTGGGAGGTAAAGAGGACAGAGATGGGTATCCTTCTATAGACCAAACTGGTGGCAAAGCTCTCTTTTGGCTACCCTCAGGAGGGCCTTCCCCAGCCTCAATATTTATCCATTAACTAATCAGAGCTGCACTTCATTTTGCCCTGGCAGGCCCATATCTGGCTGGATCTGGACTGGCCAATTTGCCCCTTGGATTGATGAAAGCTGCAAGAAAGGTTAGAATAGCTGAGCACTTTTAGCAAGAAAATGAAAGAAGAATTTGTATCATTTAAGACCCTCTTTAAAAAAAAAAAAGTTCTCACTGTAATCCTAGCACTTTAGGAGGCCAAGGCAGGAGGATCACTTGAGACCAAGGGTTCAAGACCAGCTTGAAGACCCCGTCTCTACAAAAAATAGAAAAATTAGCCAGGCGTGGTAGCACACACCTGTAGTCCCAGCGACTCAGAAGCCTGAGGCAGGAGAATAGCTTGAGCCCAGGAGTTCAAGGTTGCAGTGAGCTATGATGATACCACTGCACTCCAGCCTGGGTGACAGAGACCCTATCTCAACAAAAAATCAAAAAAAGTTCTCATACTGAATAGCACTAAAACATATATGTCTCAGTAGGAGAGATCACAAACATAAATGCCTACAGAAGTCAGCAGGTAACTCAAGTGAGTGCAGCAGGCAAGGTGAGGACTATGATAAAATAGAGACACAGGCCTCTTCCAGAGGCAGTGGCCATCCTCACCTGAGCGTTGTCTGACAGACTGCAAACCCAATGCTGCCAAGTTTTTGTTTACTTGTATAATATATTTGTTGTTTCTCAAGAGAAAGAGAAAAATCAGACCTTTATGTGAGAACTCCTTAGTTTTAAACATCAACTACTAATTCAGCATAATATTCACATGCCATGTAAACCAATCAAAATATATCTCAGGCCAACTTCAGTCCCAAACCACCAGGCTGGAACTTCTGGCGAAAACATTAGCACCAATAATAGCTGTGGCTTTGGGTTCATATTGCATACAGTTTCAGAAAGAAGCAGTGTAAAAATTCTATTTCATGTTGAAGACCAAGTCAGTAATTTTCTTCCAAATTTCAAAGATTGTAAAATTAATTACCTATTTTATATTTACTCCAAATTCCTTTACAGCGCTATAAGGACTTTCCTTATGGCTTGTCTAATTAATTATCTTATTTTGAAGAAAGATCCATGGGCAGAACTTTTAGCACAAAAGTAAATAAATAAGTAAATAAATCCTATTCCAGTCCATTCACTCATTAAATATTTAATAAGAGATTGCTGTTTGCAAACAATGCTGGACACTAGTGATATGGAGAAGAATAAGACAATGTCAGTGCCTACAAGGAGCTTACCATCTAGTTCAGGGAGATAAAGTTGAAAATTCATAAGTGGGCTCATAGAAATTATGATAAAAATATGATAACTTCTACCTGGAAGGTTGAGAAATTCTTCAGGTATAAACTGCTCAGGATGGTCTCCCTGAGTTCACTCTTGCCTCCCCAGTGCAGGAAGAATGACCTTTTAAACATAAGTTATTTATGTCTTTCTCTGGCCTAAAACCTTCCAATGATTACCTAACACAAACAGAATAAATTCTTTTAGAATTTAGGGGCCTTCACACTCTCACCCCTCCCAACTCAGACCTCATCTTTTGCCACTCTGTGCCTTAACCATTACTTTTTGGTGAGACTGGCCTTCTTTCTATTTCTTGAGCAGATCGAGTTTTTTCTTGCCTTAAGTTCTTTGCCCTAGCTATTCCCTCTAACTGGAATATTCTTTCCCGAGACCTTCCCATGCTTGTCTCCTTTTGGACTTTCAGGTATCAGCTTAAATCCTATTTTCTCAGAGGCCTCTCCTGATCACCCAATCTAAAGTAGCACCTCCACAAAGGACAGCTACATGATTTGCACAGCCTAGTACAAAATGAAAATGTGTGGGATCTTTAACAAAAAAAGAGGATAAAAATGGTGTGAAAGGTACCAACACATAAAGCTTTTCCCTTTCTTGTAAGCTCTCTCTTGTCACGGTATTTTTTGGTTTTTCTTTGTTTGGTTTTGGTTTTTTTGGTCGTTGTTGCTGTTTTTTGGCTTTTACTTTTCTTCTTCCTCTTTTTTTTTTTTTTTTGCTATTTAATGTCATTCTCCATAAAGAAAAGTTAAAATTTTAGGTCTTTTGCCTGAATTTTTCCATTCATCTTTAAATTGTACATAGTATATACTTATGTTTTATTAACTGTGAACAGAAGAGCATTTAATTCGCATGTGGAATTGTTAGGTAGATAGGGATTCCAGGTCTCCTGGGGATGAAAGTGGGTGCTGTTGCCTTGGGGCAATTGCCCCACCTGGGAAGAAGGACAAGGCTGGGCCCCACGCCTCCATCTTGGTCCTGCCCCACCCTGATCCTCCCCCCAGTGACTGCTATACCTGGGGGAAGAGGGAATACCCTATGAATCAGCCAATCATAACTTACCCTGCCAGCTGCAAAAGAATGCAGAGGACTCTCTAGCCCATCGGCCTGGTGGCATAGATACCATAGAGTCCGGAAATTGAACTGGAACAACCCAAATGCATAGTTAATGCTCAGGTCATATGAGTCCCAACTGTCCAATCAAAGTGGTTCCATGGTGATGTCTGAACCAAGAGGGAGGTCACAATCCAGGCACTGTAAAATAAGATACAGACCATAACCAAGCCCTTTTTGCGCCCTTCCTTCGACTCTCCCTTTGCTGCAACAATGGGTCCAGTCGTCATCTGTGGTGTATGTATGATGCTCTATAAACCTATATCTTGCTCTTGTTTTATAATCCTATCTTTCTTCAATAAACCTCATTTTCATGCTTGCCTTACCTTGGTATGTCTGGTCATTCTTTGGCCATGCACTCACTAAGAACTGACATTTCAGACCAAAACCTGACAGAATTATAAAAAGTATGCAATTCCTATTTCATAGTTCATACATGCATATGTGTTTCATTCTTAATTGAACAGTAGAAACGTTCCACAAAATTACTTCATTTCATGTCTTGATACACGCACATTCTACTTACACTTCCTACCTTTGGCTTACAGATGAGTAAGGAAAGACAGAAAAGAAACTGTCTTTCCTTTTCCTTCTCTGTTTTCAAAGTCAGTGGTTGTCTGTTACAGGGAAGTAATATGAGTAAGAAAGGCTAAGACTGGGTTCATTGGTCATTGTGTTTTTTAGCATGCCATGCCTTCTTTTTGCATTGGCAGAAAGTTTTGGCTTGAGGGAAGCATGACCTCTTAAGGTATCAGCAACCCAGCTTCCTCAGTCATAGACCTTAGCACTTTTACCTCATACTCTTACTGGCTTTGAACATCAGTGAACTCCCAACAAGTCATGGGTCAAACAGAACTCTGTGCTCACAAGGAATCACAAATGCTACATAAGGATGGCACAGCAAGGAATGGAGGACATGCATATTGCATATATGTCCTCTGCTTATTCACATGCCCTAGTCTCTTAGATCTGACCATACTTGCAAAACACAAGTCCAAAGATGAAATTATTTCAAGACAATGACAATAGAGTATTAAACCAAGAGTAGGGCCCTTCTGAGCACAAGGCTGTGGTGACTACACCGATTTCTTGCCCCTGAAGCTGGTGCTATACTCGGAGTTATTCACTATCACATCACTATTTTATTTCTTCAATCCCCTTATCACTAGCTGATATTTTCTTGTTTTTAATTATTGTCTGCCTCTTGCCATTTGAATATGAGCTCCAAGACAGCAGGATAGTTTTTTTGTTCATTTGTTTTTCATTTTTGTTTTTGTTTTTGTTTTTTATTCACTGGTGTTTCTGTAGCTCTCTCAACAGTGTCTGACATGTATTCGGGGCCATTTAACATTAGCTGTGTGACTGTGTCCCTTTGGGCAAGATATGAGACCTTTCTGAGTCTCAGTTTCTTGTACGTAAGTAATGTATTTCCTACCGTTTGGAGTTGTTTTGGAGATTGAAAAAGCTTTGGTTATCATATGTAAATCACAGCACCAGCTCCCAGTAAGTGTACAATAAAACTAGTTAATTTTATTACAAATATTTTTTGTAAATACAGAGTGTTTTTAAAAGCAGGTACTGATGTTGCAGCTGCACCTGTCTAATGTACATTAGGAAGAAAGATTCGTTATTGCACACCCTAACAGGCAGCCAAAAAGAAACTATGACATGCATTAGGGCAACTGTATCACTAGTTTTCTCCCTCTAGGCCATCTGCTCTGTGTTTTTCTGGTTTCCACATTCTAATCAGTCATTAAAAGTTATTTGATTCATCCTTTTTGCTGCTAGCAGAAAGATTAAAAGAAAAAGATCTGATTACAACTCTGTATGCAAACAACTGGATTTGGAAAAGCATGCCTGGACAATCATCTCCTCAGAAATTTTTTGAAAAAAATCTTTAGGAAGCTAACCCTTAATGCCACAGTCAAAAATGCTGGTTTTCCGTCAGTGATTCTTTTTGTTTTATGTATTTTCTCCATTAATAATAATGGAAAGCATTTACAGGCATAACACTGGTTTCTACCATGCCAGTGCACTGCGCTAAGTGCCTAACAAGCTTTATTTCACTTAATTCTCTCAACAACTTTAGAAGGGGGTACAATTATTATCTCCATTTTATGTGTGAAGAAATAGAAGCCTTTCCACAACCTCTGTTAAAATCTTATCTATATTTTAGGCCCAACTCAAAAACCACTTCTTCCTTTAACCTTTTGCTGATTTGACTCCTCTCCTCAACCAGATGTATAACTTTTTCTTCTGCCAAATCTCCATTGCATTTTGCTTGTCTTTGTTATTGTGGTAATGAGCACTTTCTAACTACTCAACTAGAATGCAAATTCCTAAAAGGCAGGATTTGTGGAAAACCCAGAAGGGCAGCAATATTTATTTGTTGAATAAATAAATTGGTGGTTACCAGAAGAGCATGCTATGCTTTGATTTCAACACAAAGAAAGTTTTTATTATAGATAATCTTCTCCCTATTGGTTATAGTTCTCGGAGAGACTATTTCCAGACCAAAGTGTCTATTAAAGGTAGCTTCCAAACCCTCAGGAAGGAAACCAGAGCACCTGAGATTCTGTAAGCAATGCTCCTATAATTTTGAAGATGAAAGACATTTTACAATTCTAGCCCACCCCATTAATTTTGCAGATTAGGAAACAGTTCCTGAGAGGAAAACTTTTGACCACCATCAGTCCTCCCTACTGCACAACACACACACACACACACAAACACACACACACACATTACATAGTAAATTGTGGCAGAGCTAATTTAAAATCCGGGAATCTTGACTCTCTCTACTGGGCTCTTTGTTCTTCACTGTTAGTTTCACTACTACGCATTTTATTCTGTGGATTTAAAAATCTCAGATTACGCTACAACAAGTAGCATATGAAGAATATATGCTGTAAAGTAACAAGGTGATCTTAAATTCTAATAGTAGTAATTTACCTTATAATAAAAGCAGTTTGTTAACATTTTATAAACTGATTTTAATGCCTCATATCATTACTAGAAAATCAAACTTTTAACTATGTATACATCTTCACATTTTCTCATTTCTGTTTATTTTTAATATTGGTGGAAGTTATTTCTGGGTAGGAAGTAAAGGTTTGAGGAGTTTTTTCTTTGTATCTTTTTTACACTGCTTGAAATTCTTAAAATAACATAAATCACTTCTACAAAAACAGTGAAATTATTCTTTTAGGGAAAAAAATAGCAAGCAGCTCAACTTTTCTTTATTAGAAACAACAATTAGATAAAAGTTAGATTTCATTGTTCACATTTAAAATCAGAGCTTGAAATCTAAAATTGCATTTGAGGTCCTAAACCTGAGTTCCATATATAAGGGAAATTCAAAGAATAAACACTTCCCTCCAGTGCTTTGGACTTTTGAGTTTGCAGCATGTGTACTGCAGACAGCTTGATTACCCCCAAAGTACTGGCTCAGTTAATTGCATTCAAATGCAAATTACAGCTATTAAGTCATGCTGGTCTTGAGCCAAAGTCTTGAGCCAAGTTTGTAAAAGGAGTGTGTTTTTTACTAACTGTGCAGGACTGAACTTGATAGGTAGTTTGGGATAGTCATTCATTAGAACCTCATTCTTTGTGTTTTTATTTTGGAGTACTATAGAACTGAATCACTGAAAGATAATTTTATTAGCCATTTTTAATAGAGAATATTTCACCATTTAGTAACCCTCCTCTTTTATTGATTTATCAATACCACCATTCTTTTCCCGTATCTGTTGATTCAACTGCCTGCCTTCATTTTCTTTTTTCTAACCATTTTCTTTTCTTGTTACTTCCACGTGGATATTTTTCAAATTTTCATGGTTCTGGATACCCTGAAGCCAAAAATTAATTTATGAACCCATGGATTTTTCATCCTTTTTCCGTTGTAGAAAACCTTTATCAATTAAAAATAGGAAATAAAGTTCTCCTTTTAAGTTGGGGATAATAGGATATATATTTCATTAACTTCTTAAATGAACATGTGCTTAGATTTACCTCCTCTCAAAAAAAAAAAAAAAAAGAAAAAAGAAATAAAAGCTACAGTAAAGAAGAGGGTACAAAGCCTTACTATCGAGATCCCTCAATTTTCCTTAGACAGATACCCATTTGATAGAATTGGTACTTTTTAAGCAAAAATACATATGTTACCTTTGTGAGATGCTTTACCTAAATCAGTATAAAACCATTCTTTCTTTTCCTTGATCTGTTCTGAAACCAGTTATTTCACAGTAGACTCTACCATGAAAGGCCTCCCCAGACAGGAGAAACTGCTAACATTTGTATTGATTTTATAATGCTAAGCCATTCCTTCAGTTTGGGCAAAAGTGCAAATGGAAAAACCAGTTCTGATAGAAAAACTATTGGTAAAGTCCTTTTTATAGCCCAAATGTCTCCCAAAATAATTCTTTAAAAGACTTTTTTCTAAATCTGGTGTTAACAATAAAGATAAAAATAAAGATGTGGACACAAGAAGATGTTGGTGGACAATAAATTAGCAATAAGATCATGGCAGTACCTAAACACGCTTGCTTATGCACACACCACAAAAAAGGTGTGTTTTGATACCAATGAGAAATAAGGTGGAGAGAGTCTAGACGTCAGAGGAATTTAGACTGATAAAGAATACAGGAAATTGGTGGGGCACAGTGGGTGGCTCATGCCTGTAATCCCAGCACTTTGGGAGGCTCACTTGAGGCCAGGAGTTTCAGACCAGCCTGGGCAACATAGTGAAACTCCATCTCTACAAAAAATTTAAAAATTGTCCCGGTATGGCAGTCTGCACTGATAGTCCTAGCTACTTAGGAGACTGAGGCAGGAGAATCACTTGAGCCTAGGAGTCCAAGGTTACAGTGAACTATGATAGTGCAATTGCACTCCAGCCTGGGCAACAGAGAGAGACTCTGTCTCTAAAAAAAAGAAGAAAAGAATATAGGAAACTCTTTAAATTTTGTAAGTGGAAGTGTGATAAGATAAAGGCAGTATTTTAAAATATGTAAAGTAAAATAAAATCTAAAAAAGAATGATGAGTCTGATCCAAATCCGTGAGATGGATTGGAGAGACTCAGTCAGTAGCCAAATCATACTATCATAGTATTTTAGTGATGATGTGGTAAGGTCCTGAACTATGCATCTTAATAGTGAATACGGTAAAAATGGAGAAGTAGGACTTATAAATGAAAGACATTCTAAAAGAAAAAATTAACAGGACTTATCAATATGGGAGAAGAATGATAGGAAATTAGGGTATTAAACTTCCTTTCATTGAACACATTCAGTCAAATGCCAGAAAAATACTCAATGAAGACACCACCAAAAAGATGAAAGTATCAACTGGGGAAAACTAGGGGGAAATGTGAACTAGAGGTCCTGTAAGAATCCTTCCATCTCTGACAAAGGAAATAACAAATGCAAAGACCTTTAGATGAAAACATGTCTGATCCATTGTTTCATGACCAACAAAGAGGCCAATACAGCTGGAGCAAAGTGAGCAAGGAGGAGAACAATAGGAAATGCAGTTAGAGAGGTGGAGGGTGGGAGTGATAGAGGGGAGAAAAGGCCAGATGATTGTCAGATTATCATACAAGGTAGACCCTGCACGTCACTGGAACTGGCAAATGACATAGGATGCCATTGGGTCCATTGAGCTAAGCAGTGACATAGCTGACTTTGTTTAAATGGGGTCACTCTGACTACTGGATTGAAAATAAACTGACAGAGGGTGAAGAGCAAGATGGCCAAATAGAAGCCTCCAGTGATCATCTATCCACACAAACACTAAATTCAACAACTATCCATGCAAGCGAGCATCTTCAGAAGAACCAAAAATCAGGCAAACAATCATACTACCTGATTTTAACATTATATCAAGGAAAAAGGCACTGAGGAGGGCAGAGAAGGCAGTCTTGCATTGCCTACACCACTCCTCCCCAATCCCCCAGCAGTGCTGCACCCCAGCATGCCAAGTGGAGAGAGAATTGAAACTCATGGCTGCCCTGGTACTGGAAACACAGCATAGGGCAGAATTCTGCCAGTGCAGACAGAGGGAGCATTTTAAATAATTCAGCCATAGGGAAATCTTCTGCCCCAAAACCCAACTTTCCGCTAGCCCCACCAGTTGCAGAAAAAGAGCAGCCTGGGGCCTGGACTAAATTCATAAGTCAGTCGAGTCACAAGGGCTGCAGTCCTTGGGCAATTCCAGTGGCTGTGCTGGCTTGGAGCCAGCGCTTGAGGTGCACATGACCCAGTGAGACACCCCTCCCCCAATAGGCAGTGTGGCTCAGAATCTTCTTCCACTTAAGGAAAGGAAAGGGAAGAGCTCAGAGGACTTTGTTTTACAACTTGGGTACCAGGCCATAGTTCCTGGATGGCATTTCTGGACCCACCCTAGGCCAGAAGGAAACATGCTGCCTTGAGGGGAAGGACCCAGTCCTGGCAGGATTCACCACCTGCTGACTAAAAAGCCCTTGGGCTTTGAATAAACATCAGAAGTAGCCAGGCAATAGTCACCACTGGCTTTGAGTGAGAGTGGGCTGGTTTATGGTGTGACCTGGCACTGGTGGCCAGGACTACCCATGTCACTCCTCCCCCAACTCCACAAGCCCAGCACAGAGAGTGAGGGAAGAGAGCGAGAGATTTTGCCTGGTAATCCAGGGAATTCTCTTGTATCTTACCCATGCTCACCAAGGCAGTACTACCAGGAATCAGTAAGAGTCACAGCATTACTGGGCATGGGGCACCCCCAGTGCTGATAGGGCCACAGTGACGAAAGACTTAGACCACAATACTCAATTTTCTTTGAATATCTGGAATAGTTTCTCAAGAACAGATTCAAACAAGCCCAGACTGTGAAGATTAAAATAAATACCTAACTCTTCAATGGTCAGACATGGATCCAGGAAGACATGACCTCACCAAATGAACTAAATAAGGTACCAGTCACCAATTCTGGAATGATGGAGATAGGTGACATTTCAGACAAAGAATTCAAAATAGCTGTCCTGAAGAAGCTCAGTGGACTTCAAGACAGTGCAGAGAAGGAATTCAGAAGACTATAAGAGAAATTAAACAAAGAAATTAAAATAATAAAAAAAAATCGAGCAGAAATTCTAGAGCTTAAGAATTCAACTGACAAACTGAGAAATGCATCGGTTTCTCTCAACAGAATTGACCAAGCAGAAGAAAAAATTAGTGAGCTTGAAGACAGGCTATTTGAAAATACACAGACTGAAGAGAAAAAAGAAAAAAGAATAAACAAGAATGAAGCACACCTATAAGATCTAGAAAATAGCTTTAAAAGAGCAAATCTAAGAATTATTGACCTTAAAGAGGAGGTAGAGAGATTGGGATAGAAAGTTCATTCAAAGAAATAATAACAGAGAACTTTCCAAGCCTAGAAAAAGATATCAATATTTAGGAACAAAAAGTCATAGAACACCAAGCAGGTTTAACCCTAACAAGGCTACCTCAAGATATTTAACAATAAAGCTCCCAAATATCTCAGATAAAGAAAAGGTCCTAAGGGAAGCAAGAAAAAAGAAAAAAATAATATAAAGGAGCTCCAATACATCTGGCAGCAGACTTTTCAGTGGGAACCTTATAGGCCAGGAGAGAGTGGCATGACATATTCTAAGTGCTAAGGGAAAAAAACCTCAATGCTAGAATATTATATCTTGCAAAAATATCCTTCAAACATAAAGAAAAAATATTTTTCCAGACAAACAAATGCCGAGGAATTTCATTAACACCAGACCTGTCCTACAAGAAATGCTAAAAAGAGTTCTTCAATCTGCAAGAAAAGGGCATTAATGAACAGTAAGAAATCCTCTAAAGGTATACAACTCACTGGTAACAGTAAGTACACAAATACAGAATACTCTATTGCTGTAATTGTGGTGTATAAACCAATTATATTTTGAGTAAGAAGACTAAAAGGCAAACCTATAAAAAAATAAGGACAACTTTTTGAGAGATAGGTAGTATAAATGATATGCATACAAACAATAAAAAGTTAAAAAGTGGGGAGATGGAGTTAAATGGTACAATTTCTGTTAGATTTCTCTTTGCTTATTTGTTTGTTTGTAAGCAGAGTTGGCATATCTTTAAAATAACTGGTTATAAAATGTTTTTTGCAAGTCTCATGGTAACTTCAAATCAAGAAAACCTTCAATGGATACACAAAAAATAAAAAGCAAGAAATTAGAACACAGTACCAGAGAAAATCACTTCTAATAAAGGAAGACAGGAAGGAAGGAAGAGAGGACCACATGTCAACCAGAAATCAAATAACAACATGGCAGTAGTAAGTCCTTACCTATCAATAATGACATTGAATATGAATGTACAAAACTCTCCAATCAAAAGAGATAGAGTGGCTGAAAGGATAAAAAAAACAAGAACCAACCATACGCTGTCTGCAAAAAATACACTTTACCTATAAAGACACACATAGACTGAAAATAGAGGGATGGAAAAAGACATTGCATGCAAATGGAAACCAAAAAACAGGAAGAGTAGCTATGCTTCTATCAGACAAAATAGGTTTCAAGATAAAAACTGTAAAAAGAGTCAAAGAAGGTCATTATGGGGGCGGGGGGATAAAGGGGTCAATTCAGCAATACGTTATAACAATTCTAAATACATATGCCTCCAACACTGGAGCACCCAGATATGTAAAGTAAATATTATCAGAACTAAAGAGAGAGATAAATCCCAATATGATAATTGTTGGAGACCTCAACACTCCACTTTCAGCATTGCAAAGATATCCAGACAGAAAATTAAGAACAAAACATTGGAATTAATCTGCATTATAGACCAAATGGACCTAACAGATATTTACGGAATGTTTCATCCAACAGCTACAGAGTTCACCTTCTTCTCCTCAGCTCATGAATCATTCTCAAGGATAAACCATATGATAGGCCACAAAACAAGTCTCAAAAAATTCAAAAAAATTGAAATTATACCAAGTATTTTCTCTGATCACATGGAATAAAACTAGAAATCAATAACCAGAGGAATATTGGAAAATATACAAACAAAAGGAAATTAAACAATATGCTCCTGAATGATACTGGTCAATGAAGAGATTAAGGAGGAAATTTAAAAATTTCTTGAAACAAATGAAAATGAAAACACAACATACAAAACCCATGGGATACAGAAAAAGCAGTAATAAGAGGAACATTTATAGCAATAAGTGCTTATGTCAAAAAAGAAGAAAAGCTTCAAATAAATAACCTCAAAGTACACATCAAAGAACTCAAAAAACAAGAACAAACCAAACCCAAAAGTAGTAGAAGAAAAGAAATAATAAAGATTAGAGCAGCCATACGTGAAATTGAAACCACAAAAAACAAGACAAGGTCAACAAAATGAACAGTTGTTTTTTTTTGAAAAGATAAACAAAATAGACACACTTTTAGCCAGACCAAGGAAAAAATAGAGAAGGCCCAAAAAGTAAAATCAGAGATGAGAAAGGAGACATTACCACTGATACTGCACAAATCCAAAGATCATTAGAAACTAGTAAAAGCAATTATATGCCAATGAAATGAAAACCTTGAAGGAATGGATAAATTCCTAGACAAAACCTAACCTGAATAAACCAATAATAAGTAATGCGATAGAAGTAGTAATAAAAAGTCTCCTGTTGAAAAAAAAGCCCAGGACTTGATGGTTTCTCTGCTGAATTCTACCAGGCATTCGAAGAACTAATACCAATCCTACTTTAACTATTCCGAAAAATCAAGGAGGAGGGAATACTCCCAAACTCATTGTATGAGGCATATATCTCCCTGATACCAGAGCCAAAGACACATCAAAAAAAGAAAACTATAGCCCAATGTCTCTGATGAACATAGAGGCAAAAATCCTTAACAAAATACTAGCAAACTGAATTCAACACCACATTAAAAAGATTATTCATCATGATCAAGGGGCATTCATCCCAGGGATGCAAGGATGGTTCAACATACACGAATCAATCAATGTGATACAACATATCAACAGAACAAAGGACTAAAACCATATGATCATTTCAATTGATGCTGAAAAGGCATTCAATAAAATTCAACACCCCTTCATGATTAAAAACTCTGAAAAAACTGGGTATTGAAGGAATTTAACATAATAAAATTCATATATGACAGACCCACAGCTAGTATCATACTAAATAGGGAAAAACTGAAAGCCCTTTCTCTAAGATCTGGAATAAGACAAGGATGCCCACTTTCACCACTGTTATTCAACATAGTACTGGTTGTTCTAGATAGAGCAATCAGACAAGAGAAAGAGGTAAAGAGCATCCAAATTGGCAAGGAAGAAGTCAAATTATCCTTGTTTGCAGATGATATGATCTTATATCTAGAGAAACCTAAAGACTCCACCCCAAAACTATTAGAACTTATAAGCAAATTCAGTGAAGTTGCAGGATACAAAATCAACGTACAAAAATCAGTAGCATGTCAACACTAAAAATCTGAAAAAGAAAACAAGAAAGAAATCTCAACAAAAAAAAATAAAATAAAATATCAAGGAATAAACTTAACTAAAGATGTGAAAGATCTCTACAATGAAAACTACAAAATATTGATGAAAGAAGTTGAAGAGGACATAAAAAAATGGAAATATATTCCATGCTCATGGATTGAAAGAATCAATATTATTAAAACGTCCATACTACCCAAAGCAATTTACAGACTCAATGCAATCCCCACCAAAATATCAATGACATTCTTCACAGAAACAGAAAAAATAATCCTAAAATTTATATGGAACCACAAAAGACCCAGAATAACCAAAACCATTATGAGCAAGAACAAAATTGGAGAAATAACATTATCTGACTTTGAATTATACTACAGAGCTGTAGTAACCAAAACAGTGTGGTACTGGCATAAAAACAGACACATAGACCAATGGAACAGAATAGAGAATCCAGAAATAAATCTAAACATCTGTAGTGAACTCATCTTCAACAAAGCTGCCAAGAACATACAATGGGAAAAGGACAATCTCTTCAACACATGGTACTGGGAAAACGATATCCATATGCCAGAGAATGACACTAGACCCTTATCTTAGCCATATGCAAAAATCAAATAAAAATGGATTAAAGACTTAAATCTAAGACCTAAAACTATGAAATTACTAAAAGAAAACATTGAAGAAATGCTTCAGGTCATGGTCTGCGTAAGGACCTCTTGAGTAATAGTCCCAAAGCTCAGGCAACCAAAGCAAAACTGAACAAATGGGATCACATCAAGCTAAAGAGCTTCTGCACAGCAAAGGAAACAAGCAACAAAGTGAAGAGACAACCCACAGAATGGGAGAAAATATTTTCAAACTACCCATCTGACAGGAGATTAATAACTAGAATACATAAGGAGCTCTAACAACTGAATAGGAAAAATCAAATAATCCAGTGAAAAAATGGGCAAAGGATCTCAATAGACATTTCTCAAAAGAAGACATACAAATGGCCCAAAGGCATATTAAAAAATGCTCAACATCATTAGTCATCAGAGAAATGCAAGTCAAAACTACAATGAGATCTCATCTCACCCCAGTTACAATGGCTTTTATCAAAAAGGCAATAATGAATGCTGGCAAGGATGTGGAAAAAGGGGAACTCTTATACACTGTTGGGGGGAATGTAAATTAGTACAATCACTATGGAAGATAGTATGAAGTTTTCTCAGGAAACTATAAATAGAACTACCATATGACCCAGCAATCTCTTTGGGTATATATCCAAAGAGGGGAAATCATTATATTGAAAAGATAGCTATACTCCCATCTTTATTGCAGCACTATTCACAACAGCCAAGATTTGGAATCAACCTAAGTGTCCATGAACGGATGAATGGATAAAGAAATTGTGGTACATATACACAATGGAGTATTACATAGCCACAAAAAAGACTGAAATCCTGCCATTTGCAACGACTTGGGTGGGACTGGAGAACATTATGTCAAGTGAAATAAGCCAAGCACAGAAAGACAAATCTTGTATGTTCTCACTCATACATGGGAGCTAAATATTAAAAACAATTGGTCTCATGGAGACAGAGAGTAGAATGACAGTTATCAGAGGCTAAGAAGGGTAGTGGGGAGAGGGGCGTAAAGTGGGTATGGTCAATGGGTACAAAAATATAGTTGGATAGAATGAACAATATTTGATAGTACAACAAAATGACTATAATAAAAAATAAGTTAGGGTATACTTTAAAATAACTAAAAGAGTGGAATTGGAATGTTCCTAACACAAAGAAATGTGAAATGCCTGAGGTGATGGACCCTACATGTCCATCAATGGATGAATAGATAAAGAAATTGTCCTGAGTTGATGAATTCACATTGTATGCCTGTATCAAAACATCACATGTACCCTATAAAGATGTACAACTATTACATACTCATAATAATTAAAAATAAAAAATTTAGAAAAAAAATAAGCAATAAAAAAAAAGAAAAGAAACTAAGGATGGAATGAAGGAGATAGTTAGGTGGCTATTGCCCATTATCTAGACAGGAGATCATCTGACTCAGGCCAGACTAGAACAAATAATGATAGTAGAAGTGGTCGAGTTCTGAAGATTTTATATACATGTGATATATATATATAAAATATATATAAACACATAACAATGTTTCAGTCAACAATGGACAGCATATACAGTGGTGGTCCCATAAGAACATAATGAAGCTGAAAAATTCCTATAGCCGTTAGTGACATCATAGCTGTCATAATGTAACAGCACACAACACACTACCCGTGTTTGTGGTGATGTTGGTGTAAACAAACCTACTGTGCTGCCAGTTGTATAAAAGTAGAGCATATAGAATTATGTATTAATACAATACATAATAATTCATAATGATAACTACTTTGCTATTTATGTATTTATTGTAATATGCTTTGCATCATTATTTTAGAGTGTGCTCCTTCTACTTATAAAAAAAATAAAGTTAACTGTAAAGCAGGCTCAGGCAGGTCCTTCAGGAGGTACTCCAGAAGAAAGGCATTGTTATAGGAGATGACAGCTCCATGCATGTTATTGCCTCTGAAGACCTTCCAGTCTGCCAAGATGTGGAGGTGGAAGACAGTGATATTGATGAACATGACCCTGTGTAGGCCTAGGCTAATGTGTGCATGTGTTTTCTCTTAGTTTTTAGACAAAAAGATTTAAAAGTAAGAAAAACGGAAAGAGAAAAAAAGTTTTTATAAATTTACTGTAGTTTAAATGTATAGTGTTTATAAAGTTGACAGTACTATACTGTCCTAGGCCTTCCCATTCACTCACCACTCACTCACTGACTCACCCAGAGCAACTTGCAGTCCTGCAAGCTCCATTCCTGCTAAGTGCTCTATATGGGTGTACCACTTTTTATCTTTTATTGCATATTTTTACTGTACCTTTTCCATGTTTATGTATGTTTAGATATACAAATACCTATCATTGTGTTCTAATTGCCTACAGTATTTAGTACAGTAACATGCTCTACAAGTTTGTAGCCTAGGAGCAATGGCCTATACGACATAGCTTAGCTATGTAGTAGGCTATACCATGTATGTTTGTGTAAGTACACTCTATGATGTTTGCACAATGATGGAATCACCTACAGATACAATTTTCAGGATGTATCCCTGTCCTCAAGAGACACATGACTGTGTATATACACATACATGAGTGTAGGTATGGAGATTTATTTATTTTTAACTTTTTAAAAAATAATTTGATTTATGAAAGATTGCAAAATAGAGCAAAGAGTTCCCATATACTCAGCTCCCCCAATATAACGACTTATATAAATATGCTGCTATTATCAAACCAGAACATTAGCCTTACTTTACAAAACAACCTTGTTCTGTCCTAGGGGACCCAATTCACGATTCCCCTTTGCATTCAGCTGTCATGTCCTCTTAGTCTTCCATCTGTGACTATCCCTCTGTCTCTTAAGAACTTGATACTTTGAAAAGTACTGACTATTTATTTTTTGGAATGTCTGTCAATTTGGGTTTTTCTGATATTTTCTCAAGATTTGATTGAAGTTATGTACTTTTATCAAGAATATCAGAGAAGTGATATTGTACCCTTGAAAATACATCATGTCAGGAGGTACATCATGCCCATATGTCTTATCACCAGTGGTGTTAGCTTTAATCATGTAGTTCAGATGGTGTCTGTCAGGTTTGTTCACTAGAAAATTATTATTTTTTCCTTGTTATTGATACATATGGGAAGATACGTTGAGGGTATGAAGATCTTTTTTCTCTTCATATTTTCATCACTAATTTTAGCATTTGTCCATTATTTCTTGCCTCTAATGATTATCACTGGGATGTTCACCCAATACTTATTAGTTACAAGCCATTAGGAAAGAAAAGGGAAAGAAAAGAAGAAGGGAAGGAAGAAGGAAGAAGGGCAATGCTGATCTTTCCTTGGAATATTACTGACAAGACCTGAAAGTCACTGTTACTAATATTGTAAACATCGGAAATTATGTATGAGAAATATTCTATTAAAAATAAGTTAGAATTTTAGAAAGAATATAAAACTGTAGTAAGTTTTTTAAAGTACCTACATATTTTGGTTACTTAATATTAAAATATCAAGATAGAAATTTTATTTTTGTAAGACATAGAGAACTATTAACTTAAACTTCAAGCAATTGTTAAAACTAATGCATTATCTTCCCAAGTGGTGCCTGACTCCAGCCTGTCCTCTCTTCAATTCATCCCACACATCAGCTCTGTTAATACCAGAGCAGCTATCAAGCTGTATTATTAAGATTTTGAAAATATTTATCTGAGAGTTTGGTAAAGAAAAATTATTTAATGACGGCATAAAATCAAAATACTAGTAGTGTCATGTGCTATATACACATGCATTTCTCTAAAACAAGATTTCCAAAAAAATAAGATTTTTTCTGCTCCTATTAACCTGATAAGGATTCCACAGAATAGTGTAGTTTCAAAACTAAAATGAAAGGATAGTTTGATATTTAAGTTTCTCAGACACTCTATTGTCCATCTCCATACCTAAAATTTTCATAGTCTTTTCATAATTTCCTTTACCTCGTATCAGTTTAAGCCCCCTTTTCAAACTTACTCCCATCTAGATCACTCTCATAATTCTTGTTCTTTATCAAATCCATGTCTTTTCAACATATTCTATTTTTTCTTTCCTTCTTGACAATACACTCCATTCATGTGACTGTAACTTCTAACAAGGTATGGATCATGTGTCCTGTTCCTTACTTTGTGCCCAATGCTTGCCATAGTACAACAGTACAAAGAAGATGCTCGATAAATATGAACGAAAGGGTGCATGAATGGCCCCTTCTTCATTCCCAAACATTAACTAACATCAATCTTACTTAAGGAAACAGTAGCTGCTCTTCGTGGAGCACACCTCTAACAACTAAGTAGCAGCACATTTTACTGCACATACAGGGTAAGTAGATGTGCCCCTGAGTTTTATTTTGATCTTGCTTGTTTTAAATTTGTGACAGTTCAGGAGAACATACAAAAACAGAGATGGAAAGTTTCAACACATCGCATAGCTATCATATTCTAGACTGAAACTCTAGACTCAGAGCAAGTCTCAATATAAATCTTTAATAATAAAGACTAGAAATAAAATTCTAAATTTAAATATAAATAAAATTCTATGAGTTTACACAGAAAATTGTGCTAACCTGTGAACTAAGATGTATTATTATTTTTTATTGCTTCTTACAGCTCCTTACACTCCTCATTAATGCACATTTGGTATTTTATTTGGCAACATCATGCATCAATAATAATATTTTCTAATTACTATAATTTCCTAATTAATGTAAACACCAAATTATTTTGTTTTGTTTTTACTGATGGGAGGGTGTCTTGACAAGCTGGGGCCTCCCACCTCCCACCAGGGACTCTAAGTCTGAGCTAGAGGCCAAGGCCAGGATGGCAGTGCCCAGGCCCTGTGTGTGAGGTCCCTGGTGCTCACTCCAGAGTGTGGTATCCCGTGTGCAACAGGTCCTGGAGGAGTTGGACTTTAGGAGAGGAATCCACTTGGTAACCTTGCATAGGAATGGCTACAATGCTGCTCACTACCCCAGCCACACTACTATGCTGCATGCCATTTTTGCTGGAAGATAGAGCCCAGTGGTATTCCCAAATCCACAGAGTGTTACTACCTACACTGGGTCAATTACTGTGGGCACACTGCAGTGGCACACCTTCTGCTTTCTCATGAGCGAAACTTCAAGGCGGCAGATAATGACAATTTCTCCAGTCTGCAACAAGGTTGCTTTGAAGGGTCAAGAGGATCTTTGTTCCCTCCTTTGAAATTAGCCCAGTTTTGAGGCTGTTTGGCATAGACCTGAGGCTTCTAATAGTCATTGCTATGGACTGAATATTTGTGTCCCCCCTCCCCAAATTCATATGTTGATAGTATTCAGAGATGGGGCCTTTGGGAGATAATTAGGGTTGGATGAGGTCATGAGGGTGGGGCCTTCACATGGGATTAGTGTCTTTGTGAAAAAAGACACCAGAGAGCTTGCTCTCCCTCTCTCTGTCTCTCTCCCCCTACACATGCACAAAAAAGAGGTATGTAAGAGCACAACAAGACGGTGGCCATCTGCAAGCCAGGAAGAGAGCCCTCACTGGTAACTGAATAGGCCAGCACTTTGATCTTGGACGTCCCAGCCTCCAGAACTGTGAGAAATAAATTTCTGTTGTTTAAGCCACCCCGGCTAAGGTATTTGTTATGGCAGCCTGAGCAGACTAAGACAGATTTTGGTACTGAAAAGTACAATGCTGCTGTAAAAAATACCTAAGCCTATGGAAGTGGCTTTGGAACTGAGTATAGGCTGGAAGAATTTTGAGGTACATATTAGAAACATAAACCTTACGGGTAATTCTGGTGAAGTCTCAGATGAAAATGAGGAACATGTTATTAGAACTGAAGGAAAGGCAATCCTTGTCATAAAGTGGCAAAGTACTTGACTGAACTTGTGCTCTAGTGTTTTGTGCAAGGTAGACTTGCTAGTGATGAAACTGTATATTTATCTGCAGAGACTTTTATAAACAAAGTGTTAAAGGAGTGGCTTGGTTCTTCCTCACTGCTTATAGTAAAATGCAAAAGGAGAGAGATGAATTGAAGAAGTAATTGTTAAGCAAAAAGGAACCAGAACTTGAAGATTTGGAAAATTCTCAGCTGACCCATATTGCAAAAAGTGAGAAAGCATATTCTGAAAAGAACACCAGGGCTATCACTCAATAAAGAGTTTATGGGATTGTATTAGGAGAAACACTGCAAGTTTGAACTGAAAGGGATGGAGATAGGATGAAATGAAGGAGGACGTCAGACTTCTTGGATTTGATACAATGGGACGATAGAGATATATGGCTGCGAACAAGAACTATTCATCAAAAAAAGGAAAAAATGACCCTAAAGGTGATTCAGAGATCAGGCTGCTGCCTTGGTTTCAATAGGCCAAAAGACCTCTGCCTGAAGCTGGAGGGTACTACCCCCACCTAGAGCCATGGGGTGATGCTGCCACCCCAGTACTTCCAGAGAGCAGAGCACTAAGCAAAAAGGATTATTCTTAGGCCTTGAGATCTAACAGAATTTGTCTTATTAGGTCTTGGATTTGCTTGGTACCAGTCACCCCTTTCTTCTGATTGCTCCCTTTTGGAATAGAAATGTCTATTTTATGCCTGTTCCACCATCGTATTTTGTAAGCACATAACTTTTTTATTTTACAGGTTCACAGTTGGAGATGAATTTTGCCTCAGGATAAATCATACCTCAAGTATCACCCATATCTGGTTTATATGACATTCAGATGAGACTTTGGAGTTGATGCTGGAATTAGTTTAAAAAATTGGGAGCTGTGAGAATAGAATGAATGTATTTTGCATGGGAGAAAGAGATGAATTTTGGGGGGCCAAATGTAGAATGTTATGGACTGAATGTGTCTTCCCCAAAACTCCTATGTTAATGCCCTAACCCGTAATGTATTTGAAGATGGGGCCTTTGGGAGGTAATCAGGGTTAGATGAGGTCATGAGGGTGTGGCCCCCATGATGAGATTAGTGCCCTTATAAGAAAAGGAAGAGAGATCATTCCTCCCTCTCTCTCTTTCTCTCTCTCTCTCTCTCTCTCTCTCTCTCTCTCTCTCCGTCCCTCCTTGTGTGAGGACACAAGGAGAAGGTGGACATCCGCAAGCCAGGAAGAGAGACCTTATCATAAACCAAAGGGTCAGGCACCTTGATCTTGAACTTCTCTTCCTCCAAAACTGTGAGAAATAAATGTCTGTTGTTTAAACTACTCAATCTATGATATTTTGTTATAACAGCCCAAGCAGACTAAGACAATGACTTTCAAGACCTGCTTGCCATTGCTACAATTCCATCTCAGACTGCCTTTCACTCATGCTTAGGTAATTGTCCATGTCCCTCCCCTTGGTCAGCATCTATGTGCAAGTGGGAAACTAAGGCCATAAAAGACTTGATCAGATCATCTATCAATATTTTTCAAAAGCGATCAGAATAAAGACAAGAAAGCAGAGTTGAAGGCTGAGGAATGCAATTACTCAAGCCTGGACAGACGATCAAATTCCACATTATTCAGGTGATGATGCCTGCCCATTTGAGGGAGAGAGGGGAAGATCCCTCCCTAGCTCCATACACAAAAATAAATTTCTAGAGTATTACATACGCACATATAGAAACCAAAACTATGTAAATATTAGAAGTAAATATAAGATACATGACACAAATCAAAAGCTATACAGGAAAATCTTGACAAATTTCAGTATATAAAAATTTATTCTGCAATAAAAGATACCTTGAATAAAGTTAAAAGATAAATAACAACTAAAGAAAAAGATTGCTAGGTATGTATTACAAAGGATTAATATCCAGAATATATTATAAAGCTCCTGTAAATCAAAATGAAAAGACAAAAAAGAAGCTTACAAAATGAACAAAAGATATGGAGTGACCATTCACAGAAGAGGTAATAAACAACAACAGCATAAGAAGGTGCTCAGCCATACTAGTAATTAGGAAAATGCAAAATAAAACAGTAAGTCAATAGCATTTTTTAACCATTAGGTTGTTAATAATAATGACATTCTGACAGAATCGCAAGTGTTGTTGAGAGTTTGGTGTTCTTATACACTTCTTGCAATGTGCCAAGCACTCTTCTCAGTGTTTTGCATATCTTAATCCATTTACCCCCATAATAACCCTATGGTTAGGTGCTATACTGTCATCCGCATTTTACAGTTGAACTGAGGGACAACATGGTTTAGTGACTCCAGAGTCAATACTTTCAACCATTACATTATATTGCCTATAAATTGGTAGCAACCTCTCTGGATGGCAATTTGGCTGTAATGAGAATTTTTAAATGAGCATACACACAGAGACACAAACTGTTGAGTCTTGAATAGTCTGATATCTGGAATCTGAGGCCTCAGGTTGAAGTCTGAACCCCACTAATTACTACTGAGTGCAAACAAGTTTCTTCACTTCCCTGACTTCCAGAATTTTCATCTTTAAAATGGTTATATAATGCTCTCTATATAATTGTGTTATGAGATTTAAAAGAGATAATGTATATTAAAAACATTTTGCCAACTGAAAACACTCTATTCTCCTCATTTTACTGAACTTTTGTACTTTAAAAAAGCACCTCTTCCTGGTGCTTGAGAGTTTGCATTTACCGCACTAGTACAACCTCTATGGAAAGTATTATGGAGATACCTCAAAGAACTAAAAGTAGAACTACCATTTGATCCAGCAATCCCACTAGTGAGTATTTACCCAAAGGAAAAAAAGACATCTGCACTCAAATGTTTATAGCGGCACAATTCACAATTGCAAAGATGTGGAAACAACCCAGGTGCCCATCAATACATGACTGGATTAAGGAAATGTGGTATATATATACCATGAAGTACTACTCAGCCATAAAAAAATGGTTAACTAATACCTCTTGTATTATCCTGGACGGAGCTGGAGCCCATTCTTCTAAGTGAAGTATCACAAGAGTAGAAAAACAAACACCACATGTACTCACCATTAAATTGGTACTAATCGACCAACACTTATGTGATGTGCACATTCACTAGGGATCGGGCAGGTGGGAGGCGGTAGGAGGAGATGGGTAAATTCACACCTAATGGGTGCAGTGTGTGCCGTCTGGGGGATGGGCAAGCTTGTAGCTCTGACTCGGTCAGTGCAAAGGCGATTTATGTAATCAAAGTGTTTATACCCTGTAATATTTTGAAATAAAACAAACAAGCAAAATATTTCAGTGGAAAGTTTCACAGAATTCTTTCTAAATTTTATGAGCCCTGTAGTTTAAAAAAAAAAAGTTTTGGAGTTGGTCATCACCATTTACAATACCAAGTACTAGGCTAAGAATTACTTAGGGCACTCTGAGAGTGACAGTTAGCAAAGAAAGAGGACTCACAGTGCTTTCTGTTCAGAGTTTAACATTTCCTTGGGGTTACACAACATGCACACAAGCAAGAGCTTAAAATTTACAAAATAGTGCAGCTGTTGGAGGTGGAGGGGGTTCACATTAAAACAGTGCAAACAAAACACAAAATTATAGCAAAGTCCTTGAAAGCAGAAGGCTTTTGGTGTGAGATGAGACCTAATTCATAATCCTGGCTTCTTCAGTTTCATAAAATAGAAATCATACCACTTACTGGGAAAGATTATCTTAAAAATAAAATTAGTATAAATAAATTGCTCAGCATACACAGTGTCTAGCGTAAAGTTAAGTGCTTCTGCTGTTATTAGCTGCAAAGAGAAGTCATGAACGAGAGCACAGTTCAGAAAATCAGGCAGTGCTCCAGCAAAGTGTAGTGTCAGAAAAGATTTTCTGGAAGAAATATTTTATATGGGCCTTAAAAGAGTAAAAGTAGAAATAACATGTTCCAAAATACTTTCTTTTAGAATAGAAATCTTTAGATGCTGGGACAAATGAATCTGAGAGTGTGGTGACTACACTAGCAGCCAAAACTTAAAAGTGAGAATAGGAATTTTGATGATGAATATAAGAAAAGTAAATTGTACTGTTTCACCTATCAATTTATATTTACATACGAATGCATAATCTGTTATAAAATTTGTTACACTTTCAAAAAAAGAATAGTAACTTCTCTGATTAAGAAAAAATCAGGTTTTTGTAGAACAAGGCAGCATTGATATTTTCCATTATTAAATTGAAGTATTTTATATCTAGAGGTGAAGCGGCAAGCAAAAACTTCAGAGGCAACTTAAATTCAGTTACCTTTTTAAAAAATTAATTGAATTTAATTTTTGAGTAGTTTTAGGTTTACAGAAAAATTGAACAGAAAGTATAGAGTTCCCATATACTCCTTCAAACTTCCCCAGTTTTATTAATATCTTGCATCAGTGTGGTACCTTCGTTACAATTGATAGACCAATATTGGCACATTATTATTAACTTCGGTCCATAGTTTACGCTAGGGTTCATTCTTTGTATTGCACAGACATACCTCATCTTACTGGGCTTCACTTTATTGTGCTTTGCAAACATTGTGTTTTTTACACAATTGAAGGTTTGTATTAATAGCAACCCTGCATCCAGCAAGTCTATAGGTGCCGTTTTTCCAACAGGTGCTCACTTCGTGTATATACATCACCTTTTGGTAATTCTCATGATATTTCAAACTTTTTCATTATTATTATATCTGTTATGGTGATCTTTGGTCAGTGGTCTTTGATGTCACTGTTGTAGTTGTTTTGGTGCACCACCGCGCCCATGTAAGATGGCAAACTTAATTGATAAATGTTGTGTGTGTTCTGACTGCTCCACCGACCAGCTGTTCCCCCATCTCTTTCCCTCTCCTCAGGTCTCCCTATTTCCTGAGAGACAACATATTGAAATTAGGTCAATTAATAATCCTACAATGGCTTCTAAGTGTTCAAGTGAAAGGAAGAGTCACACATCTCTCACTTTAAAGAAAAAGTTAGAAATGATTAAGCTAAGTGAGGAAGGCATTTTTGGAAGCCAAGACAGGCCAAAGGCTAGGCCTCTTGCTCGAAATAGCCAAGTTGTGAATGCAAAGAAAAAATTCTTGAAGGAAATTAAAAGCACTACTCCAGCGAACACATGAATGATCAGAAAGCAAAACAGCCTTATTGCTGATATGGAGAAAGTTTTAATGGTCTGGATAGAAGATCAAACCAATTACAACAGTCCCTTAAGCCATAGCCTAATCCAGAGCAAGGGCCCATAACTCTTTTCAATTCTGCGAAGGCTGGGTTGGGTGAGGGAGCTATAAAAGAAAAGTTGAATCTAGCAGAGGTTGGTTCATGAGGTTTAAGGAAAGAAGCCGTGTCAATAACATAAAAGTGCAAGGTGAAGCAACAAGCTATCCAGAAGATCTAGCTAAGATAATAGATGAAGGTGGCTACACTAAACAACAGATTTGCAATGTAGACAAAACAGCCTTCTGTTGGAAGAAGATGCCATCCAGGGCTTTCATAGCTAGAGAGGAGAAATCAATGCCTGGCTTCAAAGCTTCAAAGGACAAGCTAACTCTCTCTTATTAGGGGCTAATGCAGCTGGTGTCTTTAAATTGAAGCCAATACTTATTTACCATTCCAAAAATCCTAGAGCTCTTAAGAATTATGCTAAGTCAAGGCCAGGCACGGCGTTTCATGCCTGCAGTCCTAGCACTCTGGGAGGCCAAAGCGGGAGGATCATTTGAGCTCAGGAGTTTGAGACCAGCCTGAGCTACAGCAAGAACCCATTTCTACAAAAAAATAGAAAAATTAGCTGGGTGTGGTGGCATGCACCTGTAGTCCCAGCTGCTAGAGAGGCTGAGACAGGAGGATTACTTGAGACCAGGAGTTTGAGGTTGCATTGAACTATGATGATGCCACTGCACTCTAGCCAGGGCAACAGAGTGAGACTCTGTCTCCAAGAAAAAAAAAATAATTATGCTAAATCTGCTTTGCTTGTACAAATGGAAAAACAAAACCGGGATGACAGACAGCACATCTGTTTATAGCATGGATTACTGAATGTTTTAAGCCCACCGACCCACTGCTGAGACCTACTGCTCAGAAAAAAAGATTTATTTCAAAATATCAGTGCTCATTGACAACACACCTGGTCACCCAAGAGATCTGAGGGAGATGCATGAGGAGATGACTGTTGTTTTCATGCCTGCTAACAAAACGTCCACTCTGCAGCCCTGGATCAAGGAGTAATTTTGACTTTCAAAGCCTGTTTTTAAAAAAATACATTTCATAAGGCTAAAGCTACCATAGATGGTGATTTCTCAGATGGATATTGGCAAAGTCAATTGAAAACCTTCTGAGTAGGATTCGCCATTCTAGATGCCATTAAGAACATTTGTGATTTATGGGAGGAAGAATTTCAGCATTAACAGGAGTTTGAAAGACGTTGATTCCAATCATCATGGATAACTTTGTGGAGGAAGTTATTGCAGATGTGGTAGAAATAACAAGAGAACTAGAATTAGAAGTGGATCCTGAAGATGTCATTGAATAGCTGCAATCTCATGATAAAACTTTAAAGAATGAGGAGTTGCTTCTTACAGATGAGCAAAGAGAGTAGTTTCTTTTTTTTTTTTTGAGACACAGTCTCACTCTGTTGCCCTGGCTAGAGTGCCGTGGCATCAGCCTAGCTCACAGCAACCTCAAACTCCTGGGCTCAAGCAATCCTCCTGCCTCAGCCTCCCGAGTAGCGGGGACTACAGGCATGTGCCAGCATGCCCGGCTAATTTTTTCTATTTTCAGTTGTTTGGCTAATTTCTTTCTATTTATAGTAGAAACAGGGTCTCGCTCTTGCTCAGGCTGGTCTCGAGCTCCTGAGCTCAAGCAATCCTCCTACCTCGGCCTCCCAGAGTGCTGGGATTACAGGCGCAAGCCACCATGCCTGGCTGAAAGTAGTTTCTTGAGATGGCATCTTCTCCTGGTGAAGATGCTGTGAGCATTATTTGAAAAGACAACAAAGGGTTTAGAATATTCTACAAATTTAATTGATAAAGCAGTAGCACAGTTTGAGAAGATTAACTCCAATTCTGAAAGAAGTTCTGCTGTGGGTAAAATGCTATTAAACAGCATTGCATGCTACAGAGAAATCTTTCTTGAAAGTGAGCACCAAACAATATAGCAAACTTCACTGTTGTCTTATTTTAAGAAATTGCCACAGCCACCCACCCTAACCTTTAGCAATCACCACCCTGATTAGTTAGCAGCCATCAACATCAAGACAAGACCCTCCACCAGCAAAAAAATATGACTCACTGAAGGGTCAGAAGATCGTTAGCATTTTTTAGCAACGAAGTTTTTTGTTTTTTTTTTTTTTGATTTTCTCTTTAACCACTGGATCTTGTTTCTCAGACTGGAGTGCAGTGGCTATTCACAGGTGCAATCCTAGTACACTACAGTCTCAAACAACTGGTCTCAAGCAATCTTCCTAAGCAGCTGGGACTACAGGCATGCACGACTATTCCTGGCAACAAAGTATTTTTTAATTAAGGTATATGTACACTGTTTTTGTTTTTTTTTACATATAATGCTACTACATACTTAATAGACTACAGTATAGTATAAATATGACTTTTTTTTTTTTTTAGAGACTGTGTTTTGCTTTGTTGTCCAGGCCGACCTCAAACTCCCAGGTCCAAACAGTCCTCCCACCTCAGCATCCCAAGTAGCTGGGACTATAGGTGCATGCACCACCACGCCCAGCTAACCATAGGTTTTATATGCACTGCAAATCCAAAAATTATGTGTGACTTGCTTTGTTGTGATACGTACTTTATTGCAGTGGTTTGGAACTGAACCCATATTATCTCCAGAGCACTCTTACATGTTCTATTGGATATTGCAAATGCATAAGGTCATGTTATCCACATTACTATATCATACAGAATAGTTTTACTACCTTAATAATCCCCTGTGCTCCACCTATTCATCCCTCTCGTCTTTCCTCTGAATCCCTGGCAACCACTGATCTTTTTAAACTGTCTATAGTTTTGCCTTTTCCAAAATGTTTCCTTTTTTAAAAGCAACATATTGTAAATCACATCTTGGCTGAGAAACCTATATAACCAGCTACAATGAAACACTGGAAAAAAACTACCAGAAAATTATTTTACAAATAACAAAAGTAGATGCCATTTAATATCAATATCATCACAAAGAACAATGAATGAAACCACTGATCTAGAGAATATCGAATGAAATTACTCATGTGCAGAATACAAAGCAAACATTGATATCTGTGTGACATATACATGAGGGAGAAGGGCTTGACGATTTTATTTTACTACCACAGAAAATCTGTGCCATTAGTGGAGAGCTTTCTGCTACTATTGTGGAAAAGACCTTTTACTATCTTTATACTGCAGGAGGTTTATCAGTGGAATAGAATTTTCAGTGCAGAACAGACATATTTTCTAATTTGAAATCTCAACCACACTCACAATTTTCCTCATTTTCAATGGCTGATTTCGTTGAATTATTTGTGTATGCCTATTTCTTCTACTAGGCTATAAGTGAATTTGGGGGGGGGGGCAGGCGGTATTTATCTTTACATTTCCCAGTGCTTAGCACACTAGTAAGTAGTCAAAAGATGTCTGCTAAATGAACTTTTATAAACGAAACATGTATAAAAATAAAGTCTTCCGAGCCCCAGTGGAACAACCAAAAAAATAAAAAAAAAAGAGAAATAATCTTCTTTTGCTTCTTTATCTCCCATACTTTCTTAATTAACCTGATCCATTTCTTTATAACTCAATTTTTGAAAATCAAGCCTTTCTAAAAAGATATTTTAAGTAATAAATTTGAGCCAGGCATGGTGGCTTATCTTTATAACGTCAGCAACTTAGGAGGCCGAAGTGGAAGGATCATTTGAGGCCAGAAGTTCAAGACCAGTCTGGGCAACATAAAGAGATCTTGCCTCTAAGAAAAGAAAAAGAAAAAAAATTAGCCAGGCGTGGTGGGACACGCCTGTAGTCCCAGCTACTCAGGAGGTGGAGGCTGGAGGATTGCTTGAGCCCCAAAATTCGAGGCTATAGTGAGCTATGATGACGCCACTGCACTCCAGCCTGACGACAGAGTGAGACCCCATCTCTTAAAAAAAAAGAAGAAGAAAATTTGAAATATGCTGCCAGAAAAAAGAAAAAATAAACAACTTAAAAACGTACAAAGGAAAACAACAGCCATTCCCCCACCAATTCATGATTCCTGTTTCTCAGAGGTAGCCACAATTATATCTTTTGTGTTTAGCTTTTCAGAAACATGCTATGCATATATACTTGTGCTAATGCGTAAATACATATAGATATTTAACAAGATGTTAAGCACAGTGTTAAACAGATCCCAAAGCTGAGAACAATAGGTAAAAATATTAAGTATTCCCTTGATCTAAAGAGATGCACTGCATAGATTATGCTTAGTTCTGCAGCCATCTCCCATTTCCAGTCTATATATGAAAAGGCTCGAGACATTAAGAAATGAGACTTTCTTTTAGGAAAATTATTACTGTGTTTGCTTTTCCTCCATAACAAGCCAAATGAGAGCAGCACCAAGAAATGTACTTATTGAGAATAGGGGAGTCTGTCAGGAGGAGGATCTCTATGCAACACTCTCTTTCCCTTCCCTCCCCACCCAGCCTGCCTAGATGCTTACTGAGCTACAGAAACTTGCTGGACAAATGTTTCAGGACAGGCATGGGGCTTGGTGACAGAACATAAGAGAAACTGACTGATGTTCACTCGAATCGATGTAGACAGAGACATGTGCTTCATTCTTACCTGATTTCTGCTTCTAGCTGTCTGGTATAGGGGTTTGGTGAACTCCCTCCTAATAAAATACACCCACCATTCTTGATAAAATCTTATATATAAAATAAAAATATTTAATGTATGGTTGAGCTGAGGCCAGAAACAACGAAGAAGTATGAATCTATGGGAATAAGAGAGATCTGGAGATGGTATTTGCTCTAGGACTATCTGCTCATCCCTGTGGAAAAAAACCTGGGTTTTAATAAGCCACTTGTACCAGGAACAAGAGGCAAAGTTTGGGGTCTGAACACAGTGAGACATCAGGTAGAAGAAACCTCTGCATAAAAGCAAGATCTGCAAAGAGTTGACACCCCCCCTGAGTGAACTAGGGAAAATCCTACCACACAAAGTGACGTTGTAGCCATATATGTGCATTTTGTCTTTGGATTTGGATACAAAGGAAAAATATATTTCCCTTGAGCTTTTCTGATTGTAAGTGTTAATTCTACCTGTATGGCCCATAAAACTCCCAAGTGCACAATTGAATCAGATATGCAGAGATTACAGTTTCTGAAATTATCAGAAACAGAATACAAAATAACTCTGTTTGATATACTTCAAGAAATAGTAAATGGAAACAAAAATAAGAGGGCAGAAAAAAAGATTATTGAAACTAGCCAGTCTGATTTGAAAAGGAACTAAATAGAAGCTTAGAAATGTAAATATTAATAATTAATATTAAAAACCCAATATATGGATTAAATAGTAAATTATACCTACCTGAAGAAAGAAGATAGATCTACAAGAATAACATAGAATACAGCACAGAGAAACAAAAGGATGAAAAAAGATCTTAATAGATATGAAGGATAGAGTGAGAAGGCCTTGTGTACGTTTCATTCTAGGGCTCAGAATGATTAGGGAGAATAAACAAGTTACAGATTGATTTTTATTTGTCTTGCTTATGATCTTTTGTCTTCCTGAATCTGAACATGTATGTCTTTCAATAATTCATGAAAATTATCAGCCATTATCTTTTCAAATGTTGCCTCTGTTGGCAGTAATTTTTCCAATGTTTGCTTGTTTGAAATGTTTTTTCTTTTCTTTTCCCTTCCTCTTGAAAGATAGTTTCAATGAGACAGAGAATTTAAAATTTGATGGTTATCTCTTCTTAGCATTTTGAAGACATCATTCCAGTATCTTTTGTTTTCATTGCTGCTCTTTGGAATGGTCATTCATTTGTAGATGAGATAGCCTTTCTTTCCTCTACTTTTAATATCATCTTTCCATCTTTGATATTCTACAGAAACTCACTAAAGAAATTCAAGGGAGGAAAATGATCTCAGAAATATCTCAGATGTGAGAGGAATGCTGAGCACTTTAATTGGTAAACAATTAAAGTTAAAAAAAATAAAATGGCTAAGTATTCAGATTTCAAAAACCAAGATAGAACTAAATTCTTATACTACGTTCTTCAATTACAATACAGTTAAATAGAAAATAATAAGATGATAATTAAAATAATTTCAAACATTTAGAAATTAAAAAAATACTTTTAGTGGAAATTTGGAAATAAACCAGAAGAATAATATAAATAAATAATATAAATACTACTTATTAGAACTTCTGGAGGTAAATTATGGTTTTAAATGTTTATTAAGATGAAGGAAAGTTGAAAATTGATGAAATAAACATCTAATTTAACAAATTGGGCCAGACACAATGGCTCACATCTGTAATCCAAGTGCTTTGGGGAAGCCGAGGTGGGAGGATGGCTTGAGGCCAGGAGTTGAAGACTAGCCTGAGTGGCCAGGCGCGGTGGCTCACGCCTGTAATCCTAGC
>NW_012137191.1:8629380-8673071 GCF_000956105.1 Propithecus coquereli | reverse complement strand
CTACAAAAAATTTTTTAAAAAAATTATCTGGGCATGGTGGTGCATGCCTGTAATCCTAGCTGCTGGGGAGGCTGAGGTGGGAGGATCCTTTGAGCCCAGGAGTTCCAGGCTACGGTGAGCTATAATCGCACCACTGAACTCCAGCCTGGGTGACAGAGTGAGACCCTATCTCTAAAAAAAAATTAAAAGTTTTTAAAACTTTTAAAAATAACACACTGGAAAAGAACAACACAATAAACTAAAAAAAAAAAAGAAATAGAAAAGATATAATAAAGGTAAGAAAAGACACAAATGAAAATAGAAAACAAAATGGAGGGTATCAACAAAGGCAAAATTGGAATGATTAATACAATTGACAATCTCTTGTGGAGAAGACAAAGGACACAACTTAAAAATGTTAGGCATTAATAAAGTAATAAAAAAATACACCAGATATTTTTAAATATTATAAACAACCTTATGACAAAAAATTTGAAATACAGTTAAAATAGACAATATATTTTCTCTAGAAAAAAATAAATTACCAATATAAAATAGAACTCTGTTTATGGCAACAAATAGAACATCTGTGTGGGAATGTAGCAACAAAAGCAATTGAATTACTAGACCAAAATAGTCCCATAAGAAAAACTCTACACCTGGACAGTTTTATGAGTTCTACCAAACATTTAAGAAGCATAATAATTTAGATCTTATATATGCATTTTCAAAAAGTATAAAAAGAAGGAACACTTCCAACTTCTTTAATGAAAATGGTATGAGCTTGACAGTAAATTCAGACAAGAGTACCAAAAAGAGGCAGGGGAATTATGGGCTAAATCTTTCTCTTGACTAAAGGATAAATTCTAAATGAGATATTAGCAAACTAAGCCCTACAATGTATAATTAATGTATCAAGTTCAAGTTGGTTTTATTAGAAGAATGAAAGTTTTGTTCAATATTAGAATATCTGTAGAAAAACTTATCATTATCACAACAGACGCAGAAAAAATATTTTATACGTTCAACAACTATTCTTGATAAAAGCTCTTAATAAAATAGAAATAAAAGGAACTTCTTTAATTTTTATAATAAAAGATGCCTACACACACACACACACACACACACAAAATGCAGCAAGTATCATATTTAATAGTGATATATTAGAAGCATTCTTTTTAAAATCAGAAATAATAAAGGATGTCCATTAATGGCATTTCTTTTCAACATTGTTCTGGAGGTCTTAGCTGTAATCAGGCCAGAAAAAGAAATAAAATGTACTAAGATTGCAAAGAAATAAAACTGTCATTGTTTACAGCTGATTGTTGATATTGAAAACATAAGATAATCTATAGACAAACTATTAACAAGGTTGCCAGCTAGAAATCATTATAAAAACATCAATTGCATTTCTATATAACAGCAGCAAACAGATAAAAATTTTTATTAAGGAGAAAAAAATATGTGACCTCAGAGGAAACCAACACATTTGTAGACATTTATGTAGGACAGAGATGGTAGTGGAGATACGGAAGAAAGGAGGAACTTTCCCATAAATGGCTCGAGAAAAATTGTGAATAAGGAAAAACATGTTGGAGTAAAGAAAAACATGAAATTGTACCCCTACCTCACATTATACTAAAAATAATAATAATAAATCCAGGCGGATTAAGGACCTAAGTACAAAAGGCAACATTGTAAACGGGAGATATTATAATATAGGATATAATATTCACTTCAGACACAGAAAAGAATGTTTAAATAAGACTAAAAAAAGTACCAGCCATAAAGGAAAAGATTGATAAATTTTACTGCATTAAAGTTAAGAACTTCTGTTCATCAAAACACACCATTAGTGAAATTACAATTATCTCAAAATAAAATATTTAAAATTTTGCTGAGTTAAAAAAATAACAGTATCAAAAGTGAAGACAAGCAAAAACCTGGAGAAAGTTATTTGCTTACATAAAACTGACAGTGATTAGAATGAAGATATAAGGTATTCTTGCAAATTACTTAAAGTCAGAAAATGATACATAGAAAAATGATAAAAAGACATGAATGTCTTAAGTAGCATCAATCTGGAAACATCTCAAATGTCAAGGAAGAGTAGTATAGATAAATAAATTATGGTATACTAGAATATTATAAAGAAATTTTAAAAATGAACTACAGCCTTGGGTATAACATGTAAAAATTTCAAAAAATAATGTTAACTTTAAAAATAGAATTTTGTAGTAGAATATAGTCAGGCTTTTTCTCAATAAATATTTTCTTATTTTGTTGATTTCTTTGAACTTTATTATGGCCTTTCTGCTGTGCAGAAGTTAAGATGTTCATGTACTCGAATTTATCACTCCTTTTCTCTTGTGAATTCTGGCAAATCCTTTTTTTTTCTTTTTTCTCTAAGCATTTTTTTCTATACTTCAAATTGTCAAGAGTCTTGACATTATTGGTTGTTCTTTCTTTTGATTTAATTATAAAACCATTGAACACAATTCTTTGAAACATTAATTATGCATACTGCCTAGAATAGTGCCATGTACATAAGATGACAGAATATATATTACTGAAAAACGCTTTCAAATTTATATTCTAATTTTACACCTTTCCATCTGAGGTTGTTAAATAAATTTTTTAACTCAAGACTTAAAATTAAAATTGCTTTGGCACAGCCCACTAATAAATAAAACCAATGGAAAATGAAGGTTTATCATAATAAATTCTATATAATTCTTACCATTTCACTAACAAGTTTTAAGCATTTTTTTAAAAAAATCACTGGTAGAATAGTAGTTGCTTCCTGAGGGGTTGCGAGACAACAACAGACATTTGAGCCTTTAAATTTGGGGGAAAAAAACCCTTTTGTTCAGTCCAAACGCCCAAAAGGTTTCAGGCACCAGTCAAATGGAGTGTTTTTCAACCCCAAATGACACCTGAATGCATGTCATTCACAGCAAAAGGAGAGTTTCAATGTGTTCAGGCAGGAGATTAAACAGAGAGCCTTTTCAGAAATGAACAGAAGTGCCTACAATTTGGAGGTCAATTAATTTAATCTGTTACCAGAACTCTGCTTAGTCTCTTGTTTTCTATTCCAAGCCATATTCTGCAACAATTATGACAAGAATAATTAAAGTCAGCCATTGTTTCTGTACTCTTGACTGTATATCCAAACCCCTCTAATTACTCATAAAAATCCATAGTTTGGATTTTTATGATTAATAATGACATTTCGAGCTGCATAGGAAGCTAGTGATATTTCTTAGAGTTTTGCTATTAAAAATTAAATAAATATGCTAAAGGCATACATTTTCATGGCAATAAGAATTACAAGTGTAACTATAAGGGTACTACTGTACACAAGAATACATAACTAAGAACTCAATAATGCAAGACATTTTCAAAATTATTATGGGAAATCAATGTAGAATGAAATAAGGAAGTAGAACTGTATGATTTCTAAACTAATGCTCTAAAAATGTTTTATCAACTCCAGAGGACTTTATAGAAAGAATAGGACTCAGTCTACATAAAAGATAGTTGAGATTTGCACACATAGATGTGAAGGAAAACTCCAACCTGGAATATAACCAAAAAGTACAAAGTGTGCTACTTTGCGTGTGTTTGAAGGAGGAAGAGGAGCGTTGGCTGGGGATTACAAAAAAAATGTTAATGGTGGGTTATTGGTGCTTGTTAGACAGAGGTGGAGAGGCTGGCAGGAAACAATAATTACCCAAAGCCTTGAGATCGAAACCAAGGTGAGAATCTGAGCTGTCTGACCCAAACTGGATGATATCTGGGAAGACAAATCTCATTATATCACACCCAAGCTAACCTTTTATAATTCCTTGCTGTCTAAAGATAGAGTCCAACCTCCTTAACAAAGTCTCATGAAGTCCTCTATGTTATAGACAAAAGCTACCCTACCATAGTCATCTTCTAACCCTAAGAAAACTGCACTCCAGCCACTACAATCTTTCCCCATGCCTTGGCCAGGCTGTGTTCTTTTATTCCTCTATATCTTTCCTGCATAATGTGTACCACCAATTTTCTCCTCAACTAACCATCTTGCAAACTTCTATCTATCAAATCCAACCCTAATGACTCCTCATAGAAGGATTTTGCTATTCTTTTAGGGACAGCATTTCCTCTTCCATTATTTTGTGACATTGTTCATTCTGATAATAATTACTTATTTATAGATTTTCTTCCCTCTCTACTTGGAGCTACTCAAACTCAGAGACCCCATCACATTCATATGTATATTTTGTTTCAAATCTAATTCATATGATAGAAAGATCTCTATAATAATAGTCCTAACATTTCTCTTTTAAAAAATAAGTATCTTAGAAATGGGATTGACCCATGAAGATCCATAATTTAGATTTTCCAGAGGTAAATCTCAAAGGCAGAGCCTCATATCTTCTGCCAGACTAATGGTACACACACTCCTCATTGTTAAAATCTAATTTGATGTGATGCTATAGGCAAAATTCCATAGTAAAATTGTAATTTATGATTGATTCTTAAGATTCTCTATTGATCTTCAGGTTTATAAAAGTTATGATTATTTCTTCCAATATTATAATGTGTAATTTATTTGAGAATATTTAATTATGCTATATAAGACAAAAATCAGATGGTATGGGTGAAACTCAAAAAGTATAAAACATACATAGTAATTAAATTATTAGTTTATGATTTATAGGTAAAGTTCACAGGATATGTTAAGTATAGACAATGGGTAAACAAATAGTGTGTAAAGATACTGGAAAAATCATAACTTATGTGAAAATATGAAGAGTAAATTAATAATCTCTAAGACATAGCAAACATATAATTAATAGAAAATATGATGGAAAAAAAGTTACTTAAAGATAGAAAGACATATAAAGACCAATTCATGATCCTGTTACCCCTGGGCCGTGATAACACATTATGATCCCATTCTGGCCCCAAATATTCTTAACCCAAGAAACACAAATAAAAACCATAGTGGCTCACCAGGCTAATTGGGCTGTTGAGTTGTGGCCAGGTGTACTTGCACCTGTGTTTTCTGATAGAGCAAGTGCGTATCATTGGCCCCAGACACCTCCCATTTTTGGGCCCATTGTTCAAACCTTAACTGAGATTCTCATAATCATATCAAAAGCTGGGAAAGCTGATGCAGCAGAGGGAGAGATAGGACATATGACTTTGCATAAGGGACTCAGGTAGCGTGGTTCTCCCACTTGTAACCTATTCTAAATGTGTTAACCCGCTCCATCTCTTTTCTCCGGTTTTATCACACTATATGATTTAATAAAGTGTAATTTGGGTGTATTGATTTTGTCTGTGAGCCTTTGTGTTCCATGACCTCTGAGTTGACTTGCCTGGTAGTACACTTGGAGGGTATCACTGCATCGAGGTGATTTCCCATTGTGACAAGTAAAACTATAGGCTCTATTGAATTCTTCGGAATCACATAGCTCAGGTGAAGTGAATAAATGAACGAATAAATAACACAAGTCAAGAAAATGACTTTTCAATCAAGAATAAAAAATGTATGCTAATTAAACAATCATAAAACATTTTAAGAAATTCATCATGATTAAGGAAATAATTACCTAGTTAAATACTAAGAGCAATGGGCCCTTGCTGCAAACATTCAAGAGAGGTGATAGAATGGAGTTGGTGAAGTTCTAACCTAGGAGGCCAAATGTGACTCCAGTCTGGCTGCTATCAGTTCCTAGATGGGTGACTTCATTGGGTTGTTTAATTTTACTGAGCCTCTCTTTCCTCACATGACAAATGAGAGAATAAATCTGTGAAGGTGTTTTATAGATAGGAATAAGATTTACAGTCAGCTGACTTTAAGCAAAAGAGATTACACTTGATAACATGGGTGGGTTTCATCCCATCCATTAAAGGCCTTAGGAATAAAAACCAAGATTTCCTTCAGAAGAAAGAATTCTGCCTTAAGACAAAGAAATCCTGCCTGAGTTTCCAGCCTGCAGGCCTGCCCTAAAAATTTCAGTCAGACTTGCCAGACCCCATAATTGCACAAGCCAATTCGATATATATATGCCAATTCCATATATATATATATATATATATATATTCTCCTCTATTGGTTTTTGTCTCTCTGGAGACACCTTTTCTGCCTGTATTTCAAATTACTATGAAAGTTATTTGAAAACGTTAAAATGATATGCCAACTTAAGGTATTGTCATCCCAAATGTATCTCAAGTATGTAATTTAAATTGATGAATATAAATGTACCTGTTATATAATTTTATAAAATTCTTCTTATAAAAGGACTTTGAACACTTATTTATATATATTGCCTAGAATAGTGCCATGTACGTAAGATCACTGAATAAATATTACTAAAGAGCATTTCAAATTCATATTCTAATTTTTCACTTACTATGTAAATAACTGAACAGAAATGCCAGTTTTCGAAAAGGGAAGATAGGAAGAATTGAATGATGCTTATCAACAATTGCTTTTATTTACTTATTTTATGAATCTTAATTTAATAACCAAGGTGAAAAAAGAGAATAGTGACAACCTTTATTTCTCTTTCGCATTCAATACAATTAGAATAAATTGTTTATTTTGATTTTAGCAGAATGCTTTTCGTATCAACTCTTTCAGTAAAAGTTAAATTTTATTAAGATGAGAGCAAGAATGATAAAAAAGAGAAATTTTACATTATTCCTTTAATTTTAAAATACTCAGAACCTTCCCCTTCTCCACCATAACCCCTCATTCTCCTCTTTACCCTTTGTCGCAGTAGAAAACCTGCCTTTTGGGTTAGTCCAGCCCAGGCAAGCACTGATTGCTCCATCTCAGTGAGTACATCCTCAAATGAAAGTGCAGCTACGGATTCTACTATTTGTTCAACTGAGTTCACCATGACCAAGTTACTCAAGTTGGCAATCTAAGTGATCAGCCTTTCGTGATTATTAACCAAGCAAATCATCGTTGCAACATGCCTCTCCTGTCATCACCTCTGCTTTCCACAAGCCTCATATCAGAATTAGTCCCATTTCTTTAGAGACAATAGATCAGTTTGTTTTATGGGCAATTCTTATTTACAAGACTTGGCTCACTGACTTCAGCTTCACCCCTCAAAATTAAACTTACCTTCAAAGGGTGAAATTTTGACAAATGGTAAATTTTTAAAAATGTAATGTAGAATTTGAAGGCTATTCTCAAAACAACTTTTCTAAAATTATTTGTGGCAATGACCTCAATAGATCAAGTAATTGAGCTTGATGATATATAGTGATCATGTAAAAAAGAATAATGTGTATTTGAATGTTTATGTTTTGGTTGGAGTATTTAAGAAAAATCAACCTTCTGTGAAATATCTTTGCTTTTCTCCCCTTTTTTTGTTAGATGTGCTCCCAGAGGGCTTTAAAGTACTGATTACGAGGGGATTCTAGATTTGACAGACCAAAGTTTGAACCCAGCTTTGTCATTCATTACAAATATGACCTCGGACAAGCTACAAAACCTCCCTCAATGTTCAATTTCCTCATCTGTAGAATAAGGGTAAGAATAGTCTCTAGCCAAGAGAGAAATAGAGATGATTAAATAAGATAATTCATCTTAAACTGCAGTTCCCAAGCCCCGGGGCCATAGACCGGTACTGTCTGTGGTCTGTTGGAGACCGGGCTGCAGAGCTCTGCTGCGCTGCCCTCCCTCCATGAAACTTAGGAACTTAGGGCGCACAGCAGGAGGTGAGTAGTGGACAAGTGACAAGTTTCATCTGTATTTACAGCTGCTCCCCATTGCTGCCATCGCCGCCTGAGCTCCGCCGTCTGAGCTCTGCCACCCTACCCCAACTCTGGTCCATGGAAAAATTGTCTTCCATGAAACCAGTCCATGAAAGGCTGGGGACTGCTGCTCTAAAACATTTAGTGCTGCTTGGCTTCATAAGAATCTCAGGAATCACTCAATAAATTTTAGGCATTATCACTATTATTATTACTACTATAATTATATTTTTATTGAACTATAGCCTCCGTGAGAGGAATAATTTTTTATACTCCCACCCCAGTACCTAGCATAGTATTTGGTAAATACTTTTTGAACTGAACTTTATTTATGATCTATAGATAGAAATCTCAGAGATAAATATTCCGCATTTTCTCCTGATTTCTTGAAGAAGAGGTGGGGTTAGGGAAGAAACTATATTTGGCCTATGAACCATAAATGCTGATCACCTGGTTTAGAGTTCTTTTTTCTTTTTTTTTTTTTTTTTTTTTTTACCTGTTTTAGATTTCTTTTTTCTTTTCTTTTTTTTAGAGACAGGTTCATACTCTGCCACCCAGGTTGGAGTGCTCATAGCTCACTGTAGCTTTGAATTCCTGGGCTCGAGCTATCCTCCCACTTCAGCCCCCGAAGTAGCTGGGACTATAGGCATGCACCACCACACCCAGCTAATCTTTTTTTTTAAAGAGATGGGGTTCTCATTATGTTGCCTAGGCTAGTCTCGAACTCCTGGCCTCAAGTGATCCACTTACCTGAGCCTCCCAAAGTGCTGAGATTACAGGCATGAGCCACCAGGGCACGAGCCTGGCCCTGGTCTAGATTTCTAAACCAAAAATTAAATGAGCAGATCTTTAAATGGGGAAAAATTGACTTGCAACTTCAAAGTGAAAAAGCTGAAGTTTGAGCAAAAGCTAAGCAAGGAAACATATGTCTCTATGATCTGTTTTTTTTGCATATGCGTCTTAGTTTTAAAAACTATACAGGTATTGATGTTGTTGGGATGGGTAGCAAAAAAATGAAAGCCCCCAAAACAAATAAAATAAAAACAATACATGTAAAGAAAGAGATGACCAGGAAGAGAGAGGGGGGAGTGCCAGAGAAATGTGAAGTTTATTTACTTCAGTTTAGCCTATTACTACACAGAGAGAATATTCCTGTTGTCTGTGTAGCAAAGCAACTTCCCCCACCCACATAGAAAACTCTGGTGATTCTTCAACCATGGCTGGATGCCAACTCTTCCACATTGTTTGGAAGAAATTTCAAGAAGGCTTCCCTAGAGAAACTCGCCATGTGAATGCATGATAATAAGAGTTGTGAGATTATTGGGACTTGCCCCCTCATTGATTGTGAATTATTTGCCAAGTAAAGCTTTATCTGCACAATTGAACATTTTACATAGCACAGACGCTGTCAGAGTGTAAGTGCCATAACTGGGGGTAGATAGTGATATTTTTCATTCTCAATACATTGGAATGTTGATTTTTCTGAATTCCTTATGCAGCATAATAAAAGGACTTTACAACCTCATATACAGCCCACTTTGGATACTCCTCTTAGAGCCGTCAGCCTAGAACTCAACTGATAGAGTGATTCCACCAGACAAGGTGGGGCCTATTAAAACATTACATCATCTGTACACAGTGAGCCAAGGAAAGATATTCTCATATGGTACCTCCAGAGTAGCTTGCCCAGTGAACATTTCAGTGACTCAAAGCTGTAATGATTCTACCCTTGCTTGAGAAAATATTTTGTAAGCTATTCACATTGCTCTTAGGAAATTTAGACATACTGAGTTTTGAGCTGCACAAGACATTTGAGATCATCAAGTCCAACTATGTTTTTACAACTTATCCAAGATGTAGTTAGTGGAAGAACTGGAACTAAAACCCAGGTCTCCTTCTCTTTCCACTACCTGACACTAATTCTTAATTATTTAATATAAAAACAAGTGACTTTTATTTAAACCACTTTTTCCTATTAAATCTGTAGTAGAATACAATAAAGGATATACTTTCTAAGCAACTTTCTCATGCCAGAAAGTCCTTCAATTTCATATTTATTCATCTTTATTTATTAAATAATAAATGTTTAATATTTATTAAGGTATTTATTCATCTTTTTAAAAAATTTCAGAATTTCTCTCTTCCAGGGAAATTGTCATTTGGCAAAAATTTATTACATTTAAGATTTTAAAAATACTAAAACTAAGTGAAATTAATGTCACTCAGTGAAATATTAGTCACTCATTTTTGTTAATATAGCCGAAGACAGCTATTTTAAAGTAAGACATGAGCATAAAACATATGGACACTAACAAATATTTACATGTTTTTAAAACATTACAGGTAACTGTTTCATTATACAGTAAACTAACAACCATCCTTTTCCAGTGACTACATGGAAAATGTAATTTTGTCCCTTGTAAGAAGTTTTCGCAGCCTTGGCCATCAAATGGATTACTATGTTTTTCTCAAGATTACTCATATAGAGTCAATATTTTTCCTGAATTGCCTCTCTTTCTCTTGGAATTCTCTGGGGTTCTCCACTTGTGAACAGCACCTGATTACTTCGACCTAAGAGACAAGCAACATCTCACTGGATAAAGCTTGCAGGGCATTAACTGTCTTCTTTATACAAAGGTATTATTAAGCAAGACCTCCCCCTGGAATAGCATTGAAATTCAGTCCACCTCATCCCCCCGTAACACAGAGTGACAACTCTAGCGTTTGGAGTCACAATACAGCTGGGTTTAAATGCTGACTCTGCCACTTAATAGCTGCATCACCTTGGGCAAGTCAAGGAATCTTGTCGTGCCACAGTTAGTTCATCTGGGGAAATAATACCTACCTTTCAAGGGTGTTGTAATGATTGTATAAAAAAACGTGTAAACTTCTCCCAGAAAATGCCTAAAATATAATAAGTTCTGAGTAAATGGTACTGCTTGTATTATTTCCCTTCAACCAACAAGTTATTTCCACCTTCTAATTCTTCAGGTACTTACAGATTCTCACATTTCAAATGGCCAAACCCGATGCTGATGGTTAGGTGATTATATTAACATATTCTCAGGATTACTTTCTAAGCTAATTTACCTTCTTTTTTAATTTTTGTAAGTAACTTTAATTAATCACATTTCTGACATGTGTTCATTATGGCAAGACTTTTCCAGCCTGGTGTTTTCCCTCTTTGGAAGACCAGAAGCCTTAATTATATACTATTCCCTTAACCTTGTAGCCAGGGATTTCAGAGCTTCTTAGGATTAATTAAACCTACTACCATTTTTGCAGCAGAGCTTCCTTTATTAGACTGTTAAACTGAGGGCTAAGTGTTTTATCACAGCAAATCACTGGCAAAGCTAGGTGTGAAAGCCAACAAGCTAGATTACCGGCTCTTTGTGACATTGAAAGAACACTTCCATTGACCGGGTTCCTCTTCTGTGGGGTTTCAACAATACCTTAGCGAGAATTTGCCCGGAGACAGGAGCACTTTCCTGTGCTGAGATATGATGCATCCGCACACCCACAGACAATTCTCCATTGACATTAACTGTGGAAAGCGAAGCCTGGCCACTGCTTTAGAAGGGCAAGTCCACGTAATCAACAACTGCATTTACTCCCAGCTTTCCCACGGCAATAGTGCTTTGTCCACATTGCTTCACCGTAAATATTTACGGTGTGCGTTGCCTGCTTAGAATTAAACTAGGTAATAGTTTAACTTAGCTTTATTAGATAACTAATTTAATTTAGCTTTATTAGATAACTTAATCTTGCATATTTTCCCACATCAGTAGCATCATACATTTTCTGGCTCAAGGTTCAATATATTGCTTCTTGGCATGTAAATAAAAATGTCTTCATATTCTTCAGTACACAGTGATTTTTTTTTTTTTTTGGTTTCCTCGTGGGAGCTGAGAGTAAGAGGGAGAGAAAGAAAATATATCCTTTTATTAGTTAACAACTTTGTATTTTACTTTAATGACACAGTTTTGTGCAAAAGCCCAAAATGAATTATCCCTTATAAACCAACGTCTGAAATTACAAATGTAGTGTTTTAATAGTCGAAAGTTATTAATCAGAGTGATAGAAAAGAGATTTAAATAAAGAAAAATTTTCAACTATCAAGTTTAATATATACAACATCTCTGTTACTATCTACTGTTATGTGTGTATGAGTGTGTATGTTCTTGTAAAATATACTGCTGAGGTAGATTTTGGATTAAGGCAAAATTTAATCCTATGATATAGATTGCTTATGAAGATATCATACCTATGAGGGTTTACATAGCATATTCTTGGCTTTTTGAATTTGAGCTCTTCAATAATTAAAAATGTTTTCCCTACTGGTATAAGCTGAGTTATTGTCAAATATGTATTTTCTCATAAAAAGGGAGAAGATGGTGCTGTTCTACTGTTATTATAATATTTACTATTTCAAATCTTCAGTTTGATGAGCAACTTTACCTTACAAAATCCTTCAAACATTCTAATGCGTTTATCTTCAGTCTTGGAACAAAAAGGAGAATTTAATCTAAAAATTCATGTTCAGTGGCTTGTAGGTTCTGAATTATGCATTCTGATATAAAATCAATTTCAGTGCATCGTATAAGTATATATTTAATAACACAACTGTAGAATTCCTGTGCTATTTATTCTTTGTGATGAAATTCAACTTTGATCATACCATAAACATTTTCCTTGATTATTCACAAATATTGAGGTGACAAAAAAGGATCAATTTGAAATAGAGTTCTGTACTGCTCATACTTGGTCTCATTTAATGCTCTCAAACTGTGAAAACATTACCAAAGAGCATGGTTTTCAAGCTAGGAAACCAGGTTCAGAACTGTTCCCCAGTTTAATACAAATACATGCATTCGGAAAAGGAAATTGCTGAGTCAGGTGATGATATGTCACAGTCAGATTGTTTCCTGTTTTGGAAATCTCTGTGCTCAGTCAATCAGGGCTGAGGTCATTCTATTCATCCTTTATAAGGGGCACTGGCCAACTCAGGGAAAATGGTTTCCAAATATTTTGGTGGAATTGAAGCTCAGTTTGCAAGACATACTAGATACCTAAATACAAAACACTTTTGCTTTTTTCCTTTAAATAAAAAATGTTTATTTGTATATGCTATAACTTTTTACTTTTTTCATACTTTTATCTTCATAGGAACACTTGGACTTTGAATTTAAATTTTTATGTATGCTGTCAATCTTAATAAATCCTTTCTAGTAAGATGAGATATAATTTTATAGTTATAGGATATTCTTGGCTACTCACATTAGTGGAGACACAAGATTTTAGAAATTACATTTTAGCCAGGAACTTCATCTTTCCCAATCACATTTTCTATATCATCAACAAACTAATTGATCTAAAATTTTATATTACTTCAATGTTTATTACATTAATTGCTTGTACACCCAAAGCTCTAACCACCCTTCCGCTGGTAAATGCACTATACTTTTTTTTTTAATTTAGTAGCACTTTTCCCCTGACCACCTGTTTCTAGTAGGAGCTGCCAATTTTACCACCCAAACAACTCCAGTCCCAGTGATTGGACCAAGGCTAATAACCAGGCTAATAACAGTTATTTCCCAAGATTTTTTTCTAGTTTAGGCAGATAAAGGACCATATGAGAGGAGGTATTTATTTACTAGAGGTATTTGCTAATTTGAGAATTGTCTATGACTACTTTTTAGCATCTTTTTATAAACACTAAATAATAAGTAGGAATTTAAAAACTCCTCCTCACTTAATAAATATACAGAGTAACCTATTGTTATATATCCAGCTTGTATTAGCATGGAATTTAACATTTTTAGGTAGTCAAATATGTTTTATGCTTTTGCTGCTAAGTTTGTAAAGTTTCCTTGCTCCAGAGTTTGATTAGTGTTCTCAGTAGTACATCACACAAATTCTCTCATAGTTTTATTCACTCACTTTTGCCAAAGTACCAAGCAGCAGATCATTGAACCCTGCAATGTTAGGACATGGCAATGGTTTTTGCTGCATTAATTCTGGAAAGGAATCATTCCTAATAAGTAGAGACAATTTCCTTGATCTGGAGTTTTGTCTAAGTCTCAGGACCACCTACTTAGAAGTTGGTGAAGACAAGAATGTTCTTTGCTACTGTTTTAAAAACGGAAAAAAAAAAATCTGTGTGCCTGTCACACAGCTGTAGTGACAGCTTAACAGGGACAAAGCATGCAGGGACAGTGCTCAGCAATTAATTGTCTCACATGAGGTGTAAATGCTCTGCTGTGTCAATAATTCCTCTGCAAAGTATCAGGTCTGACAATATCTTCAATGAGCTTTTTTGTGAGGGACTCTACCCTACTTGTCATCTTCCTTAATTTGTGGAAAGTAATAAGAAATAGCTGATTTCTAAAGGCAGAGAAACCTTATAAAATCTCACAGGATGATAATTATCCAAAGGAGAATTTTTAAAAAAGGATTAATAGTATGTTCTTATACTGGAATATTACTCAGCAATGGAAATAAACACATTAGAGGTACACACAAATGTGAATAAACCTTATAACCATAAAGGGGAGCAAAAAATTAAGACACAAAAGAAAACTATTAGTATATATTCATTCATATGAAGTTCAAAAACAGGATGTGTACGAAGATGGATTAAAAAAACTACAACAAAATCAAGGAAGTGATTACCATAAAGTCTTAATAGGGATTAAATTTAGGGGAGAGGAAGGAGAATGTAGTCTGGAAGGAATACATCAGAGAGGAGGAGCTCCTGAGTTACTATCAATAGCAAGTCCTATTTCCTAACCTGTATGGTGGTAAATCAGTGTTTACTTCGTAATTTTTCATTTTACTTTGCATTTTTTGTCTAAACGTTCCTGAATGTGGTGGTGGTGGGGGGGGGCAGGGTTGTTTGTTTGTTTGTGGGTTTTTTTGTTTTTTTTTTTGAGTTGGAGTCTTGCTCTGTCAGTGGTGTCATCGTAGCTCACTGAAACCTCAAACTCCAGGGTTTGAACAATCTTCCTGCCTCAGCCTCCCAAGTAGCTGGGACTACCGGTGCATGCCACCACATCCAGCTACAGTTTTTTAATATTTGGTAGAGACAGGGTCTCGCTTTTCCTCAGGCTGGTCTCAAACTCCTGGCCTCAAGCAACACTGCTGCCTTGGCCTCCCAGAGTGCTAGGATTACAGGTGTGAGCCACCTCACCTGGCCCTAATTGTGTTTTATTTTATAGTAAACATAGGCTAAAAATCACTGTCATAGTTAATTGAACATGCCTACTTTTTTGAAAATATCAAATAGTTTTTAAAGTGGTACAACTGAAGGATTATTCGTAACTGCATGGAATCTAAATGTGAGGGTACAGATTTTTAGTGAGTAAACTAGGATGTTACCTTTTAGTGATGAGAGGAAATCCTTAATTTAAAAATGTTGGCAGTATATTATGGTAAATATACTGAAACAAAAATAAGATCACTTTCTTATTCCTTGGGGGTTTGCATACATTGATGACACATTTTTATTCCATAAGGGCTTAGATGCTTTAAATACCTTTGCTGAGTTGCTGTCATTTTCTTCTAGATGTCATGTCAAATAGAAGATTAATGGAGATGCTTGTAGAGTTAGAAGTTGATATGATCATTTGCAAACATTTATTTTAAGGACAAGTTAGCACAAACATTTTCCTACCAGCACTAAATTCAGACTAGATTCAAACATTTCAGTAGAAAATGCTTTAAGTATTCAAAACAATCTTTTATGCTCTTATAAATTGGAAAACTTTAGAGGCTTTATCATCAGACACTTGTAAATAAGAAGGATGATTCTCACTCAATTATTCCTAAAACCTGAGGTTGAAAAATATATATATATATATATATATATATGTATAAGGAGGTGAACCTGGACACATACAAGACCCACCATAATCTGGAGCCTGACTGCCCTTCCAACTTAATGCCTTGCTACTCTCCACTTCCCACTAAACAGTTGATAAATATCAAACTGCTTGATGTTTTGTATTTCCACGCCTTCCACTGTTATGTGAAGACACTTTTGATTATGAGTTAGAAAAGTCAATTCAAGCTAGATCAAGAGAAATGGAATTTTTTTAAAAAACAAACTTTAAAAAAATAAAAATGAAAACATACTAAATACTCATTGTACAATCCCAAATCCAGTAGAAGTAACTACTATTAAAATTTGGTTATGGATCATTCCGGATTTTATACACATGTGTACACACCCACATGCACGAAGTTTTTTTTCATGTGGGATGATACCGTCTCTGTTGCTTTTTCAAGGGCTTTTTTTTTTCATTTAATGGACAACTTTCCAAGACAATATTAAAGAGTAAAGTAGAAGTCTACCTTATTTTGTAATGGTTGCTTTATGTTAATGTATATTTAGGACAGTTCCCATTTTCAATGGGAATTTATGGACATTATCCTGACATTATCACACAAAATCCAAGCAAAAGTCAAATAACCATCAGCAAGAATAGAGGAACCAAGGCAACTCTGCAGCAGGAATCCTTTGACTGTCCTTCCAGGGCTCTGTGATTAATACATCTTTCAGTTTAAATTCTCTAGAGAGTATCAGATTGGTCCAGCTGGGGTCAGGTGCTACTCTTCATCCAATTAGATTTGACCAGGGGACACAGAGAAAAAAAAACATAGCTGCCAAGAACCAACACCTTAGGTGAGATGCTGGGTCCCTGTCTCATTTGACTTTGCTTTATGGTGCTTACACAGTATCGGTATCTTACCGTCTCCAAAGAAAGAGTTGTGACGAAGTAGTGTTTAGAATCTTCAGTAATAAATTGTCCTCCTCTCATTTCGCTTCTTTACTTGTTTTATAATACTACATGCTAAATTGAACGATTATTTGTCAGGACAGGCCCTGAAGTTCAGGTTGAGAGTGGGCCAGCCTGTAGAGCTGCAATGAAGAGAGGGGAAAGAGGAAAAGGAAGTCTCTGTGAGACCTGAGTCAGCTCCCTGCTTTCAGGATCCAGCACACTCACCGTCACCACTTTCTCAGGCTCCAGACCTACATGTCCCGCTGCTTACCAACACCTGCACCTAGACATCCAATGGACACCTCAAATCGGCATTTCCAACACTGAATTTATCTTCTTCTCCCAGACTTCGACTTCTTCTGGGTTATCTCAAATAATAGGATCTCCAGCCAAACCCTTCCTCACTCTTGCTTTTCAATCAGGTCACCAATTTCTGTCAGCTCTTCCTCCTTAAGGCATCTGAGTTCACTCTACTTTTCTCCAACCTATTGCAACTGGCCTGGTACAGGTGACCTTTTTCTCTAGCCTGGAGAATGGCAACCCCTAACTCATCCAACTCATCTCCTGCCTCCGGTCTTGCTCCCTACGATCAGCTCTTGACCCTGCATCCTGTGTGAGCAAAACTGATCACTCCTTTTTTGGCAATGAATCTCTCTTTAGAGTAAAGCTTAAGGTCCTTAACATAGCACAGCATAGGATAGCATTGCACAACCTACAAGGCATTTCATGAATTGTCTACTCCTTCCATCCTAATCTGTCTATCCTCTTTCCTCATTAACCTTTCTCTCTCTTTTCTTGTAGCTCCCTGATTTTTTGCCTGTGGAGTGCTGGGTCCGAACCTTGACTACACATTAGAATCACCTGGAGAGCTTTAAAATTCCTGTCACGTCCATCCCAGACCAATTAAATCAGAATCTCTGAGGATGAGAGCCAGGCATCAATATGTTTTTGAAGTTCCCAAGATGAGTCCAATGTGCAGTCAAGTTTGGGAGCCTTTGTGAATCTTAGCATATGTTTACTTCCTTTCTTTGACCCAATTCCCACCCCTCTTTTGTTTATTCTTGGGCCCTCATCCCCACCCCCAGGCTGCCTAGCTCCTACTCATCTTACAGAGCTTATCTTACAACCCACTTGTGCTAGAAGCCTTTCTTGACCACAGAGAATAAGTTTTGTGAATAGATGCAGAGTTTTGAACAATGAAACTCTCACAGATCTCCAAATTCATATTTATAAATTATTCTTTGAACCCTTTGATATCAATGTAATAAACATTTTGAAGGCTCAATTGGGGCCAGGCATGATGGCTCATGCCTGTAATTCCAGCACTTTGGGAGGCTGAGGTGGGAGGATGGCTTGAGGCCAGGAGTTTGAGACCAGCCTGGACAACACAGTGAGACCCCATGTCTACAAAAAATTAAAAAATTAGCCAGATGTGGTGATGCATGCCTATAGTCCCAGCTACTCAGGAGGCTGAGGCAGGAAGACTGCTTGAGCCCAGGAGTTTGAGGCCACAGTGAGTAATAATCATGCCATTACACTCCAGCCTGGGCAACGAGGTCCTGACTCAAAAAAAAAAAGACTTGATTGTGTTTATCAGGCTAATAATACACTTACATTCATTAATTGCATTAACTACCATTCTCGAGGTTTGTGTTAGGTGATTTGTCTACATTATCTCATTTAATCCTTTTAATAATCTTTAGGAGATATTCAAATTCTGTTTTACTGCTGAGAAAACTGAAGTTCAGACAGTTTAACAAATTTCCCAAATACACGTAAAAGCTGTAATATATATTTACCAATATGAATTTAAAAAAATATATAAAATATTCACTGGGTTTTCTTAAGAAATCAGAATACTGTAAATGAAAAGCTTTGAAATCTTTTAAACCAAGAAATGTTTTTTAAATGTATATTTTAAAAATGACCGATGCTATGGAAAGAACTGTTCAGCAGGATAGCAGAAGAATAATAAATAAAAATGTTGGAAATAGCAACTAATGATGTTATGACATACAACAGTTTTTCTGATAAGCACATAAGGATTCGAATAAGAGAAACTACGAATAAGCTTATTTTGCTTTAAATTGGAAAACAGCTATTTACTATATCAATGTATACTTAAGGGGGTGCATTTTGAAAACAATAGTTAGGAACAAAAACTTGCACAGAATTTCTAGTTTTAATGGTACAGATACCTTGATATCCACTGCATGCAGACATTAGGTTTCAGAGCCAGAACAGACACCACACCCTTTGTATCCACTACCCCTTTCTCTCCCCAACCCCCCTCCCCTAACCGCTCACAATCTCTCTTTATTTTTCCAGCTTGCTCTGTGTGTTCACCTCCTGTGTTATTACCATAAACAATCAGCAAGATAGGACCTGTGTGGTACCAGTGCCACACCTCAGTTGTGTTGTGAGCAACTGCTTGAAATGGTGGCAACCGAAACATTTGCACACTTCTTGCCACAATGTCCTGTATTGAAGTATTTCATCACAAGTTAATTCAATAGTTGAAATATCCAAGTGTTTCTTCGTGGTTAATACCTGACCCAAAAGTCACCTTCCTCTATCAATTCAAGTGTTGACCAGCTATAAAACACTTGACTCTGCATGCCTGGGATGGGTTTTTACTGCTGCTTAGAATGATTTCTCCGAATTAAAAACAAGAAAACAATTGTTCTGTCCTCTGAAGAACTGAAGCAGGGGAAAACAAAAGGTTTTGTTTAGCTGTACACTGTGTGAAAGCAAAGATACAATACCTGCTTCTGCCAGCGCTAAATTAATCAGCAACATGACTTGAAGGGTCACAAGATCCCAGAAAAGCAAAAGGAAAAAAAATACAGAGGTTCTCAGTAAACAGTAAGGTAGGCAGGAGAAGCTCCCATCATGAGTTACTTTGGTTTTCACTCCCCTCAAGCCTTCAATGTGTGTCAATCCTCCCCTCCTTGTTTTCTCTTGAGTATTCTGTGAGTCTTCCCAGCTACAAGACAATTTTTCATCTCCTTTCTTCCTGAAGAAAATGTGAGGATATTTAGCATGTTTTAATGAGCTGCCAATATTGGAGAGATACCGGACTCTGATTTCCAAGTCACTGATACGAACACCCCCTCTCCCAACACACACATATGAAGTCTAAGCTGTGCAAAAAAGACAAAATTATATTATTAGATGGAACTGTATAAACCAGTCAGATCCCTTAACTTAAACGTGAAAAAAATTGAGGATCAGAAAAAGAATTCTTTTCCTCAAATTCGTTCTAGTTACTGGAAAACCAGAACAGGATCCAGATCTCATGAATTCCAGTCAAGTATATTTTCCTATTTCTAGTTATTTTAGTAAATTTTGTGTACAGAATTTCATAACAGTTTTTGATATAGCTGGTGATATCTGGGTTATCACAAAACTAGGGGTTAGGACCACAGCCAAAGGAAAGCTCAAACATTTTAATTGAATTTTTTAAAATTTAATTTTATACTGCACTTCTTCACAAACTTCACTGATACCAATTTTTTTTTTTCAATATCAGGTTTTGATGGCACAATCTCCACTGGGTAATCTGTTTCTTATCATAATTTTGCAATGCTATTTCAACTGTTGCATTTTCCTTTGATTTGTCACTGTCATTCTTTCCATATGACTAACCATTATACTCTGGGTTTTTAAACAAGATGGTACAGCTTCTCTAGAGGAACTACTGAGTAATTTGAAGATCATCTGCTTACCTAACATAGTTGACACTTAACCCTCTGTGTTTTACGCAGTTTTTCTTGGCCCAGGTAGGTGGCTTCTGGAATCAACCTGATTGGACCTAATTCACTCTGATAACCTTTCTTAAGAGATCTGTTATTAGCTTTACTTATGATTCTTTTGTTAAACTTCAAATAAATAATTTCTTCTTCTCTTTGGGTGCTCTGATGACTAACTGATTTAGATGTAAACTTCATGAAGTCAAGTCATAATTGTTCTTGCTTGGCAGCACTTAGCTCAATAGCTTATCTGTGACACACCGTTAAGCACTAACTCTGTAAGCACATGTAATGACTGTATTCCAAACACAGTTCCAGGATACATTTCCAGGATCTCCAGTGTTCAGGGTACCCAACAGGCGCCACAATATGTTATTGTACTTAGTCCCGACCTGTGCCCTGGCCAATCATGCTATAATACCTCTTCACTCCCAGCCTGAACTTTGCACTGGAAACTATATCTACCATTTCCCCTCACTTTTAAGTTTAGATCTAACTAAAAATGTTGGATTCTCATCTTTCAGACTGTGAGCACCATAACAGCAATGATTAGGAGGTATTTAACTTTGACTTCTTAGTGACTAACAGCCTTATTCTTTATGGGTATTTAATAGATGAGAATCAATAAATGAATGAATAAATAAGAAATGAATGAATGGGCTCCCATACAAAGATAATCCTATCAATACTATACCTTAATTAAGCCCATTTTTCTTCTCCTGTGATAATTGTTTCCTTGTGTTTTCCTTAACTGCAGCTCCCTTTCTTCTTCTTTGCCTCAAAAGAAACCATCCCTTTTCTGCTATGGTCCAAAATTAGGGAATTGCAAGGCTTGTATAATAGAAGGTGCTGGTCTCATATATCAAAGTAATAAGGTACTGGTTGACATGCTCCATAAATTATTGGATATTTATTGGGGACAATGATCAGAATTCCAATTTGCATGCAAAACTGACATAGTCCAATTAGAGATTAACTAGGGCCAGACCATTGAAAGGGGGCCAGAATGGAGCTCAATGAGGAAAGGAATTGGAAGACTAGGAAGTATAACACTAGATAGTGTTAAAGTAGATGTGAGAATCTAGATGTAACCACAGAGGCAGCTCATACCTTCCTAGCCCCAAACCCCTGTCATGAGCTCTGGATTGTTGATGGTTGCTCAGCAACCACAATCCTTTCCACATGCCCATCTCAGTTGCTTATAAAGGATTTCTGTCTTCTCATGTGTTTCTTTTACCTTTTAGAACTGCCCTTGGTATTCAGTTATTAATCACATTTCAAATGTCAGCAAATGTACTGTTTGCTCTGAAAGCTGAAGCCTACTCAAGATAGTCCAGCTGCCATGGAGAGTTTTGTGTCACTTGACCCCACAGACCCAAGGACAATGGCTAAGGCAGGGTACTTCGAATGTACAAATCCTTCACCTCTAAGCTCCATTTCTGGGAATTGAACCTAAGGAAATATTCAGAAACTTGCCCAACTGATCTCTCATAATATATAATATTAAAAAACTGGAAACAACCTTAAAGTTATACATAAAGATTGATTAAGTATTTCATGATACATCCATACAATGGAACACCAAGAAAGAAGCTGGAAGGAAAAGGCCAACAGCAAGGCTGCTGAAATAAAACCTTCTGCTCAGACTCAAACATTAAGAAGCATTAAAGAACAAAATTGTCTGGGAATGGTGGCTCATGTCTGTAATCCTAGCACTTTGGGAGGCTGAGGCAGGAGGATCAAGTGAGTCCAGGAGTTTGAGAGCAGCCCGAGCAAGAGCAAGACCCTAAAAATACAAAATTATTCTGCCAAAAATGCAAAATTATTCTACCAAAAATACAAAAATTAGCTGGACGTAGTGGCACGTGCCTGCAGTCCTAGCTGCTTGGGAGGCTGAGGAAGGAGGATCACTTGAGCACAGGAGTTTGAGGTTACAGTGAGCTACTATGATGCCACTGCACTCCAGCCTGGGCAACAGAGTGAGACCCTGTCTTGGAAAAAAAAAAAGAGAGAGAGAAAAGAAAAGAGCAGCAAAAACTGAAGCTGGACCAATCAGGGTTTAAATTCTAGATCCGCCATTTGGTTTCTGTGTTATTTTATCTCTCTATTCTTCAGTTTGCTTATTGTTAAATGACTAAAATATCTACTCATCAGGATTTTACATATTAATTGAGAAGTACTTTGCATAGTGTATGGTATATTATACACTATCAGTAAATGGTGATGATAGTGGTGACGAAGAAGGTGACAATGATACTATTTTGGGCAACGCAAGGCAAGAATAGGGCAGTGTTTTCTACAACTGATTTGTCAATTTTCAGCCTTCACCCTAGACCTATTAAGGCAGAACTCTAGGGGGTGGAACCTAGAAATGTGTATTTTTAAAATCTTCTAGTGACTGTCTTAATAGGCTAATTTTGAAGGCCACTGGAATTTTGTAAATGTTGCTGGCATCCTATTGATTTTTGTGGTGTGAAGGAAACCACAAACCCAAAATGTCTAAAAGTAACCAAGTAAAGAACTGTGAGTGAATCATTAAGTGAGCTCGTTCTTTATACCTGCATTGATCTCTTGACCTGACCTGGGGACGACCCTCCAGTGACATGCAAAGCTAGCATGCCAGTGTAAATAATCTCTTCAGTTATAAAATAAATAAATAAACGTATGTTAACATTCTCATAAGATCTATAAAAACATTGAGAAAGAAAATTACTAAGCCTATGTTGGTCCATAAACAATATCTCTCACCTCTGAAGATATCACCAAGCTATGGGCTGATTGAGACTCAAGTGAGACCTGAGGCACAGCTTCCAAACCCCATTTGCCTTCATGTTCCCATTCGTAGTCCTCTAATCCTAGTTTGAAAAGCTAGATGCTACCCAGGGGCTACAGCCTTAATTATGACCCGCAGTTTTCTGCTCTGACAGGCAACGTGGACCCACAGACGCCTCTCTGCATCCTTAATTGGATAAGACTAAGCTCTGGGACATCAGTGAATGTTAATTGGATTGTAAAGTCAAGAAAGCAAATGAAATTGATTCACTTATAAGAAATGTCTGTAAAGATTTTCTGAAGTCCATACATTTGCTCCTCTTCCTGAGTCCATGTAATATATTGAATTTAGGTACTTTTGTACTAATTTGTGTTTTCTGGATTCTATGTCAGTCACATGTTCTGAGATATATCTATAGAGGAGCATCACCCCTGTAGTATACCGCAGCTTACCACTCAGGGCAAGACATTCCATTTTATATGACACACAATTATTAAGGATTATTTTGACCTTTGGGAGACTGACAGAGAGAAATAGACAATAGCCCCTTAGCAGCACTTTTTGGGGTGCATCAATGACAAGACAATAACAATAATAAGAATAATGTAACTTTTATGTAACACTCTACAATTTAGAAAAGCCTTTGTGGTCTTACATTTTGAGTTTTAAGAACCTTTATTTTATTTAGTTTAATTTGTGTAATAAAAAATAAAAGAAAAAAGAATAGCATTAATAAATTGCTTGCCAAATATACAAACATTAACTGCTAAAGTTGTATCTTTAGTTCCAATGCTCTATTCACTAAATGATCTTCATGACTTCAAGTCTAATATTTTCACTATAAAAGGTGATTTGATCACAATTTATATATAGTAAAGAAATATTAGCTCATTGAAACCTTTGATGTTGATTCTAAAATTAAATATGATAGTTCCTTTATAGAAGAGTTTGCTGAAATGGGTCAGGGAGCTAATTTATTGAGGCCCAAAGGAGGAGAGAACATCCTATCATGGATCTTGATGTGTCCGCACAGAGGTATTATGCATTGGTTTCATTTCTCAAGAGGTAGTTAGAAAAAATAAACTACTATATTTAACACTGAGTTCATATTCCACTTCATGAGGAAGTGGAAAACTTTATATAAAACCTTCAGCCATAATTAAAGGGGTAATAATATTAATAAAATTCCCACTGAATTACATAGGATGAGATGCAGATCCAATAATAATTACATAGTGTGTTTTAATAACACTCTACAATCTCTAATTAGATAGTCCAAATATCTTCCCTGTTAGGTAGGGTGAGTATTATCATCCTCCTCATTTTTCCTATGAGGAAATAAATATGCAGAGTGGTTCCATGACACACCCCAAATCAGATAAATGAGTCATGGTGAGCTGAGATTAAAACCTGTAGCTCTGATTCTATTATTCCTAGAAGTTACTACTCTTCTTTTCCCAATTTCTATGCTAAAACATTGCTCTTTATGGTTCACAATTATTATCATTTCTGGTAAAATGTTTTTATTAAGATCATGTCATCCTATTGTATTTACAGTTCATTTCTTCTGGCTGCTTTCAGAATGTGGTAGACATCCACTAGACTGTCTGTCATGATTCTATGGCCAAGTGTCTACTTTCTCATAGGTATGGAGGAGAATAAAGGAGATGGCAGGAGAGATGTAGAGAAAATAATGAGATTCATAGTATAGGGTATGTATACATATACAAATATATGAGTACGTGTGCACCTATCCTAGATTGTGAAAACACACACGCATACCCACATATACCCTAGGTAACCCGTAATGTCTCTCAGAATGTACTAATGACTATTTTGAACTGAAATTATTGGGGACTGAAAGGAAGGCACCCAAAACATTTGTGGAAATTAAATAGACAAGAGTTAGCAGCTGCCTTAGCTTGGATTATATCCAATAGGAAAACAATTTTGGTTTTGGTTCCATTGTTGGCATACTCCTTTAACCCCAGAAGACATTCTGATAATTATACCTACTCAGAGAAGTCAGTATTGTTTATTTTAAGAGCACTGGTTTCGGAGTCCAAGAACTGGTGTTTAAGGCCCAGCTCTACCATGTAACCTTGGAGAAAATCCTTAACCACTCATTTTCCTCAGATGTAAAATGAAGCAGGTTAGGGCACACAACAAGATACGTCCAGCTAAAATTCTTCACACAGATTTTTACTGATATGTAGCATGGTTGGCTCTGGTCCCTGCCCCACCACTGGCCCCCGGCCTTTGTCCCAGCTCCCCGACTCCTCCACCCACCCTGCAGCTACTTTCTGACTTCATGTGGTATGGGGATCAAATATAATGCACAGGAATTCTCTATAAACCTAAAAGGAGAGTTGAGGGAAGGGGAGGATGATGTAAATATTTGTTGTTACCAAAGATGAAATGGTACAAAGTGAGTCAAAACTGAAAGGGATGTAAAAAAAAAGAAAAATCATGCCCATGATAGCCAATTAGAAGCTACTAAGCAATCACTGAACTTCCCGTGGCTTCTAAGATGGAGCATATATTTCAATTAAACTTGAATGCAATTTAGTTGGAAGATACTTCAGTCCCTAGTAGAAATGTGCATTTTCTAGATGCAAGACACAAATTCTTCTACTTAATTAAAAAAAAAAAACCCTCATTATGCCTTGTTTAAAATCTCTAGCAATATTAGTGCAAAACATGCTCTTGAGTGCGCATGCATTGCTGCAGAATTTCCTCTCAGAGAACTTAACATCTGTCTTCAATTATCAGAGTCAGTGGAGAAAATTTAACTTTATATGGCATTTCTTTTTCTTTTATTTTTCAAGTTACAAGAGACTTTAAACTTATAGGAAAGCCATAACAATAGCAAATACTCATACCAACGGCTGTGTGCCAGGTTTTGTTCTATGCCCTTTACAAGTCTTGAGCCACTGTGTTTTCACAATAACCCTTTGAAGTAAATACACCAATTTTACTCATTTTATGGGGGCAGAAAGTGGGGCTCAAGGTCACAAAGCTAATAAGTGGCAGAACTGAGATTTGAGTGCAGGTTGTTAGACTGCCGTCTGCACTCTTAATCACTTCCTGGTACCACCATTTTGCACAAAGAGAACATGATCCTCAAAATCTGATAAATGTTAACCTTGTGCATGTTTTTTCCAGATTACTTTCTTCTTTGAGTGGTGGCAAGGAGATTATAAGCAGAACAGAGACAGCTGACCCCTGCTTAATGCCCACTGCCCTCCACAGAGCATTTCCAATGAGCCAATATGAGTCAGGAAAGCATTAGTTTCTTCATCAGTGGCACAGTGTGTCTTTAAAATTCATGCCTGAAAATGCCATAAGTATATTAGAAAATCTGATTTTAAGAAGTTTAATTATTCGTCAGATATTTAAAAGTCCTAATAGCATTTTGCAAATTTTGGTAAAAAAATGTATTCTTCATCAGAAACAATCACCTTTAATTGCAGGAGGAAAGAAAATGGGAAGTACTGTACGGGATTCAGAACTAAATCTATTGGATCACAATTGTGTCACAATTCATTGTCATCATAAATAAACTCTTTGATTCAGTTAACTTCTTTTCAGGGTGTGCATTCTCTTATGGGCTTTGCATTGGTACTCCACAGCAAGAGTATTTTTGTCAGTGTTTTTGTATAATTTAGATAGTGGATTTAAGAGACAAGATTTAGGAATTTCTGTAATATCTCACCGTATATTCTGCCGTATAGCAAACTATTTGCTTCAGAAAAAAATCCACATTTTTTTTACTGCCCATCTTATCCTTTAGAATAGGACTTTAAGGATTTTTTTACATCCTCAATTTATCTTTTTTCTTTGTTCTTTCAAATGTCCAGTCAACGTATTTTTAGCATACAGAAAGCTAAAGCAACATTTTATTGGGCTGTTTAGTGGTTAGTTTAGCACCTACAATTCAGTGACTTCTGAGTGTGAAATAAAGACCTCCTTTTGCAACAGATATATTCAAGCACCATCTAAACATATATATCATTAAATTATTCAACAGATATTTATCAAGCTTCAGTTCTAGGCATTGTTTTAGAAATGGGGAAACTGCAGTGAATAAAAATTTCTGCTCTGTGGAGCTTATATTCTAGCAGGGTTTTTTGTATTTTATTGGATTTCTCTATTATCAAGAAAGTGGTCAGCTCTGTCAGGTTTCCATTAAAAATGGGTTACCTTTGCTGTGGTCTCAGTGTTTGTGTTCCTCCAAAATTCATACATTGAAATCTAATCACTAAGATGATAGCATTAGAAGATGGGACATTTAAGAAGTGATTAAGTCATGAGGACAGACCCTTCACGGGAACAGAATTAGTGCCCTTATGAAAGAACCTTGAAGGAACTTGTTAGCCCATTTTGCCCTTCTGCCATATGAGGATGCAGCATCTAGGAGGCACCATCAATGAAGTAGAGAACAAGACCTCGCCAGACACTGAATCTCCCAATGCTTGCTCTTAGACTTCACAGCCTCCAGAACTATGAACAATAAATTTCTGTTATTTATAAGTTACCCAGTGTAAGACATTTTGTTACAGCAGCCTGAATGGATGAAGATACTTCCATACATTAAAATGAAACTATTGACCTTGTTTAGGAACACATGTTCATGAAATGGCATTTGAATATAGAGAATTTGCTTGCCTTTAGTACTCTGTTCTCTAATCTGTGGTTGTCAGTCAGTTTTCCTCTGATGGAAACTGCTTTATACAGGGATCCAACAAAAAGTAATGAGGCCAGATAAATTTATCAGCCATAACAAACAAAAGGCCTTAGAGTTAGTTATTTCTTGGATGGATCTTAAAATACTTAAAATATTTTATATAAAGATTGTTACAAAATTTTTGTTTCAGCTTAGTATAATATATCAAATGTGTAACTTAAAAAGGGGCTCCTTTAACAATGGGTAGGTTTGTCTAGTGTAATACGTATGAATATAACAATGTGAATAAACCTGGTTATTTTATACTGAGTATTATGCACATTAACATAAAGAATATTAATACAAGCCAATGATATGGGGAATCATTTTTAGTCAAATTAACATGACTTAAATGATTATGTGACTAGATAGCTTTTATGAAGACGTTTCTGACCTGACACAGTTATATAAATCTTCTATTTCTGCCGATGAAAACACAAATTAATTTAATTATTGATTTATGCCAAAAGCATTTTTAAAATATGTACGTAGTTTAGCAAATATAGATATGACTCTGTTGGTGAAGAGTAGAGCAATTTTCTGGATAATGGAGGAAAAAGCACTGTAACTTATATGAGCTCATTACCTGGCTTTTCTTTTTTTTTTTTTTTTGTTGCCCTGGCTAAAGTGCCGTGGCGTCGGCCTAGCTCACAGCAACCTCAAACTCCTGGGCTCAAGCGATCCTCCTGCCTCAGCCTCCCGAGTAGCTGGGACTACAGGCATGCGCCACCATGCCTGGCTAATTTTTCTGTATATTTTTAGTTGTCCAATTAATTTCATTCTATTTTTAGTAGAGACGGGGTCTCGCTCTTGCTCAGGCTGGTCTCGAACTCCCTGGCTTTTCTTTTGAATAGTAGAATTAACAAAATATTTTTCATCTTTTATGTAACTTTGTAATTGGAGGGCCTAACTAATGTCACTTTGAAAAGAACTAACTCACAATTTTGAAAATCAACAACTAACTTTACTACTTCAGCAACTAGAAAAAGAACAACAAACTAAAACCAAAGCTAGCAGAGGAAAGGAAGTAACAAAGATTATAGCAGAGATCAATGAAATAGACAAACTAAAGAGAAAATCAATGAAACCAAAAGTTGGTTCTTTGAAAAGATCATTTCCTGGATTTGAAACATAATTTCATTTTCATATTTTTTTTAGTATTATTCTTTCAATAAATGAGGTATTAGCAGAAGAAGGAGAAAGGGAGATAGGCACATACCAAAGTTAAAATTGCTTTCTTTGTATTTTTGCCAAGGGTCGAAATGCTAGATGGCACGTCCCTGAAATTGTGTGCACTTGCTGTCTTTGTAAGGGGTCCTACTGGCTACTAAAGCTGGAAATTGTACATGAAACCATGTGTCCAAAAAAGCTGAAATTCTTAAGTCCTGTCAATTCAGTTTCTCCAGACCCAAATTTGCCAGTGGCCCTACACAATTTTCATGTGCAAATTTCATGCTCAGCTCTTACATGTCATCCCTACAAGGGGAAAGGACTTAAGAAGGAGAAAGGGACTTGGGAAAAAAGAACAATGAAGAGAAAGATAAGGAAAGGCAAGAGGAAGTGGTTACATGTAACTGTGGCTGCAGCAGCAATGGAAATATGCTTAGAGAGGTCTGGAGTGGAAGAGATCCTCATCGTGCTGGCTTCCCTCTCCTTGTCTCTTACCTTCTCAGGTGAATTTCTATATTCTCAGGGAACTCTGAGACAAGTGCCTATTGAAGATTCTCTATCCTATGATGAGATGGAAAATTGGGGTTTATCACAATCTCTCAGTGATCTATTTTGACATATCATATTACCCCCAAAACTATACTGATCATACCCATCTGGCAAAATTCCAATCATGTGTCATCCTAATCACTGCTTCTTTGCATATCTGGACGAGAGCTGCTGAGTGTTGCCGGAACAAGTCACTCTTCAAGGTAAAATGTTCACTATAAATTCACGATGATCAACTTCGAAGGAGTTCTCAGCACCATGCAACAATCTTAGTATGTTTTTAGTTCACTCACTCTTCTACTCTGTACAACTAGTTTCTCAAACTTTCTCTGCTCTATGGACAAACCCAGTCCTCCCTCCCTTATTCCTTTCTAACAGCTGTTCACTGGCTCACCCTTTACTTTTCTGCTATCAAACATAAAAACTTAACCCTTATCCTCATCCATTTTATGCTTTGTCCTTGCTCACAAACAGAGGACTGCCTCTTTTCCTGCCCAACTCATTTGCTGTTAGGAATCAACTGTGACATCTCCTCAATCCACACAATTCACCACCAAATCCTATTCGTTGTGCCCTCTAAATAATAGCCCTCTACTAAGTCCACTTCTTTCCATCTTCGCCATCATTAGCAAGGTTCAAGGAGCAATCATCTTCTCCTACCTGGACTGCTGCCATTGCTTCCTAACTAATCTCTTTGTATCCAGTCAATAACTCTACCAATCCATTCTTAAATCTTTTAAAGTTCTTAAGCATATTATGGTATGAAACATAAATATCCAACTCAATGTGTTATCAGGAAATGATGAGTAGTCTAATATGGTAGAAGCAAGGGAAATGAAAGCATATGGAGAGACAAAAGGAGATGACAGTGAATCGAACCTAAACCATACTAGACCTGAAAACAACTTTCATTTTTGTAATTGAGGAAAGCAGAAATAAGTCTACCCAACTTGACAGGAAGAAAAGGAAAGGGTTCACTACAATCCTTGATACGTTTTTCTGTGTTGATGTATTTCTTACGAAGATTAAGAAACTCCTTAAAACCCATTATTTACCAAGAACTGTGAGCCCTATATCATCTTTTTCCTAGGAACAGAAAGAAAAGGAATTTTTTAATAATAAATTCTTTAGATAGAGTATAAAATAGAAGAGGGCATTTATGGTTAATAGTGATATTGTTAAATAAAATCTATGCATTTTATGTCATATTTAAAATTATTCTAGATTTAGGTGAAGTTCCTTGTGAAAACTATAACCTCTCTCAGCTGTTCTATGGAAAATCAAAGTGAAAAGTGATTATTGAGTTTATGCTCAACTAGACTTTTCTATGAGACAGAAAAAGAGGAGCAGTTTATTTTGCAGCTTCTATTACGGCAGAAAGAATAACACGAGGAAGGTTTGAAATGACTGAGTGCTGCCAATAATATTTTTAAACAGTACATAGTTTATGCAGGAGGTTTTTGTTGTTTTTTTTTTATTTCAGGGTATTATGAGGGTACGAACATTATGGTTACACTTTATGTCTTTGCCTCACCCAAGCGAGGGTTAGAGGCATGCCCTTCCCCCGTACAATGCTCCCTGTGTCCTTTAGTTGCGGGGTTACCCCCCCATCCCCCTAATCCCTGGAGAGTATTACTGCCATGTGATCACCCTAGTGTTGATCAGTTAGTACCAATTTGATGGCGAGTGCAAGCGGAGCCCATTCTTCCGATCTTGTGGTGCCTCACTTTGGATAATGGGCTTCAGTTTAATCCAGGAAAGTATAAGAGGTGCTAGATCACTGTCGCTCTTATGATTGAGTAATATTCCATTGTATACATATACCAAATTTTAATACTCCACTCATGGATTGTAGGCAGGAGTTTTTAATCCAGACTCTTTGGATAGGCTTCAGGGGTCAGTAGAACCTTTTAAATCATAAATGAAATTTTATGAGCATCTGCATTCCTCTTTTTAATAAGATTATTAAGGGGGTTCAGTATATCTCGGCTGGGGACACTGTTGTGATTTTGGGTGGAATAATACTTTTTTGTGTGAGACTGTCCCAGGTTTTGAAAGACATGTAACATCCTTGGAAGCACGTACAGTACATTAAAAACTAGTAGTGACCTCTAGTCTTTGTGACAACCCAAAATAACCCCCACATTCCCAAACACCCCCCAGGGCTGCTCAGGTTGAAAAATCACTGGATAGTATATATTCCCAAGGAAAATTTAGAAGCATTATTTTCCAAGGTTCAATTGCCTAATTTTGGGAAGTTGTTTTGTGGGTTTTTTTGTTTGCTTTTTGTTTTTTTGCTTATGGGATGACCTATTGATAGAGAATAAACAAACTGATGGGACTGAAAATCTCAGTTAGGTGGATTAACATGTATTGTGGGAGCATCTGAGAAAGAAAAGCAGAAGAGTAGAAAGAAGGCATCAGAATGCAATACCTAAATTTAATTTCAGAAGTTCAAGCATTTCTAGATGATGACAAAGTTCAACTGTGGTCATGGGAGTGAATGGCTCAGGTGGATGGAGATGAATATCATTAGGTATGAAAAGGTCAAGGAATTGAACGACCATGTTGTTGGATGAGTTATTCTCATGTACATTGAAAAGACTGAGGATAAGGGTAGGGCATGCCCTGAAAGAGAAACTATGTTAGGTAATAGAACTTTAAAAATGAACCTGACATTTGGCATTTGAAAAGGTATTCAACATCTCCAATAGTGAGGAAAATACCAAGTAAAAAATAATTGGGTTCTATTTTCTGCCAGTTTGACAAACATTAAAAGATTGATAATATTACACACTGGGGACATAGGAGGCAAACAGCCACTGCCACTGTTGGGAATGCATCACTGTTGGGAATGCTACTATCTTTTTGGAAAAAGATCTGGCAATGTATATAAATTCTTCCATGCTACTTTTGAGAAACTATTCTGCAGAAATACAGTTTCCAGAATGAAAGTCATATGTACAAAGCTGTTTATTGCAGTCTTGAAAAGTACTAAAAAAAAGCCCGGAAATAATTACAATATCCATCAACGGTGGGACAGAGCATCCATAGTATGGAACCATAGGCTCCTACTACAAAGAACGAGTTGAAATAAATGTTTTAAGAAAAAATAGCTGTAACATATTAACTAAAAATTTTTAAAAGTTTCCAAATTATATGTGGAGTACACAGGAAAAGGTAAATAAATTCTACACATGTTGATACGAATATAGAGAAAGGTATGGAAGAATACTCACTAATTTGTTCACATGGGATATAGGACTGAAGAGAGGAAAGAGAGATTATGTGTGCTTTCCCTAAATGTCTTTTTTTTTTTTACTTTTTGTATGATTACTTTCGACATTAAAAATAAAACTATCATGATGAGCAAAACAATCTATTTCCTCAAAAGAAATTACAATTTTGTAAAGGAAGAAGCAATTGACAGGCACTGTAAGAGATCAATAAGTTAATAAATAATCTATTGAGCACAGGGCCTAGCAATGAGGAACACGTGGGGTCAGCCCGCAGGAGCACGGGGCCTAGCAATGAGAAACACCTGGGTTAAGTACCCACGAGCACTGAGCCTAGTAATGAGCAACACCTGGGGTCAGCACACAGAAGGACTGGGCCTAGCAATGAGGAACACCTGGGGTCAGAACTCAGGACCACCAGGCCTAGCAATGAGAAACACCTGGGTTAAGTACCCACGAGCACTGAGCCTAGTAATGAGCAACACCTGGGGTCAGCACACAGAAGGACTGGGCCTAGCAATGAGGAACACGTGGGGTCAGCCCGCAGGAGCACGGGGCCTAGCAATGAGAAACACCTGGGGTCAGCATCCAGGAGCACGGGGCCTAACAAGGAGGGTAGAGTCTGAGCAAGGAGCTCCAAGAAGTTTTCTCACACCTAATAATATTTTTAAGAAAAAAAAATATTTTTAAGAAAAAATATCTTATTCAGGTTTTAATTCACATAGAGTTTCATTCATGTAGAGGTTTTGCTAAAGTGAGATCTACGTCATGGAAAATTTTCTTCTTTATTTGTGTTAGGTGTTCACAAAAACATTTTTTTTTAAATTACTTTAGAAAGTAGTACTGTCTAGTTTTGTAACAATTGAAAAACAGTATTTAGAACTTAACAGGTGCACTCTGGCATAGGCCTTATTTTATTGCCTGAGAGGTATCCTTAAAACTATTCACAGTGTCTCTAGATATTGCCTGGAACCAGTGTAGTCTTTTACCGAAGACAGCTCATCTCTAGCCTTTGGCTAGAGCTATAGTATTACATGTCGTGAAAATAGATAACGAAAAATTAGAAACAGCAGGCATATCGTGAGGAATTAATTTTCTTAACCCAAGGTGATGAAGAACTCACACATGTGAATGGTGTGCTTTGCAGAACCTGGGATATAGAAACCACTCCTTCAGCACAAATTGTCACAGTATTACTGTTTTTTTTCCTCCACCCGTTTTGAGCTAATGTATTATGGTAGGAGCTATGAACCTGGGAGTCATCGGTGAACTCCACCCCTTACTTCCAGTTCCACAAGAACCATAAGTAGGTGGATAGGAGTGCAGCAGGGTGGTGGCCCTGTTACGTCCATCATGTCCCTGCTAGTCCAGTTGTTGAGGCAACAGAAGGTTGCAACCCTATAAGGAATAAAGGACAATTTCTACCCAACTTATTATCTTCAATTATGCACAATTAGAAACTTCACTTGTTACATGATATTGTGAGGGCATTGACTTTGGAATCAAATCCCAGCTCTATAGTTTCTAATTGTTTGATTTGGAATGTTACTTTGTCCTTCCGCCCTCAATTTCTTTGCTTATAAAAATAGGGATTATACAATCTTCATAGAGCTTTTGTAAAGATTAAGAGAAAAGATATATTAAAAGCTCCTAGCACAAAGCATGCTCAGAAAATATTGACTCCATATCTTCTTATCTACCTATTTTGCCTTGTCTGACCCTGGTCTCCCATTTAATTTTTGTCTCACTGTCTCGTTCACTTACTTTCTGTCCTTCCTTGCCTTTTTGCTTCTCTAAATGGATTTTCTTTTCTCTGGAACAATTGTGATTCTTTTTCTTCCTTAACAATGTGCCCCTTTTAAGTTCTAGCCACCAGGGGGCTACATGATAAGATACAATTCCACTCACCACATTGAGAATCAGAGGATGGAATCAAAGAATCAAAGAGGAATCAAGTTGAAGAGACATTAGAAACCATGTACTCCAACTCCTAATTTTAAAGATGAAAGAACTAGATATTTAAATAAATACAAGCAAGTAATTGCTATATTTTCCAAATGACTAGTCCCCTCCATAAATCTATAGTTAAAAAATAAATTTCATTTTCTTTTAAAAGTTTTGCCACTTTTGAACTACTTCTTTAAAAAGAAAAGGCATATTTGAGGGCAAATCTCCTTTAGTACAAAATCTAGTTTGTAAATTATTTTCTTTAATTCACTTCAAATAATATAAAGTCCACAATAAATCCACATATGCAATTAAAAATGTACAATCTCCAAATTTGAAATATCTCAGGTAGATTTTAATTTTTATTGAAATGGATTGGTAGAGTTATTGACTGGATACAAAGAGATTAGTTAGGAAGCAATGGCAGCAGTCCAGGTAGGAGAAGATGATTGCTCCTTGAACCTTGCTAATGATGGCGAAGATGGAAAGAAGTGGACTTAGTAGAGGGCTATTATTTAGAGGGCACAACGAATAGGATTTGGTGGTGAATTGTGTGGATTGAGGAGATGTCACAGTTGATTCCTAACAGCAAATGAGTTGGGCAGGAAAAGAGGCAGTCCTCTGTTTGTGAGCAAGGACAAAGTATAAAATGGATGAGGATAAGGGTTAAGTTTTTATGTTTGATAGCAGAAAAGTAAAGGGTGAGCCAGTGAACAGCTGTTAGAAAGGAATAAGGGAGGGAGGACTGGGTTTGTCCATAGAGCAGAGAAAGTTTGAGAAACTAGTTGTACAGAGTAGAAGAGTGAGTGAACTAAAAACATACTAAGATTGTTGCATGGTGCTGAGAACTCCTTCGAAGTTGATCATCGTGAATTTATAGTGAACATTTTACCTTGAAGAGTGACTTGTTCCGGCAACACTCAGCAGCTCTCGTCCAGATATGCAAAGAAGCAGTGATTAGGATGACACATGATTGGAATTTTGCCAGATGGGTATGATCAGTATAGTTTTGGGGGTAATATGATATGTCAAAATAGATCACTGAGAGATTGTGATAAACCCCAATTTTCCATCTCATCATAGGATAGAGAATCTTCAATAGGCACTTGTCTCAGAGTTCCCTGAGAATATAGAAATTCACCTGAGAAGGTAAGAGACAAGGAGAGGGAAGCCAGCACGATGAGGATCTCTTCCACTCCAGACCTCTCTAAGCATATTTCCATTGCTGCTGCAGCCACAGTTACATGTAACCACTTCCTCTTGCCTTTCCTTATCTTTCTCTTCATTGTTCTTTTTTCCCAAGTCCCTTTCTCCTTCTTAAGTCCTCTTTCCTTGTAGGGATAACATGTAAGATCTAAGCATAAAATGGGCACACGAAAATTGTGTAGGGTCACTGGCAAATTTGGGTCTGGAGAAACTGAATTGACAGGACTTAAGAATTTCAGCTTTTTTGGACACATTGTTTCACATAAAATTTCCGGCTTTAGCAGCCAGTAGGACCATCACAAAGAGAGCAAGTGCACAGAATTTCAAGGATGTGCCATCTAGCATTTCGACCCTTGACAAAAATACAAAGAAAGCAACTTTAACTTTGATATGTGCCTATCTCCCTTTCTCCTTCTTCTGCTAATACTTCATTTATTGATTCCTTCAGTCATTTTGTCATTCATTCCACAAACATATATTGAGTAAGTACTATGCATCACACACTGACCTAGTTGTCCTCTAGCAACTTACATTTGGGATCTTCCATCTCAAAAGAACTACCTGTCCCCCTTAAATTATGCTTCTCTCTTCCAAGACTTAATCAAACCTGCCATTTCCTGTGGGATGTTGATTAGATTTTTTATTTAAATAACTCATTTCAATATGTGCATCACTGGGAATAACCATAATCATATGCCAAGCTATCTCTTCTATAAGTGGTAATACATTTAGTCTTCAAAACATGCTATGAGATAAGTACCATTATTATGTGCGTTTAAAAATGAGGAACCTGAGTCACGGAGAGGTTAAGTAACATGCTCAGCAGGGAGGCGGCAGAGGCAGGACTCAACCAAGTAGTCTTTCTCCAGAGCCTGTGTTCCTAATTGCCAGGTATAGGTTCAAGCCCGTACCTGAGGCAGGTGGTGAGGAGACAAGAGGTGCTGCATTTCTAGCAGGCTCTATTAATGGCTGAAATTTGCTTTCTGCTCTGAATTGACCCTTTCATTCTTATCATGAGCAGTCTGGTGGTCATTAGGGTATAGTTGTTCTGTTGGTATTGCATTTTATATAAATACTAAAAAAGTGAAAGTCTATTTATGACTCTAATTTGATGCAAGACTCCTTTATGGTCACTTGGATTGATAATAATGAGAGTATAGGATTTAGGAATTCCTGGACCTTGTCCACCTGATTTGAGGCATATTGAGAACTACCCAATGAAGCATAAAGAGGAAGGATGAAAACTTTGGGATCTCAGAGAGAGAGAAAAACATGGAGCTAGGCTGTCCAATTAGATAGTTAATATAATATCAAATTTCTGTTGAATTAAGGAATTAGAAGAAATGTTTGTGAAACTTTTATAATCAGCATCCTGTTGGGAAGATTGTTAAAACCAGTGGATGGATTCTTTCTTTGTTCTAGAGAGGATAAAAGAAAGTGGATGAAGCAAATAGTATGAAATTCCCAGTATGCTCAATTGTTCTGTTTGGTAGAAAAGAAAAAAACTGTAGATTATAGTTTTACCTAGCAGTGTGGGTTCAATATGCAGGGACATGAAGGAGAGAGTGCTCTGCTCTTTTATATCTCTCTTTCAGCGATTTTATTCATTCTCACAAATTCATTTCATTCTTTCATGCACATATTTGTTTTTGCTCTATTTTTATTTGCTCTATTATTTTATAATTTGTTCACTCATTCATTTAGGTACCTGTTGAACAAATACTTGTTATGTGTCCCCCATCTGCCATGTTTTGTTCTAAGTGCCATGAATACTATGGTAAATAAGACAAGCATGATTCCTAGCCCACAGAGCTTATAGTCTAAGGAGGGCAGGGGTGATAGGCAGAGAGTCAATTGACACATAAGTGAATAAGGTAAATGGAGACAATAGTAAGTTGCATAAAAAGTGAAACTGGGTGACATGTTGGAGAGGAACTGGTTGGGGGGAATTATTTTAGATTAAATAGTCTGAGAAGATTACGTGACAAAAAAATAGATGATTGAATGAGTGAATGAATGATTAGAGAAAATACACAGGTATGCAGATAAATAATAAAAGGTAGCATGTGATCAATGTAATGATGATTTCAAATTAAGTCCTCTGCAAGCATCAAAAAAAGAAATAGTAAGAAAGAATTTAAAATGACTCTGAAACTAAATAGGGTTTTGAGAGATGAAGATGGTGGGGTAAGGACAAGGACATTCGTGGCTGAGAAAATAAAATGAATAAGAGGAAAAGTAAAAGAGAACACTCATCATGTCCAGCCAAGCGAATGAGGAGCACAGGAATGGAGGAGGGATAAGCGGAGACTATTAATATTTGGAAACAGAGGAAACAGATTGAGGCCAGATTATAGTGGGCCTTGAATATCATGAAACAATTTTTAATTTAAAAAATTTTTTTTCAGGCTAAAGCCTGAATAGACATTTCTCCAAAGATAATACACAAAGAGCCAAAAGCATATGAAAAGATGCTCAACATGACTAATCATGAGAGAAATGCAAATCAAATCGACAATAAGATATCACATCATACCCATTAGGATGGTTACTATCAAAAAAGTAGAAAATAGCAAGTGTCAGTAAGGATGTGGAGAAATTGGAGCCCTTGTGCACTGTTGGTGGGATTGTAAAATGGTGCAACCATTATGTAAAACAGTACGGAGTTTCCACAAAAAAATTTACAATTCAGCAATTCACTTCTGGGCATATATCCAGAAGAATTGAAAACAAGGTCTCAAGAGATAGTTGTACACCCATATTCACACAGCACTATTCACAATGGTCAAGAGGTAGAAGTAGCCCAAGTGAATGTTTAAGCAAAATGTGGTATATACATACTATGAAATATTATTCAGCCTTAAAAAGGAAGGATATCCTGTCACATGCTACAACATGAATGAATCTTGAGGACATTATGCTAAGTGAATGAGCCAGTCACAAAAAGACAAATACTGTATGATTCCACTTACATGAGGCATCTGAAGTAGTTAAATTCATAGAAACAGAAAGTAGACTGGTGGTTACCGGGGGCTGGGGATTGGGGGAAAAGGGGAGTTCAAAGGATATAGAGTTTCAGATTTGCAAAATAAAAAAGTTCTGAAGATCTGTTTCACAACAATATGAATATACTTAACGTTACTAACCTGCACACATAAAAATGCTAAAGGTGATAAATTTTATGCTATGTGTTTTTTACTACAATAAAAAAAATTCTCTAGTTACCTAAGTCCTCAAAATCTTTACGGTGCTTTGTATTAAGCTTCTAAGGGGTTGTGTGAGTGTGTTTGTGTGTGTGTGCGTGTGTTTGCATGTTAGGCTGCAGGAAAAAATATGTATAGATGGTCCCCGGCTTGATGATTTGACTTGGGATGGTTCATCTTATGATTTTTCAATTTTACCATGGTGTGAAAGCAATACGCATTCAGTAGAAACTGTACTTCAAATTTTGAATTTTTATCTTTTCCAGGGCTAGAGAAATGTAGTACCATACTCTCTTGCACTCCTTGGCAGCGGCAGTGAGCCCCAGCTCCCAGTCAGCAACGTGATCGGGAGGGTAAATAATAGATATGCTACAGTGTACTGTGTTGCCAGATGATTTTGCCCAATTGTAGGCTAATGTAAGTGTTCTGAGCACATTTAAGGTAGGCTAGGCTATAAGCTGTGATGGTCAGTAGGTCATGTGTATTAAGTGTATTTTTGATTTAAGATATTTTCAACTTACAATGGGTTTATCAGGATGTAACCCCATCAGAATTCGAGGAGTATCTGTATCTGCTTGTATCCTCATTAGACTTATTTATTTAGACTTTAAAAACTTGTCCCATCCTAGCACTCTGGGAGGCCAAGGCAGGAAGATCGCTCGAGGTCAGGAGTTCAGGACCAGCCTGAGCAAGAGTGAGACCCCGTCTCTACTAAAAATAGAAATAAATTAGTCGGAAAACTAAAGATATATAGAAAAAATTAGCCAGACATGGTGGCTCATGCCTGTAGTCCCAGTTCCTCAGGAGGCTGAGGCAGAAGGATTGCTTAAGCCCAGGAGTTTGAGGTTGCTGGGAGCTAGGCTGACGCCACGGCACTCTAGTCCAGGCAACAGAGCAAGACTCTGTCTTCAAAAAAAAAACAACAAAAATCTTGTCCCATATAAACAACAATCTAGCCTAAACAAGGGGACTTTTGCACTTGCTTCATCAGTCTTTGTCACTCTGGAAATATCAACATCTACACGTTGAAAAAGATCTCATTATATCAGCTTCCCTGTAAGATGTCACCTAATCATAGGAACTCTTTTGCCTTTCCCTATGTGAGTCCTGAGACTGTTTTTAGTTTTACAGATTTGCAAATGTCCAGGCCCAGTTTTAATTATTAACATATGCAATATATAAAAATTAAATATATTTGATATATAAGGTTGTCCCCTATTTTATATGGATTAAATTAACTATAATTAAACAATTAGCCAAGTCAATATTGTTTAGTGTTTAACGATGTTTCATTACTTCATTGCTATATAATCTATTTTTTTAGGTATTAAATCACATAAAAACACATAAAGTGAATACTTAATCTCCTTATTGTCTGTCCTTGGTCACAAGTACTGAAATAGACTATGTAATTTTAAATGTGTTTAACTTCGAAAGTCTTGTTTATTAACTTTTATAATTATTGATTTTTCTTTTGCTTTTTAGAACTCTCCTGCTAAAGCTATCTGTATTTTGTGATAACTTGAGAGACATACTTTTGGATGTTTAAAACTGACTCATTTCACAAGATTTGAACTTGAGAAGCTAATGTTTCTCAGATTTCAAGACAACATACTAAATGCATGGGACCATCTACTGGTGAAGGATGATACAGTCCTACAAACTGGTTTTATTGCACCTTGTAATTGCCCAAGTTGGAGGGCATGAGGATTGTGAGGCCCTTAAGTGTATAACCAAGGGAATCTTGCTGCCAGAATGTGCTTGTTGCTTAAGGGTTGCAACGGAGTGGTCTCAGGGAATACAAAAGCTGAAAAGATAACTACAAAACAAGTTTGCCACTTATCTGGAACCACAACATCTAACAGGCATGAAATTGTTTAATACTGATGTACCAAAATGTTTCATGAGGGCTGAGACCAGATCTGTCTTGTTCATCTCTGAATCCCTGGCACAGTAACTGGTACCTTGAAGAGTCAATAAATATTAACTGAATGAATGAATAATGATAACAAGTTTGCACATTTTTTTCTTCATAACATTTGAAAATTTGCCTTGTGTTCTCTTCCTCCCATAGGACCACATCAGTAATTTATAATAAAAACAATGAAAAATATAATGCATTATATAAATTTCCTTTTTAGGTGAAAAATGCATCCATTTGGTTAACCAGAAACCTTGAGTCAGTAAAAACTATACTTAATACTTCAGTTAAAAATAGCAATAATGAAAATGGCCTAAACTAATGAAAAAGAAGGTGATGTGGAGTTCCATAGGCTTTGTAAACAAATATTGCTAGTTTCAGATTTTAGCTTTACAGCTTGGGTGCTGTGTGAGGTTAGATAAATTACATAACTTTTCTGTCTTAATTTTCTTCTTTTATTAAATTAGAGTTTTGTGAAGATTTAATGAATCAATACATATGCAATGCTTTGTGCCTACTTGGTAAATAATAAATGTAGCTATTGACTTTTTCCTGACTGAGGGGACTCATTTTTCTAATTTTCAATGGCCATAAGATTCTTGGGAGAGGGAGGCATATTTTATTTATTACTAGACTGTAGCACAGTGCCTGGCATAAGTAGGTACTTAATAAATGTGTTGCATTAATTAAAAATTAATATTTAAGCAACTATTTGGTGACTATTATGCATAGTACTACACAAGGTTGTGCCCAATGCAATTTGTAACTGAGGTTTATATAGACACTTACACAAAACAGTCATTTAAATCTAGAAATAGGGTATTTTCTACCACTGGAATAATTTGTAACTCCTTTGATTAATCACGGCTTTTTCATGATGATTAAGGAATTCACAAGGAATGATGAGCTCAAGTACCTGCACATTGGTTAAAAATTATATTATAATGTATTCACACACAGCCACATTCTCATTTAGCTACATAGTGATTTTTACCATTAAGGACGTTTTTCTCATTCACTTTAATTGCTACAACTCTAGCTTATAAGTAGACAATTGGGTTTGAAAATTTCGCAATATAAAATGTTAAAGTAGCTGTGTACTTGGTAATCAGGAAAGGCACCAATAATGAAGAAGGGATTTGTTTTTAATAAAAATATTTTATGCATCCACCTAAAAGCTCTCCTATGTCAAACATTAAAGTACAACTCCAAAACATATTTGACATATCTAAATGTATGTCAACAGAACTGCAAATACCCTAGGTTATGTGAAAGCACTTTATATTGCTAAATGAGGATAATTTTTGCCCATAAAGTAACTATACCAAAGGCATTTCTTTTAATCAATGATTTAATAACCTTTACCACTTTATGCACATCTCAGAAGTAACAGTCTCTGGATTTAGGTTCCAGTGTGTAACAGATTTTTCTAGGCTTATAGAATCAAAAAACTATTCCAAACAGATTGTAATAGGCTATGCCTATTGCCAAATGTGAAATTATACTTGGAACCAATGTTTCAAATAAGCTAACATGTTCATTTATACCTTTCTGATAGACCAAAATGAGAGACAAAAACCAAATTACTATCAAGAGAAAACCGTTCCCATTGTAAACAAATGTAAACTTGGCTTGAGTTTCTTCTTGAGATTATTCGAAAGGGATCCTGTTAACAAGAACAGACTTTTAGATTTAGGCTTGGCATAACACCACATGCTGTAGAAATACAACACAGCATTTTCATAGAATGCAGCTTATTTTCCAAGTTTAAGAGTTACCCTCAAAAGTGCACATTTAAAAATCAAACTTCATAAATTTATATATTTTTTGACAAAAAGAAAGAAGTTCAAAGTTTGGGCAAATAGATAACATGAAAAAGTAGTTTGAAAATTGAAATATTCCTTCTTTTTCCTTTCCTCATCTATTCCTTGCTATATTCAAAGATGGCTATTTAGTTTTCTCAATCTTTTTCATGTTTTTTTTCATGAAATATAACTATAAGAATAGTAAATATGGTATATGCTCTAGAGCACTTTGGAAACGGTTGAATGGTATGTAAATACAAATTCATATCACAGGTATTTTTTCCACTCCGAGTTAGAGAAAGGAAAACAATTTAGAAAATAAATAGGCATGAAAAGCTCATGGAAAACATGTTCATCTTAGAAAGTTAACATTTAAATTTCAGTGTGTATAGTTTTTAAGAGAGAATATTAACATCCTTGGATCCTGTACATTATAAATAATGAATCTTGTTTACTTCAGCTCATTGGTAATGCATATTAAATAATGGCTCATTACAAACATAATATTTGTTTTAACATTCTTTTCAAAGTTTCAAAACACAAAGTATTAGGTCCTGAATGTTTTATTTTTAAAACTATGAAAATTAAGCCATAAAAATTACACACAGGTTTCACATGAAGACTTTTCATTTTCTTTTTATACCTTTAAAAGTTAATAATAAACTTGGCTCAGACTTTTCCTCTTACAGCAGTATAAACTGGATAACTGCTAATATAGAAGTTAAGAGTAATCGATAATTTTTTTTTTGTTTCAGCATATTATGGGGGTACAGATGTTTAGGTTACGTATGTTGCCCTTGCACCCCCCCCCAAGTCCGAGTTTCAAATACGTCCGTTCTTCGGGTGGTGCGCATTGCACTCTTTGTGTGTGCAAATA
>NW_012137191.1:8611105-8626598 GCF_000956105.1 Propithecus coquereli | reverse complement strand
CTTATTAAGAAAATAATCGATCATGACCAAGTGGGCTTCATTCCAGAGATGCAGGGATGGTTCAACATATGCAAATCTATAAACGTAATTCACCACATAAACAGAAGCAAAAACAAAAACCATATGATTCTCTCAATAGATGCAGAAAAGTAATGGATAATTTTTAGCAAGGTTAACTTTGGGTTCCATGATTTTTTGAAACCTTTAATTCCTACCTCACTTTTCTAATAGGAAGTATTAGTTACTGACAAATAAATAAATGAGTAGCTAATGATACTAACAGAAACACTTGGGCAGATGTGCTCATTATTTTCTTATATTACATTTCTTCGTATACGATGGTTACATTTATTGATAATCGAAATGTCCTAGTTGTCATGGCAGAATTAAAATTGTGGAAATGTTACAATGTTCTACAGCAACCATTATGAATGGTTTCTATGTACTCTATCCCCTGAAAAAGTAAGAATCACTGACTTAGTACCTCTTATGGCTGTGTCTAAATATGCAAATGAAATCCTAAACCACTAACAGCTGATCATTCTGATTTTTTTCTAGTCTATCAACAAGGTGGCATGGGTGAGAAGAGATTAAAGTCTCAGTCTTGCCTTTTGTACGTCCACTTCCAGGGCACACAAATAGATAAGATCTATTTAGTATGATTGGTCTATACAGATTATGTCTCATTATGCTCAATAAATATTAAATCTACCAAAAACATAATTAATTGCCCTTCTGATGCTGCTACCTTAGAGGTACATTGATATTAAGACTGCTTTGTTGTTGAAAGATTTGCTAACTTCCTTGGCTCATTGTAAACCACAGACCATTGATTTTTCTACTTCGTACTTAATATTCATTTCTTGTAAACAATAACCATATTCACAGCAACACCAGCATTACCAAATTTATTTTTTTTCAACATCTCATCTAACTTCTACTGATATTTGAACCCAGTTAGATTTAAAGAATAATAGTGGAAACGGCACTGAACCAGGAAGTCAGGAGAACTTCATTTGATCCCTGAATCTGACCCTAAATAAACTGCATGATTAGGGCAAGTCTGAGTGTCAATTTTCTCAAAAGCAAAGTAGGAAAAATAATACCTGTCTCAAAACATTGCTGCAAGCATTAAAATGAAATGATGTAAACAGGGATTGTAAATTATTACACATAGTGTGATTCCCATGTATGTTGTTATTATTGTGATTTTTCGAAATCCCTATATTCTATTATATCACCACAGCTTTTAAAATGTGGACCCCTCCTTTGGGCACAAAAACAAGCTGAACGTTTCTGAACAGCAGTTACGATAGATAATGCTGCCAAGTAAAGTAACAGGCTGAGACAAACATCGTTTGGATACTTCTTTTCTGGGTTGGCAACTCTGTTTTGAAAATGAAAGGGCTTATTAACAAATATGTAAGATTCTTATTAAAATTAATTTGTTATGTGCCCTCGTTAAGATGCTCAAAGTCTTAAATTTAAAAATATGGCATTTTATACATGTATAGCCATGCTTTTTTATTTCAATCACTGTCATTAAAATAATTTTTTATATTGAAATTATTTATCAAACTGTCAGCTATTTTGTATACAGGTTTAGTTGGCTGCTAGCAATGATCAACATGAATTCTAGCTATTAAACCTAATATCAACTAGAAATGGACTAAATGTTATTCAAAGTTCTAATTTTATGCACCTGGTATCGACCCAAATGCCACTCTTAAGTTGTTTCATTTCCGAGATATCACCCATGTTTGTTAAGGACTTCAAACACAACACATATACATAGTAAATCTGGTATTCATCATGAATTCACCTAGAAAATCCTGTTTTACAGGTGAATTAGGCCTTCACTAGGAATTAGTATATAAGCCATAATGACTAATCTTACATAATGCACTTGTTTATTTTCTTCTGAAAAGTCAGATCATATACTTCCTTGATGCTAAAATCTTATAAAACATTTCTTGCTGTCTTTTTCCCCTTCTGTGCTTAGCTTAACATATTGCATACAGTATAACAGAGTGTCTCTAACCTTTGCCTAAAAATTAACTTTTAAAACATATCAAAACAAATTAGGATGTCTCATCTTCATTTTTGATTGTTTTCAGCACTGAGTCTTCTCCCAAAATTTTACATAGTTCATTGAGTCTCTGCTGCATTTTGGGAATTCCAGCTAGCTGAGATTCTAGCTTTTGTTTTTCTTCACTCAATGTCAAACGGATAGCAGTATCCAATTGTTCAAAGCGCCAACCTCCTTCACCATCAAACTGTAATAAATGAGTGTGGTATTTCCTGCATAATTAAAATGAAATAATATTATTAGCCATAATTTTGAAAAGTCATTTTAGTCGTAGCTTCATCATTCAAATTGATATTCAAAGGAGAATTTTAAGTAAGGTGTCTATTTTACATTTGGTTTTCAAGGATACCTCAGAAGTGAAATATTGTGGTATTTTTAAACCAAAAGTCATTAATCTAATCTCTAGAAAATTATTATTGATTATATTAAGTTTATTTCATATTTGCAATGTATATGAACTGCAAAGGAAGACATGCCATTTCAGATGTTTAATTTATCCTCATAACTCAGTATGACTGCTGAATAAATAGTAAAGCATACTTAGAACGGGAGTAAAGAAAAGAAACCAAGGAAAGAAAGTAAAAATTACAAAGATCATATAGAGAAAAAAAAAAAAAGAAATACAATAGCAATTTGTTAATACACCATTTTCTGGGAATGAGTTTTCCTACATAAGTAAAAATTTCTCACTAAGTTTAAGAACATTTTTTAACAAATGAACTCTTCAACAGATATCTTCTAAAGATACTCCAATGTCTTCATATAATTTAATCTCTTTTCTTGTGGCTCAGTTTTATAATTAGGAACTTCCCAGAGGTACACATATTATTTTTTGATGAGATGGTAGATAGTCCATCTTGTCCTAAAGGGAGACCTAAGTTACCATTCTCTGGGATTTACAGGGGATGTGTAGAGAGAGTAAAGTTGGCAGAACTGGTCCCACATGGCTAAGCCAGCTGTATTTTGTCACTTTACTGAATTGGCCCATATTCTTATATGTCTTTGGGTTTCCTGTCTTTCCCTTACAGTTTTCCTCACTTCTTCCTTCCTTTAAAGCTCTCATCTCTCATTATATACTATGATTAGTGGGCGTTTTTCAAGTAGCTTCCACCTTCTTTTTAAAAAACTGAGATAGAATTCACACACCATAAATTCATCCCTTAAAGTGTAAAATTCAGTGATTTTTAGTATAGTTCACAAGTTCATGCAACCATCACCACTGTCCAATTCCAGAACACTTTTTCTCTCCTAAAAGAAACCTAGTACCCATCAGCAGTCCCTCTCCATTTTCCCTTCTGCCCAGCCCTTCCCAACCATTAATCTCCTTTATGCCTGTATGGATTTCTCTACTCTGGATATTTCCTATACACAGTATAATACAATATGTGGCCTTTTGTGATTGGCTTCTTTCATTTATCAAAATGACTTCAAGGAAGAGAGGGTGGTGGAATAGGGCTCTACAATGATCATCCCCCTGCAGAAACAACAATGTGAACAACTATCCACATAAAAAAATACTTTTGCAAGAGCTAAGGAAACCAGATGAGAGATCATAGTACCTGCTTATAGCATAATAATAAGAAGAAAAGAAGTATTGAAAAGGGTTTCGCATTATCATTACCCCTCCTCCAACCCCAGAAGCATAGTGCAGAGAGAAATACTGTATGCTTGGGGGAAAGAGAGGAAAATAAGCACAGGATTTTGCATTGGACCACAATATTAGGCTGGCCACAATAAAAATCAATGCCAAGCAGACCCCCACAGCCCCTGACTCCAGGATGGTACCCACAGACTGAGCCTCTAGACCCACCATGGTGCCAGACGGGAACCTGTAGCCCCTGTGAGAAAAACTCAAGTTCTAGCCTGCATCACTACCAGCCAACTATAGTGGTCTTGGGCTCCAAACAAAACACATCGACAGGCAGGACTCAGTGACTGGGGGCTTGGATTTCACCTCAGCACTATGCCAGCATCAGCAGCCAAGAAATTACAATCTGCTGCTGTCTTATCCACAGTGGTCTTGGGCTTAGAGCACCCCTAGTGCTGCAGTGGCTGCAGTAGTCACTAGCTAAGGGACAACAGCAGGTGACCTGCCTAGAATTTCTGGATAGTCCTGCTGTTGAAGGACATTTACAGACAAAGTCAGACTGTGAAAACTGGAATAATTTCCTACTTCTTCAATATACAGATATTTACACACAACCACAAAGATCAAGAACAATCAGAAAACCATGACATCACCAAATGGACAAAATAAGGTGCCAGTGACTGGCCCTAAAGAGATGGAGATGTATTAAGTGCCTGGTAAAGAATTCAAAATAGCTGTTTTAAATAAGCTCAGTGAACTTCAATAAAATACAGAGAAACAATTCAGAAATGCATTAGAGAAATTCAACAGAGAGATTGGAATAATAAAAAAACAATCAAAGAGAAATCCTGGAGCTGAAAAATACAATGAATGAAAATGAAAAATGCAATAGAGAACATCAATAGTAGAATTGATCAAGCAGAAGAAAAAAATCTGTGAACTTGAAGACAGGTTATTAGAAAATACACAGTCAGAGGGGAAAAAGAAAAAAGAATGAAAAAGAATGAAGAAAGCTTATGGGAATTATGGGACAGCACCAGAATATTAAATGTATGAATCATTGACACTCAAGAGGGAATAGAAAAAGATAAAGCGGTAAAAAGCTTATTTTTTCCAAGAAATAATAGAAAACTTTCCAAATCTGGAGAAAAATATAAATATTCAGGTACAGGAAGATCCAAGGCCTCTAATCAGATTCAATCTAAATAAGACTACCCCATAACATATTATAATCAAACTGTCAAAGATCAAAGACAATGATGAAAGCATCAAGAGAAAAGAATCAAATAAACATATAAGAGAGTTCCAATGTGCCTAGCAGGAGATTTCTCAGCAGAAACCTTGCAGAACAGAGGAATGGGGTGATATATTCAAAGTGCTGAAGGAAAAATAAAAAAACATCAACCAAGAATACTACCTAGCAAAGCTGTCCTTCAGAAATGAAGGAGAAATAAAGACTTTCCCAGGCAAACAAAAGCTGAGGGAGTTCATCACCACCAGACCTATCTTACAAGAAATACTAATGGTAGTTCTTCAAGCTGAAAGAAAAGAATACTAATGAGTAACATGAAAACAATCTGAAAGTATAAAACCCACTGATAAAAGTAAGTACACAGTAAAATTCAAAATACTCTAATAATGTAATGGTGGTGTGTAAATCTTTTGTATGTTTAGTATGAAGGTTAAAAGACAAAACTATAAAAATAATAGCTACAATAATTTCTTAAGGGATATGCAATATAAAAATATGAAATTGTGACATAAAAAATGTGAGGTGGTGGGAATTAAAGTGAAGAGTTGTTTTTTTGTGATCAATGTTAAGTTTTTATCACTTTAAAATAATCGGTTATGAGTGTTTTTTTGTAAGCTTCATGGTAACCACAAAGCAAAAACCTACAATAGATATATTAAAAATAAATCACATCATATGACTTGAAAAAAATCACTTAACCACAAAGAAATATAGTAATAGAGGAAGAAAGGATCTGAAAAAACAAATAGAAAACAATTAACAAACTGGCAGCAGTAATTGCTTACCTAACAATAATTACTTGGAATGTAAATAAGTTAAATTCTCCAATTAAAATACAGAGTAGCAGAATGGATAAAAATAAACAAAACTTAACTATATGCTGCCTATAAGAGACTCACATTATCTGCAAGAAAAACAGACTGAAAGTGAAGAGATGGAAAAAATATTCCATGGAATATTTTTGGAAACTAAAAGAGAGCAGGAGTAGCTATACTTATATCAGATAAAATAGACTTCAAGTCAAAAGCTGTAAAAAGAGACAAAAAAGGACATTATATATTGATAAAGGAGTCAATTCATCAGGAGGATATAACAATTGTACATATATATAAATATACAAACCCAACATTGGAGTACCTACAAATATAAAGCAAATATTAACAGATCCAAAAGGAGAGATGGTCTGCAATATAAAAATAGTACAGGACTTCAATACCCCACTTTCAGCAATAGAGAGATTATCCAGACAGAAAATCAAAAAAACACTGATTTAAACTGCACTCTAGCTTGGCTCTAACAGACATTTATGATATATTCCATCTAACAGTTGCATAATACACATTCTTCTCTATACATGTAACATTCTCCAGTATAGATCATATATTAGTCCACAAAATGAGTCTTAATGAATTAAATAAGACTGATAAAAGGAGATACTATCAAGTATCTTTTCTGGCCACAATGGTATAAACCTAGAAATCAATAACAGGAGGAACTTTGGGAATTTAAAAATACATGGAAATTAAACAATATGCTCCTAAATAATCAATGGGTCAATAAAAAATTAAGAAAAAAATTTTAAAAATTTCCTGAGACAAATGAAAATAGAAACACAACATACCAAAACCTATGGGACACAGTGAAAGTAGTTCTAAGAGGAAAATTTATAGCAATAAATGTTTACATCAAAAAACAAGAAAGATCTCAAATAACCTAATGTTGTAGCTCAAGGAAGTAGAAAACAAGAACAAACTCAACCAAAAATTAATGGAAAGAAGGAAAAATAAAGATCAGAGCAGAAATAAATGAAACAGACTGAAAAAACAATATAAAAGATTAACAAAAGGAAGAGTTGACTTTTTTGAAAGAATAAACAAAATTGGCAAATGTTTAGCTAGACTAAGAAAAAAGAGAGATGACAGAAATAAATAAAATCAGAGTTGAAAAATGGGATATTAAAATTTATACACTAGAAATACAAAGGATCATAAGGTACTATTATGAATAATTGTATGCTGACAAATTGGATAAGCTAGAAGAAATGGATAAATTCTTGAACACATATAACCTACCAAGATTAAATTATGAAGGAATAGAAAATATAAACAGATTAATAATGAATAAGAAAATTGAATCAATAATAAAAAGACTCCCATTAAAGAAAGGCCCAGGATCTGATGGTTTAACTGCCAAATTCTACCAAACATTTAAAGAACTATTAATAATACCACTTTGCAAACTATTACAAAACATTGAAGAGGAGATAATTGTCCCAAATTTATTTTACAAGGCCAGCCTTACCCTTATACAAAACCAGACAGGAACACAACAACAACAGAAGAAGAAGGAGGAGGAGAAGGTGGGGGGAGGAAATTATAGGCCAATATCCCTGATAAATATAGATGCAAAAATCCTCAACAAAATACTAGTAAACTGAATTCAACAGCACATTAAAAAGATCATTCATCATGATCAAGTGGGATTTATCCCAGAGATGCAAGATTGTTCAACACATGCAAATCAACAAATATAATATATCACATTAACAGAATGAAGGACAAAATCCATATGATCATTTCAATAGATGTGGAAAAAGCATTTGACAAAATTCAACATCCCTTCATAATAAAAACTCTCAACAAATTAGGTATAGAGGAAATGCACCTCAACACAATAAAGGCCATATATGACAAACCCACAGCTAACATCATACTGAATGGGGAAAAGTTGCAATCTTCTCTTCTAACATCTGGAACAAGATAAGGATGCCCACTTTTGCTACTTTTATTCAATATGCTACTAGAAGTCCTAGCCTAAGTAATTAGTCAAGAAAAAGAAATGAAAAATATCCACATTGGAAAGGAAGATGTTACATTGTCCTCGTTTGTAGATAACATGACCTTATATATAGAAAACCCTCAAGATTCCACCAAAAAGCTGTTAGATCTATAAATGAATTCAGTAAATTTGCAGGATACAAAATCAACATATAAAAATTAGTAGCATTTCTATACATTAATAGTGAACTATCTAAAAAAGAAATCAAGAAAAAAATCCCATTTACAATAGCTACAAAAATACTTAGGAGTAAATTTAACTAAGAAAGTGAAAGATCTCTACATTGAAGACTATAAAATATTGATGAAGAAGATTGAAGACACATGTAAATGGAAAGATATCCTGTGTTTGTAGAATGAAAGAATAATATTATAAATATGCCGGCCGAGGCGGGCAGATCGTTTGAGCTCGGGAGTTTGAGACCAGCCTGAGCAAGAGCGAGACCCCGTCTCTACTGGGAAAATGGAAAGAAATTATCTGGACAACTAAAAATATATAGAAAAAATTAGCTGGGCGTGGTGGCACATGCCTGTAGTCCCAGCTACTCGGGAGGCTGAGGCAGAAGGATTGCTTGAGCCCAGGAGTGTGAGGTTGCTGTGAGCTAGGCTGATGCCATGGCACTCACTCTAGCCAGGGCAACAGAGTGAGACTCTGTCTCAAAAAAAAAAAAAAAGAAAAAATGTCCATACTACTCAAAGTAATTCATAGATTCAATGCAATCCATAGTATAAAAATACCAATAACATTCTTCACAGAAATAGAAAAAATATTCTAAAATTTGTATGGAACCACAGAAGACCCGAAATGGCCAAAACAATTTTGAGCAAAAAGAAGAAAGCTGGAGCCATCATACTATCTGACTTCAAAATATAATATAATACAAAGCTATAGTAACCCAAATAAAATGGTACTGCCATAAAACAGACATATAGACCAATGGAACAGAATAAAGAGCCCAGAAATAAATCCACACATTTGCAGCTAACTATTTTTGACAAAGGTACCAAGAATACACAATAGGGAAAGGACAGTCCCTTCAATAAATGGTGCTGGTAAAACCGGATATCACATGCCAAAGAATGAGATTAGACCCTTATCTCTCACCATATACAAAAATCAATCCAAAATGGATTAAACATTTAATTGTAAGATCCGAAACTATGAAATTATGAGAAGAATACATAGGGGAAGAGCTTCATGACATTGGTCTGGGCAATGAATTTTTAGCTACGACAACAAAAGCATAGGCAGCAAAAGCAAAAACAGACAAATGCGATCACATCAAACTAAAAAGCTTCTGCCCAGCAAAGGAAAAAAATCCACAAAGTGAAGAGACAACCTACAGAATGGAAGCAAATATTTGTAAACTATACATCTGATACAGGGTTTATATCCAAAATATAGGAGGATGTCAAACAACTCAATAGCAAGAAAACAAATAACCTGATTACAAAGCAGGCAAAAGACCTGAAGAGACCTATCTCCAAAAACAACACACAAATGACCAACGAATATATGAAAAAATGCTCAACATCACTAATCACCAGGGAAATGCAAATCAAAACCACAATGAGATATTACTTCACTCCTGTTAGAATGGCTATCAAAAAGACAAAGAATAACAAGTGCTGGTGAAGAGGTGAAGAAAAGGGAACCCTTATACACTGTTGGTAGGAATGTAAATTAGTACAACTATTATGGAAAACAGTAAGAAGATTCCTCAAAACATTAAAAATATAACTACCATATGATCCAGCAATCCCATTACTGGGTATATATCCAAATGAAATTAAATCAATATGTCAAAGAGATATCTGCACTCTCATGTTTATTGCAGCACTACTTGCAATAGCCAAGATATAGAATCAACCTAAGTGTCCATCAGTGGATGAATGGATAAAGACATTGTGGTACATATACACAATGGAATATTATATAGCCACAAAAAGACTGAAATCCTGCCATTTGCAACAATGTGGATGAACTTGGAGAACGTTATGTTAAATGAAATAAGCTAGGCACACAAAGACACATACTGCATGATCTCACTCATATGTGGAATCTAAAAATGTTGATCTTATAGAAGTGGAGAGTAGAATGGTAGTTACCAGAGGCTGGGTAGTTAGGAGGGAAGGGAGGGATGGGGGGGGATGTAGGTCAAAGGCTATATTAATATAATTACAGTTAGGAGGAATAAGTTCAGATCTGTTGAACCACATGGTGACTACAGTTAATGATGATATATTGCATATTGTATTCTTGAAAAATGCAAAGATAGTGGATGTTAAGTGTTCTTACCACAAAAAGTAATGATAGCTATGTGAGGTAATGCATTTGTTAACTAGCTATATTTAACTATTCCACGGTGTGGAATATATATATATATATGAAGTATATACACTTCAAAACATCATGTTGTACATAAATACACATAATTTTACCTGTCAATTTAAAAAATCATACAAAAGTTAAACTTTTGCAAAAAACGACCTCAAGTTTCATCAAGTTATAGTACGTATCAGTACTTCATTTGTTCTTAAGGCCTGAATAATATTCCACTGTATGGTATTGCACATTTTGTTTATCTATTCATCAGTTGATGGACATTTGGGTCCCACTTCCTTTTGATTGGATGTTTTTAACATTCTGCAAAATGATAAGCTAAACTATAGTTAAAAGAGTAAAATCACTGTCAAGCTGAAGGTTTAAGTTCACATATTTGATAACATATAACAGAGATTAATGATATTTTCCATATATATACTTTTAGATTCTTGATCTTTTTAAAACTGTGACCTCCCTCCAGATGCAAGCTTACCAGAATTAAATTGAAAACAATGTATTTCTATGTCAAAGAAGAAAAATGTGGAAAAAAACCTGCTATTAAAATAAGAGAGCTAAAACAAAGGTAATGAAAAAACAAAAGAAGGATGGTCATACAATGAGAAAGAGAAATAATGTTGAAAATTCATTTTGTTTATTTCATTCTCAGCTTTTCTTGGGCTTTCTTAGCCTTGGATCCACAGCCAGGAGCAAATTTAGAATGTGGTCCTTCATGTCTTGGTCAAGCTCCACCTTCAGAGTATGATCATGGTTTGGCTCATCACTCTGGTCCTACAACATTGTTTGATTTCTATGTGGGAGGAACAAACTGTGTACGTGTTTCATGCCCAGAGATTCAAAGGTGTGTTCTACAGTGTGAGCTTAGATAATATTTCTGGGTTTATCCTAAAGGAATTTAAAAGAAACTGTTATTTTAACTGAGACTAATTGGAAACAATCTGCAGACTTCTTTCACAAATAGAATAAAGCATAGCAAAGCAATAATTACACAGCTATAATTCTATCCAGGAATCAACTAATTTAATAAGCTTCTATAAATTCTTTATCCCTTAAGACAATAGTATCAATTTTAATTTCTACAATCAATAATTACTCATTTGTTGGTATGGGGAAAATATAATACATTTTTCATGCATGAAATATATTTTGAATTCCTTATAGTAAGTAGAGCAGTGTGCTGCAGTACAGAGTGTGTCATCGCATGTTATTTTTATCACTTTTCTAGTTCTCAGTTTCTTCATCTGTAAAATGGGAAAATTAGATTACCTGTACTCCATAGGCTTGTTGTGAGGCTTAAATAAAATATGCCTGGTACAGAATAAGTGCTCAACTACTATTATGATAATGAATCAATGGAAAAGTAGGGGAATTGTAAAAATAGTATCATCATTTTTTAAAGATCCCATTAGGTTTTATGAGACTTTTTTCTAAAAAAATTTAGCTAATTTTTCCTTAAAACAAAACAAAAATAAGCTTTTTTCCCTCGTGTTTTCTCTGCTTAATCATTTGGGTGAATATCAAGTTGTGGTATATTTTTTCCTTTAGATTTTATTTTCCTATGTTTTAAAGAAAGGACTAAAAAAAAAGACATAAAGATATATAAGTGTATTCATTCCCAGTACATGCTGTAGGATTATAATAAATATTTTCAGTTCAAATAAATTACTGGATTTTTCTACATCTTTTCAGAATCATTGGAAAGTGATGATAATTTCCAAATAACACATTAAAGTTATGATATTAGGTTGGGAGTATCTAAACTACTAGTGTGCAACTTAAGAGAAATATAGGTAGAAAATTAGTGACATAACCTGTGCTCTATTATAAAAAGTTTAGCAAAGTTATTCTTTAAGAAACTTATGGGAAAACCGTCTACCACAAATTAGCATTGGAAACACTTACCAAAGAGAAGGCCTGTGCGTTATAGACAGTAAGGAAATCCCAGCCCCTTTCGCAGCCTGAAATATCTTTCCTTCAACATCAATGCTGACAGCACTGGTACATTCATCCAGCAATGCATATTTTGGTCTTTTGAAAAATAAACACAAATAAATTAATGATTTTCCTATTTGACCTATAAATTATTTTGGACAATATAACTTCCAATGCTAACAGCTTTAAAGGAGCAAAAGAGAATATATTATTAAAGGCAATAAATGATAAAGCAAAAAGTAGTTATCTCCCTCTTTGGACTAGAATATCACTATACTTATATACAAATAGATTTTTCTAATGCTTGTTTAGAATACAATAAGCTTTATTGTTATGCAGATGAATGAATCATAAAGATGAGGCAGGTCACTAAGTGCAATGTCCTACAGAAGGCAGGATCATTTTTGGTGACAAGGGTCTGACTAATTGTGTGAAAACTATATTACGGTAGCTAATTATCAAATAGGCCAACAGCCCTGTTAACAAAGATTTAATGAGAAAATTATTTTATCAGCAATGTGAATACCTAAGCATTACTAATGGAATTTCATTGCTAGAAGACGCTGCAAGAGTGGATGCGCCTAATCTTGCAAATTTAGAGCAGGCATTTAACCTCCTAATATTGGAACCATGCTCTAGAATCAAATTCTTAGGGGGAAAATTTGGTAAATATTTTTCTGGTCATACTCAACAATTCTTTTTCTAGCTCATTTTTTACTGTGGTAGTGACTGTCGATTATCTAGGCACCCTATCACTTGCCAGTTTCCTTCGGTTTATCTCTTCTCTCTTTCGTCTCACTCCCTGCTCTTACATTTCTTTTTCCCTTCCCTTTCTTCTTCAATCTGTCTGGACGTTAGGTGTATATTTGGTATTTAGCAACATGACTTAGCTTAGTTAAGGAGACCAAAGTCAACTCCCACGCTATCATTTACTATTCATTTTGGGGTTGAAAATCAGTATCAAGTATTTACCAGGACAATTTCCTTCATAAAAATATTCTGATTTTTAAAAATAAATGACAGGATGTTGGGCAGGGGGGAGGGGGGAGGAGGGAGAAGGGGACGGGTATTTGTATACACAAGGAGTGCAATGCGCACCATCCGAAGGATGGACATATTTGAAACATGGACTTGGGGGGGGACCAAGGGCAACATACGTAACCTAAACATCTGTACCCCCATAATATGCTGAAATAAAAGAAAAACAAAAAAAAAATAAAATAAAATAAATAAATGACAGAAAATTTTTAAAAATCAAAATCGGTAATTTCCCATTTAGCATAAGTAATTATTTAGCACTGTAACTTACTTTTCTGAGATGGATTTGCTTATTAATAGGATCCTGTTACCTATTCCAGGGTGGGCAGTCAATGCTAATAGATATGGGAGTCAAAGGCAACACCTCTTTCGGCTTTCTAAAACTGCCCTCTGTGCAAAGAGCTAAAAGATCACTGCATGTTCCCCATGACAACATCAATGGAAGTAGTTTTGCTGGTTGGCTTTTGGTTACTGTTCTAGTTTAAGTATTAAACATTACTTCTTTGTCTCAGAGTTTATTACTGTTATATGGATGATGTTTTTTAAGTGGAAAAGAGGAAAAAGAAAAGGAAGCATAATAGAGAGGTTTGGGTAAATTTTTCTGTTTGAGTAAAGCTCTTTCCAGTAACTAATTTGCATATTGTAATTTGTCCTACTTTTCAGAGTGCTCTGAGCTAAACAGAGAAGAGATGCCATTATAGAATTAGAAAAAAGTACATATCTTATACTTTGTTGTCATAGCAACCCCCGGGCTAGCAGATATAAGACAGATCACACACTTTTATTTCCTTGGCAGGACTGGAGAGAGAGAGAGAGAGAGAGAGAGAGAGAGTGTGTGTGTGTGTGTGTCTGTGTGTCTGTGTGTAGTGTGTACCTAAATATACCAAGCAATAGCTGGAATCTGGTACTGATACAAGTAAATAAAGCATTAGATGATATTGTTTCTCAGATTTTCCCTCCTCTTTTCCTTTGGTGTATCATGAATAGAATGGGCTGTGTGAAGGACCTAATTTATCCCCCTTAAGATTGGACTTTAACGATCATTCTTTAAACATTAAAATTAAAATCCTCTCAAAAAGAGTATCCTGTTGTGATACTTAGTACTCCCTGCAAAAGTTCTTCATTTTAGCCAGCTCAAGTCTTTCCCTTTACAATTCAAACATTAATGTTAATCCTTTGAGGATGGGAGGAGGCAGTTTCCCATTATTATACTTTCCCTTCACTGGATTTCATTTTTCTAATTCCTTTTATCTTTTCTCAAAAGATTCTGCTTTCAACTACTTGCTCATCTGCATTGATCTTCCTATGGCTCACTAAATTCTCTTTCCATTGATACATGTGTGACTTACCTTCACACATTATCACATTATGTCCAAAATATTTTAGATACATAAATACCAAGTATTTATTTCAAGTTATAGGTACTTGAAATCTCTTTGGGTTAGCATCTTTTATTAATGCCTCTTGCTCTTTATTACAAGGTTTATTTTATTAACACACTGACACAATGAGAAATTTATGGTTACATTTTACATTCCACCACATTCCATTTCACTAACTATGCTGGTGATCATATTACTCAATATTTATGGCCAAGACTCAGATTCAGGGTGATTGTGGGTAACAGCAGGTTATAAATGTCGGACTGTAAAGTTTACTTTTCGATCTCACCACATCGTGTGAGAAAGGGGCATTCCAAAAAACACTTCACTAAAAATCCTGAGTTAGCAAAATTTAGTTCATTTTCAGCTCACCATATTCTTAAAGTAACTGTGTACATTATTATAAATAACATGTAATTAACACAACTAATAATTTTTCTCACTAAAAAAAAAATCCCAGCTAGACACAAAAATAATACAGAGTGTTTGATTTCATTTATATGAAATTATATAACAGGCAAAACTAATTTATGACGATAGAAATCAGAACAGAAATTTTCTATAGGACTATTTGATTGGAAAGGGCATAAGGGAATTTCTAGGGCGATAGAAATTTTCTCTATCTTGATTGGTTACATAATGTAGATGCATTTACAAAAAGTTATTAAATTGTATAGTTAAAATTTGTGCATTTGGTACATAAGTTTTATTATAATAATAAGCCCTGGCTAGCTATTATATAATAATACAGAAAAGCACATAATAGCATAAGAATAAAAAGAGGGATATAAATTATAACATCCCTTATGAAAATAGCTACATTAAAACAATCAAGATAATAACCAACTTTTGTATACCCACAACACTGGGAAGAAACTTGCCCCCAAATTTTAACAGTGATTAAACTTTACACTAATTTAAAATTTGGATAATTTAAGATGTCTAAAATTTTAACAGTGTTACAGCTAATGAGACGAATTTATTCTTTTTACTTACCTACATTTTTTCCTTTTATAAAATAAACATATAAT
>NW_012137191.1:8591124-8610430 GCF_000956105.1 Propithecus coquereli | reverse complement strand
AATATTTCAGAGATTATTGCCAAAGTATTTAGGAAAAAAAGGTGTCATAATATCTGGGATTTGTTTTAAAATACTTCAGAAATAAAAGAAAATAGTAGATAAATCCAGTGTAGCAAAATGTCAGACTTGTTGAATCAGTGTGAGGAGAATATGGGGCTCATTCTACAATTTCTCTTTTTTGATGAAATTTTGATATTTTTTCCATAATTAAAGGGGTTTTTTTTTTTTAAAAAAATTGATAGCCAACTGATTGCTAAGTGTGGGCTACCTAGTTTCTAAGTGTTTAACAATGTACCCTTGACATATTGTCTGCTTTCTTTATTAGGTTTTTAAAGTTCTCTACAAAAGAATTGCTGTTTCCAATGCAACTCACTCAATGGCATTGCATCTGCTCCAACTTATGCTCTATTCTTGCATTTATATACATAACTCTTGGTCCTTTTTGCCTAAGATTTAAGTACTAAAAGTGAGTAACATCGTTTCTGACAACCTATGGCACTCCACAACTCAAGTTCTCATTGCCAGAAAACTAACATTAAAAAAAAAAAAGATTTCTTTTTCAGAAAATAAGACAAAGAGGAATGAATCAGAATGGCTTTAATATTGCCCTCTCATGTCTTGTGCTTAGTAGCCTTAAACTTTCCTCTTAGCCTAACCAGTCTTCCTTTGTGACCTCCGCTGATTAAACAGTGATTTTCCCACTGCTCTCTGGCTCTCAAAGAAAGTCGGGAGGCCTCTGGCTCTCATCCTCTTTGTACACAGGAGCCTGGAGTTGTAGGCAAGATTGTTTTAGAAGAATTCCTGGATGAAAGTTGAAAGACCACTATTCACAGAGGAAAACGTGAAGGGACTTGCTTTTGGTCCCAGTAATGTGTCCGGGTTCTTTTTGCTACGCTGAGCTGTCACTTACTTCTGAGAATGTGGGTGAGGGTAAGGAAGACAGGCCAACATAGGAATAGACTCAATTACCAACAAAGAGCATGGAAGAAATCTTTAAAGCTTTTAACACCTTTAATAATGTCCAGGTGCCCTAAGGCTGGCCCTGTTACCCCTTCAGCTCTTTCTGGCTGGAAGCCCTCATGGCAGATCTCCACTTTATGTCAGAGGGGGGGTCATCAGGTGGGAGAACTTGTCAGCCGCAGGAGAAAAGTTTTATCCAAAGAAATTATTTCCTTCATCTCAATTTTTCTGAGTCCGTTAATACCCATATGGGCTGGTTCTTTTTTTCATTGGGTATGCCTTTGATTTTTGAGTAGGAGACCATTACTGGTTAAAAAGTTGATTTAGTTTGAACTTAACACTTTAATTTAGAAGTATTACAATGTCTACCTACTGGTTTTACACCAGTATAGCAGTAATTATGTATTCTTCACATTTTAAAATTAGTAATAATTCTACTTTCAAACACAGGATACATACAATTTAACTTAGTCTTTTGTACATTATTTCATTTAATGTTACTCAACCTATAAGAAACAGAAAAACATAAAATACTTGGAGATTCTGCTGCAAGAAAAAATAATTTAAGAAATTTAAAAACTGTAAACTCTAAGCATTAGTTTTATAGTCAAGTTATTTTTCAAATAAGGATAAAGACATTGAATCCAGTCCACACATTTTTTTTCTTGGTTACAATAACAGCATAGTAGTTACCTGAGTGCCTGAATATAGCATACTTACTTATGGTAGAACATGCGAGCCATGCCCATTCTTTGCTTTTCCCCTCCTGACAGGACATCTTTCCAGTCCATTACAGCATCCCATCCTTAAGAAAATAAAAAGTTACACATTTTTATAAATCATTTGTTTGTCACTGTTTCTATCCTGGACAAATGATTCCTGGCAAGTTCAAATTGTTAACATGAAGAACCTGGTATTTTACAGAACACATGCTTGGATAAACTAGAGAGTTTCATGTATATGCATTTTGTTTTAGATTTGATATTCTTTTAATATTAATAATTTTTTATACTGACAAATGATCCTATAAGAATTCTGAACACTGACACTTTAAAAAGTTTGTTTCTCAGTATCTCCAAAGGGTTGGTAGGCTTATACTTATTTTGGAAAGCGATGGGAGAAAGGACCAACAAATTTGCATAGGTTAATTGCAAAGCCTACAAAGGGTAAGAGAAGAACTAACTCAAATGGCTCCCATGAGCCTGGTACCTTATGTGAGTTTTTTCATTATATATTCCACAGTTTTGTAAGATAGATTTTATTGAATTTTAGAAGTGAGTTAACCCACAGTTCATGGAGTAATTGACATGTCTAAGTTTATACAGTTAGATATCAGAACTAGGATATATATTTAGGTCTATCTGATGCTTTTACAGTTCATTCACGCATGCTATCTCTTACAGCATCCTATTAATAACCACTAGCTTTCTGTTTGATATTTATTCAAAAAGCAAGCTATCAATTTTTTAAGAAAAATAGGTTAGATCCATACATACTGGTATGGAAATGTGACCAGAATATTTTTACATGAAAAACCAAGTTGCAGAATAGTATATTTCATAATTGTCTTTCTGTAAATAAACACACACATCTCTGGGAGTAGAACTATGAGACATATATTTTCAATGTTATACATTTTTATAATATGTGAAATTTTTATAATAAGCCTACCTTAATTTTGTAATTATATTTTTAAAAGATTACTTAAAAACAAAACCATGGTTCCACTACTGGAGAGCATGATTTTCAAAGAAGAAAATGAATGCCCAAACTTAGACCACACACTTAGAGCAATATTTCCAAATCTTAAGTGTTCAGGGTTTAACTCTACCATTTGGAAAAAAAAAATCTACATTCTTTGTCATATTTTTACTCTCTCAGCTGAATTTTCACTATTGTGAAAACTTCTAAATAAACTTGGTCAACGGGAAAGAAATAGGAAATGCAGTCTTCATTTGTTTATATGCATTGGATATTGGAAAAGTCAAATTATCAGAATGATTATTTGATTCTTTTGCTCATCAGAAGGGAAATATGAAGTTTTATTTTGATATCCAAAAGTTCAGAGCCTTTGATGAAATAGTATATGTTAACTATTTTTTCTCTTTTTATTTTTTAATTTTTTTAAATTTCAAAATATTAAAGGTGTACAAATGTTTTTGTTACATGAATAGCTTTTATAATACTTAAATCAGGGTTATAAGTGTGTCCATCACTTGAATAGTGTTCATTGTTCCTGTTAGGTAGGCTTTTAACCTTCTCCTCCTTCCCCCCTCCTCTTCCGGATTTCCAACAATTTTTACTTCTTTCTGTGCCCATGTGTGCCAATTGGTGAGTTCCAAATTATTAGAGAGTACATGTGGTGTTTGTCTTTCCATTCTTGAGATACTTCATTTAGGATAATGGCCTCCAGTTTCATCCAAGTTGCTGCAAAATACATTAATTCATTTCTTTTTATGGCTGAGTAGTACTCCATGGTATATATATGTACCACATTTTGTTAATCTACTCATGAATCGATGGGCACTTGGGTTGATCCCACATCTTTGCAACTGTGAATTGCGCTGCAATCAACATTCTAGTGCAGGTGTCTTTTTGATAAAATGACTTATTTTCCTTTGGGGAGATACCCAGTAGTGAGATTGCTAGATTGAATGGAAGGTCTCCTTTCAGTTCTTTGAGAAATCTCCATACTCTTTTCCATAGAGTTTGTACTTTGTAGTCCCACCCACAGTGTATAAGCATTCCTTTCTCTCTGCATCCATGCCAGCATCTATTGTTTTTGGATGTTTTAGTAAAAGCTATTGTGACAGGGGTAAGGTGATAGCTCACTGTGATTTTAATTTGCATTTCCCTGATGAGTAATGATGATGAGCATTTTTCATATGTTTGTTGGCCATTTGTCTGTCTTCTTTGGAAACACTTCTGTTCATATCTTTTGCCCACTTTTTAAAATGATTGTTTTTATTTTCTTGCTGATTTGTTTGAGTTCTTCACAGATTCTGGATATTAGCTCTTTATTGGATGTATAGTTTGCAGTTATTTTCTCCCACTCTGTAGGTTGTTTATTTGCTCTGTTGATTATTTCCTTAGCTGTGCAGAAGCTTTTTAATTTAATCAAGTCCCATTTATTTATTTTGGTTGTTGCTGTAATTGCCTTTGGGGTCTTAGTCATAAATTCTTTCCCTAGGTTGTTATCTAGAAGAGTTTTTTCTACATTTTCTTCTAGAATTTTTATGGCTTCGTGCCTTACATTTAAGTCTTTTATCCATCTTGAATTAATTTTTATGAGTGGTGAGAGGTAGAGGTCCTGTTTCATCCTTCTGCATGTGGCTATCCAATTATCCCAGCACCATTTATAGGGCTTCTTTTCCTCTGCTTTTTCAAAGATTAGTTGGTTGTAGGTAGATACTTTTATATCAGATTCTCTGTTCTATTCCATTGGTCTATGTCTCCATTTTTGTACCAATACCATGCTGTTTTGGTTACTATAGCCTTGTAGTATAGTTTGAAGTCTGGTAAAGTGATGCCTTCGGATTTGTTCTTTTTGTTTAAGATTGCTTTGGCTATTTGGTCTCTTTTTTGGTTCCACACAAAGAGTGGAATTTTTCTAGATCTGTGAAATATGACATTGGTACCAACAGGGATTGCATTAAATCTGAAAATCACTTTGGGCAGTATGGATATTTAAACAACATTGATTCTACTGATCCATGAACATGATATCTATTTCCATTTATTTGTGTCATCTCTGATTTCTTTTCTCAGTGTTTCATAGTTCTCCTTGTAGAGATATTTCACCTCTTTGGTTAAGTATATTCCTAAGTATTTTATTTTCTTTGTAGCTACCATGAATGGGATTGAATCTTTGACTCTCAGCTTGACTGTTATTGGTATATAGGAATGTTACTGATTTGTGTACATTAATTATGAAATCTGAGACTTTGCTGAATTTATTTATCAATTCCAGGAGTCTGCAAGGTCAAGACAGTAATAAAAAATCTTCCGAAAAAAAAAGAGCCCTGGCTGACATGGATCCACAGCTGCATTTTACCAGACCTAGAAAGAACAGCTGGTATCCACACAGCAGAAATTATTCCATGACACTGAGAAGGAGAGAATCCTCCCCAACTTATTCTATGAAGCCAGTATTGATACCAAAGCCAGGAAAAAGAATAACAGAAGAAGAAAACTACAGATCTGTATCCCTTATGAATACAGACGAAAAAATCCTCAATAAGATACTAGCAAACTGAATTCAATAGCACATCAAAAAAATAATCCACCATGATCAAGTGGGCTTCATCCCAGAAATGCAATGATGGATCAACATACATATCAATAAATGTGATTCACCACATAAAAAGAAGCAAAAACAAATCCCCTATGATTATCTCAACAGACGCAGAAAAAGCATTTGACAAAAATGCAGCACCGTTTCATGATAAAAACCCTCAACAAGCTAGGCAAAAAAGAAAGACATCTCAAAATTATAAAAGGCATATATGACAAAGCCACAACCAACATCATACTGAATGGGGAAAAGTTGAAAACATTCTCCCTGAGAACTTGAACAAGACAAGGGTGCCCACTGTTACTGCTTCTTTTCAACATAGTGCTAGAAGTCCGAGCCAGAGCAGTCAGGCAAAGAGAAAGAAATAAAGAGTATCCGAATGGAGAAATAGGAGGTCAAACTATCACTTTTCACTGATGGTATGATCTTATATCTAGAAATATATGTTAACTATTAAACACAGAATGCATCTTTATATTTCTTATTGTCTTCTTCCTTTAAAAATTAGCATTACAAACTACATTGCATTAAAAATGTCTAATAGTATAAAAAAGAAACTAAAAACAGTGGTTGCCTATTAGGGGCCAGGTGATAACTGGATGGGAGGAAACAGGAATAGGAAGAATTTTTTTGAATACATTTTAATACTTTTTTATTTTTGTATTATGTGAAAGTGTTACCTATTCCAAAAATTAAAGAAATATAATAAAAATAATATGTTAAAAATTATCCATACAAAAGCATCTGGAGTGAAAAGGGAGCATTCCCTATTTCCCATGGATACCTTCAATTCTACTCTCTAGAAAAGACTACCATTCATTTTCTTGGGTGAATGTCCAGAAATTGTCTATTTAAAAACACATCCTCATGGTTTTATATTAGGAAAAAAAATCTCAAAATGCCATCCGATTTATAGTTCTTGATTCTAGAGAAATCTGTTAAAATAAAAGTTTCCCTAAGACTGAATTTCATAGCATTTATGAAATGTAAGTGATGATTTGAGAAACAGATTCAGATCGCTACACAGTAGGAAAATATTCTGGGCTTAAAAACATTTTTTCTTGTCCACTGAGAATAAGGCACAAGAGAAAAGTCTTTGGGTCAAAGGAAACTTTAACTTCTATGTATTCTAATAAATTACATCCCAAAGGGTTTTGTAGGCAATAGAGCATAGTCACAGAACAGATGAATCAAAACTGAGTCATAATGTGGTCTCTGATGCTGATTTAGTGAGACCAAGTTAGCTAAGAAGAGAATGATTTTCCTGCTTCCTACAGATGCACTTCTTTAGTTCATGTCCATTTGTTAACCCTTCTACTCCTTCCTATTTTGTAACCTGGTTGATGGAATGGAATGTAGTTCTTAATTCCATCTTTTACTAAGCAAAAGATTAGCTAGTCTAAATAGAACTTCAGCAGGTTTCTTCCAAAGTGATGTACTTGCAAATTTAAGTGTTTTCCTGCTTTGCTTAAGTGTTTCGTCTTTAAGGTTTAAGCAAGTAAAACAGGTTTTCCTGGAATTTTTTTTTATGTGTAAGAATATAATAGTTCTTATTGTTGTCTAAATTGCTAGGAGGTAGCATAGCACAGGACATACCCTAGCATAAAACACTGATTTTCAAGTCAGATCTATGTTTGAATTCCCATCCCACAACTTGCTGTGGGGCTCTGGTAAGTTACCGAACTTCTGAATTTAATCTGTAAAATGAGGATAGTTAAAGCTACATCATTGGACTATTATGAATATTAAATAAGATGATATATAAGTTTCTTAATATAGTATATTCCAGATAGTAAGCACTCAATAAACCATAACAATGACTAGTGCATTATTAAGGTTGGAATATTCTTAAAAATAGTTCTAGATCTTCTTGATGACTTCTAGAAGAATATAATATTCCACATTTATTATAAATTTCTATTTGGTTCATTAGATTTCAAACTTATCCAAAATAACTTGCCCAAGATAAACATGCAACATTTACTCTACCACAGCATTTTGAAACTGGGACAGAGTTGACCACATGAAACAAAAAGACAACTTGCTTTTTCTATATAGTAGGAATTACAAACATCATAAAATAAATACAATAATATCTTTCTTATCTGCCTCATTTGCTTACTGTAAGGACAAATGAAATAGTGTATGTGAAATTGCTATGTAAAATATCAAGTATTATCACAAAAAGACAAAAATATCATAGTTTCAATATTATGACTAATGGGCAACTATTAATATTACCATTAGCTACTAATTCTCATACATTCATGTGCCACTGTGCTAAATGCTTTACGTACAGTCTTATTTAATCTTCACAAAAACATTTTAAGGCAGATATTTATCTCAATTTTACAGTTGAAGATCCAGAGAGCAGTGCTAACTAAGATTTGATTCCAGAACTCTCTGAGTTCCAAGCTTATATTCTCAATTACTCTACAACCCTACTTTTTCTAAATAATATAAATGGGCTCAGAAATAAACATAAAATCATGTAAAATTAAACTTGGAATTCTAGCTTGTCATTTTAGTAGTTTTTCTAGGCTATCAAACTATATGATTTATCAAACTATTTGAAAGTGTGACCATTAGAGGAAGTTTCTATACCTTATCCAATTCTTTACATGCTGCTTGAGAGAAAAAAAAAGGTATTGGTAAGATTGTGGGTCTGAAGACAAAAAGAAGTTCTGTGATAAATACTTCCCAAATTATTAAATTTTATATAAGCTGAGAGCTCAGCATAGACTTTACATACATCCAGACTGACAATGGCCTCAGGGATACTTGTACATTTAAATATAAAAGAAAAAAATCTGATTTTCAATGCTAGCTTCAGTGACATGGAGACTTGATAAAAGCCTAGTGTGCGGCATTGAACATAACACAAGCAGAAAAACGGATATAAATAATGGAAAAGCAATAAAACTCCATCTTTACACTTATGTACTTATTTCCAATTATAGCGTGTATTCAAATTAAACCACAGACTAAATATATACTCAAGTTTATTTTTTTTAAATGAAGTTAAATGCATAAAAATGGCATGATAGACTTTACCTCCTTCTCGTTGAACCATGTGGTAGAGGTGGACATTGTTTAGAATACATTCCAGATCTTCGTCTGTATAACCCTTATCATGCATATCATCCACTGAATCAGGATAAATGACTTGATCCCGAAGACTTCCAAGAGACATATATGGCCTGTAAAACACCAAGCACACAAGACGTCACTGTAGCTTACTCAGTGTGACATCCTGGTGGTCTGAAGACATCAGAGTAGATTTTAAACACTACATTTCCAGTATTATATTTGTTACTTAATGATGAATAATTTTCCCTCAAGCACTGCAAAATAATCCCCTGTTATGTTTACACAAAAACTTTTTGAGACATAGACACAAGAAAAGCTTTTATAAGAAATCATTTGACATTTTCAGTAGAGAAATACTACATATATTTTGTTTCATTGTATTTGATAAGATTGCTTTGTATTTCATGTAAAACTATTTGGCTTGATATTATAAGATTTGGGCTTTGATCAAGCAATAGGAACAAACAAAACAAAATAAAATGTCATTGATAATATGAATACAAATTAAAACTACACTGAATTTCCTACTTATTGATTGGCAATAAACACCTTGATAATTCACCCCACTGGCAGGCGTATGGGGAAATAGGTACTCTCATACTGTGGGGAAAATGCAAAATGGTACAACCTCTTTGGAGGGGATTTGGCAAACCTATATAGTCATTTGCTCTTTGACCCACTTCTGAGAATTTACTCTGATATCAGATATGCTTCTAAAAATATCAAAAAGAAAAGATGCATAAGGTTATCCATTGCAGCATTATTTGTAATAGCAAAATATTGAAAAACAACTTAACTGTCTATATAAAGGAGAGTGATTGAATAACCCACAGTGCATCCACTATGCAGCTACAAAAAGGGATGACGAAGAGCTCTATAAATTGATATAGAGTGATTTCCATGATATATCGTTAAGTTGAAATGCAAAGTTCAAAAGTAGACACATATAGCAGGGTTTCTTAACGGCGGCTGTTGGCAATATTGAATCAGATAATTCTTTGTTCTTGAGGGTTAGCTTGTGTATTGCAGGATGTTTAGCAGTATACCTGTTCTCTACTCACTAGATGTCAGTAGCACGCCCTCCAGTGGCGAACAAAAAAACTGTCTCCAAACACTGTCAAATGTCCCCTGGGGGACAAAAAAATCTCCAATTGAGAACCGCTGACACATAGTATATCAGTATATACACCTATAGTATATAATGTATATACACCTTATATGTAAAAAGAAAGTAAAATAAAATATACATGTATCTGCTGATACTTACAAAAGGAAACACGGAAAGGATAAATCAGAAACTAGTGAAATTGGTTACCTACAGGATGTGGGAGGAACAAGGCAGAATGGACAGGTGAGGCAATAACCTCTGTAAGTATCCTTTTCATATAGTTTTTACTTTTAGAAACATGTTAAAGTATTACTATTAAATAAATAAATAAAATCAAACCAACAAGAAAGAAGGAAGAAACCTTAAAATTGAGTACCTAGCTATGTAGATTTTAGAAATTAGTCTGTTAACTACTCAAGAGAGTACCTCAAGCTTACCTAGAAACATTTCTTTTAGTACCTGGAGTACCATCTAGTTCACTGGAGCAATTTGTGGGGCCCAAAAGTTATCAAAATCTATTGGGATGCCAAGTGCTTTCTTTGTAATAGAAATTTGGAGAAGCAAAATTTTGTAACTACTTTCAAAGACTAATTTAATATTACTTATGTTTTTAGGCTTTTAAAAATTAGCCAATTTTCTCTGATGAACAGATATGGACATTTATCTCACGGTGGCTCTTAATTATAAGGAAAAGCAAAATAATTAAATTATGATTTTGTAATGTTTAATTTCTTATTGAATGTATAAAAGTCTAATAATAATGTCTAAAATATTTACTCCTGAAATAAAAGATCTAACCAAAACAGAATAAAAAAGAAAACATGATTTTAAGCTAATTTTTAAAATTCAGTCAGGATGAGATTGCAATAAAATGTCAAATCACAAACATCTTATGATGCTAAAAGAAGACCTACAAATATGTCCACATAATTGTTATTTGAGCTATTGTTACTCAAAATGTTCTAACAGAGTATGAAAATTGCCCACTTTGCAAATGAGAACATTGATGAAACGATACCAAAAAACTCATAAAATTATGCATCAAGGACTCATCAAATATTGTTTTATTAAAGTTCTATTTTCTCTCAATTATTGTTATATGATCACATGAAATGGTAAAAATAACACATTCTATATGTATTTAATGAGGAACAGAGCAACTAAGGACACTTAGATTTTATTAATATGATGATTTAAAAATATTATTATGAAGTTAAAATCACCATTGAATTCTCTGGAAAGGATGTTTCGAGAAAAATTTGGGATGATGTTGAATCAATTTGAAAGCACAAGAAAATGGAGGACTCTGTATCCAATGTTCGTATTGGTTTGCATTTGATTCTCTTTCCAGCTCAAAGATCTGGAATTTAACATTTTGAGCTAGCTCAAGTTTCTCTAGTCCTACCAAAGTTAAATATAATTGATAAGCACTTAAAGTACCCTTTACTAAACTTTCCTTTCTATATATATAGACCCATTCAGATTATCTTCTAAATATTTTAGGTAGATCAATTACCATGTCAAGATGTTACTAGCTTACTTGCTCCGGCTCATCAGAAAGGGGACCATGCAACATATCTAGTACAAGCAACAAAGGAAATAGTCAGATTGCTCATAATTAGTAGTGATAAAAAAACCACATTAATTAGTTTTAATTTACTTTCTCTAACCAAAACCCAGAATCACCCAAAATCATTAATTAAAATGATTAATTATGTGGAGAGACAGGAACACTCTTACACTGCTGGTGGGACTGCAAATTAGCGCAACCTCTGTGGAAAAGAATTTGGAGATACCTCAGAGAGCTAAAAATAGAAATACCATTCAATCCAGCAATAGCATTATTAGGCATTTACCCAAAAGAGCACGAAACATTTTACGATAAAGACATCTGCACCCGAATGTTTATGGCAGCACAATTCACTATTCCAAGAATGTGGAAACAACCCGAGTGCCCATCAATCCATGAGTGGATTATTAAAATTTGGTATTTGTTTACAATGGAATATTACTCAATCATAAGAAATGACAGTTATCTAGAACCTCTTATACTTTCCTGGATTAAACTTAAGCCCATTATCCAAAGTGAGGCACCATAAGATCGGAAGAATGGGCTCCATTTGTACTCAAAAATAAGTCAAAGAACTCCAGCTAAAAGGAACACTTTAGCAATGCTTGAGAACCCAGACAACGGGCACTATTATTTCCAGCATGGACTGGTGATATAATATTAGTGGAGATGAGTCTAATAAATATTTATTTTTCTCAGCTTGGTGTATTAGGGGATGCTATCCAAAAAGTGTTCAAAAAACAAACAACAAAAACTTTTTGCCTACTTTAATCTGTGGCATTTCTGACCTGTTTAGACACTGGAGAAACCGATGCAATTCGTGGCAACTGTTAAAATCCTAAGTTACTTTCGAAACCCGGGTCAAATGACACATTGTTCTATTAACATTTTTCCTCAGTTTGAATATTCATAGCATTTCTTGCCTTCCTTTAGGCACTTATTCTGGCTTTTATTTCAGTTAGCTGCATATTTTTGTTTATAACTAAATGAGATGTAAGCACCATAATGAGAGAGACTGTTTTAGTCATGGTCTATCCTCTATCGTATCTTATAGCAGGGCTTTAATAAACACTGGACAACTTGGGGAAAAACGTACAATAATTTCTCTAAGATATAAAGTACAATATTCCAGCCATTTCTTCCCTGTTTTTCCTTTCCTTTTCTTTTTTCGAAGAGATGTTTGGTCAGATTTAATAATATCCTTATAATATAATCTTCCTTTCACTTTCTAACCAAAACTCCTCAGACTCCAAAGTCATGGATGGACAAAAGTTCGTACATTTTACTTTTGCATACACAATCGTGGGAAATCTAAATCTATTCCAGATTTTGGCCTTAGTATTTGGGCATGTACAGTAGATTTGAATCGTAAGAAGATAATGGTTAAAATTGCCGTCCTGAGATATTTCAGGCAAGGAAGGTAGGTAGTGAGAGCAGAAGTGTTAGGAATAGCATTACATGGTGCGTGGGGCCCAACCGCAGACTGTTCCTGAGGAGAGATATACAGTCGTCCCTAGGTATTCACAGGGGATTGGTTCCAGGACCCCATGGATACCAAAATTCCACAGATGCTCAAGTCTTTTATATAAAATGGTCATAGTATTTGCATATAACAGATGCACATCCTCCTGTATACCTTAAATCATCTCTAGATTACTTATAATACATAATACAATGTAAATGCTTTGTAAATAGTTGTTGTACTGTATTGGTTTTTTATTTTTACTATCTTTTGTTGTTGAATTATTTTAAATCATTTTTTTTCCAACATGTTAGACCCATGGTTAGCTGAATCCAAGGACGTTAAACCTGCCAATATGGAGGGCCAACTGTAATGTGACATATACAAATGATCCTCTGGAGGATTTTTTAAAAAAGTAGTATAAAGGAAAGCAAGATTTTGCTACTGTTTGTCAGTAAACACCTATTATCTTCTGTCTTCCTTCCTTCCTCCCTCCCTTCCTTCCTCTGTCTCAGTCTTTCTGTTCCCCCAACTGCCACCAAATATTTCAATTTATCATTTCGGCAACAGTTAGCATATTATATTTTGTTAGCATGTGAACTAAATAAGTAAATGAAAGGCTGGGTTTTGGGGCTTTAATGGCTTCAGACAGACCCTCACCAGCAGATCAGTAAGCAACTAAATGGGTCACAAATTAGTGGTTTTGCAAAAGCAAGAGCAAGGAATCAACAATCTATCCTTAGGGACTTGGGAAGACAGAGAAACTACAGCAAGAATTGACAAAAGAAATTCAGGATCTGTATCCAAGTGGAAAACTCTTCCCAAAGGTCAGGATGGCTAATACAGCAAGGAGCAGTGAATTTCAATCATCAGTTTAAGGAATATAGTCATATTGCTCAGGAAATTCAGTCTCAGCCTAAAATTGTCAAAATATTTTTTTTTAAAGTACTACCTAAGCAAAACTAAGCATTTTGCCATATACTATCCCATAGATTTAGAGTAGCTAATCTACATTTTAGATAAAATATTTTTTTCCTAAAATTTATCAGATGCTCCAATAGTCATCATATCTCATCATTAATGAAGATGGAATGAAGGGAAGTTGTTTTGAAACTAATTTGTCTAGCAAAACTTCTTATCTATATTCTTGAACTAAGGCCCAGATTTTTTTGTATCTGGTTCTCATTATTAACATTGTTAAAGTAGTAGAAGATATTAACTGGAAAACATTGAGGTAATTTCACAATTTCTTAGGAATTCAGCTTTCCCAGCTTGCAAACTGAGCCACAGTAGCATTCTTTGTGAAGACTTAGTTAAAAAATAAGTGGCTTAAAAGAGTTGATTGGAAGACTTTCTTTCCTTAGTAGTTCACTTTTTTCTTCTGTACACTACATGACATTATTATAAACCCATTTTCATAAAACTTACTCTATTTTTCCCCGTGAAAGTAACAATTAATGTACATTGATAAATCCATAAAGAGATCCATCATCTACCAACAAGTCTCTCAATAACAAAAAGTGAGTATAGGGGAATTATTATAAAAGTATATTTTTATGACTTATAAAGTTCATACATAACTCTAAACTCTATGTTGAATTTTCATTTTTTTGTTGCAAATGTAGTTAACCTATATTCTATTTATATAAATTAATGCAATAAAATATTAGATTGTGATATTCATTAATGAGAATATCCTAAGAAGAAATGTTTAATATTGCCTACTGACAAATATTTTGAAATAGGTTGTATAGAAGCTTTCTTTTAAATCATAAATATGTAGAATATTATTTTCAAATTTACTTTAAAAATCAGCAGCTTTTAGACTGCAAGAAATAAATACTACATTTAGACTCTTAGGTTACTTACGCATTTAAATAAATTCTATGCTTTTTGCAAGGATAATGGTCCTTTAAACTTTAAACATACATGTACATTTTCATGTTTCTAGAAGCCATATAATCAAAGTAAAATGACTTTTAACTGTAATTATTAAAACACATGTTTAGACTTAAAAATTAGACTTCTCATTCTTATTTTTCTCCTTAACTAGATTGTAGTTGATCTTTTTGCTTAGGCAACAGTAAATTTCATAACTAAGAAAAACTTTCCCAGCGATTTATGTTTGTTGCAAAATAACATAGTTAGGTCTCTCTGCAGGCAAAGACTAGAATTTCTTCACTTTCTTATGCCCTGGAAACATTTTATGTCCTCAGGTTAAGGCTGTATTCAACAACTGTAGCTAAAAATATAAATTTATTTATGTGCTTTTATTTGCATTAAAAGAATTTAATTATATGATATGATGGCATATTTTCTTCATGATTCTATGACTTCTAACCTAAATAAAAAATTAAAATCTGTCTACTAAACACATTAATGTCTGAAATATAAACTTTTGGCGGCATAATTTAGCTTTCAGAATCAGAACTTTCCACAAAGGACTTTAAAGCATTGACAGAAAGAAATAATGCTTCTGGTGTCACAAGATACTATCCATCTGTGTCACACACGAATGTCTGTCACACTGCTCATGTCCAACATTCTTAGCCAGTACAGTTCTTCATCCTCCTATACTCCAGGCAGCTTTCTCCCGCTACCATAGGTCTCACTTTAACTAGAAAAAACCCCAAAACCTCATCTTCCTAACTACTAAATATGGTCTAAAAATTAGATCAGAGGGCAGTATGGTATAGGCACTTTCTAAGAAAGGAAAAGAGGCAAAATCTACAAATGATAGCACCATACTCAATGTAACTTTTATATTTGCTCTGGTACTATATTTCCAACCTAGGTGCTTGTTAGAGTCCACAGAACGGTCCTCTGACACAGTGCACATACGCTATGTGATGTCTATTTAACCCTTCTGATGACACATGGAAAAATTACTGAGCTAGATGAACACGAGGAGTGTCTCTTCTTCAGACTTTATTTTCTCTCCTCCACAATGAATATTTCAAATTATCAGGTGTATAAATTTGCGTGGAGACATTTCTACATTGTTATGAGGGAAGATGGCTAAAGACTTTAGATGAAATAATGTTCTCTTTCTATGCTTACATGATACTCATTGTCACAGCAAAACAATTTTAATTAAGGTAGTGACAAATCACCAAGTAATCATATAGTATAATTGTATTAATAATAAAGATTATTTTTACAGAGGATCTTAATCATAAGTGAACAATTTTAGAATATATGAATATATGCAGCTTGATGGAGAGAGCTGTATACTATCCAAATATTATTTTTCCTATAAGAACAGATAATTTGACACCTCAAGCAATCTAATTATTCTTTGGAACAGCCTGTTTGCTATTCCTTGACACTAATATGTGCAGTTTTTTTGTACACATTACATCTAGACAGATGTGAAAATGAAAAGAAGTGGTATTGTCGTAGACACTATTTATAATCAAAGCAGTAATAGAACCTTTGGGGATAATTGAATTTTATTTCTTTAATAGCTTCTCTCAATAAAAACATCCTTAAAGATATATAAACTGAAGAGCTTGAGGAATCAAAACAATTCAAGAGCAAAAAGGAAATTGTTTCTTGCGGTATACAAAAATTCACCTACCTTTGTGGAATATAGAACATATGTTGAGGAGGTGGTTTATAGAGGACTCCTTCATACACAGGCCAGAGCCCACTTAAAATTCTGAAGAGAGAACTTTTCCCACAACCATTGGGACCAGTTATCAAAAGATGCATTCCTTCTTGTACCTAAAGTAAGAAGTAAAATTACAAACTGCAATATTTAATCATTTATTTTGGCAGCATTTAAAAGTCATTTATTTTTTTAAAAAAACTTTCAAAACGCATGATAACCAAAACGCATTTTCAAAGAAAAATGAATCAGGATTCAGAACATCAAGTTTGGCTTTTGATTATTCTCTGAAGCTAAAAGCATCATAAAATAATTCAGTTCCAAAAAAAGTGTATCTTCTTGGCATGAGCACTGGCTTTCCAAAATTTTAATTGAGGTCTTGTTATTAGGTAATACACACAGATGGAGAAATACAACTGTATGGGAAATAAGGCAGACCACAAAAATTAAAATTAAAATATATTAAATTGTATTTTATTCATATTAATAATAATTAAATTTATATTGAATTCAAATACAACTGAAAGTCAACTGGAGTTATTAGCTACAAAGCACAGTTATCCGAAGAGCCAGCTGGGTTGTTTAATTTTGTACTTCAGCAGTCTGAAATGCTATAGAAATTACAAAAGCCCATCAGAGAGAGAAGATGATTCTAATTTTGCTTTATTCACAGATGGAGAAAATATGTTTATCAAACAAAAGACAGAGGAAAGTAAGAAGATTGTAATTTAGTCTTATGTCTAGGGATGAACTAAACACACACACACAAATAGAATATTGCACATAATATATATGAATATTATATACATAATATTCATCAGTGAAACAAAGATTATCCATTATCTATTGGATGTCTCCCTTTACCTTCTATCTTTTTTTTTTTTTTTTTGAGAAAGAGGCCCCCGGGCCAGAGTGCCGTGGCGTCATCCTAGCTCACAGCAACCTCAAACTCCTGGGCTCAAGCGATCCTCCTGCCTCAGCCTCCCGAGTAGCTGGGACTACAGGCATGCGCCACCATGCCCGGCTAATTTTTTCTATGTATTTTTAGTTGTCCAATTAATTTCTTTCTATTTTTAGTAGAGATGGGGTCTTGCTCTTGCTCAGGCTGGTTTCGAACTCCTAAGCTCAAACAATCCACCCGCCTCGGCCTCCCAGAGAGCTAGGATTACAGGTGTGAGCCACCGCGCCCGGCCTATCTTCTATCTTATTTATCACTTAAATTTAAACTGTTAAATTTCATGAGTTCCCATTCCACACAAACAGGATGGGGGAGTTGTCTTACCATGGTACTTAAAGTGTATTGTGAAGAATACACAATAGGAATATAATTTAAAATTTTGTTTTACTCGTACCAAGAACAAATGATATTGTATAATCAGTGATAAAAATACAATATGAAAGCATAAGAGGCAGAAATGTACAGGATGTCTATAGATACAGCTTTGTATGGAATGGATACAAATATCTAACTATCAATACTGTACAATGTATCATACTGAAAACTCAGAGATGAAAGAATATTATAATATATTGCTAGCATCCCAAGAAAATCCTGGAAAGTACCTAGAAAGTAATAACTTTGTGATTTGCTTGTGCTCTTTCACTAGAGAGATGGTTAAGGACGTTTAATTTTGTAGAAGCATACATATTTTCTAAATGATTTTTTAAAGGTATATGTCATGGTGAAAAGCACATTCACAAAATACTTTAATGGGGCTATTCTCTATTAGGAATTCTCAGAAATTTAACACATTTTGAGTGGTAATTGAAGAACTTTTTACATCCATATTAATACTTTCTCAGCATAAGTTCTCCGATGCTTAGTAAACAGTGAGTGTGAGGCAAAAAGAATTCTCACACGTATAGAATTTTCTTCTGCAAATAATTTTTTTTTTTTTTAATTCTGAAGGCTAATGATGGGATGGGAATCTTTTCCTCCAGCAACTTGTTTATTTTTCAATCCATGCAGAGGAAAAAAATTTTCTGTCATATTTTAGGGACCTGAGAATTTAAACATAATCCCCTATCTGAGTCAGAAATAGATAATTACAAAAGTATAGTGTAATAAGACTGGCGTGTGGCTCACGCCTATAATCCTAGCACTCTGGGAGGACAAGGCAGGAGGATTGCTTGACATCAGGAGTTCGAGACCAGCCTGAGCAAGAGCGAGACCCTGTCTCTACAAAAAATAGAAAAATTAACCAGGCACGGTGCCTATTTGGAAAGCTGAGGCAGAAGGATTGCTTGAGCCCAGGAGTCTGAGGTTGCAGTGAGCTATGATGATGCTACTGCACTTTAGCCTGGGAGACAGAGCGAGACTATGTATCCAAAAATATATATATATATATATATACACACACACACACACACACACGTAATATATATAGTAATAATGTATATCTTTGTAGACCTTCAAATCGTATAAGATACTTTCACTAGATTAAGTACTTTTAGTTCATTTATATGAAAGAAACTAAGCTCTAAATTTTTCCACAGAAAAAGTGTGATACACCTACAACAATATAGTTCTTTGGCAGAATTCAAGACTTGTACTCTATGTAATAAATGGGGCAACACGAATTGATATTATAAAACCTAGTCTGACCAAAAAAAAAAAACTCACATCTACACAAAAATCATAAATTATAAATCATTAAACTATTAATGAATAACTAATATTCCATGTGTGCCATGAGTACCTAATTGGTACTTGTGGTAAGATCCTAATAATTAAAACAACTCTATAGGTCTATAAATGGAAAAATGAAGCCTGATCAAATTGTAGTTAAGACACAATTTCCCTTAAATTTACTAACGTGGAATTTTTCCTTGTTCAGTGCTTCTTATGCTCTTCTTTCAACTTCTAGAAACCCTATTTATTTGCAAATACACTTTAATAATCAAACCTTAACTGAGGTCCATATTAAAATCATTAGCACATATATCACCACGTTTGTAAAACTATTATCAACTCCAATCACTTCTTTCTTTGAGCTAAGCTCAACTGCCTTCATTATAGTCATTCATGCTTGCCAGAAAATTATTTTGTACTTGAAAATGTAATTTTGATTCTAGGACACAAAGCATGTCTCAAAAAATTTAAAAAAATAAAAATCATAGCATGCATCTTCTCAGATCACAGTGGAATAAAAACAGATATCAACCCCAACAGAAACTCTCATCTCTACACAAAGTCATGGAAATTAAACAAC
>NW_012137191.1:8583095-8588087 GCF_000956105.1 Propithecus coquereli | reverse complement strand
CTAAGGAGTGAAACTATTAGAATTCTAGAAGAAAATGTTGGAAATACTCTTCTAGACATTGACCTAGGCAAAGAATTTATGAAGAAGACCCAAAGGCAATCACAGCAACAATAAAAATAAATAAATGGGACGTGATCAAATTAAAAAGCTTCTGCACAGCCAAAGAAACGGTCACAAGAGCAAACAGACAACCTACAGAATGGGATAAAACTTTTGCGTGCTACACATCTGATAAAGGGCTGATAACTAGAATCTATTTAGAACTCAGGGAAATCAGCAAGAAAAAATCAAACAACCCTATCAAAAAGTGGGCTAAGGACATGAACAGACACTTTTCAAAAGAAGACAAAATAATGGCCAAAAAACATATGAAAAAATGCTCAATATCTCTAATCATCAGGGAAATGCAAATCAAAACCACAATGAGATATCACTTATCTCCAGTGAGAATGGCTTTTATCAAAAAGTCCCAAAACAATAAATGTTGGCATGGATGCGGAGAGATAGGAATGCTCATACACTGCTGGTGGGACTGCAAACTAGTGCAACCTCTGTGGAAAGCAATATGGAGATACCTTAAAGAGATACAAGTAGAAGTACCATTTGATCCAGCAATCCCATTACTGGGCATCTACCCAAAATAACAAAAGACATTCTATAAAAAATACATCTGCACTCAAATGTTTATAACAGCACAATTCACAATTGCAAACATGTGGAAACAACCCAAGTGTCCATCAATACATGAGTGGATTAATAAAATGTGGTATATGTATACCATGGAGTACTATTCAGCTTTAAGAAACAATGGTGATATAGTACCTCTGGTATACTCCTGGATAGAGTTGGAACACATTCTACTAAGTGAAGTATCCCAAGAATGGAAAAACAAGCACCACATGTACTCACCATCAAATTGGCATTAACTGATCAAAACATAAGTGCACATATAAGAATAACATCTATTGGACGTTGGGCAGGGGGGATTGGGGAGAGGGGAGGAGAGAGCAGGGGACGGGTATTTGCATACACAAAGAGTGCAATGCGCACCATCCAAGGGGTGGGCACACTTGAAACTCGGACTTGGGGGGGGAGTGGGGAGGCAAGGGCAATATACATAAGCTAAACATCTGTACCCCCATAATATGCTGAAGTAAAAAAAAAAAAAGAAAATGTAATTTTGAATTTTATAATACTTTAAATCAGGGATTCAGGTTTATTAGATATTTTTACTTCTTAGTTTTTGTAATCAAGGCATAGGACATTAAATAACAAATTATTTATTCTCAACAGAATTAAAAACTTAAATTCCAATCCATGAATCTTCTGATTATTTTTTCATGATAGTAAACATAATTATTTAAAATAGAAATTAAAGTTAGAGAGAATGTGTATTAACAGAATTAAACTTTGCTAATGACCTCTACCCTCATATTTTAGTAAATATATTACAGTACAGGCCTGTATTTTTTTTAGTAATTTCTATAAGGAAAAAAATTAAAATCTATTTCCAGATATTAATGTCAGAGTACATTTCCTAATGTTCTCGAAAGTTACCTTGTACAGGCTCTCACTGCACTGCAATTTTGATTTTCAACCTGGCAATAAAGCAGTAGAAATCAAATTTTTCTTTTCTCTCTGCTTTCTGAGGAAATAACTGCTTCCATAACTGAGCCACTGTGCATACCTTTCTTTATTTCCCCTCCTTTCCAAATGCTCCTCCAAGTATTTAACATAAGGTACATGAATTCTGAGTTGTTTTGTATTAGTGTGATGGCAACAATCAGAAGATTCTTTAATATCATCTTACTTTGAAGTTTAGCCTGGAAGCCACCACTTCTCCCGCTGGTGTAATTATGGGAACATTTTCACAAATAATTCCATGATCCACATCAATAACTTTTCCTATAATTAAGGAAAAGTTTAAGTTACAAAGATATCATATGTTACTGATTAAATAACTTAAGATATAACGCAGCATAACAGATAAATTCAATTATAAAGATAATTCACAGTAATAAATCATATAAACAAATGTAAATATAGCTATCTATACCTGAAGCAAAGTTTAATTTGTATATTTTGGCACATCTATTTGGAAAATATTTCTGAGAAACATTATTTTATAATGATCTAGCCATCATTACAATAGCAGAGCTAAACTTAATTTGTTATACCCAGTCATACTTTTTATAAAACTACTCTATCTCCCTAAATTAACTTTTCCTACAGGAAAAAAAACAACAGTGTTGCAGAAAGGAAATTAAGACATGGAATAATACAGTTTTAAAAATATTTTAAAAACCAAACTTAAGTTTAGAAACATAGGAAAATGAACAACATAACATTAGCTCTAATTCTATTTGCTAGTTGAATTTTAAAAGCCATCAATTCATCCTGTCATATGTGTAGTTTCCAAAAATTATTCTGAAAATTTTGTCCTAAATAAAAGTAGCATAAAATTGATTTTTTTAATGGTTATGTTAGTCGCCATCCCTCAAATTGCAATACTAATATTAGGAATATTATTAAACATTATTGCTGTTTAAATAATGTTGGTTATCTAAATGTTAGTTCTTTGTAATTATTAATAGTTATCCTCTAAAAAACTTTGGTTCTGTTGATAAAATAAATATTTGCATATGGGAAAAATATAAAAACACTTGAGTCCATACCTTTGATTGCCAATGTGTCAGTGAGAGGTAATTCTATATTAGCTGCAGTCTTGCTATGGTTTTCAGTCTCTTGAATGACAGCGGTTCTCTTATAAATGCCTCTATTTACTTCATCAAAGACCCAAAACATATTGTACACTCGAGCAGTATAGCCTGCTAATTCAGTGACCTAAAATCAACACAGAGATAAAAGAGTTAATATACCTGAGACAAGCTTTTAAATAAATATGTAATTGTATAGGCTTCTTGATTTAATGTTAAAGATACTATTTTCTTATACATGAGAAATAGATAATACATCTGAAAACTAAAAAAAAAAAAAAAAAGGCAGTGAAAAGGTTACCAAAAGAGAAATACGGCAGGATTTCAATGTAAGTTTGACTGGAATTGTAAAATGTAAAAATTATTTAAGTCAGGGTTCAAAATGAACTATAAATATTTCAGAATACTAGTGAGACTTAAGGATCCTTCAGTCAAATTTCTGATTTGTCCTGTTTACATGATAAATTGCATTTTCAGAAAATTAAACATTTTGTGAAAAGCTGAAGGTCATTCAATGAAATTATGATCTTTGTTATACTTTTTTCTATTTAAAACAGAACATTTGAAGTAGAAGAAAAATATCTTTTTTTTCTTATTATGAAATGAATGTTTCTGAGCCAAATTGATTGTCATAAATTCCTATATTTGGCCAGAGAAAATACCCATGCTGGAGGAAACCATTATAGAGAGTGCACTCAGTGAAAAGCTTCAAATCCTTTTCCATACAAATCCCACAATCCAGCTTCTTTTGAAGCCAAACATGATTTATATGCCCAAAGAAAAACATTAAATATATTATTGTTTTCTAGGTAAAATTACAAGATGAGATAAATCTCTGCTTTAATCCACAAGGCTCAGTGGAATTGTGCCTTCCTTGCTCCTATTCTGCCAGCTGTCCAATTTGGACTAACCTCCTGCTGTTTTTCTATTAAGAGAAAACTTTGTTATCAGGATGAAGGGTGACTCACTTCCTATCAAGACCATCTTTCTCAATGAAAAGAATACACAAAACTAGGAACTGGTTCCAATAAGCAAAGCATGTCACTAATAAATGTATCTTTATAAATTATGGAACAATACAACAATGTATTATGGAATAATACAACAATTGTACAATTCTGTACGATTTTTGTGTGTGCAAAACTTAAACAACAAATGCAAATAAGTAGTTATTGTTGTTAAAAGCCTCCTACCACATGTCTCTACTGAGTGAGAGATCAGTAATTACACTATTATTTCATTACTATATGTTAATATTATAGCTATTTAAAGGATAATTTCTAAAATGTTATCTAGAAGAAACTCTTTGAGTTCCCAAGTAGAGGAAAACAAAGCTCAGGATTAAAAAAATATGGATTCGAAAGAAAATTGAGCAAATATAAATATTTGCATAGAAAAAAAATCCAGTACCAAAGGGAGAGGTCAATTCAAGAAAGGCGGGAGGCAATGAATTAGTGTACAAGACAGGGGATTTGCCTGGAACCCTAACTCTAAAAAGGAAGCTTGGTCCATCTGGAGCTGGCAGAGAAGGCATGGTGGGCACTTTCATGTGCTATCACAGCAGCACAAGACTTTTTAGAAGTGCATATTCCATGACTGAAAGCAAATTCAGGCAAAATAAAGCAAAATGCGATAATTTCTTGAGTTGGAGGCAATCTAGAAAAGTTAATTGATATCCTTTCTGTAATTTAGATAGCAGAGTATTCTAATGTGAGATGAACAAAATTTCAATTTGTCATTTAATTTTAATATTAAGTAATTTATTACTTTGAAAAATCTATTCCAAAGACTATGTCTCCAGATTATCAAAATTACTATTCGAATTTTTTTTTTAAATTGAATTGCTTGGTATATGGCCCTGATCAACTGATTTTACTTAAAAAAAAGAAACAATTCAATAAATCAGTTGTTATAGACTAAAAAGTTTTATCAGCAAATTACAAAATTTGTAACTTTTATATATAGTTTCTTCAAGGCTGACTTAATAGGTAGCTAAATTTATAATGATGCTCAAGTAATTTATATTGATATGAAAGCTATAAGAATAATTAATAGTGAGAATGACTTTTATTGGAATATTATATTACATAACACCTGACTGGAATGAAATGATTTTAATATTAACCCTGTGGTATCTGTAGGTCTTAGTATTAATACTATTCTTTCTTTTTTTTTTTTTTTTTTTTTCAGTTATGGCCTATTTGAAGTTTGAAAGTTAAGTTAGAAGACATTCTGGGGTAGAAATCAGATGAATGAAACAGAATGATCTTTGAAC
>NW_012137191.1:8554283-8582976 GCF_000956105.1 Propithecus coquereli | reverse complement strand
GCCTCGGCCTCCCAGAGTGCTAGGATTATAGGCGTCAGCCAACACGCCTGGCCAATACTATTCTTTCAACAAATATTTATTAACCATGCATAATATTGCAAGAATTAAAATGAATATTAGGAATGTAAAGATGAGTAAGACAGGTTCTGCTTTCAAGGAGCTCAGGGTCTGGTGCAGGAGATAGACAATCATAATGTGGTGAAGCACTAGATGTACACAGCAATGAACACAAAAGGAAGACCTAAACTCTGCAGGGAAGGTGGGAAGACGTGGAATGGCAGGAAGGTTTTATATGTTGTTGTGAGAATTCAATGAAGGATGGGTAAAAGTTTACAAGATGTATAAGTAACATTTTTAGCTAACATTTATTGAGAGTTTAATATGTACTGTTTTTAATATCCTACATGTATTAACTTCTAACAACCCTGCAAAGTCAGTGTTACCATCATCCCCATTTTATAGATGAGGAAACAGAGACAGAGACAGGTTAAGAAACTTGACCAAGGTCACATAATTTGCAAACACTGGAGCAAGAACATAAATTTAGGCACTCTGACTCTAGAGTGCACACCTGAGGGTTTCTTTAAAATTTAAAAACAAATATGTCATACTATACACAGAAAAAGAGGGGGAACAACAGATAGTGTAAAAATTAAAGGATATTAGTAGCATTACACTTGGGAATTGCTGCCCTTAATCTCGATTATACTCAGCAATTTTGGGGAGAGAAAAGATATGTTTTTAAAATACTAAGTGTACCTGGTAATTTACATTTTACTCAATTGTCATAAATTTTATTTTAATTGAATTGGCAATAAGAAATGCAACACCAGCTTGGGCAATACAGCGAAACATCATCTTTACAGAAAAAAAAAAAAACAGCTGGGTGTGGTGTTGCATGCCTGTAGTCCTAGCTACTCAGAATGCTGAGGTGGGAGGATCACTTGAGCCCAGAAGTTCCACCTTGGGTGACAGAGTGAGACCTTGTCTCTAAAAAAAAAAGAGAAAGAAAAATTCAAATACCTCTTTGTATGAAGACATAATCCTTTCCATAGCATCAGCTCCTGAGGCTAATAAATTTCGAGCAGTGGTAAAGGCTTCTGTCCGTTCACTAACCATAGCTTGTTTTTGGCCATCCTCTTGCTCTAAAAGCAAATTACAAAACTTCTGAGTTTTTTCAAGTAATGAAATGTTTTATTTTATACAACTAAATTGTGGCTAAAACAACCACATATTAATTTTTCAGTAGTACAGCAATTTTCTAGAAATGTGGTGAATTATTAAAAATACAGTATTTGTACCAGATTTTGTTTAAAGCTTCCTTTGTTTTGTTATTTTTCTAAAAGGAGAGTTAAGACAGCTAAATCCATAGGAACTAAGACCATTTTCATTTACCATTCTTTCAACCCTTTCCATATCCAACTACCGGCCCTTAGAAGGGAGCAATAAAATACTCCCAATTTGGGCAATAAATACTACTACCCTGAATATAAGCAAATATTTATGGTGTGGTTTCTTTAATAGAAATGCAAATTAGCTGATCCTCATAATCTAGCCTCTGTCTACCTTTCTCAACCATCCTTCGCCCTACCACAATACAGCTGCACCCTACACATGCCATATGCTGTTAATCCTCTGGTATTTGCATACGTAATTTCTTCTGACTTTAATATACTTCCCTTCCTTTTTGGCCTCTTTCTCCTTCTTTAAGAGTTAACTCTGTAGTATAAGCTTTCCTGAAAATCCTTATCTGACCTTTCAGTGGACTGTAATTTCCTTGAGGGTCAATACTGTGTGCTTTATTCTTTATTTCTAGTATTCAGCATAGTGTCTAGCATATAGTACTCCTCAATGTGTATTGAATGGATGAATGAGTGGATGGACAAATGGATGGATGAACATTCTAAAATTCTGTCAATGCAGAATTATGGTTAAGAGTTAGGAGTCAGACAGATTTGAATCCAGGTTTTACTACTTATGGGCAAGTAGTAAGGTGAGTAGGGCAAGACACTTATCCTCTCTACAACTATTTTCTCATGTGTAAGATGAGGAACGTGATAGTACTATATTATCTCAAACAACCCTATCTCTTATGGTTATAAGTGTTAAAATTGAAAATCAAATGAAGCATTAGTCCAATACATGGCACACAGTAAGTGCTTTAAATGTCAGCAGTCATTATTTTCTCTAATTATTGCTATTATTGAATACCTACTCAATTTTAGTCTTATTCTTCACAATTATCTTCTTCAAGTTGTTGCTTTATTCTTTCCATCAATTTGATTCTGTACTTGGTCCTTATATAGATTATATTCAAAATCCCAAATTAGATGTAAATTAATGAAGAAATTATCAATAATATAGATAACCATAGGCCCATTTTGATATATTTCTCTTCAATTTATCTCAAAGGTTTTTCCCCCATAACAGTGAAAATATATAATTTACACCTGGCTATAATTACCAGAGATTTAAAATCTTTACTTGCTCATGGACAGCTTAGTTATTTTGAAAGGGATCCATGCACAATATAAGCTGAAATTCACCCAGCAGATATTTACTGAATACCTAGACACCTAGATGTGCAAGAAATTAGTCAAGATACTGTGGGACATACAGGGATATTTGTGATTTTCAGGCTCTTTCCTGAGGGAGCTTACAGCTTGATAGGAGAGAGAAAGCAAGTTCCCAAACAAGTATGCAGGACAGCCTATGACGAGAGTTAATATAACCTGTTTAGAGGTAGCAAAAAGTATTTCTTCCTACAAGAGACAGAAAATACTTCATGGAGGAGTAGACTTGAGGTAGGTCTTGAAGACTGCATATAATTTTAATAGGTCCCAAGTACAGAGTAAGCAATGACACAGAGAAAAGACATTTCAAGTAATGTTAATTGAATGACAAACTGGTCAAGTTACAATATGGGTTGATGTTAGGTACTTCTTTTGCTGAGTATCAGAATCACCAAGAGTTCATGGAGATTTTTTACCATAGCTGAGTAAGGTCCCTCTGAGCCCTGTGTTCTAATCCTTGCTCTAGAGAACTACAGTTAGTTTCTTTGAAGTCAGTTTCCTTGAAGAAGAAGGAAAAAAAAGACTAATGAACACTGGTATAAGTGAGGAGTGAAAGATATGTTTAGATAAATAGACTGAGAACATGTCTTAGATTTAAGTCTGTTATCCATCTTGAATTAATTTTTGTGACTGGTGAGAGACATAGATTCTGTTTCAATCTTCTACATGTGGCTATCCAATTTTCCAGCACCATTTATTGAATAGGGATTCTTTTCCCCAATGTATATTGCTGTCTACTTTGTCAAAGATCAGATGGCAATATGTGGATGGTTTTATATCTGGGTTCTCTGTTCTGTTCCATTGGTCTACATCTCTATTTTTGTGCCAGTACCATGCTGTTTTGGTTACTATAGCCTTGTAGTATAGTTTAAAGTCTGGTAAAAAGTCTCCAGATTTGTTCCTTTTGCTTAAGGTTGCTTTGGCTATTTGGGCTCTTTTCTGGTTCAAATGAAACTTAGAAGTATTTTTTCTAGATATGTGAAAAATGATATTGGTATTTTGATGGGGATTGCACTGAATCTGTAAATCGCTTTGGGTAGTATGGACATTTGAACAATGTTGATTCTACTGATGCATGAGCATGGTATGGTTTTCCATCTGTTTATGTCTACTGCTATTTCCTTCCTCAGTGTTTTGTAATTCTCCCTGAAGAGGTCTTTCACCTCCTTTGTTAAATATATTCCTAGGTATTTTATTTTCTTTGTTGCTATTATGAAAGTTGTTGAGTCTTTGATTTGGTTCTCAGCTTGACTGTTTTTGGCATATAGGAATGCTATTGATCTGTGTACACTGATTTTGTAACCTGAGACTTTTCTGAATTTATTTATCAATTTCAGGAGTCTCTTGGTGGAATCTTTGGGGTTTTCCAGATAAAAGATAATATCATTAGCAAAGAACAATAGTTTGACCTCCTCTTTCCCATTTGGATACCTTAATTTCCTTCTCTTGCCTGATTGTTCTGGCTAGGACTTCCAGCACTATGTTGAATAGAAGTGGTAACAGTGGGCATCCTTGTCTTGTTCCAGTTCTGAGTGTGGAAATGCTTTCAACTTTTCTCCATTCAGTATGATGTTGTCTGTGCATTTGTCATATATGCCTTTTATAACTTTGAGATATGTTCCATCTATGCCTATTTTGTTAAGAGTTTATATAAAAGGGTGCTGAATTTTGTTGAATGCTTTTTCTGTATCTATTGAGATGATCTTATTAGCTTTGTTTTTGCTTCTGTTTATGTGCTGAATCCCATTTATGGATTTACATGTGTTCAACCATCCTTGCATTCCTAGGGTGAAGCCCACTTGGTCGTGGTGGATTATTTTTTTGATGTACTGCTCAATTCAGTTTGATAGAATTTTATTGAGGATTTTTGTATCTATATTCATAAGGGATATTGGTCTATATCCCTATTTTTTGTTGTGTCCTTTCCTGGCGTTGGTATCAAGGTGATGCTGGCTTCATAGAATGAGTTGGGGTGGATTCCTTCTTTCTCGATGTTATGAAATAATTTCTTCAGAATGAGTACTAATTCTTCTTTGTAGGTCTAATAAAATTTGGCTGTGAAATATGAAACCATAAGCAATCTAGAAGAAAATGTTGGAAAAACTCTTCTAGATATTGGCCTAGGTAAAGAATTTATGAAGAAGACCCCACGGGCAATCAAAACAACAACAACAAAAATAAATAAATGGGACCTGATCAAATTAAAAAGCTTCTGCCCCACCAAGAAAACAATCAACAGTGCAAATAGACAACCTACAGAATGGGAGAAAATATTCACATGCTATACATCCAATAAAGAGCTAATAACCAGCATCCACAAAGAACTCAACAAATCAGCCAAGAAAAAAACCAAACAACCCCATTAAAGTGTTCGAAAGACATGAACAGAAGCTTTTCAAAAGAAGACAGTTGAACGGCCAATAAATGTATGAAAAAATGCTCAATGTCACTAATTATCAGAGAAATGCAAATTAAAACCACAATGAGATATCATCTAACCCGAGTGAGAATGGCTTCTATCAAAAAGTCCCCAAACAATAGATTCTGGCATGGATACAGAGAGAAAAGAACACTTATACACTGTTGGTAGAACTGCAAACTAGTGTCACCTCTATGGAAAATAGTACGGAGATTCCTCAAAGAACTAAAAGTAGAACTACCATTTGATTAGCAATCCCACTACTGGGTATTTACCCAAAGGAAAAAGTCATTTTTTCAAAAAGACTCTTGCACTAGAATGTTTATTGCAGCACAATTCACAATCACAAGGATGTGAAATCAACCCAGTGCCCATCAATTCATGAATGGATTAATAAAATGTGGCATATGTATACCATGGAATGCTACTCAGCCATAAAAAATGAATTAACACCCTTGCAACATCTGAATGGAACTGGAGACCATTCTCCTAAGCGAAGTATCTCAAGAATGAAAAAACAAACAGCACGTGTACTCTCTATTAAATTGGACCTAACTGATCAGCACTCATGTCCACAGATGGAAGTAAAACTTAACAGAAATCATGCAGGTGGAAGAGAGTAAATGGGGATAGGTGAAATCATACGTACCAGAATCGCCCAATGTACACTATCTGAGTGATGGGCACATTTATACCTTTGACTCAAGCAGTACAAAAGCAATCCATGTATGTTATCAAATACCCCCATAATAATCTGAAATTAAAAAAAAAGAAAAAAAAGAAACCAGGAACAGAATGTAGATATTCTTAAAGACATTAAAATGTGTTATAAAATTTAGATAGTCACAAAAGAAAGTGCACTGAAATAGTGAGTTGCTATATCAGTTAAAACACTAAGAATAGTTTTGGCTCACAGAAAATCTGGCTGACAATCTCAAATAATTATGGGATTTTATGAATTTGGGTTAAAAGAAATTTGAATGATAGTTTTCATTGACAGCCTCTGTTAAGAAGAAAAAATACTTTCACAGATGGACTGGTGTTCTACATGGCATGGTAATTTCCATGTTGCTTTGGCAGATTAATGCCTATTGGGTTTTCTTTGTGTTTTTAGCAATAAAATAACAAATAGCTTCCCACAGATTTCGTATGACTTTTATTCTACTGGTTGTTCTTTGGCAGGTACTGTGAGAGCACTGCCAGCAGTATTTTGTCATACACACAACAGCCAACTGCCTGACCTCTATGACAAGGCCAGATTCCTTAGTGTCAAGACATATAAATCCATGACCTAAAATACTAATCAGTTTGTAGCATAGGTCAACACATTTTATTATCCTCACCAAATATTTTAACTATTTATGTTAAAAGTTCTTCATTTAAGGATTTAATATTTAACATTATACCTATTTGTTTTACCACTACTGCTCTAACAGTAATAAGTATATACTGAAAATTGCTCACATCTCTTGCTATTTCACTGAAAAGGTAAGAAAGAATTTTAAAACTAAAGTTATATTATTATACATTTATCATACCCTTGAAGGGTATGATACCCTTGAAGGGTATGGTTCACAACATGAAGAGTGAACCATAATGTAAATTATGAAGTTTAGTTAATAATGTATAAATATTAGTATCTCAGTTGTAACCAATGTTCCACCCTAATACAAGATATAAATAATAAGGAAAATGACAGGGGGGAGAGGGTATTTAGGATCTATGTACTTTCTGATCAATTTTTTGTAAACCTAAAACTGCTCTAAAGAAATACAGTATATTAATATTTTAAAAATAAAAAAGTAACACAATTCCTCTGTACTTTTCTTGACTTATAATTTCAGTTTATTTCTCTTCATTTTTTTTAATCTTTGTCATCTTGACAAGTCTTAGCAAAAACTTATGATCTGAACCTATCTCATACCACACACAAACATGAATTCTAAGTGGATTGAAGATCTTAATGTTAAGTGAAACCAGTGAAATTTCTGTAAGACAAAATAGGAGAATATCTTCGTTAACTTGGGTTAGGCAAATATTTCTTAAACAGGACACTGGCCACACAGAAAATTATTGATAAACTGGACTATATTAAAATTATGAACTTCTCTTAGACACCATCAGGAGAGTAAAAAGGCAAGAAGATACAGAGTGGGAAAAGATATTTGAGATTATGTGTGTGTGGTGTGCATGTATATTATGTATCTGACGAAAGACTCATTAATTACACAATATGTAAGAACTTTTACAAATCAATAAGAAAAAATAGATAAGTCAATTTAAAAATGAGCAAAAGACTTAAAGGCACTTCATAAGAAAGGCTATCCAATGGCCAATAAAGGAGTGAAAGTGTTTAACATCATTAGTCATCAGAGAAATGCAAATTAAGGCCACAATAAAGTACCACTATACACTCATGAGAATGTCTAAAATGAAAAAGACTGAGAATATTAAACATCGAAAAAGATGTGGGGGAACTAGAACTCTTATATGCTGCTGACGGGAATGTTAATTCAAAGAACTTCTTTGGAAAACTGTTCTTCAAAATCTACTAAAGCTGAACCCATGCATAGCCTATAATCTAGCGGTTCTATTCCTAGGTAAGTACCCACAGATATGCACACATGCACCAAAAGATATATGCATAATTATTTATAGCAGCACTTCCCCAAACTGGATATACCACCTAAATGATTACTAACAACAGAATGGATAAAGTGGTATAGTCATATAATGGGATACTATATAGCAATAAAAATGAATGAACTATAGTTATTTAGTTAGTTATTTTTAACTATAATTCATTCATTTTCATTGCTGTATTAATTTTTATATGTTTATGAGGCTCATAAACATAATGCTGAGTGAATGAAGCCAGTCACAAGAGAGTATGTATTGTATAATACTATTTATATAATGTTCAAAACCCAGCAAATACTAATCAATGGTGAGAGAGTCAAGGGTCAATATAATGATTACGTTTGCTATGGCTGAGGGGAAAATGGGGTGGGGAATAAAACTAAGTAGGTTCATGGAGTTTCTGGGGTATAGTATGAGAAGGTTCTATTTCTTCCGGGTGGTGATTACATGTATGTATTCACTTTGTGGTAATTCATTGAATAGTACACTAATGATTGTGCCCTCATTGGCATATATGTTGTACTTTACAAACTTATAGCCACTAATATGCATAGCTAATTAGAACTTTAAAAGTATGGGTTTGGGCTGGGTGCTGTGGCTCGCCTCCCAGCACTTTGGGAGGCCAAGGCAGGAGGATTGCTTGAGTCCAGGAGTTCAATCCCAGCCTGGACAACATAGCAAGACCCCCATCTCTACAAAAAACAAAAAAATTAGCTGGGCATGGTGGCACATGCCTATAGTCCCAGCTACTCAGGAGGCTGAAGTGGGAAGATCCCTTGCCCCAAGAGTTTGAGGTTACAGTGAGCGATGATTGTGCCATAGCACTCCAGCGTGGGAGACAGAGCGAAATCTTATCTTAAAAAAAAAATTATGCCTTTGATATGTATTGATAATTACTGCTATGTTAGTTGGTCAACAGGAGTGTAATTATATCCAAATAGATCCACAACAATATAAAATGATATTTCAGTAATTTAGCATTGTTGAATTATTATATATATGAGACATAATATAGCAGGAGCTATGGATATAATCTGTTGGAGGTACATTTTAGGAATAAATACATCACACATGGTCCTAGGGTGCAGGCAAGCTTTAGTTTCACTCCTGAGAGGAGTGTCTCTTAGTTGGTACTTCTGATGTGCCACTTCACACTCACAGATCTCAAACATGTGGACATTACTGGCAGTGCTAGTAGCTCAGATGTTCTCTGTCTGTTAGATGTATGTGATAAGGTATGTCAGAAAGGACCCATACGTAGTTTTCTCTGGCCTTACCCAGAACTGCTCTTGATACAAAGAGAAGAAAGGTAGCCTACTAATGTTCAAGGATCAAGATTATAGCTCTCAGGTAACTATTTTCTTCACGTAATTTCAGTCTTTCTCTTAATACAAACAAAGGGGTACTATCCTTTAAAAATAACATAATAGCAACTATACATAATTAACTACTTTAATGCTTCTTTTTCAACCGTTTGGCCCCATGATTGCCTGGTTTCAAACTTAGTCAAGCACCTTATAGGGTAAGTTCCAAGGTAGCTAGTACAGAGGCAGCATGACAGCATGGTGCAGTAGAAAAAAGCAGTGCCTTAGGAGTTACGTAATGTTGTCCATCCTTAGGCTTCCACTAACTACCTGTGTGACCTTTGGCAAAGCTGGGGTTCTAGACTAGAACCTCTTCTGATATGAAGCTCTAGACTAGCTCCTCTTCTGATATGAAAATGGTATATTCTACATGCAATTTTATAATGTGAAGTTGTATATAAATAATTCTGCCCCTACTATAAGATTTCGCTCAAAGTTGTAGGTGAATGGTACAGCAAATCTACTACAGAACTATTTTTCTTTTCCCTTCTTACAAAAATTATGCAAGTTCTTCCTCCTATCTGCATTTTCACCTCTGACTTCCTAATCACTTTCAAATCCCTTGCTCCTTTAACCTACAACGATCATGTCCGCAAACATCTATCAAACATTTAGGCGCCAAGCAATGTTCTAAGTTTTATACATGTGATCTTTAATTCTAGCAACAAACCTGCTATAATTTCTCCCATTTTGGAAATGAGGAAATCGAAGGAAAAAAAGGTTAAATGATTTGCTCAAAGTCACAGCCTAGTAAACAAAAGAGCCAGCATTTGTTCCCAGACAATCTGACTCAGGAGCTCACAGGGTAAGAAAATAATAAATATTAATAATTGCTTCCACTTAAGTTTTTACTACTTGCCAAGGACTGTTTCAAATCACATTAAGTACAATATATGTAATTTCATACAAATTTTGAGAGATATATATACAGTTATCCCTATAGTTAAGATACGAAAGCTGAAGCACGTGAAGTTTGTGTAACCTTCCCAAGGATGGATAAGTATTAAATAGCAGAGCCAAGATTGCAACAGTGTTCTACTTCCTTCTTTATTCTATCTTCTTTTTTTCCTCCTCTACCCCACTTCTTTCTCTTTCTCTTTGCTATTCCTCTCTCTCACCTATTTTTTTCCACCTCTTTTTGCCTTAAGTATATAGCATCATGCACTTAATTCATCTCTAACATAACAAACAATTACAGGCATAAATGTAAATTAAGATTAAAGATTAGAATATATGGTGTGCAATTCCAAGACCTAAAACCTCAGAAGAATATCATTATGTAAAAAATAAAATAAATTCTTTTGTTTGAGTAAAATAACTTAGTATTTTCAGGTGTTAAACCATTGTATCTCAAATGTATTTAGTAAATATGTAAATATATATACATACAAACATTACAAACATATAGTAACCTTGGATATTACAGATTTTGAAGCACATGCTCAAATAATGTTCTGTCATATGAATTCATTTTTTTCTTCTATGAAATTCTTACTTTTTTCTGTATAAAAGTTCTATTTTGAGAAAATCTTTAAGAAATATTTGTTTCACTTGCATCATTGTGATTATTATTATAATTTCAATCTAAAATTTTAATGTTTCTTTAATTTAATATGATATTTTCAGGATTTGTAGGATTTATTTTTAAATATCTTATTAATCTTGTTAATAAAGCTTGTTAGATTCATTGCATATATTGTTTACTTCTTACTGGTCTCCGTGGGGTTCATTTGTCACCATTAATAGCTGCATTTTCTCTGTTTTATGTTGAATACTCCAGGGTTTTCTAACAAGACCAGTGTGTTCAAGCGCTAACAGAACGACACCATAATCTTGTCATTGGGATTGTCTCTAACATACATTATATACGAAAACTTTTAATGAATAACTTTTCAATGACTATCTGATAATTTTGACAATTCTTTTAGTAACTCTAATCTTAAAGCTACAGGTTTTTAAAGTCTTTTTAAATCTAATACTCTTTTGAAAAAGTAGTTTATTTCATTATTAAAGAATTATGTCTAAAATACTATTACTAACTATGGCTTTTGTAAAATAAATTTTTTAATAACACTTTTTAAGGTAAATTTTGAGACATTTAACCAGGTAAAATTTAATTTTCTCAGTGGTCTAGATATATAATCTATTAGATAGCTCAGCTGTGGAGTATAATTGATATATGTATAGCACTTAACACAAAGAAGGACTGAAAAATACAAATTTACTAAAATGAACATTTTTAGGTTAAGAATGACTCAAGTTAAACAAAATATTTTTGTAAGAATTGGTAAAAGCATTAAAGCACTGTTTTGAAACATTAAATCATATTGTAATTTTTTACTTTTTTATTAGATCATTTCAAACAAATATCTATTAATCCTTAATTCTATACCAAAATAACTTTAAAATTGTAAATTCTGTTACAATATTTTTTGTGTTGCCTTTTGTTTTCTAGGTAATGATGGTCACCATATATCAAGTACAAGTTCTTTACTTTATAAACATTATTTTATTAAAGCCTCACAACAACCTTCTGAAGTAGCCTTTCTGAGCCTTATTTTACAGATGAGAAAACTGAGGGTTAGAAAGTGTAATTAATATGACTAAGAAGATCCAGGTAGGAAGAGCGGGAGCCAAGAGTGGAACAAATCTCTGTCTCACTACAAAGCCCATGCTTTTGTCTACCTCTTTCAATATCAAAGCCAATTTTGGTCAAGTGATTTTTAAAGAGAGAGAGAAGGGGATGTTTTATTTTGGGAGAAGAGCAGAAAATACTGCTTCCTCAATTAATTCCCTTCTGTTCCAACCAACTAAGATCCAAACTCCCATCCAAACTTTCATACAACATTTTAACATTGTCTTTCTTGCCCTTATCTTTCGTAGTTATTCCAAAGGATAAGAAATGGTGGTAAAAACTGTTGAGACAGTGATAGGATAGAATTTGACAGCTGCAGTGTGACAACCTCCACCCCTACACCACAAACAAATCATGCTACATAGACAGTTATCTGTAGTACTCACAAGTACAGGAGATCTTGTTCCATGGCATTTTAGCACTCCCTGAAACAATATTCCTGGTGGTCTAAGGTAGTGAACCAACTTTTCAAATCACAAATCAGGGCAAATTCAATTACATTATAGAATATTTATAGACTAAATGTATGAAATGTACAGAACTAAAATTTAGAACATATGAGGAAAGCTTTTGTTATACTCTTTCTGAAGGTATTAACTTGTTTTGAGGTTAAATGAAAACTAGAAAATCACCCTATCAATATATTAGGCAGTATAATTTAAATTGCTCAAGATCAACTCCCAGAAACACTGCATCAGAGATCTCTGAAATATCTCAGAACTAGAAAGGTCTTTTAAGCCATTTGTCTCCTTCTTATTGCTGGTCTTATTACTGGACATTGCAAAATCTGCCATTGTTTCTGACCATTAATAACTATAGAATAATGGCTATGTACACAGTTTCACTCACACAAAACTAGCAATGACACCTTCAAGAGAAATAATGTTAAACATATGTTTGAGATTAAGCATAAATATCATTACCACCATCTGCAAAGCCAGTTGCAGTGATAATAGGTATGGCCACCATAATTAGTCCGCTGCTGCTCCAAACATACTTCATCAAGAACTGCTCTATCATGATGTACCACAAACGTTTGGACAAAATGAGGTTCATCTGATCTGCTAAAGCTTTGTAGCTTTTCTGGAGTTGCTTCATTTCTACCTATAGAGGGAAGAGGCAATAAGAATGAGCTATAAAAATAAATACTGCATGTGCTTGAAGACTTTCTTTAAAGATACGTACATAGTATTTTGTTTTACTTGGTATAGCATTATCTATGAGTCTTAACAATCAATAAACTCAGCTTAATATCAATATTAGTCATTATTTTGTTTTGGTCATGCTTGCATTATTTAAAAAAACTTATGTTACCCATTGAATATAATGTTAGGTATAAAATACATGTAATTTATAATTTAAAAATCATATGTATAGTAAGATATTAAAATTAAATGATATTCTGTAAGACATGAATAAACAATGTTAGAGCCTTATCCTTTTTGATCACACTAAAATATCTGAAAATAGACATATGACACCCATAAGTAGACCCCACTTTTGAACTGGCTCAATTTACTGTATTGTATGCAAGAAGCCTAGGCACAGTATAATTTACATCATTGAGTTCAATGATTCAAGGAGAATGACAAATCGATATGATTAACACAACACATGATACCAATTTTCAAGTAGGAGTAGAAGTCCTAAATTTGCTGTAAATTTTCTTCTTCAGGTTGGTACTGATATAAAAAAGACTTTGATAATTACTGATGCTTTAAAAATTAAATAATTCTGCTTAATGATTAAAATGCCATCTTCAACATCAGAATAATTTATTATTTCATTTGCCAAGTCATTTGTATTAAGATTTCAGATACATCATCTTCAAAATTTCTGCTGTATTTCATATTCTGAAGTTATTTTCATGCACTGTGAGTATACACAATTGGGCTAATTGTTTTACGGACCTGAGTAACATTGAAAATCTTGAATATTTAAAAATAATTTTCTTGAACTTCTTTGTCCTCCTCATTTCCCCTCTAATCTCAGCTTTTCCTTCAAAGTTAGACAAAATTTGACTTCACTGTCTCTTTTTATTTGTGCCAAAATATGGTGCTGACTGTGAACTAAGAGTAGTGGAAGTACCATTTTGTGAGACACTCTGGTGCTTTAGAACTGAAGACACTCCCTGTCGATCAGACATGCAAAACTGCCAAAGTTGTCTTCCATATGAAAGCATGGGTTTTGTTTTTCTCTTGAACAACAAGGGAATAACAACAACAAAGAATATCATCCTAAATTTTCCATCTCAATAGAAATGTGTTTACTCTTAGTTTCTAAATATATATTATCTTCACTGCTCTAGGACCACCTGCCAAGTTAGAATTTACATTTTAAGAAAATGCTTTAGTGATAATTCTAAGCATATTTGAGAAACTGAGTCTCAGTAGACTCTCTTTTAGAGTGCTGACAATTTTATTCTCACGAAACTTTAGAAAAGTTTGCACTCTATAATTCTATAATTCTTTAACAGCTTGTGATTACAAAGGGTAATGAAGCATATATTTTAATACAGGTTTACATGTCAGAGGAATCTAAGAAGCTAAAGAAGTGGGTCTGTGAACAGTACAACAGATGGTATCTAGCACTGCAGTGGCAGCTTGAACAGTCTCACATTTCACTCATCACCCTAATTTCTATCTTACCTTATGTCCTCTGTAAAAGGCAATTTCTTCCACATTGGCTATAATTCTGGAGTGCACATACCGCAAATAGCCTTTTCTATGAGCTTCTTCAGCAACCAATTTTCCAAATCTGGGAGAGCAGGCTTTCAACACTTTAGCAGTGGCATATACCACTAGTCCTGCTAACAGGGTGGGTCCAATTGGGCTTGCTCCTCTGGATGTAGCAGTTTGGATGAGGGTGTAGGAAGTCAGGATTACATCTAAAATAGGTTTGGTAAGATTGGAATACAAGTGAGCCACAGATTGGGAAAACACCATAATATCCTCAGTAAGAGACTGGTCAGGGTTTGCCAGCCTCCCATCCATATTGATCACTTTATAATAAGTCTGATTTGTAAAGTAGGTTTCATAGGCATGGTCTACTAGGCGAGTTCTGAAGGCCAAAGCCAATTTGCACTCCAGGTACCTTATTGCACTGTTGACGAAGGTAGCAGGGATAGCTATCATAAGCCACTTGATTAATTTGATGATGAAAGTCCGAGGCTTCTTTTCCACAATGCTTTTCACAATTTTTCCATCCAGACCAGCTACGTAAATAGACAGAAAGGTTCTTGAGATTAGAGCCACTGAGTGCAGGCAGAGCCACCCTGTTTCAGTGGTCACAAGTTTTGGAAAGAGAATTTTCCGAAGTTCTAGTAGTTGTTTGAAAAAATCTGCATTCACTCCAGGCGATGGTTTTTTACAAATGGTCTCGGTGCAATGCAGTATTTCTCTGTTCTCCGCAGCAGGATAAGCTGCTTCTTTTTTCTTTCCGTCCCCAGCTTGCTTTAAACGCTTGCCAATGATGGGATAGAGAGTTTTCAGAGCATATGCCGCAGCCACCAGGCAGGCAGCCCTCTTAGCAGCTCTCGATCGGGTCCATTTCACTCGATCAGCTGCTGCATTTAGCATATGTGTCATTTTCCCAGTTACACAAATAGGCTCCAAAAAGAATGCGTTTTAAAAGATCATGCTCCACAGAAATCCCCAGCAAATGTTTCGGAAAGTCCTACAACATTCCATAGTCTGCAGCGTTTCTCTTCTACTGTTTTGTTTTGTTTTGTTTATTTTGCTTTGCTGTGACAGATGCAGCAGAGCTCAGACTCCACGGCATCCACTGGGGATGAATCCCTCAGAAGCTCGAGCTGCACCAAGCTCCTCCCTCCCAGGCCCCTCATTGGCTGTGAGGGCGGTGGGACCTTGGAATCCTCGCTGCTTCCCTTTGAACCTTGAAAATAAGGAGAGAGCAAAACGAATTACATCCTTAAACAGGAGTTCAGAGAGTTAAATGTCTATTTTTGGAGAGGTCGAATCAGGCCAGCTGCTGGCGAACAAAACCTGCTCTAGCTACTGAGCATGCTCAGCGTCACTTAGAAACCCGCAGAAGTTTCAGAATATACATCTCTTCTCTAAGGTTTTAGTAGATGCCACAAGGGGAAGAGCAAGCAGAAAGGAAGATTTCCAGAGCTTTAGTGAGATGAAGAGAAAGAACCAGGGAAATTAAGTAGAAGGGACAAGAGGATCAACATAAAATGAATATGAAAAGGGTGTGAAGTGAATCTGAAAGGGGACAGAGAAGAAAGTGACAAGTGGGAGAGGCATTGGAGAAAGCAAAGTATGAAATAGAAACATTTGGATAGAAACACTTGAATCTGTCTGTTGGTGCTCACTTGCCACCCCCGCGCATTTTTTTTTTTTTTTTTTTTTTTGGCTATGATTCCACATACAGTCCCAGAACCTACCAGACAAGTTGTAATTGAGGGTATCCCTTGTTAAAAAAAAAAAAAGAACAGTAGTCTGTATTACAGAAAATAATTCTATATCTCTAGCCTTTTTCCCTTTTTCCACTCCATCCCCACTTTACTTATCCTTATAGTAAGAACCTTCCAGTCCTATAACTACTATTTTTAGCAATGGAGATCTGATGCACTCATTTATTTACAAGGTGACTTAAAGAAATGAGAGCAATGTTTCATTTCTACTACTCTCGTGTTAGGTAGTTTTTCCCTGGAGCTGTGTAACCCTGTAATTAAAGTTTAGCCATTTGGGTATTTAACTGGATTTGGACCTTCTCTAGGACCTTACTTCAAAAATTCTTTGTCTTTTACAAGTTTTTGTTTTGTTTGTTTTGTTTAGATTTAATCTACTGGCTACTTCCTATTTTCATTTTGTTTATTTGATAAAAACCAAGAGTGTAAAAAAAGATAAAAAAGTCTTCACATCCCTAGTGGAGGATTTAAACTGTTCAACAGGCAAGCAAAATTTTGCATTTTTTAAAAAAAATGTGAAGGGCATTTTTTAGGGAAGGCTGATTTTTGGTTTTTGGTTTTGGTGTGCACCACCATGCCCAGCTAATTTGTGTAAATTTTGTAGAGACAGGGTCTTGCTATGTTGCCCAGGCTGGTCTCCAACTCCTAGCCTCGAGCAATCTTCCTCCTTTGGCCTCCCAAATTGCTAGGATTACAGACATGAGCCACAGCTCCTGAGCAAGGATGAGTGTATTTTTGAACATGAAAAAACTACTTTTTGCTTTCTATCCTCCTTCACTTCACCTCCAACATACATACACATTTCTAGTCAATTGGAAGCTTGCAAAGATATACATTAAGCTAGGACAGAAGTTGGTAAATTATAACCAGTGGGCCAAATCCAGTCTGCTACTTATTTTTACATGACCCTTAAGCTAAGAATGGTGTTTACATTTTAAAGTGATTGAAAATACATGAAAAGAAGAATATTTTGTCCTGTGAAAATGATATGAAATTCTCATTTGTGTCCATAAAGTTTTATTGGAACATAGTCACAGCCATTTATTTGCTTCTTGTCCATGGCTTCTTTCAAGCTACAGTGGCAGAGTTGTGTCAATGCAACAGAGACTAAAATATTTACCGTCTGACCCTTTATAGAAGTTTGCAAACCTCTGTGCTAGAATACAAAACCTGTCTGAGTTGTTAAGTCATCTTCATTTTTGAGTTTATCATGAATACAGAGCTATCCCCAGTTTTATGAGTAAGAACATTCTTAAATTTTAAAAATTCCTTCTTTCCTATATATTTATATTAATTCAAAGAATCATCACATATCTCTTTTCATTTTTTTACATTCAATTCAGCAGATTTGCTAATACATGAGTGGCAAATTCATGCCAGTCTCTTTGATAGCTGGCCATGTTAGAAGCACACCCCATCATCCTATTAAGACTTTCTAAGCCTGTATGGGGAGATCATAGTGTCATAGAAGTTACTGTCAAAATCTTTTATTCCTAAGCTTATGCTTTTGGTGTATGTAAAAAAAGGGTGCCTTTCATTTATAAATTTTTTTTTTTTTTTTTTGAGACAGAGTCTCACTGTGTTGCCTGGGCTAGAGTGCCGTGGCATTAGCCTAGCTCACAGCAACCTCAAACTCCTGGGCTCAGGAGATCCTACTGCCTCAGCCTCCTGAGTAGCTGGGACTACATGCATGCGCCACCATGCCTGGCTAATTTTTTTTTTTTTATGTATTTCTAGTTGTCCGATTAATTTCTTTCTATTTTTAGTAGAGACGGGGTCTTGCTCTTGCTCAGGCTGGTCTCGAACTTCTGAGCTCAAACAATCCGCCCGCCTTGGCCTCCCAGAGTGCTAGGATTACAGGCGTGAGCCACCGCGCCTGGCCTTCATTTATAAATTTTAATCATTTATGTCACATTTCCTGACAGCTAAACACAGTAGGGCAAACTGCTACAGGACACGTTGAGGGCCAGGTAAACCCAACTGAGGGTGATGGTAGGATGTTCAGTTAGGCAGAACTTGGTACACAGAGGGCTGCATGGGTCAGACAGCAGTGGGCAGCTGAGACAAGTGGTTTGCATCATCAGCATACAACCAGAGGCAGCCTTATCAGGGGAGGATCATGGCAGTGAGAAATCTAGAAGCAAATAACACTAGAAATGCAAATGGGACCACACTTAGCTGTAGGTAGGTCAGTTTACCAACTGATAATTAGGCTGGGGTGCAGGAACAAGCTTTCAGTCCCTAGAATGAGAGTCTTGTGAGAATAAAGAATTGGGTATGAGGCAAACAATCAAGATAGAAATTGAGTTACCAGAATTATGGTATAAGGAAGGTTGAAGGTGAGTTACTACAACTGTGGAAAAGGTCAATGTGACATTTGACTTGATGTTCAGCCACTTAGGTATAGACCTAACAATAACCATTTAAATTCCACTCCCACATTTCACCCCGGTCTCAAAGGTTAGGGTTGGTCCTATCATCTGAGGCTAGGCTCAGGCAGTAGAAGGATTCAAGATGATAGGAAACCATATAGACGATTCAGTTGGAAATATATGCTATTTAAGTAAGAAACTAAGAATGCCAACGTGCTTCTTTCATTTTATAATACTGGCAGTATGCAATCAAAGCAACAAGAATGTTAATTTAGTTTGAATTCTGAACTAGGAGAGAAAAAAGATGGGAAAAAAAATCATTTGTTACTGTAGTAAAAACATACTTAGGCCTAATTTTCCCTTAATCATCTCAACTTTACGTATGTTTATATGGGAAATATTAAAATTTTCTTAAGAGGGGAGAAATCATCTTAGAAAACATATTGAAAATGAATGAAAAACTTTAAAAAAACAGTAATTCTCAAATCATTCTGCTCTCTAGTGTGCTACTTTCATGCACACTACCAATATTCATGCACAAGATGGATTAAATGGATTATATATATTAGAGAACACATATCAGAGACAATATATATGCTTTATAAGCTGTAAAACATGAGAAATTATTTTTCCAATAAAGAGAACTACATATGTATACATTAAGTAAATGTATACATAATACAGATTATATATGTGTTGCATGTTTATAAATCACCAGAAAGTAAATAATTTTTAGAAATACATAAAGATAAATTGCTTAAGGTTTAAAACTTTTAAATGAATTTCCTTCTAAACTGCTAAATAATATTTTATCTGTGCTGTATTGCTTTCTTGAACCATTTCGTGACCCAAGAGATTACCTAATTGCCCTACTGGCCCTAAAATAGCACAGTGTTTGACTCATTATCTATCAGCTGTGCTAGCCTTACTCATGGAGGCAGAAACAGTATTGAAGATGAGATCTTAGGTCCATGTTCCAGCTGTTATACATAACAATCAAATACCTAGTTCATAGGGAAATGTCTTTTTCTGTGAAGGAAAACCCAGTAAATATCTTGCCTGAGCATGTATCTTATAGATTGAAATTTCCTTGGCCTAATTCACCACTACCACTGCCTCCCCGTGACTAGAAGGAAACCAATGATTCTAATCAGTGAGAAGATATGGTTCCATCCAGCACTCAGTTTTTGACTCTTCTCAACAAATTGGTCAATCTCTCTCCTTTATACCCTTAACAGGACAAAGAACAAAAAAGTCAGTTAATCCTTTAGTAAGTTATTTCTCCTTTTGATTAATTTAGTCAACATGTTTTAAAAATCTTTAAAGTAGTAAAGGCTGATACACAGTGCCATTGTCCTGCCTTGACCGTATGGTTTAGTTACTGAAAAACCAACAGCCACTCCATGCTAAAGGCTTTCTCTGAAATGTTGAATTCACCTGGTCAAATTCAATTATAGATATACTTTGGTTAATTTTGTTATAAAAATCAGGATTTATATGATAAAACAAGAAGATGTCTATCTTGGGACATAATCTTATTCTAGGTATTATTTCCTGATGACTTAACAGAAAATGTATTATATCTCAAATTATGAGATCTTCCCTAGGTTATATGCTCTGGAAAAACATGGCAATTGAAAAAGATGTACTTTGTGCATCTATTTGGGAGAAGAGATTTCTAGTTTCTAACCAAATATCATAGAAGAGTTTGTAAGATATTTTGTGAGGATATACAAACATAATACAGAAATGAATGGCAAAGTCCAATTTCTGTTTTGAGATTTTTTTTTCAGTAAGGAGTTGCACGTCTTTGGACCTTCACAGCTGATCTAAGTTTTGATCAAGCTCTTTTAGAAATTCACAAAATGCACAGAATAGTAATTTACTGCAGTGCGATGTTTCTTATAAACAACTGTTTACTTAATATTAAAACTGCACATGAAAGATATTTAAAGATTTTGGGTATGGAGTAATAGATGGGAATGGAAACATTATTTTTAGGGTTAGCGATTCATAACTTCGTCCTTGCCTTCTTTTTCTTTCCCAAGTGTGGTCTTTGAACTGAAAAATATGGCAGGGACCACTGAAGAGCTAGATAAAATTATAGGGGAGATGGTTTGAAACACTAACTCTGTGGCCACTGTCAGGTATTTCCATTTATTTAGGCTTGCCTGGCCCGCCGGTTAAAGCTGTTGCTACGCCAGCTGATTGATTTCCCACAGCTGCCCTTGCGGTCCTATCAGCACCAAGTCTCCACCCGGAAGGAATAGGCAGCAGCCGAAGAGGCTGTCGGGAGGTTGGGCCTTAAATCCTGGACCAGGCGCCTACTTGGGCAGCCGCAGAGGCTTTTGGGAGGTTCTGGAGGAGTCAGCGGAGGCTGCGACTTGGCACGGAGCTAAGACACTTGAGCTCTGGACGTAGGGACCTCAGTGCCTTCTCGGGTGGAAAATTTGGGGAGATGAATTGGGTCGGGGGATCCCGGTAAGTTGTGCCACTCAAGTTTGAGACTGGGGCATTCATTCCCATGATGGCGTCTCTTTGTAGGCCCTGGCGGAGAGGTCACAGCCATAGCTGTAATTAATTTGGTAGGAGTGAGTCTTTTAATCATTATCCAGATCAGGATGGAGACCCTAGCACCATGTCCCTATTCCCAAAACAAAAGCAATTCAGCGTCTCCCCACTGCCTTACAAAGGCTTCACTTGTGGGGCCAGTTAAGGGCCATTCCCTGCTCCTCTTCCTCCCCTGCCCCGAGTCCTACATCCTCTTCCTCTAATAAGGCCGCTTAGCACCTAAGCCTTCTACTGTTTTTTTCCATGCTTGCGTCTCTCTTGGGAGGGGGTTGATACATAGTCTCTGCATGAATTTGGAAAGTATTGTGGAACAGCCCAGTCCCGGATGCACTTAAATCCACGATGAGGCATTCACCATAAATCCAAATTATAGTTTGTATTTTAAAGGGAAGTAAAGTGAGCAGGTTTTACTTGAGTAGCTTAAAGGTAATTTATAATTCTTGTATTTAGGATTAATCATATAAAGAGTGATAGATTGACAGTTTAGTTTTATATAACCTATTCATTGCTATTGACCTTAAAGTCCACTTGGGCAGAAATCATGTGGGCCTGTAATTCCATTCGATGAAAATCCTTGACAAGAAGAATTATTTTGATTGAAACACAAAGCCATTACATGTAATTTTTTTTGTCACAAGTAGACCCAGGACAGTAATGATATGGTTAGGTTATAATACCTTTAAATACTAAAGAATTTTATAAGAAGGAAGACAGCTTTTTGTTCACCAAGTATTGTAACTAAGCCTGATACTTTTAGCATGTGCATTTTTCCTGTTGAGGAATATGTTAGCATTGTATTTTAGAAATTTACCTGAATTATTTCTGGCTATGTTCTAGCAGCACATTTGCACTTTGGAGAAAAGTGAAAACTTGCTTTCAGGCTTCAGGAGGGTTTAGTTGATACATGATTATAATTTGATGTTTTTGAATTTGACTTTCCTTAAAAATATCAAATAGGATTATATGAAGTCATTTTACAAATGCTTAAGTACTATTAAAATGTAGATGCTATCATTCTGTTATATATCACAAACTTCTATAGCTATCTCAGGAGTAGTATTTTAGTTGCTATTGAGAGGATGCAAAAACAGTATATTGCAATAAATGTGTAGTCTAAGATTATGTTTCTCAAAATGAGGTACTGACGCATAAGAGGTATTAGGTACAAGGCGGGGGAGGAGCTTAAGAAAACACAGAATAAACATGGTTATATATCCCTGGAGCATCAGTTTTCCTCAGAAATTAGGGGAAAATACATTTTAAAACTTATACAAATGTCAAATCCACAATAAAGTGTAGAGATGAATCTCTAAAGTTGTATTTGGAAACTGCAGCTTTGCAATTTGGTGCATACACACGACTGGTGGTCTTTGGTATGTTGAAGAACAAAGAGAAGGTTGGGGATTTTATAAAAAAAGAAATGTATGGATTTGAGAGAAAGTTCATTGGCACTAGTAAAGTTTTGGGGAGCTAGAAAGCTCTGATTGTTGAGATATGGCAGTAGGTAAAAAACTAGTGACATGTTGCTTCAGCAACTGTTGGGTAAAACTGGTATTAGGGTTACAGCAGGCAGTTTCAGCAACCATACTTTGTAGAAAATTACTTTCTTGGAGTAATTATGCCCTGATTCCTTTCTCCCCTAATCTCTTGACTCAGATTTAGTTAGGTATGACAAGAATGACAAAATTTGTCTGATCAACTTTCACACAAACATAGATACATCATGGAGTGAAATAAACTCTTGTGAAATGTTAAGATAAACTATGCAATTTTAAGTAAATTTTCCTTAGGGAGATGGGCTCCATGCAGTGAAGCCCCAGACCGGTGCTGAAAAAAATGAGCATCTTCACTTTCTACTATCATTGTAAACAAGGGTAGGCAAGATTAGTTGATCATGGCACTCTAATCAGAGGGTCCTAAAGAGCTTCAATCTGAGACAGTGCTTTTGCTAACCTCTAGCAGCTAGTTCGAGCAGCTGTAGAATAGAAATTTTTATCCTTATCCCAGGCCATCTAGAGTTCCTGTTTACTTCTCTCCATTGTTAGGGGTGTTTTTTGGTTGAAAATTGAGAAGAACTGTTAGAAATTTAAAATATAGACAGGGTAAAGCGAGTGGAGAATAATTACAAAGCTCCTTCATAACAACTCTAGAACATTCAACATTAAGTAATTGAACAAGTCTATTTTTACATACCTACCTGCTTAGAGCATTGTTAAACTGTACAGAGTGATTTAGAAAAGAAAAATATATAATTCCAGTCTACAAAAAGAACCTATCATAGAATGTGGAGATTAGAATTAGATAAATCACTGTAATAATAGACACTTAAATAGCAGTTAATGTAAATAGCAGTAAATATAACAAGCAGTGTTCTATGTGCTTTTTGTGTATTAACTTATTTACTGGTAACAAGAACCCTGTGAGGTAAATAAAAATGTATCCTCATTTTACTGATGGGGAAACTGAAGCACAGTTAATGTTAAGTGACTTTCCCAGGGTCATCCAGCTAGTAAATGGCAGTTAGGGTTTGAGTCCAATGTGTTTGACCACTATGCTATGCTGTATAGAAGGACGAGTATTATAAAAGTGCCACAAATAAAGGCTGTGGAAATTTGAGAATGGGGAAACAGGCAAGTTACACTAAGCCCTGAAGGATAGCAATATTGTACAGAATAAGCACCACAGGGAAACAATAAAACACACATTCTTGAAAAGGTGAGATAAATAATCTGTCAAATTGGAGACTGAATTTCGCAAGGTTTCTTAGAAGAGATGGGTTGGGAGGGGAGGTATTAAAGAACTTGAGGGGATTATTTGGTAGATAGTAGGTGGGTCTTCACAGAGCTTAGGGAATTTCTCCCTACAATATGATTCCCTGGTATAAAGAGTATCTTGAATTAAAGACCCTTAGAGATCAATGGGTGTTGGAAGGGGTTTCCCTCTTTCTTTACAAAAAACCAGACCCATCAAAAAGAATAATAGACTTCCCTCCCCCTCCCTGTTATCTCAACGTATTACAGGAAAGAAGGTCAAGAATGCAACCAGACCTCGCCTAACTTATTTTAAATATAATACCTATTTCTCATAACCTGGGAGTCATTTACAAGTCAGTATGTTTCCCCCCATCCATTCGTTTTCCCAAGTATCTATTCATCCTCCCTAGTAACCATGTATTAGTATTTTCCTTAAAGAGAATTACCTATATTCTTCAGCCCCACCTCCCGTCTAAAATGAGGGCATGTAAATTTCTGGATCCCATTGAGATATTAGGTAATCACTCTGTAATTCTCCCTGTGCACACGGTAAATAAATCTTTTTCTTATTAATCTCTCTTATTGTGAGTTGATCTTTCAGTGAACCATCCAGGGTAAAAGGGAAGATTCCCCTTAACCCCACAGTCCGCATTAAGACAAACACTTAAGGGGCTCTATATGTTTTTTTTATCAAGTGAACGAATGAAGCAGGCTATAGCAAATTTATGTTTTGATAGTAGCAACCAGATTACATACACCGATTTGAAGCAGAGTGTTCTTGTATGTTATAGAAACCTGATATATTAAGTTTAATTGCAGAATCATTTTATAGGAGCATCTTTGCAATTTTACAGTTGCTAAGGCCTTCACAACTTTTCTTGTATGAAACAAACTTGGCATTTGCACTTTTGCTGCTCTGCAGTTTAGGGACTCATACAGTCATACATAAAATGTCTTTTTGTGAGAGAAAGAGCTGGTGGCTGGGAAAGAAGCCTTATTTTCCTTTTTTAATTGCTTAATTTGGCTTTAGTGTTATGATTTTTGGACATCTTTGCAAGATATCATAATATTATTTCAAACCAAGGTCTTATTAAGGGTAGAGAGATTTGGTCTAAGCAGAAACTAATTTACGTATGTATGATAGCAGTTCTTAAATTAAGGTATTATCCCTGAAACTTGCTAATCAGTGATGATGTCAGGTTTTTCAATTTAATGGAATATTTTTTCTTTTTGTTCTAAAATTATATCCTTCTTAGTTTTTTTATATTAAAATACCACCTTCTCTTTTAAATTCTTTCTTGACAAAATTAAAACATCAATCCCACCAATTAAAATTTTTATTTAATATATCTGGGAATCATATTTGTTTTGTACTTGCTAGAAGTGACCACTGAGACTCTGTATTTTCCCAATCAGATTGAGATGCAAATTTGAAAGAGGACAGATAAAAACATTGATTTTTTTTTTTAATTTGGAAAAGATTCTCTTATTTTCTTGGTTTATTAATCAATGACTAGTTTAACCAAATTCATACCTACTGTAGGCACAAAGGTGGTAGCAAGAAAGGAGGATAAGAAGATGTGATGTCTTTGGACCACAAAATGCTATTCAGAATCAGATCAACTATAGATCTGTAAATATAACACTATATGTGCAGTGTAAGATTTTTTTTTAAAATAGGGAGGTTTATTTTTATTTATTTATTTATTTATTTATTTTTTACCGCTCTGTGAATCCTGTTTTATTTATTTATTTATTTATTTTATTTCAGCAAATTATGGGTGTACAGATGTTTAGGTCACGTGTGTTGCCCTTGGTTCCCCCCGCCACCGAAGTCCGTATTTCAAATATGTCCATCCTTCGGGTGGTGTGTTGGTATTAACTAATCATCACATAAATGCACATATCAGAACAACATCTATTGGATGCTGGGGAAGGGGGAGGGCGGCGGGAGGAGGGGGGAGGAGGGAGGAGGGGACGGGTATTTGTATACACAAGGAGGGCAATGCGCACTACCCGAAGGATGGACATATTTGAAACACGGACTTGGCGGGGGGGAACCAAGGGCAACATACGTAACCTAAACATCTGTACCACGGGGAGGGCGGCGGGAGGAGGGGGTAGGAGGGAGGAAGGGACGTGTATTTGTATACACAGGGAGGTTTATTTTTTATAATTCAGATTGAAGAATGTAATCAGTGTCATGTGAAAGGCCCAGTTGGAGTTCTGTTGCAGTTTAGGTGAGGGAGAGATTACCATTTGTAAATGTAGGCCTAGATCTAGTTCACCTGAGCGAAATATTTATTGAGTGCTATGTGCCAAGCAGTGTGCCCAGTGGGAGTATAAAGTATTAATAATCGAAATTTAGTCTCTTTCTGTGAAGTTTACAGTTTTTGGGAAGAAAAGTATGATAAACCATTAAGTTAAACAATACTTAAGAGGCCAAAATACGGTTTCGAAAATAGATAATGAGAACAATAGTAGAACATAGGATAGTTTTATCTGAGGGTTTGGCTGATCAGAATCAAGGACAAAGGAAGGTTCAGATGTAGAAAAACAAAATGAAAATAAACATTACATAAGTAGTTGGAGACAAGGTTATATATTTAAATATTTAAGCTGTGTTTATGTGTCTGTTTGATGGTGAGTTTGAAAGTTAGAGAAGTGGAAATTTTATCTGTTTTTGGGGAGCCATTCAAATCCAGAAGTAACACAATGGAAGTAGTCTCTTATGACAGTAGTTTGTGGTGTTTGTAGTGTGTAGATTGGAATATAATGGGGAGAGACTCCACGATAGTGATACCAGTTAGGATTCTGCTGGGCAAAAAAAAAAAACAAAAACGTAATACTATTTTTCCATTGTCTGGTTTGACTATATGTTCTCCAAACCCAATCCATGCAACTCCTAACTCATTTTGTAGGGATCACAGGCTGTGTGAATTTGGGTTAATTATTAAACCTCTCTATACAGAGGCAGATTTATGTTGTAGGGAGGCCTGTTTATAGAAACATAATGCAAAATTGTGACTATAAAATTAGATACGGGGCCTTGGAAGTGGCACATTCAGGTGAAGGGCCCTGAAGTTTAAGCATAATTAGTGTTACAGTAAATTAGCTTCTGTCTCTATGTATCTGTTTCTTCATCTGTTAAATGTGTATAATACTTAAATGTACAGTGAACATCATCCCAGTTTGCCTGGAAAAGTCAATGTTTATGCCTGTGGTCCTAGCAGCACGCCCAGTTTAGCATTTTCTTAGAGTTTTTGTTTTTTAACTAAGTTTAAACTATCATTAATAGTCCCATTGAAATGAGCCTGGATAGAGTTAATGAACTTTATTTTTAAACCTCTGCCATGATTCTATTAGTGTATGAGTGAGCTATATATATATGTGTAGTGAAGGGAATTCTCATTTTAACATGTGGTTAGATCTGAAAGACATCCAGTGATAATTCAGCTCTCTTTTCCTGATACTTTCCAGATGGAAAGTAAGTAACAGCTCCTTTTAAAGACAGCATGAAGGGCAGTTGCTTATAAAAGGAATTGTGTTGGGACATGAGCAGCTAGAGACAAGTAACTTGCTGGTTAGGGTGAGAGAAGTATTATTACTGCTATCTCTGCTGGCCACTTGGTGTTCCAGCTGGTTATCCCATTGCATGCTAAGGTCTGAGAGATGTGTATAGCCCCCATGCCTGGGGTGGGGGCAATAGAAAACACTGGGAATTTTAGATTAGGAGTAAATGAAATATTTGTGAAGAACAGAGGCTAGTCCTGTCAGAGAGCATACAAGGAGCAGTATGAATGCTGTTGCTACAACTTTTGTCAACAACTGTTTTTTTCATATTGTTTGGTAATGCTTTTGTAGTAAATCTTTTTGGTGGCAGAGAGCTTAAAGAAAGGAAAAGTTAATGCTTAATGAAAAATTAAGTACTGATACTTTGTTTTTCAAGGAAGGTGGTAATGAACCAAGAAATTATACACAAAGTGTTTGCCAACATTTAGCATCCCCTATGGTTATATCACTGACTACATGAAAATCTGAAGACCCAAATCTGAAAAAGCATGAGGATTTACTTTCACATTCAACAGTTGTTTTGAGGAGATTATACCTGCTCACAACAATTAACACACATAACTGCAGAAGGTGTATTTACATATTACTCAGTGAAGTTTGAGTTTTCATTTAGATCAAATGACTTCTGAATTAATTCTACTTATTTTGATTTAATTTTTTCTTGTGTACATTCAGAAATGAAGTGATAGCTGTAAATACATAACCTTTATTAGCGGAACTTCATAAACAGTTAAATGATGCCAACTTTACATCAGTGTTCGATACTACAAATAGAAGATAAACTAATTCCGATAATGTTTTTCATCTAATTCATAGAATCAAAGAGAAATCCTTAGAAGGTCATTTTGTCAGAGGTGAAACATCTGATAATAGTGTGAAGGCAATTATGAATTTTTTTATATTCAACATTGGAGATAAAATTATTTCTTTAATCATACCATGAATACAAATTTGACGGATCATAGGATCATGGGTAAAATAAGAGTTCTTACTAAATTATGTAACCATTGTAGCTGAGATATACTTAGAATTGGTTGTGGTTTACATGTATTAAATAGTTGCATCCAAAGAAGCTTGATATTTTACCAAATAGAAGCTGTAATTGTCAAAATTTGCAAATTATATGCGCGCAGTAATGTAACTGAACTGCAGTATTTTGGAACAAAACCGATGTATACAGAAAGAATGCTTTGGCATGTTATGAACTTACTTTCTTTGCTGCCTTTCATTGACTGGATTTCACAAATACTTGAGTCTTTGAAGAATTACTTTTTAAATCAGTCTAAGGGTCCTACATTATTATTGAACATTTTTAATTATTAGCAAGTTTATAAATTTTGATGGTATTTTATTCAAAA
>NW_012137191.1:8552335-8554162 GCF_000956105.1 Propithecus coquereli | reverse complement strand
TGGAAAATTTATTTTTGGTATTCAAATTCTATATTGGAATATTGTGACTGGTACAAAGAATCTTGTGATGGAGTGCCTATTTTTAATTGGTTAATTTTATATTTTGTACCACAACAGAATGAAATTAAAGAAGGCTGCAGTCTTGTAGCATCTAAATTTGGAGAAATAGTTAAGTGAATCAGAGACTACTTATTTGTTTTGTCCTGTGAAAAAATAAGGAAGGTACTCTAACTGGTATGGCAAAGGTAGGTCTTGTGAAAATATTTGGGCTAAGTGCTTACATACAAAAAAAATTTCACAATGTTTTCTATTTGGCAAAATTTGCCCTTATCTTACCTGGTACTTTAGTATCTCTAGAGAGAGTATTTTTTTCAGTTAATGTGGTATATGCAGAAGTATTAATTGAATAATTTTAAATTTATTAACCAAACGCAATTTTAAAGAATTTTTAGGAAATTTTATGAAGAGAATTTAAATATAAGGAATCCATACTAAGAAACCATTTTCTTCTGAAAACTAGGAGTAATGCAATATTAGAAACAAATGCAGTTTAAGTATAATTGATTACAGTACATGTATACAATAAATGTTTTTGCTTATGCTTTTTGTTTAACCTTCTAATAATTGACATAAAGAATTTTTTTTGCTTTAAAGTTCCTAGAGATATATATAATCTTAAATTTTTAGAAATTTATTTTTTATTTTTTTGAAGCCAGTCAAATTTAGCAGTGGGAGGTTGAATACCAACTTTAGTGGCACTAATGTTAATAAGTTCTAATAACCCACTACCATCGGACCAGCCAGAAATTTATTTTTGAAAATGGTTTTGTATAGCATATTTTGGAGGTTTGACAGCATAATAAAAACAATATTTTAGTCCATAAATAAAATTTTAAATGTAAATGGATGTATGTGTATATATTAATTAAATTATTAACTCATAAACACACATATATACATATGTATACATACACATATATACATATACATGCCTATACAGTATAGCCTAGTACACACCTAGGCTGTACCATATAGCCTGTTGCTCATAGGCTAGAAACCTGTATAGCATGTTACTGTATGAATACTGTAGGCAATTGGAACACAATGATAAATATTTGTGTGTCTAAACATACATAAACATAGAAAAGATACAGTAAAAATACACTATAAAAGATAAAAAGTGGTACACCTGTATAGAGCACTTAGCATGAATGAAGCTTACAGGACTGGAAGTTGCTCTGGGTGAGTCAGTGAGTGGTGAGTGAATGTCAAGACCTAGGACATTGCTGTATACTATTGTAAACTTTATAAACACTAAGTTTATAAAATATTTTTTCTTTCTCTCTATTTTTACTTTTAAACCTTTTTATTCAAAACTAAGACACAAACACACACATTAGCCTAGGCCTACACAGGGTCAGAATCATCAGTGTCACTGTCTTCCACCTCTGCATCCTGGCAGACTGGAAGGTCTTCAGGTGCAATAAAGCGTGGAGCTGTCACCTCCTGAGATAACACTGCCTTCTTTTGGAATGCCTCCTGAGCGACATACCTGAGGCTGTTTTATGGGTAACATTTATTTTTTAATAAATAGAAGGAGGGCACTCTAAAATAACAATAAAAGGTATAATTTAGTAAATACATAAACTAGTAACATAGTTCATTATCAGGTATCATGTACTATACATAATTGTACATGCTATACTTTTTTTTTTTTTTATTTCAGCAAATTATGGGTGTACAGATGTTTAGGTTACGTGTGTTGCCCTTGGTTCCCCCCCGCAAGTCCGTGTTTCAAATATGTCCATCCTTCGGGTAGTGCGCATT
>NW_012137191.1:8531561-8550125 GCF_000956105.1 Propithecus coquereli | reverse complement strand
ATTAAGGGTGTCCAAATGGGGACAGACGAGATCAAACTCTCGCTCTTTGCCGATGATATGATATTATATCTAGAAAACCCCAAAGACTCATCTAAGAGACTCCTAGAACTGATACATGCTATACTTTTATACAGCTGGCAGTGCATTAGATTTGTTTATGCCAACATCACCACAAATACATGAATAATGTGTTGCACTACCATGTCAGGATGGCTGTGATGTCACTAAGTGATAGGAATTTTCAGTTCCATTATAATCTTATGTGACCACTGTCGTATATATAGTCTTTCATTGACTGAAATATGACGTTATCCAGTGCTTGACTGTATTTACCCCTTGGAACTTAACTGTAAACTTTGTGATAGTCTCAGTTCATTGTCTACCCTTTTTTAAATTTGTGAATGATTCCATTTTTAAAGATTTATATGAAATGTTTCTGAGGAATTTGGGAGGTTTTTTTGTATTTATAATGTTGTCTATTAAAATTCAAATCCATATCTAGCTACTTACAAGATGACCAGGAATGTTTGTGTGAAAATCTTACCAAGTTTTTAGCTATAAAATGAGTTGCCAAATTGCATCTTAATACTAGTTTAATAAATTTAATGGAAATATGTTAAATGTTTTAAGAATATTTCTAAATATTAGAAACAATACTAATGGAACTATTAATATATTCAGTTTTTCTTCCTGAATCAATGATAATGTGAATGGCCAAAAATGTACATCTGTACATCTGACTGTTAGAGTGTCATTTGCATTCTAAATTGTTTCCAGGACGCGATTCAGGAGATGGGGCTCTTCAAATTTATGATTACAGCCTATAACTGTGGAACAGTATTTTCTCTGTGAAAACACTGTAAGAATTCAGTTTCTGAGAATTTATTGTAATTAGGCCCTGTATTCTGAATATTAGATGGATTTTTGCTTTATTGGTTCGAAAATTCTTTTCCCTCAATATCTTTCCTTTTGTAATTCATACATCTCTAAAAACTTTTTTTTTTTTTTTTTTTTTTTGAGGCAGAGTCTCATTCTGTTGTCCCGGCTACAGTACAGTGATATCATCATAACTCACTGCAACCTCAAAGTCCTGAGTTTAAGCCATCCTCCTGCCTCAGCCTCCCGAGTAGCTGGGACCACAGGTTCAAGCCACTGCACCTGGCTGTTTTCTATTTTTAGTAGAGACAGGGTCTCGCTCTTGGTCAGGCTGATCTCGAACTCCTGAGCTCAAGCCATCCTCCCACCTGGACCTCCCAGAGTGCCAGGATTGCAGGCAAAACTTTTTTTATTATGGGTTAGAAGAACGTATTTAAAAGCCATAGCATCCTAACATATATCATTACTATTCCTAACACATCAGGTCAACCTGCTTTAGTTTTGTGGAATGCCAATGTAAGTGCTTTTTCTAGGCTAGTTACTATCCTGAATCTTAATAAGTCCACTAGCTAACAATGTTAGATTTTGATGTTTTAGGTTAATATTAATTTCAATGTAATGTAAACCATAAAATATTGGTTTTCATTTGCTACTTGTTGCTCTATTAATTTTCTATGTTTTTTCCACTTTTAATCACACTAAAGATATTATAACATCTTGACATTCTGAAACAGTTTCTTTTACATGGCACTGTGCCGCTTAGAAAACAAACTATTCAGGAAACCAAAAAGCAAGACCAAAGAAGTAAAAAAGAACAATTTGAGACTTACTGACTATGTAAGGCATAGGATACCCGTAGTATTTAACTCCAAATATAGTTTCAGTATCTCCTGCATACATTTCTTTGGCCACCTTATTGCCTTTGTATATTTTTTTTTTTTAAGAAAGTATTTCTTTAGCATTTTTATTTAAACTTTTCCTTACTAGAAAGAATAGCATGGAGTAGAAATGCCCTGATGCATTTCTGTAGTCAGCATGGTTTTCTACGTAGCCCCCTCTCCGCCTCCCTTTCCCACTTTTGTTTTTTCCTCTCTTTCCCTTTTCTTCCCTTCCCCCTTTCTTCTTCCCTTAACTAACCCCTTTGCCCTTCTCTTTTTATTTTTTTTCTTAGCAAAGAATAATATAACAAATAACTGTATTTCTATGCAGAGTAGATAACTTGTAGAGTGTTCTATGAAGAGATCATGACCTAATTTTTTTTAAGTATGTAGCTATAATGGCAAGTAATATTGTTCATTTAAACTTTTATTGAAAGAGATGATTGCAGTATATTTCTTTAAAAATCCATTTTCCAGGAGAACATAATAATTACTGTTAAAAAAGATAAGCGTCGTTCCCACCCTCCATCTAACCCTCAGTTCTCTGGTAATTTAAATTTGAAGACAAAAATTAGAGAAACTCTTATTAAAGTTGTTTTTTAAAGTGCACATGTCTTTTATGAAGAAATTGGTATTTGAGTGGAATCTTGAAGGTATTAAAAGTTTTGAATATGAAAATATGGTGAGAAATTTGTCCATAATCTGGACAAGAAAAATGTGTATTTTAGTTTGGTTGAGTATTGGAGTACATGAAGTGGAAGAATGGAAAACAAACTTGAAAGCTAAGTAAGGGCCATGCTATGGAAGTCATGTCCCTAAGTGATAATCAGAGCTATGTTTAGAGCAATTACACATGTGGTAAAATATACTGGAGAACATTTGCATAAAATCAGAGACCTTTTAAAATTTAATTATTGGCTACATACTAAATATTACAGTAGTCAGTGTAGAATGCTTTTAGCAAATGACTTCTGCAGATTCATTGGCAAGTCCTTTTAAATAGGTGCAGATTTTTGGTATGATTTGTTTTTGTCAGATACAAAGTTCCAGCTAGTTTCCTTCATCACTTAGGGAATATGTTCTCCTATCATTACTGTCTTATTTTTATAGTAGCCTAAGCTAAACCATAAGAAGCAACTATTAGGAAATATATATATCTGACATAGACAAATAAAAGTGACTTTTAGATCATTACCTATTTTAATTTTATTGTATAACAGCTCTTTGGTAGACATTTCTATTCTTTGACAACTCCCTGTCTATATGTAGGGTATTTCCCACCTATGAGTTTTGGTGATAGGCACAGGACATTCTCTGTCTATAAAAGCTGGGGGGAAAAAAAAAACCCAGATACTTTCCTGTCTGTTTTGCAGCTAGCTAATAGGCACATGGTCTAAGCTCAGACTTTGATATGTTTGTCTTGTACTTTGAATCAGGAGATAGGGACCTAAGGAAATAGGGACTGCAGAGCATCTACTATAGTTGCAGTTAGTTGTAGGAGCTATAGCAGGTTTAAATTTTCAGGGACAGTAATGCCAATGATGCCAAGGGAGGTATTCATTGTCCAGAAGTGGAGATGGTATAGTCAGTGATGTCCAGCATTAATGCCTGCAGTGGTGTCTTTATGAGAGTAATTGTAGCATGATTTTGGTTATGATCCTGAAGCTGCCTAGACTTCCTTATTCCTTTTTTTTTCTTTATTTTTCCCTGCAGCTGCTAATTAACCGAGATAGACTTCCTTATTCCTTCCATTTGCCACAGCTGCTTTCTCAGCCAAATATGCTTTTCATTGCTTGTAAGTAAGAATTCTGACTGATGCCATCTTCTTCTTTAATGCAACTAATTAAGAGTTACTATATTTGGTAAAATATTTAGATTATGTGGATATAGAGTACTTTTAGTAACACTGATAGTCTTAATAATAATCTAAAATGTTTGGTTTAAAACTGCTTTTAAGTGGCAGAACTTGAGTTAAAATTCAGGTTTTTGAATTAAAATCCAGGGCATCTGACCCCAAGGCTCTTTCTCTCTGCATTATCTCCCACAGGCTCTTCCTTCCATTCAACCAAAAATTGAAAAGGTAAAAATCACAATATAAATATGTTTTCCCTCCATAGCAACAACCAAAAAAACCAAAAAGAATAATCATAATTGGTGATATTGACATCAGTTTATAAAAATATTTGTTTCATACAATAAAAAAAATTTTCATCTTTAAATAGTAAATTATTTGAATGAGAAATTTACCACCATTGTTATTAAAACATAGGTTAAATGATTTTAATATTTCTAGCAAGATTAAATTTGTATTAGGCTCAAAGCATAAATACAAAATGCATATTTGTCACATTTAATGTAGAATTTTTTTGTATTTTTTCCATCTTTTTTGAGGTATCTGACATAGACATATATTGAGGTATACTCCATAAATAAAAATTTTATTTATTTTAAAAAAGTGTTCTGTTTAAAAATGACCTTTGACGTATATGTCAGAATACTTTTTGACTTTCACAGTAGTCTAGCAATTGCTGAGGCTGATCTAGATATTGGTCTTAAATTCCTAATTAATGTTTTCTCAGGCACATAGGAATGGGCATTATGTAGTACCTAGAATTTGGCAACAGTTATAACAGTGTCCTTAATAATGGAAAATCAGCCTGGAACAAAATCACTTGATTTATACATAGATGAAGAATGTATGTAGACTTTGACTTGTTCCTAATTCTATTGAGCTCTAGAATGTGGGAACTGCTTATATGATTGATATTTCTTCTTATTATCTCTTTATAATCTAGATTATTTAATATTATTGCTGACTCCATCATACTTCTTATATTCCTGAACTTTGAAAAGTCGCTTTGCCTTCCATGCCTAAGTTTTGTGAGTTTTAAAACGATGAAGAATAAACTAATTTCTAATGTCCTCCTTAGCCTTAGCATTTGATGAGTCAGTGAAACGTAATTTCCTTTTTCTTTTGTAAAGTTTAAAAGGCAGCAGTACACTTATGATGCTGCATGGAGAAGAATATGTAGGATTCTTTGCTCAATGAGTTTGAAGTTGTCTGTTAAAACATAGCTAGTAGTAAGTATGTTAAAGAACAAGTTCAGTAAGTGGCAAAATCTAGGAGTATTCAGTAACTGTTTCATGTAGTTTATGAAAACCATTGAGACAAATGAACAGCTTTGTATATTCTCAGTGGGCATAATTGAAAGGCAGTGTAATGTAGTTTTGTTAAAAACTCCAAAATCAGACATCCTGGATTTAAATTTTGCCTCTACCATTTGTTAGCAGTGTGATCTTAGATAAGTTAACCTCTCTGTGCCTTAGTTTCTTCTGTGCCTTAAATTTCTTCAACAGTGAAAAGAACTTAGGAAAATTAACAAGAAAAAATCAAACAACCCCATCAAAAAGTGGGCAAAGGACATGAACCGAAACTTTTCAAAAGAAGACAGAATAATGGCCAGCAAACATACAAAAAAGTGCTCGGTATCTCTTATCATTAGGGAAATTCAAATCAAAACCACAATGAGATCACCTATCTCCAGTGAGAATGGCCTTTATCAAAAAGCCCCCAAACAACAAATGCTGGTGTGGAGGTGGACAGATTGGAACACTCTTACATTGCTGGTGTGACAGCAAATTAGTACAAATCCTGTGGAAAGTAATTTGGAGATAACTCAAAGAGCTAAAAATAGAAATACCATTTGATCCAGCAATCCCACTACTAGGTATCTATCCAAAGAAAAAAAAAGACATTCTATAATAAAGACATCTGCACTTGAATCTTTATAGCAGCACAATTCACAATTGCAAAGATGTGGAAACAACCCAAGTGCCCATCAATACATGAGTGGATTAATAAAATGTGGTATATGTATACCATGGAATACTACTCAACTACAAAAAGCAATGGTGAATTAGCACCTCTTACATTATCCTAGATAGAGCCTGAGCCCATCCGTTGGAGTAAGGTATCACAAGAATGGAAAAACAAGCACCACATGTACTCGCCATCAAATTGGTACTAACTGACCAACACTAAGGTGCTCACATGGAAGTAATATTCACTGGGTACTGATCAGATGGGAGGCGGGGTAGGGGTGCGTAAACTCACAACTAATGGATGCAGAGTGCACTGTATGGGGGAAGGGCATGCTTGTAGCCCTGGCTTGAGTGAGGCAAAGGCATTATATGTAACCAAAATGTTTGTACCCCCATAATGTTCTGAAATTTAAAAAAAGGGACAGAAATTGAATCTGCCTCATAGAGTTGCTGTGGAGATAAAATGAGTTGATATGTGTAAAATATCTGAAGTATTTAGAATGGTGCAAAGTATGTAGTACTCATTATTAGCAATTATTATTTTTATTTTAATCTCATAGTTAAGATACATTTGTCATTTTATAATTCTTGCATAAATCTCGAATTTGAGACCATAGTTTTATGCATATCTAAAAGATATATTGTACAGATCTGCTTATACTGTCATGAATATTTTATAGCATTCCATTGTTATTAATAGAGCACATACTTTATAACCATTAAATACTGCACTATCATTGGCATTCAATGCTGTCTTTGGCACAAAGATCATAGATAAGAAGCATAGCCATAATGACTAGGCTTTTTTAAAAGAATCTGCTATGATCTCAATTTTGTGTCCCCCCAAAATTCATATGTTGAAATCCTAACTCCCAAGACAACAGTATTTAGAGAGGGTGCCTTTGGGAGGTGCTTAGGTTATAAGGACAGAGCCTTCATGACTGGGATTAGTGCCCTTGTAAAAGAGACCTTGGAGAGCTAGCTCACCCCTTTAACCATTTGAGGACACAGTGAAAAGGTATCATATATGAGCTAGGAAGTAGATACTCACCAGAAACCTAATCTGCTGATACCTTGACTTCTAGCAGACTTCCCTAGCTTCCAGAACTGTGAGAAATAAATTCTGTTGTTTATGAGCTCCTCAGTTTATGGCATTTTGTTATAACAGTCTGAATGGACTAAGACGGAAAGGATAAGATTTCAGGTACACATAGCTGAGATGTGTGTGTGTGTGTATGTGTGTGTGTATATATATATATATCTGAAAAATATATTCATGATTATATGAAGATTTTATTTTAAAAAAGGAGGAAAACAAAAAACCAAACCCCAGTAGTTACTGTTGATATATGCCTGGGAGTATTTTTTTTAATTTCAAAATATTACAGGGGTACAAATGTTTTTGGTTACATGGATTGCTTTTGTTATACTTGAGTCAGGGTTATTAAGTGTGCACACCACCCAGATAGTGTTCATTGTACCCATAAGGTAGGTTTTTGCTTCTCCCCTCCTTCCCCTCTCCCTTGCTTGATTTGCAATGACTTTTACTTCTGTGCCAATAGGTGAGTTCCAAATTGGAGAGTAAATGTAGTGTTTGTTTTTCCATTCTTTAGATACTTCACTTAGGATAACGGTCTTCAGTTCCATCCAAATTGTTGCAAAAGGCCTTAATTCAACCTTCTTCATGGCTGAATAGTATTCCACAGTACACATAAATCACATTTTGTTAATCTACTCATGAATCGATAGGCACCTGGGTTGATTCCACATCTTTGTAACTGTGAATTGTGCTGCAATAAACATTTGAGTGCAGGTGTGTTTTTGATAAAATGACTTATTTTTCTTTGGGAAAATATATAGTAGTGGGATTGCTGGATCCAATTGTAGGTCTCCTTTTAGTTCTTTGAAGAACCTCCATACTGTTTTTCACAGTGGTTGTACTGATTAGCAGTTCTACCCACAATGTATAAGCATTCCTTTCTCTCTGCATCTGTGACAGCATTATATTTTTGACTTTTTAATAAAAGCCATTCTAACAAGGATAAGGTGATATCTCATTGTGGTTTTAATTTGCATTTCCCTTATTAGTGACATTAAGCATTTTTTTCATATATTTATTGGCTATTTGTCTGTCTTTTGAAAAACTTGTTCATGTCTTTTGCCCAGTTTTTAATGGGGTTTCTTATTTTCTCCTTGCTGATTTGCTTGAGTTCTTTGTAGATTCTGGTTATTGGCTCTTTATCAGATATATAACTTGTGAATATTTTCTGCCATTCTGTAGGTTGTCTGTTCTGTTCATTATTTCCTTAGCTGTGCAGAAGCTTTTTAATTTAATCAAGTCCCATTTATTTTTTATTATTGATATGATTGCCTTTGGAGTCTACTTCATAAATTCTTTGCCTAGGCCAATACCTAGAAGAGTTTTTCAAACATTTTATTCTAGAATTCTTATGGTTTCATGCCTTACATTTAGGCCTTTTGTCCATATTGAATAAATTTCGTGAGTGGTGAGGTATGGATCCCTTTTCATTCTTCTACATGTGGCTATCCAATTTTCCCAGCACCCTTTATTGAATAGGGCTTCTTTTCCCCAGTGTATGTTGTTGTTTGCTTTGTCCAAGATCAGTTGGCTGTATGTGGATGGTTTTATATCTGTGTTCTCTGTTCTATTCCATTGGTCTATGTCTCTATTTTTGTGCCAATACCATGCTGTTTTGGTTGCTATAGCCTTGTAGTATAGTTTGAAGTCTGGTAATGTGATGCCTCCAGATTTGTTCTTTTTGCTTAAGATTGCTTTGGCTGTTTGGGCTCTTATCTGGTTCCAAACGAAGCACAGAATTATTTTTTCTAGATTTGTGAAATATGATGTTGGTATTTTGATGGGGACTGCATTGAATCTGTAAATCACTTTGGGTAGTATGGATATTTTAACAATCTTGATTCTAGTGATCCATGAACATGATATGTTTTTCCATTCGTTTGTGTCATCTACAATTTCTTTCCTCAATGTTTTGTAGTACTCTTTGTAGAGATCTTTCACCTCTTTGATTAAGTATATTCCTAGATATTTTATTTTCTTTGTGGCTATTGTAAATGGTATTAAGTCTTTGATTTGACTCTAGATTGACTGTTATTGGTGTATAGGAATGCTACTGATTCGTGTGCATTGATTTTGTAATCTGAGACTTTGCTGAATTTATTTATCAATTCCAGGAATCTCTTGGTGTGGAGTCTTTGTGGTTTTCTAGATATAAGACCATATCATCAGTAAAAAGCAATGGTTAACCTCCTCTTTCCTGATTTGCATAACTTTTATTTCTTTCTTTTGCCTGATTGCTATGCTAGGATTTCCAGCACTATGTTGAATAGAAGTGGTGACAGTGGGCACCCTTAACTTGGTCCAGTTCTTAATGGGGATGCTTTCAACTCTTCCTCATTAAGTATGATGTTTGTTGTGGATTTGTCATATATGGCTTTAGAATCTTGAGATATGTTCCTTCTATGCTTAGTTTATTGAGAGATTTTATCATGAAAGGGTGCTGAATTTTGTTGAATGCTTTTTCTGCATCTATTGAGAGATCACATGGCCTTTGTTTTTTCTTCTGTTTATGTGGTGAATCACATTTATTGATTTACATATGTTGAACCATCCTTGCATCCCTGGGATGAAGCCCATTTGGCCGTGGTGGGTTATTTTTTTTTGATAGTGCTTTTGAATTCGGTTTGCTAGTATTTTCTTGAGGATTTTTGCATCTGTGCAAATCTATCATGTGGGATATTGGTATGTAGCTTTCTTTTTCTGTTGTGTCCTTTCCTGGCTTTGGTATCAAGGTGATATTGGCTTCATAGAATGAGTTTGGGAGGATTCCTTTCTTCTCAATGTTAGGGAATAATTTCTGCAGTATGGGTTCCAGCTCTTCTTTGTAGGTCTGGTAAAATTCTGTGAATCCATCTGCTCCAGGGCTTTTTTGTTGTTGTTGTTGGAAGCTTTTTTATTATTGCATAAATTTTGTTGCTTGTTATTGGTCTGTTCTAGAGTTCTATTTTTTCCTGATTGAATATTGGGAGGTTGTGCGTTTCCATGAAGTTCTCCATTTCCTCTACATTTTCAATTATATGTGTGTAGATTTCATTGTAATCACAGATGTTATTTTGTATTTCTGTGCTATTAGTTGTAATATTTCCTTTTTCATTTTTTTATTGAGCTTATTTGGGTCCTGTCTCTTCTATTCCTGGTTAATCTAGCAAGAGGTCTATCAATTTTGTTTATCTTTTCAAACAACCAACTTTTTATTTCCTTGATCCTTTGTATTGTTTTTCATTTCATTTATTTCTTCTCTGACCTTAGTTATTTCTTTTCTTCTGCTGGCTTTGGTCTTAGATTGCTCTTCCTTTTCTAGTTCCTTGAGACATATAATTAGATTGCTGATTTGTGTTCTTTCTGTCTTTTTGATGTAGGCATTTAAGCCTATGAATTTTCCTCTCTAGACTGCTTTTGCTGAATCCCACAGATTTTGATAGCTTGTGTCCCGTTTGTTGTTCAGCCCTTTGTTGTTCAGTTCAAGGAATCTTTTGATTTCCATCTTAATTTTATTATTGACCCAATAGTAGCAGTTTAGTAGCAGGTTTTTTGATTTCCATGTCTTTGTGTAGAATTGAGTGTTTCTCTTGGAGTTGATTTCTAGTTTTATTCCACTGTGGTCTGAGAAGATACCTGGTATGATTTCTGTTTTTTTGAATTTATTGAGACATGTTTTATGGCCTAAGATATTATCAGTTTTGGAGACTCTTCCATGTACTGTTGAAAAGAATGTATATTTAGCAGTTTGAGGGTAAAATGTTCTGTAAATGTTAAGCACATTTGTTGGAGAGTATCATTTACGTCCAGTGTTTCTTTCTTCATTTTTTGCTTGAATGATCTTTCCAGTTCTGACAGTGGAGTGTTGAAGTCCCTGGCAATTACAATGTTGCTGTTTATCTCTTTGCTCAGATCTAGTAGGGTTTGCTTTATGAATCTGGGCACTCCTGTGTTAGGTGCATAAATATTTAGGATTGCTGTGTTTTTTTGTTGAATTGATACCTTTACCAGTATATAATGACCATCTTTGTCTTTCTCTACTATTGTTGATTTAAAGTCAATTTTATCTGACATGAAAATGGCTACACCTGCTTTCTTTTGGTTTCTATTTGCATGGAATATTTTTTTCTATCCCTTCATCTTGAGTCTGTATCAATGCAATGCTTGTGGGTTAGATGTGTTTCCTGGAGACAGCATACTCGGGTTGCATTTTATCATCCATGCGGCTAGCCTGTGTCTCTTGAGAGGGGCATTGAGATCATTTTCTTTGATTGATAGAATTGATATGTTGGACGCTGTTCTGTTCATCCTGTTGGGAGTACCCTATTGCTTTGTTTTACCTCTTGTGCTATTGTTTCATATGAGCTCAGAGCTTAGCTTTGTGTGGTTTTATACTGGTAGATGTCTATTGTGCTGATGTGTGTATAAGGCCATTCTGAGTATCTCCTGCAGGACAGGTCTGGTCTTGACAAATCCTTTCAGTGTTTGCTTGTCTGGAAAAGTCTTTTATTTTTCCTTCATATATGAAACTTAATTTTGCAGGATATAAAACTCCAGGCTGACAGTTGTTCTGTTTAAGAAGACTGAAGATGGGGCCCCAATTCCTTCTGGCTTGTAAGGTCTCAGTTGAGAAGTCTGGAGTTAGCCTGATGGGTTTTCCTTTGTAAGTTACCTGATGTTTTTGCCTCACTGCTTGCAGGAGTTCCTCCTTCATGTTGACTTTGGCCAGTCTGATGACTATGTGTCTTGGCAATTGCTTCTTTGCAATGAATCTCCCAGGTGTTTCCTGAGCTTCTCGTACCTGGATGTCTAAATCTCTAGCAAGACCAGGGAAGTTTTCCTCAGTTATTCCCTCCAATAATTCCAGCCCTTGTGTGTTTTCTTCTTCACCCTCAGGGATGCCTATGATTCTTATGTTTGGCTATTTTACATAATCCCCTATTTTTTGCAGGCTTTGTTCCTTCTTCTTAATTCTCTGTTCTTTATTTTTTGACCGAGTTAATTTGTACAAGTTGTATTCAAGCTCTGATTCTTTATTCTGCCTGGTCTAGTCTATTCTTAAAACTTTCCACTGTGTTTTTTATTTCCTTAAATGAATTTTTCATTGCCAGAAGTTCTATGTGTTTTTTTTTTTAATACATTGATTTCTTTAGTGAATTCTTCATTCGTTTCCTGAATTATTCTTCTGGTTTCTTTGAATTGGTTTTCCATTTTCTCTTGGATGTCATTGAGCTTCCTTACAACCCATATTTGGAATTATTTATCTGTCATTTCAATATTTTCATTTTGGTTGGTATCCATTGCTAGAGAGTTGGTGTTCCCTTTTGGGGGTGTCCTTTCTCTCTAATTTTCCATACTTCTGGAGTTCTTTTGCTGATTCCTTCTCATCTGGGGCAACTGTCACTTCTGATTTTTGGATTTTCTTTTGTTTAGATGGGGCTTTTGTTTCTCTCCTCACTTGTAAAGGAGTGTCTGTAGCATATGTTTGGTAAGAACCTTTGGCTTACTTGTGGGTGCTTTGAGGGTGATCTAGTTCTGGTTGGATGCCTTGGTTATAGATATCCTTAGTGTGGTGGTTTTCTCAGTTGCTAGTTGTTTGTAGTCTGTAGCTGTGGTGAGGTATGTGTGTGGGCACTTTCCTTGTCTGTCTTTGATGAGGGATGATGGAGGTCTTTGAAATCCTTTCTCTTTCCTCAGCCTGGTGGTTTTCTTAACAGTGTGAATTGTATTTACACACCCAGTCTAATCTCTGAGGCAGTAGGTGGTGCTTATGGGTAAGAATCAACCACACTCTGTATGGCAATGCTGTAAAGGGATGCGCCAATTGACCTCCCTGTCAGTAGGTGGTACTTGTTGGATGGAACAAGCTTTAATGTTGTTTTTGGGACCTATGAGCGGCTCTAGCCTCTCAGCAGAAGCAATCAAATGCTCCATGTGATGGGTGGGGCCCTGGAACTTCCAGGTGAGTCCTTATTCTCTGCCACAGTGGAGGTATGTGAGGCATGAGGCTGGGAGGGGCTGGGTTGGGTGAGCCTGCCTTTAGGCTCCATAAAAGCTTGTAGGTTATCTGTTTTGGCAGGGGTGAAAGGTCTGCTCCCAGCTTCTGGGGTAAGCCATCAGGGAGGGGCGTAAGTGAGAAAGTCTGCTTGTGGAGGTGGGGCTGTCTAAGATTCACAGTCTGACTGTTAGGAGTGGGTTTCTCTCTTCTCCCCTGTTGCCTGCTCTGCAGTCTCCCTCCTGTGTTTGCTAGCAGGCAGGAGCTCAAACTATCTGAGTTCCTCCGCGATGGCTCTGTGGGCTGGGAGCTTCCCTGTCCAGGATCCTGCCCTGGACTGAGAGCATTGTCTTCCTGTGAGGGGAGGTGTGCTCCACAAGTGTGTTATGGCTAGAATCTACACTGTGCTCTCTTTTCTGTTCTGCCCACATGGGCTCCCTCACCTCCCAAGATTAGTTCACAAATCTCCCTTCCTTGTCCCTAAGCAACATGGTTGAGTCCTAAAGATTGGGATCTGGCCTGTGGGCCTGTCCCCAGGTCCCTGAAGATCAATCCCTGACTGTGCCAGGGAGAAGCATGTTGGTCCCCCGTTGTCTATGGGGTACTCAAGCAGGTTTGATGTCCCTCTGCTTCGGGGTATGCCCTGTTCTGATGGAACAGCTGAGCAGGCAGCACTGGGGAGTGCCAGTGAGCAGAGAGCTCACTGTCTGAGCACCCCTTAGTCCTTGCAGTTCTTTAAGAGAAAAGGTTGAGCCCCACTCTCTGTGGAAGCCCTGGTGTGGTGTATGCATCAAGAGGGCGAAGCAGCAGCTCCTGAGAGCCCTGGCTTAATCATCTCTCTCGCAGCCACGGGAGAGGGGAGGGGAGGAAAAGAGTCTGGATGGAGAAAAGCTAGCACTCTGGTCATTTCTGTCCCTCTTTCCGGAAGGCAGCCTGCCCGGAATGTCTGGGCTCTGGGGTCATGTAGATCCCCTGGGACCCACCGGCCCCCTGTGGCTCCCACAATCTGGGCTGAAGTTGGGAAATATTTGTGTGGGAATGAGCAAGACGAAAACTGAGGGACTGAAACTCCTGGGGGAGACAAAGGCACATGGTGGGTGGAGAAGCAATATGGTGCCTGCTGTCTTGGCTCAGGTCTGTGGTGATGGGAAGTGCCCCAGGGGGGCTGGCAGGCAGATACTTTGTGCTCATGAAGCTTCCAGTTCACTGGCAGCAGCAGGTTTTGGGCTTGTGAAGGTAGAAAGGCTCTCCAGCAGCTCAGGAGACCGCTGACTGCCAGAGATGTGAGGGAGGGAGAAACAAACCACTCTACCTACCCTTTTCGCTGGACTCTAAGCCTCTTGTGGGTTTACCTCTGCCGATATCTTGCTCCTTGTTCTGTTCTGCAACTTCTTCCCGTGGAATCTCTTGTAGGTTCTGGCAGTTTTCCCTCGGAATTACACCCAATCTATGATTGTTTGTTTGTTTCCTTTTCATCTACAACTTTTCCTTTCTGAGATGGTCTGGCAGCTGTTGTCTCTGGTCAGCCATCTTCAGCTGATATTAATACATTAAAGTAACTGAAGTTGCTCTAGCAATAAATTTTATACTTTTTTAGATCCTAAATAGATTTCTACCTTCTCTGTATTCCCTGTTGATTTCAATGGAATGTTGAAATGCAAAGAAACACAAAGACAGTGTTGAACAAGAATATTGCTATCACGTGAGAATGTTTCAGTGATATATTCTTTTTGATGCATTAGTTTGTCTTTGCTTATCTGGGTTTTATAATTTAGATTTATTTTTTGCTTAATTGTTCATAGGTATAGATTTTTTTTTTTTTTTACTAAATCTTGAATTTCCTACATAAGAAAATTTTGTGAAAATGATGTATTATAAAAACTTTAAAAATATTTTCATAGTTTCTTTTAGAAACAAATATAAAGATCACTACACTTTTATATTTTAGTTCCAAGTCTTCACTTCAGCTAAAATGGCAATTGTCCTAGGGACCATTTCTTTAATCAGTGTATGTTTTATTCTGCTTTTCAGGACGAGGGTTCTGATCAAACAGGAAAGGAGAAAGCAAAAGGTAAAGAAAATCTATGTATTTTTTGTGTTAGCCTTATGAGAACAGTGATCTTCTGATGCATTTTTCCACCATTAATAAATTCACCTAAGTGAAACTGGAGGACCATCTTCCTTTAGTTTTCTCTATCCTTGTTGATAGTTTGATTAGCCACCTGTTTTGCTCAGGCAGAAACTTTAAGATAATTGTTGATGCTTTCTTTTTAATTCCTAAATCTGACCACTACTTACTACCTGAACTATCAGCACTATAATTTAAATAATCATTTATCACCTAGAGTACTGTAATGGTTTCATAACCTATGTCCTACTTCCATTTATTTTGTCTTTTTAAAAAAATTACACTAATTGTGTTACGTAGGAAAGTTGAGCATTTATATATCTTACAACTGAGCAGTATACATCTGAGAGAAAATCTTGTACATGTGCACTTGAGATATGTATAAGATTGTTTGGGTCATCATTATGGCTAAAATATTAATAGCAAACACAGAAGGAGAAAGAAGAAAAAGGGCAGGAGGGAGGGAGGGAACCACCCAAACATCCACTAGCAGTAGAATGGTTAAATAAATTGTGGCATATCCAAGTAATGGTAGAGCATTGAAAATTTTTCAACTGCATATAATTAGTATGGATGAATTAGTGTGGTGATAAAGGCTAACTCCCTTTGCAGGCAGTCTTTGTACTGTTCTTCCTTATTTCTAGAACTTTATGTTCATAGCCTCTTTGATTAACTGTGATTGATCCATCTATCTTAGAAATCATTTCCTAAGAAACTTTTCCTGTCCTCTTACCCTCGCTCTGTCCACCCTTCCCCCAAACTATAATTTACATACCCTTCCTGAGGATTATATACCATCTCCTGTTACACTCACTTGTAATTATTTATATCATTCTCCCTCATTATGGTCTTATCCATCACAAAGTACGTGCCTTAAGAAATAACATCTTCTTAATTCCAAGGCACCGTTAGTTATAAGATCTAGTATTGACTTAGTCATTTTATTCAAGGGAGAAAATATTTACATCTGAAGGTCATGTTATTTCATTGCTGAGCCATAGTGTGATTTTTTGAAAGAAATTTTAGTCCAATTTAGGGTCGCAGATCACTTAAATGAAATCTGAACAGATGCCTTTTATCTATGATATATTTGCATAATAAAAGTACATTTTTGCTTGATAGCTGGCAAGTCTCTTGTAGTTCTTACGGATTTTTTACAATCTTAAAAAGTCAATTGTAATTAACAGTATTCAGAAATGTTAATGTGAAAGAGCCTCATCCTCTTGAAAATATAATATGTAACCTCTTGGAAATTTGACCTCTTGCATTGCATTTTTGCCATCTTGGACTTTTCTCACTTTTGACATCTCACATTTATAATCACACTTATGGCATAGTATTATGAGCTATTTAATGGAGGAAGAGAAGATTTTTTTCACAATTTGTTAGTGTCTGGCACATAATACTTCAGTAAATAAATATTTAATAAATGCCTTTGAACTTGGTAAACTAAGAATGTAATCTGAAAGAAAAAAATGAAGATAAGGAAGAATAATGACTGGTCAGATATCCAGGAGGAAAATAATGGAATGAAGAGTGATAATTATGTACAAGTCTGGTTTAAAAAAATGAACAGGCATCTAGGCATCATGGAGGGGTAACAAAGCAAATTAAGTTAGCTTTGGTTGCAGATAAGTTCTCACATAGCACTCTTTTTTCCTCTATTCATTTCAGTTGACTTTTAATAGCACTCAGCGGTACATATCTTTAAGGCTTTCAGTATCTTCAGGATAGCATACTTTGTAGGAAACAAGGTTTTAGCTTGTCATATTGTTCTGTTTTCAGATTTTTAACTTTCTATATACTGATAATTTTTAATCTTTTGGTTCCTTGGAATAGCTTTTTAAAGTTCTATTTTAAAGGTATTGTTTAACAAAACATAAAAGGCTGTGAAATTGAGAGTCTTTAGGTAAACTACAAGTTATAATTGATTTTATTTGTAAACATATAAAGGTGGTGTCACGAAATGTAAAAATATCAAGTCAGTGATTTAATAGCATTGTTACTTTTTATTATTTATGATTCTGCCTAAACCACATGGTTGCTGCATTAATTATTTTTGATTTTTAATTATTTTAGGAATATTTTGAAAAGAACAGGTTAAAATCAAAAAGGGAATTACTGGGAGTTTCATCCCCTGTCAAAAATTCCACCATCAGTTTAGACCTTCTTAACCTATATATGGTAAATCAGATATCTTGCAAGAAGGAAACACATGGTAAGTCTTTCCAATAGCATTTTGTTTTGACTTTGATGTGATCGTAGTAACATTTAGCTTTCGGATTAGTTTATGATATTAGAACTTAGAGTATGTGGAAAATTTAAAACCTTGTTACTCTCTTAAATTAGAAACTTAGTTTATAATTTGCTTATAAATCCTTAGTTGCTTAATCCATTTATTTCTATTTTTAGGTTGTGTATGTGTTATATAAAATTTATTAGGTATGGTTAAAATTATTGTAGTGTAGTTAGATTACATATTTTTATCTGGGCAGATAGTTACCAAAATTTAACTATAGAGCAGGGAATAAATTTTAATAAATGTCAATAAATTACTTTTACTACTTAGAGAGTTTGTTTGAAAAGAAGAGCTGAAAAGATTTTTGCCTCAAGGACTAGTTTCCTATCTTATAATTTGAATATACTTCTTACATATTCCTGGGATGTTAATTATAGTAGTCTAATACTTCAAAATAAAGTCCATTTTGTCTTCAGTTTGATTCCTCAAATAAATAAAAAGTTTTTTGAGAGTTTTTTAATCCTCTTTCAAGGGAACTTGTGTCTGATATTTAATTTTTAAAACAAGTCTGAAAATGAGAGCTTAAAAGTCAGACAATTCATCAAGGAGGGGAAGAAATTGATCATAGTATTGTTAGTATTTTCTCATTTCCTTTCTCTGTCATTTTTTCATTCTCCTTCCACAGATGACAATTTGTAAAAGTAAATTTACTTATACTTTAGAAAAAATAAATACATTATTCATGGACTTTTGGAATAAAACCTATCATTGTAAATCTGTCTGCTGTATTTACCTTTATTTATTCCTGTATGTAGGAGAGAAAAAAAATGTGTTTTCCTCACCCATCGCTAGGTTTATGGCTGAGGCCCCAATAACAAAAGACAGATAAATAAGAGAAAAACGTACAGATTTATTTAATAAGTTTTATGTGATATGAGAGCCTTTATAAGGAATTGAAAACTCAAAGAAATGGATAAACCTATGTATTTTTGTGCTAGGTTTGATGAAGAAGTTTATAGCCATGGAGAAGTATGATAGGATAAAAAAAAGAATGATCTGGTCATGGTGAATTATTTTTTTGATGTGCTGCTGAATTCTATTTGCTAAAATTTTGTTGAGGATTTTTGCATCTATATTCATGAAGGATATTGGTCTGTAGTTTTCTTTTTTTGTTGTCTCCTTTCCTGGCTTTGGTATCAAGGTGATATTGGCTTCGTAGAATGAGTTAGGAAGGATGCCATCTTTCTCAATATTCTGGAATCATTTCTGGAGTATAGGTGTGAGTTCATCTTTGAATGTTTGGTAAAACTCTGGGGTGTAGCCATCTGGTCCGGGGCTTTTATGTTTTGGGAGGTTTTAGATTGCTGCTCCAATTTCTGAGCTTGAAATTGGTCTATTCAGACATTCTGTTACCTCTTGGGTGAACTTAGGGAGGTTGTATGTTTCCAGGAATTTGTCCCTATCAAAATCCCATTATCATTCTTCACAGATCTGGAAAAAATAATTCTACGCTTTGTATGGAACCAGAAAAGACCTCGTATAGCCAAA
>NW_012137191.1:8466830-8530226 GCF_000956105.1 Propithecus coquereli | reverse complement strand
CTAAAGGGAGGGAAGGGCATGCCTTTGGGTGAGGCAAAGACATAAAGTGTAACTACAATGTTTGCACCCTCACAAAACCCTGGAATAATAAATAAATAAAAAAAAAAGAATGATCTTATCGTAATGAACTGAGGGGAACTTAGCAAAGTTTCTTTGTTCAGATCTTCTTTGTGGCCCTGTGTCTTTAGAGATAGGGACATACCTTCTCTCCGGATATAAGGAAGGCACCTCTCAAGGGTTTTATGACCTGCTTTAGGCGAAAGTCAGAAAAATCCTTTCTAAGTTTTATGGCCTGCTGCACAAGAGAAGGGAGGAAGGTGAGAGTGATATTCCTGCTTCTGCATTTTCTCAAAGGCCAATACTCCATATTTTGGAGTAATGTGTCCTGAACCCCATCACTTTCTCCCTCACTTTCTTTTCATTCATTCAACATATATTTATTGAGTACCTATCATAAATTCTGTATTGGGTGCTGGGGATAAACTAGAACGCAAGCCTTTGTTAGTCAGGACTCATGGTAGCAAATGACAGAAATTCAAAACAGAGATATTTATTTAACTAAAAGGAAGGATGATGGTGCAATGGGCCTCTGAGACGATTTGAATCAGGAACTTGAATACTACCATGATTCTTTGTTACTTCAGATGTTAGCTTTCTTCTCTCAGACTATATTCATCATTGAGGCTCAAAACATTGCCTTAAGAAATGAATATTGCTCATCTCTCCTAGATTTGTCACCAGGGAAAGATTGCGAATAGTTTCTCTGGTTCCAAATTTTTAAAATTCTATTGGAAGGTTGTTGCCTTGTGCTACTCGTGCCAGGTCTCAGCAGTGGAAATATTTCACTTATAACCAGAGGGATGGGATACTATTATTTGTTCATCTTTGGTCAGATGGCTACCCCTACACCAATTATTTTGTCCAGAGAAGCAGGGTTTTATCAGAACATAGAAAATACTCGTTAGAACTGTGTATGTAGTTGGAGTGGGTATTAAAAACATTTCTCAGAAAAGAAAAGTAAGTAAAAGTACTCAACAGACAAAATAGTGATGTATTTTATAAAGAGTGACCAGGCTTCTGCCCCTATAAAGTTTAAAATCTAATGTGGGAGCCGGGCGCGGTGGCTCACGCCTGTAATCCTAGCTCTCTGGGAGGCGGAGGCAGGTGGATTGTTTGAGCTCAGGAGTTCGAAACCAGCCTGAGCAAGAGCGAGACCCCGTCTCTACTAAAAATAGAAAGAAATTAATCGGACAACTAAAAATATATAGAAAAAATTAGCCGGGCATGGTGGCGCATGCCTGTAGTCCCAGCTACTCGGGAGGCTGAGGCAGAAGGATCGCTTGAGCCCAGGAGTGTGAGGTTGCTGTGAGCTAGGCTGACACCACGGCACTCACTCTAGCCTGGGCAACAGAGTGAGACTCTGTCTCAAAAAAAAAAAAAAAAATCTAATGTGGGAGATAGTGTTAATCAAGTACAATAAAGAGTAGAAAGTGCTATAATAGAGAAAATATGTGGTGCTACAGGGAAATCTTGGAGGAAGAAAAAAGTAGAACTAAATTAGTAGGGCCCCTTTCATGAGGGGTATATAATATGATGAAGAAAAAGATATTTTTAATTACCTGTGATAGTTGTTAGTACCAAAATGATTTTTTTCTAGTATTTACAGAATATAAATGTTTCAGTAAAATTTCTTAGATGCACACTTATTTAATGAACAGGATATATCAAATAATACTTTAGAAAGATTTATTATTTTTAAATTATAATTATATATATTTTATTACAGAAACTGTGAGAAAACCAGTCCATGTGAATATGAATAGAGACATAAAAATGCCCTTAAGAAATTATGATTTAGAACTTCCAATGTCGCCTCACTGTGTACCTTCTCAGCTCTGCCTTGATGATACAGAAAACAAGTAGGTTTTAGCTAGGATTCATGTTATTATGTATTTAAACTGGTTATTATCAATACTTTTATTCACTGGAACATGTACAAGGGCTTACCTTCTAGCTCCAGTTTTTGTTTGTTTGGCTAGCAGTATTATAAAACTATTAAGACCTTTATCAAATGACCTAGGTGTTTCGTACACATAGTTTGACTTTACATATCATTAAAATGTCTATCTCTAGTATTAATATAATTTTTATAAAACTTGGTAATATGCTGGAATGATTTACTTAGAGTTCTGTTTCCATGTGCTTGTGTAGAACAGTATGAATTTTAAATACATAAAAAAGATAATTGTATTGCTATTTATATTTTTAACCTTAAAATTTTCTTTTCATTAGTATAAACTATCAAAGAGTAGGTAGCAAGGAAGAACTTGGCCCAGTTCAGGTGAGTTTTTAAAAATTTCTTTTAACAGTTGTGACATGTCACTGAATGATCTAAATTTCTAAATATTGGGGAAAATTAGTTATCCTCTGAAAAAATTTTTAGTCTCTAAAATCATTCTTTTAAAAGCTTTTCAGTATAGAAAACCTATACCATGAGAATATTTTAATTGCCTATGTGTACAACATTTGATTCTGCTTGTTACTGATGAGCTGCAGAGGACAGTTCACTTAAGGTTCACATGGCTATTGAGCATTTCATATCTTCAAACGTAGTGACAAGATTGTTTTATATCAAATTGTGATGTCCAGTCCTCACATTGATCTCAAGATACTTTCTCTTTCAAAAAATAGCAAATAACTTTTTTAGCAAATAAAATTTTTAATCAATTAGAAAATAACATAGATTGTTATTAAAGCTTGAAATTTTGATTAACATCCAACGCCATATTATTAACTGTTTCTTTCCTTTGAATTGCCAGAGTTAAACTAGATGAGAAGGATAATGGCGATGATACTAAAATCCCTTGGAAATCCTGTGACCTGAATTGTGGGTTAATGAAACTCAGATTTCCTGTCAATGCAAGATGGATTATTGAAATGGAGCATGAGGGTGGAGGGGAGCAGGAGTGGAAAAGGCAGTGGGAAGGGGGCTCCTAAGTGTAGTCTTCATTGATAATCTCCCTCATTTTAGGCAGTTCTGCCAGTTCTAATGGCTTGCCTTTCCTTAGGACTTTTTCTTTTGCAACTCATGCCCTTTTCACTTATTTTAATTTCACTATTGTGACTTTCTTCTTGTCTAGTTTATATATTTTGGCAATGTAAGTGATTTTGTCTTTTTTCTTATAGTCGTCACAAGTCATGGACTCATGTAGTATGTTTGAACCTCAGTTCAGCAGAGTAGAAAACTGCAGTTTCACTCCACCATCTTTTGCAGCAGAATTATCTTCATCTTCTAGCAGACATATTCCAAAACTAAATTTAACTCCCAGAATAGCACCCAGTGCTCAGAGAGTTGCATATGAAAAAAAGCAGAATGAGCAGGTACCTTTGAATCACTAGTTCTTAGCATTTTGTATCATTGTATTTTCATGATATAATCTTTATTCTCTTCTTATAGATTTAAAATATATAAGTTATAAATTACTATAGCTATAGCCAAATTAGGAAATAAATTAAGGATAATTCCTCTTAGGTCAAAAACTTAATTCTCTGCCCTGTAGAAGATTATGAATCCCCAAACTGGAATGTTCTTTAAAAAATCTTGGAAATTATCATTCTCTTAGAAAATTATTGATAGTAAAATTGAAAATAGTTCAGTGTGTTATATAGTAATTGATGTTTATAATTCCTATAAATGACTAGCTGGTGATGTCATGGTGACCCAATATTCATGATATGGGAAATGTCCAATAAATAGCAAAATATGGTCTCAGTGATGTCAAAGTAGTCTCTTAAAGTATGAATTGTGATGGCTTGATTCTTTTTTTGGTTTGAAAGAGTACAACTGTTTATATGCATTTTAATTAACCCTATACAAATATATAGAGCTATGTGGTGCTAAGATGTTCAATCATTGTGTGCTCTAAATTTGAAAATATAAAAATATAGAAATGTTAAAATTCTGAAATTTATCTGTCATAGAACATACCAGGAAATGATCTTCTAAATTTATATACAGTTTAAAAAACAAAGTTATTTAAGATTACTATAATAATGTCTAATGGTAATAAGGAAAATGGTTATATAAACACTGTATCTTCATACCAAGAATATTTAGATTTGAATTTCGCCCATTTTTAGCATGCAGTGGTTTTATGCCATGTTTATATATGTATTATTTATGAATTGATTTATAATCTATTGTTTATAAGTTATATTGCAGTTATGTATTATAGTATGTCATAGTAATATATACTATAATATATAGTCATATATAATTCAATTTTATTGAAGTGTTAAAGTATGTTTTACTATTTCTCAGAGAAGATAAAATGAAGTATTATATTCCAATGATATGTGCTATCCTTATTAATGTAAAGGTCCAATGATTTTTAATGATGCAATAAAAGACATTTAGTTACCCATTTAATTTATTTTATAGGTCAAAACCTTGTATTCTATATGAATTTATTACTCTTCTTTGCTCTATTAAATAGTTTGTGGGATAGACAGTAGAACACTATGTAATCTCTACTTAAACAATCACTTTCTTGGCTCTACATACTATATACTGCAGGTTAGTGATTAACTCCAGAGAGGTAAATGTTAAACTTAATATGGTACAAGATTGAAAAGAGAGGCTAATGTCTTTCTCCAATCATAGTGTCACATTGTAAAGTATTAATATTAGGGAAGTATTTAATAGCTTATTTGGAGGGATTTCAAGAAAAGTGAGAAGAATTTAAATGAAATTATAGAATACAAAAGAAAATGAGTTAAAAAAGTGGGTTAGAAGAAAAAGTGGGTTGGGGCTTTGTAACAGAGAGAATGGCCTGAAAAAGAGGGTAAAAATGTTTTCTGTCTTTTTAAAACCTCCCCCACTCTTTTTGGGAATTGAAACCTGCATCCCCATCTCAGGCCAGTGGTTGGAGGGGCAGGGGAATGTCCTTTGTTCTTTGTACTGTAAGAGATGTCTCAATGAAATTGTCCAGGGGGAGAGGAGGTCTGGTGGGTTGAGGTCGTGAGATTGTCTTCCCTGGAGATGGGGCGATCACTAGGGTGATCACATGACAGCAATACTGTCCAGGGATTAGGAGGATTTGGAGGGGGGTAAATCCACAACTAAAGGACATGGGGAGCATTGTAGCAGGGAAGGGCATGCCTTTAACCCGCACTTGGGGGAGGCAAAGACATAAAGTGTAACCATAATGTTTGTACCCTCATAATACCCTGAAATAGAAATAAAAAAACAAATTAAAAAAAATTTTATATTAAAGCAAGTTATAGTTTAAAAAAAAAAAAAGAATCATTAGCTGTACTTTAACAATAGCTTGAAGCTGAAAACCCTCTTTAAAAGCTCTGTGTTTCTGCTTATGTAGAGGACAGTGGTACTTTTAAGATGGGAGTCTGTCATTCCCCTCATTTGCTGGCAAATTAATAAATTCCTCTTTCCTTTTCCTCAACCACTTGTCCTCGTTCTTCTGCTGTGGCCTAAGAGACAAGTGCCAAGCTTTCAGTAACAGCTTCTTGGTCCCTAGTATGGTATTGAGCCAACATATAATATTATATCCTCTTCTCTCTTCATTTGTTTGTTTGTTTCTTACTTCAAGGGATGACTTGGTCTCTGCATGTCTGTCACTGTTTCTCTGACACTGAGATACATTAGTTAGCTGAGACATTAGTATTAGCTCTCTCTGATTTTCGTCTTCCGCGTCCCCCCCAAACTTTCAGTGTCTCTTTTTACTCTTTTTTTCTGACTATTCTGTCATGGATCGTGTTGAGACTCCTCATTTCTATGTTTCATGGATTATAAATCAAATATATAAATTATTGTTGGATAGTTTGATATTAGGCCAATATATAAGTAATTTACATTTATATGGTATCTTCCACATTAACAAATGGATTATCTAATCTGCTTTTTACAACAGTCTTCACATACTATCCCTATTTTGAATGAAATGATATTAATATTCAGAAAAATTAAAGTAGCAGTCTTCCATTTACTCAGTAAATGGAGTAACTGAGATAAGTACAACTGTTTCTTTGGGACAAGCTATTATTTTCTGTCAGAGAAATTTAACTTTTAGTTACTCAAGATCCTGGTTGCTGGGTGTTTTTTAAAAATTTTTTAATTTTTTTTTTTTTTAACTCTGAGAAAGTGGTTAGTTCACCATAATATCAACTATATTAATAGGCATTCAAATATTAATATTGTTTTCATTGTTAGAAAAATATTTTGTTTTCAATAAAGACTAAAATTACTTTCTTTTAGACTAAAAAATCCATTTTTTGAATATGTGATGTAGTTCACTTAAATAACATTTTATGCTAAATAATTTAAATTGTAAGTGTGTTCATTATCTATTTTAACAGTTTCTTTAATCTTTCTTTCAGCTCAGTCATGTTAACCGTTCTGATTCCTTGGTTTCCAAATTGAGTGAGAGTCAGGATATTTTCAGTCCATCTTATAAAACAGCACAATTTGGAACATTATTTGAAAGATTAAACAGGTAGGCAAAGATTTTGAAGGAAGTAAAAAACCTGTAGTATTCTATATTCTCAATTATTTATTTGATTTTAAAGGACACAAATATTAGTTAGAAATATAAACAGACCTAACTAATACTTATAGAAAAAAAATCACCAAGTAAAATGTGTCATTTAATTAAAATAGTTTAAGTAATTTCTAACATGCACATTTACATTTCATTTACTTAGTTTTAAAAATATTTTGGACAAAGGTATTTTGCACATTTTGTAATTTTCATGAATTATTTTTCTACATCATAAAAGTACTGATTTTTTCACATTTATGATAGTTGAGCAGAATCCCTCTTTTATTTTTCAGAGGTTTGTATATACAGTCCAGTGGATGCCCAAAACTACTGCAGATAGTACTGAACCCTATGGATGCTATGTTTTTTCTTATACATACATACCTATGATAAAGTTTAACTTGCAGGTTAAGCACAGTAAGAGATTAACCATGACTAATAATAAAATAGTACGGTATGCTGTAATAAATGTTATGTGAATGTGGTCTTGCAGTCTCTGTCTCTCTCAGAATATCATACTATATCACCTATTTTTGGACCATGGTTGACCATGGGTGACTGAAACTGTGAAACGTGAAACTGTGGATAATGGGGGAATACTGTAAACCTTAGATTGTTGTTTTAAAATCCATTAAGCTTTTAAAACCAGTTTGACTCATTCCTGATAATGTAATGAGAAACATTCACTCTGTCATTCTATCCTAGTCTTTTTTATTTTAGTAAATGGCATTACTATTCATTTAGTTGCTAAAGCCAAAAAAAAAAGTTGTCCTTGATTCCTTCCTTTCCTTCAACTCCCAATATCCACTTTATTAACAAAGTGTTATTAATTCTATATTTTAATAAACTTTAAAATTTTCTATTCACATTTCTATCTCTATGTGTTCCATCACAGTCTAAGCCAGTGCTGTCTCTCGACTGGGGAATTATAATGCCACATAACAGTTCTTTTCATTTCTTCGTTCAGAGATTTTTTTTTTTTTTCAAAAACAGTTTTATGACTGTATAATTGACATAAAACCAACCGAACTTTTATGTAAAATATGCACTTTAGTAAGTTTGACAGTGTCAATGATAACATATATTCATCATCCCCATTGGTTTCTTTGGGCACTCTTGTAATCCCTTCTCTTGGTCACTTCACGTCCCATATCCCTGTCCCAAGGCAACCACTGATTTGCTTTCTGTCACTGTAGATTAATCTACATTTTCTAGAATTTTGTAAGTGGTATCATACACAGTGTGTTCTTTTTTGTTGTTTGGCCTCTCTCACATAGCATAATCATTTTGAGATTCATCTATGTTTGTTGCATGTACCCATACCTCATTCCTTTTTATTACAAAGTAGTATTCCGTTGTATAAACATAGCACAGTTTATTCATTTGGTGTTTCCCCCCCAGTTTTTGGCTGTTTCAAATAAAGCTGCTATGAAAGTTCACATACAAGTTTTTGGTTTTTTTTTGTTTTTTTTTTTTTGTTACCATCTATCTTTTTTTTTTTATTTCAGCAAATTATGAGTGTACATACGTTTAGGTTACGTGTGTTGCCCTTGGTTCCCCCCCCCACCGAAGTCCGTGTTTCAAATATGTCCATCCTTCGGATAGTGCGCATTGCACTCCTTGTGTATACAAATACCCGTCCCCTCCTCCCTCCTCCCCCACGTACAAGTTTTTGTTTCAACATATGCTTCATTTCTCTTGAGAACAAATGGAATGACTGGGTCATGTGGTAGTGTATGTTTAACTTTTTAAGCAACTGCCAAACTATTTTCCAAAGTGATTTGTATCATTTTACATTCCCATCAGCAATGTGTGAGAGATCCTATTGCAACACATTTTTGCCAACACTTGGTATAGTCTTCTTAAATTTAACCCATTCTGGTCAAGATGTTATGGTATCTCATTGTTTTTAATTTTCATTTCCCTAATGGCCAATGATTTTGGCCTCTCTCATGTGCATATTATCCATTTGTATATATTTGGTGAAATGCTTACCCTTTTCATTTTATTAATGGTACCTTTTTGAAGTGCAAAAGATTTTAATTTTGATGAAGTCCGGTTAATTTTTTGTTTATTAGTTGTAATTATGGTGTTAAAGCCAACAAATCTTTGCTCAACACAAGGTCATGAAGGTTTTCTTTTATGTTTTCTTCTGTTTCATAGTTTTAGATCTTACATTTAGGTCTATAATTCATTTTGAGTTAATTTTTATGTGTGGTTTGAGGTAAGGGTCTAAATCCATCATTTGCATTTGTGGAAAATAATATCCTCACTGAATTGCTTTGGTTTCTTTGTTGAAAATCAGTTGACCATGAATATAAGGGTTTTTTTTTTTTTCCCCTGGAGTCTTTCTTTTGTTTAGTTGATCTGAAGGTTACCCTTATGTTAGCACCACACTGTCTTCATTATGGTCGCTTTAAGTTTTGAAATCAAGAAACGTATTCATCCTCCAGTTTATTCTTTTCCAAATTTGGGTCTTATTAATCCTTTGGTTTCCATATAAGTTTTATGATCAGCTTGTCAGTTTCTGCAAAAATACCCCAAAACCAAAGTGATTATATCGAATCTATAGATCAATTTGGGGAGAATGGCCATCTTAACAGTAGTGACTCTTCTGATCCATGACCATGAAATATTTCTCATCTTCAATCTTCTTTAATTTCTCTAGTAATATAATGTACTTTTTAATATATAAGCCTTATGCTGCTTTTGTTAAATTTATTCCTAACTATTTTATTCTTTTTATGCTACTGTGAATGAAATTGCTTTCCTAATTTCATTTTTGGATTGTTCATTGCTAGTATTTGGAAATACAATTAAGCTTTGTATATTGATCTTGTATTTTTTGACCTTGACAAATTCATTATTAGTTCTAATAGTAGTCGAGTGGATTCTTTAGGATTTTTGGTATAGTGAATTATGTCATCTACACATAAAGATTTTTACCTATTCCTTTTCAATCTGGATGCCTTTTACTACAACTTTTTTTTTTTTTTTTTTTTTTTTTGAGACAGAATGTCACTGTGTAGTCTGGGCTAGAATACAGTGGCATCATCATAGCTCACTGCAACGTCGAATTCCTGGGCTAAAGCAGTCCTCCTGCCTCAGCCTCCCAAGTAGCTAGGAGTACAGGCTGGCACCACCACCAGCTCTGGTTACTTTTTTCTGTTTTTAGTAGAGACAGGGTCTTGCTGTTGCTCAGGCTGGTTACTGCCTTTTTTTTTTTTTTTTTAAACTTGATTTTTGCCGAAAGGCCAAGAATTGATTTTTTTACTTTTTGCCTGACGCTACTGACTAGAACCTCCAATAGCACTGGCAAGAGCAGACATGCTTGCATTGTTCCCAGTTTTAGGGAAAAAGCATTCAGTCTTTCACTATTAAGTATGATGTTAGCTGTAGCTTTTTTGTAGATTCCCTTTATCACGTTGAGAAAGTTTTCTTCTATTTCTAATTCATTAAGAATTTTTGTCATGGATTTTGTCAAATGTTCTTTCTGTGTTTTGAGATTATCACGTAGTTTTTTCCTTTATTAATTTATAATATATTAACTTATTTTCAGATCTTAAATCACTTTGTATTCCTGGGTTAAAAGCTGTTTGATCATGGTGTATAAGCCTTTCCATATGTTGCTGGATTTGGTTTTCTAATATTTGGTTGATGTTTTTTGTTTCTGTATTCATGAAGAAAATTGGTCTGAATTTTTCATTTCTTGTGTTATGTCTGGCTTGGTACCAGAATAAAACTGGCCTCATAGACCAAGTTGGAAAGTGTTTCCTTCTTTGTTTTGTAGATGAAGTTGTGAAGGATTGGTATTATTTCTTTCTTAAATGTTTCGTGGAATTCACCAGTGAAACCATCTGCACCTGGGCTTTTCTTAATGGGAAAAATTTTAATTACTAATTCTTTTTTCCACTTATGGTCAATTCTGATTTTCTAATTTCTTCTTGGGTCAGTTGTAGTAATTTGTATTTTTCTAAGAGTTTGTCCATTTCATCTAAGTTGCATGATTTGTTAGCATGAAGTTGTTTATATAATAGTATACCCTTGAAATCCTTTTAATTTCTGTAAGGTTGGTGGTGATGTCCCTTCTTTAATGCCAAATATTTGTCCTTTTTTTCTTTGTTAGTATAGCTAAAGATTTGTTAATTTTATTGTTTTTTTTTAAGAACTAAGTTTTAGTTTTAATAATTTTCTCTATTTTTCTGTTTTCCATTTTATAGATTTCTGTTCTAATGTTTATAATTTTCTTTTTCTGCTTGTTTTGGATTTAGTTTGCTCATTTTCTAGTTTCTTGAGGTATAAGCTTAACCCTTTGATTTGATATCTTTCCTCTTTTTTAATATAGGCATTTAAAGCTATTAATTTCCCTCTTACCACTGCTTAGAGGTCAACCAATGATTGGTCAGAGTTTCTGTTTAAACACCTAAAGCTAAGAAAGTTTTCCTCCAATATAAAGGATCTCATAATCAGCCAGGGATAAGTATATACCCAGTGCCCTCTCTGGTCTCTGCTGAGTGTGCACATAGCCTTGCACATTTGTGCAGCCTTCTAGACCACCAGGTATATCTGAGAGTTTATGAAAACCCATTATGACTATTTGTTTTCCAGATCTCTCTGAAATTTCTGGATGATTTTTGCTTAAACTAATATTGCAGGCAGCTGCAATGTTGGACTTCCCTAATGGTTTGCCACCAAAATTATGATTGTTTTTGACAAGCTCCCAGATATGGATCTCTCCCCACTTCCCCCCGAGACTGCTCAGTCTTGATAGAGCATGGATCTGGGGGTAGAGGGAAAGTACAGCCCCAGGCTAAAACTCTGTAGACTCCATCTTTTCCTACTAAGGTTCAGTAGTTTTTCTTGAAGTACTTCTTTTCAGTTTATTGCATGACTTTGATCACTGCCCAGATTCTGAAATGGTTGTTTTTTGTAAGTTTTGTCTGGTTTATCTTTGCTTTTGGGGGAGAGGATTTGCCAGACTTTATACTCTACCATTCTAGAAGGTCTTGCCACACATTGATTTTTTTTTTTTTTTTCTACTGGTAACTAACCTTGTATTAGTATTTCTGGGCTAAATCCTACCTGGTTACAACATGTTATCTTGTTGTGTATTCTTGGTTTTGATTTGCAAAAATTTTGTTAGAGATTTTTACATCAATCTTTGTGAGGGATATTATTTTATAGGTTTCTTTTCTTAAAATATCTTGCTCTGGTTTTGATATCAGCATAATGCCAATGTCGTAGAATGAGTTGAGAACTATTCCCCCATTTAATTTTCTGGAAGAGCTTGTGTAGAACTGTTATACAGTCATGTGACACATGAGGATGTTTTGGTCAATGATGAAAGGCATATATGACACTGGTCCCTAAGATTATAATGGAGCTGAAAATTTCTATTGCCTAGTGACATCGTAGCTGTCATAATATAACACAATGTATTTCTCACAGGTTTATGGTGATGCTCTTGTAAACAAACCTGCACTGCCACTCATATAAAAGTCTAGCACCTTCAATTATGTATGGTACATAATACTTGAAATTGATAATAAATGACTATGTTTCTGACTTGTATGTTATAATTTTTGTCATTATTTTAGAGTGTACTCCTTCTACTTAAAGAAAAAAAATTACCTGTAAACTAGCCTCAGGCAGGTCCTTCAGAGGATATTCCAGAAGCTATCCTTATCACAGAAGATGATAGCCCCGTGCATGAGATTGCCCCTGAAGATCAGTGGGACAAGATGTGTAGATAGAAGACAGTGATACTGATGATCCTGACCCTGTGTAGGCCTAGACTATTGTGCTGGGTGTTTGTGTCTTAGTTTTTAACCAAAAAGTTTAAAAAGTAAAAAAAGAATAAAAAAAATGTATAATAGAAAAAAGCTTGTAGAATAGGGATATAAAGAAAGAAAATATTTTTATACTGCTGTATGATGTGTTTGTGTTTTAAGTGTTATTACAAAAGAGTCAGAAAATTTTAAAAAATTAAAAAGTTTACAAAGTAAAAAAAGTTACAGTAAACTAAGGTTAATTTATTATTATTATTAGTAGTAGTAGTATTTTTGAGGCAGGGCCTCACTCTGTTGCCCAGGCTAGAGTATAGTGGAGGGATCATAGCTCACTGCAACTTAAAACTTCCAGGCTCAAGTGATCTTCCCATGTCAGCCTCCTGAGTAGCTAGGACTACAGGTGCATGCCACCACACCCCAGGTAATTTTTTTATTTTTTGTAGAGACGAGGTCTTGCTATGTTGCTTAGGCTGGTCTCAAACTCCTAGCCTTAGGCAGTCCTCCTGCCTTGGCCTCCCAAAGTGCTAGGATTACAGGTGTGAACCACTGTGCCAGCTTTATTTATGATTGAAGAAAGGAACATGTTTTTAAATTAAATTTAGTGTAGCCTAAGTGTACAGTATTTATAAAGTCCACAGTAGTGTACAGTAATATCCTAGGCCATCATGTTCACTCACTACTCACTCACTGACCTACTGCAACTTCTGGTCCTACAAGCCTCCTTCATGGTAAGTGCCCTATACAGGTGTACCTTTTTAAAAAATCTTTTATACTGTATTTTTACTATACTTTTTCTATGTTTGAATGTGTTTAGATATACAAATACTTATCATTGTGTTACAGTTGCCTGCAGTATTCAGTACCATAACATGCTGTACAGGTGTGTAGCCTAGGAGCAAGAGGCTATACCCTATAGTGTAGGCGTGTAGTAGGCTAGACCATTGAGGTTTGTGTTAAGTATATTCTATGATGTCTGCACAATGAAGAAATTACCTAACGTGTTTCTCAGAATGTGTTCTCATTAAGGGATGCATAACTGTAATTTCTTCCTTAAGTCTCTGGTAAAGTTCATCAGTGAAGCCATTTGGTACTGGTGTTCTTTTGTGGGAAGGTTTTTTTTTTTTTTTTAAACTACAGTTTACATTTTTACTAAACATAGGGCTAGTCAGGTTATTATTATTATTTTTTTGAGTGAGCTTTGGTAGTTTGTGCCTTACAAAGAATGTATTTATTTTGTCAACCTTATAGAATTTATTGACATAAAGTTCTTCCTGACATTCCCTTGTCTGTTTAAAATCTTTAACATCTATAGTGCTATCTTTTCTCTCATTACTAATATTGGCAAATTTTACCTTCTGTTTTTCCCTAATGATTCCGATTGGAGACTTATGAACTTTATTTATGTTTTCACAGAATTATCTTTTAATTTCACATGTTTTTTATTTTTTGCATTTAAAAAATTTCATTGAATTCCGCTCTTACGTTTATTATTTTCTTTTGTCTATTTTAGATTTAATTTGCTCTTCATTTTCTTCTTTTTTTACTGTACTTTTTCTGTGTTTGAATATGTTTAAAAAAATGTTTAGGTATACAAATACTTATCATTAAGTTTCTGAAGGTAAGAGCTGAGATTGTTTTGAGATCATTCTTCTTTGCTAATGTCAGCATTTAGGACTATAAATTTTCCACTAACTGCTGTTTTTACTGCATCTTTTGATATGATGTTATGTTTTCATTTTCATTCAGTTCAAAATACTTTCTAGTTTTTCTTTTGATTTCTTTTTCAATCCATGGGTCATTTAGAAAATTGTTATTTGGTTCCCAGAAACCCTAAGACTTTCCTGTTTCTTTCTGAATTAATTCATTAATTCATACTTTGTATGATTTGATCCTTTCAAATTTATTGAGACTTGTATTATGGCCAAGGATATGGTTTACATTTAATATAAAAACCTATGTGGGTGGGTTTAAGTCTGTTTTCTTGCTATTTTTTATTTGTCCCATTGTAGTCTTTGTTCTTTCCTTCTTTCTCCACCTTTATTTGTTTTAAATATTTTTTATGACTTCATTTGATCTCTTTTGTTGGTTTATTAGCTATAAGTCTATTTTGTTTTTCATCGATTGCTTTAGAGATCAAGATATAGTATATATCTTGATTTATCACCAACTATCTTGAGGTTATACCATTTCAAGTATGATATAAGAACCCTACAATAGTATACTTTCTCCCCTTTGGGCTTCGTGTTGCTATATATTCATGCATTTTCCTTATGTATACTTTGTAAATCCAATAATACATTGTTATATTTGCTTTAAAGAGTTAAATAAGAAAACATGTTGCTTATATTTAAGCATATATTTATTATCTTTAACGATTTTCATTATTTTGTGTAGATCCAGATTTCTATCTGATGACATTTTCCTTCTGTTTGAAAGATGTCTTTTAGCATTTCTTATGATATAGGTCTGCTGGTGATTAATGCTCTCATCTTTGGGATATTTGTTGTGCTCTTGTTTTTGAAAGAAGTCTTTTGACTTGGCATTGTTTCCAGCTAGAAGTTTTGCCGTCATTTTAATCTTAATATCTATACAATATATAATTTTTTCCATTAAGATTTATCTATCATGGATTTTCTACCATTGATTTCCATCTTTTGGTTAGGATGTTCATTTTCTTTCTGTTTCTTGTGTTTAGACTTTGTTAGTTTCTTGGACTTACTGTTTTTTGTCAAATTTGGAAAAATTTCAGCCATTATTTCTTCAAATATTTTTCTGACACCTACCTCCACGTTAGGGACTCAAATTAGTAAATTAGTTTACCTGAAGTTGTGTCATTGTTTGCTGATGTTTTGTTCACTCTTTTATTAGTCTTTTTTTCCTCTCATTATTTCACTTTATATGGATTATTTTGCTGTTATCTTCAAATTCACTCATTGTATCTCCTTTGTTGTCTAATCTGATAATCCTATTTAGTGTACTTTTCACCTTTAGAAGTTTAACTCTTCCTTATATCTTCCATACATATCTATTAAACATGCTCAGTCTTTCTTCTGTCTTCTTGAATATAGGGAATATAGTTATGATAACTCTTTTAATGTCCTGTGTACGAATTCCATCATCTATGTCATTTCTTGGTCTGTTTCTAATAATTGATTTTGCTTCTCATTATGAATTGTAATTTTATGCTTTTTTGCATTGTAATTTTGTTTGGATTCTATACATTGTGAATTTTTTTTTTGGTTGCTGGAAATTTTTGTTTTCCTAGAAATAGTCCTAAGGTTTGTTCTGGGATGCAGGTTATTACTTGGAAACAATATGATCTTATTGAGGTTTGCTTTTAAACTCTGTTAAACAGGACCAATAAACTTTCAGTCTATGGCTAATTTTGCCCCACTGCCAAGGCAAATACCCTTCTGAGTACTTTCCTGATTTCCTTGAATTACGAGGTTTTCTGCTCTGGTGGGTGAAAACACAAAATTTTCCCAGCCCTGTGCGATCTCATGGGATTGTTCTATTTTCTCATCATGGGTGGGGTTCTTTTCACAGCTTTAGGTAATAACTTCACATGCATGTGCCGATCAGTATTTAACTAAAGACTTGAGAAGAACCCTCTGTAGATTTCTGGAACTTTCTCTTTGATGTCCTCTACCTGTGAACTCTATCCTCTGCAGTCTCCCTGGATGCCCAGTTCCTCAACAAAGCTAGTCAGCTGGGCTCCAATTAGGTTTCCCCTCCCTGTGCTGTGGTTTGAATATTCTCTCCAGACAGTAAGCTAGGAGCAATTACAGACTTCTGATTTGTTTTCTCTTTCTCAGGAATCATTATCTTACTCTACCTGGTGTCCCATCTCTGAAAACTGTTGTCCCGTATATTTTGTCTAGTTTTTAAATTAGGTGGGTAAATCTGGTCCCTCTTATTTCATTTTGTTCATATGGAAATCCTGAAATAATTCTTCACCTAACAGTCAGACTGATGATATTTTTCAAGGCAAAAGCAAATCAATTTTACTTTTGTACATAGAACCTTTAGATGATTTCTTATTACTCTTTTCAAAAGCAAGGCTCTGCATAATCTGGGCCCTTTTGTACCTTTTAAGCCTTAGGTCATAAGTTTTTCAGTGATTCTATTCCAGCTTTACTTCTTTTCTTTCTTGTTCTGCATGTCTTGCATTTGCAGTATTATTCCATCTCCCTGCAGTGTGCTTACACCTTTCTTCAAGTATCTAACCATTCTGTATCTTCGGCTTATTTATCCCTTCCTTCCTAGGGACTTTCCTGACCAACCTATCTGAAACATGACCTCCACACAAGGTATTCCATCAGGTGATCTTGTAGCACCTGCAATTATCTTTCCTTCTTGTTTACTTCTTTAATGCTTATCCATTGTACTTCTTAATGCTTAATTATCTTATTTCTTTATTATCTTCCTTCACTTAGAATATAAACTCCAGTGTCTCCCTACTACATACATAGTTGGCATACATTAAATATTTGTTGATCCCCCGAGAGACTCCTAGAATTGATAAATTCAGCAAAGTCTCAGGTTATGAAATCAATGTACACAAATCAACATTTCTGTATAGCAATAATAATCATGCTGATAGTCAAATCAAAGACTCAGTATCATTCACAATAGCCACAAAGAAAATAAAATACCTAGGAATGTACTTAACCGAGGAGGTGAGAGATCTCTGCAAGAACAACTATGAAACACTGATAAAAGAAATTGCAGATGATACAAATGAATGGAAAAACATATCATGCTCATGATGGTAGAATCAAATTTGTTAAAATATCCATACTACCCAAAGTGATTTACAGATTCAATGCAATCCCCATCAAAATACCAACATCATATTTCACAGATCTAGAAAAAATAATTCTGTGCCTTGTTGGGAACCAGAAAAGAGCCCAAATAGCCAAAGCAATCTTAAGCAAAAAGAAAAATCTGGAGGCATCACATTACCAGACTTCAAACTATACTACAAGGCTGTAGTACCAAAACAGCATGGTATTGGCACAAAAACAGAGACATAGACCAATGGAACAGAACAGAGAACCCAGATAAAGAACCATCCACATACAACCAACTGATCTTCGACAAAGCAGACAACAACATACACTGAAGAAAAGAATCCCTATTCAAAAATGCTGGGAAAATTGGATAGTCATATGCAGAAGAATAAAACAGAATCCATATCTCTCAGCACTCACAAAAATTAATTCAAGATGGAGAAGAGACTTAAATGTAAGACATGAAACCATAAAAATTCTAGAAGAAAATGTAGGAAAAACTCTTCTAGATTGTCTACATTCTTTGCAAAGAATTTATGACTAAGACCCCAAAGACAATTACAGCAGCAAACAAATGGGTCTTGATTAAATTAAAAAGCTCCTGCACAGCTAAGGAAATTATCAACAGAGCAAATAGACAACCTATAGAATGAGAGAAAATATTTGCAAACTATACATCCAATAAAGGGCTAATATCCGGAATCTACAAAGAACTCAAATCAGCAAGAAAAAGACAAACAGCCCCATTAAAAAGTGGGCAAAAGTCATGAACAGAAGTTTTTGAAAAGAAGATAGACAAATGGCCAAGAAACATATGAAAAATGTTCAACATCATCAGAGAAATGCAAATTAAAACCACAATGAGATATCACCTTACCCCTGTTAGAATGGCTTTTATTAAGAAGTCTAAAAATAGTAAATGCTGGCATGGATGCAGAGAGAAAGGACCACTTATACATTGTTGGTGAGACTGCAAATTAGTACAACCTATGGAAAACAGTATGGAGATTTCTCAAAGAACTAAAAACAGACCTACCATGTGATCCAGTAATCCCACTACTGGGTATCTACCCAAAGGAAAAGAAATCATTTTATCAAAAAGATACCTGTGGCATAATTCAGAATTGCAAAGATGTGGAATCAACCCAAGTGCCTATCAATTTATGAGTGGATTAATGAAATGTGGTATATGTATACCATGGACTACTACTCAGCCTTGAGGAACAATGACTTAATGCCTTTTGCAACAATTTGGATGGAACTAGAGACCATTATCCTAAGTGAAGTATATCAAGAATGGAAAAACAAACAGCACATGTATTCGTTGTTACATTGGAACTAACCAATGAGCACACATGCACAGAGGGAAGTAAAAGTCCTTGGAAATCAAGCGGGGGCGGGTAGAAGGGGAGGGATAAAAACCTAAAATGAACACTAGTCAGGTAATAGGCACATTTATAGCCCTCATTCAAGCATTACAAAAGCTATCCATGTAACAAAAAAATTTGTACCCTCTTAATATTTTGAAATAAAATTAAAAAAATTGTCAAATACAAATAAAAGGCTTATTTAGATAATGAATTTGTCCCTATTTTAGTCCATAATTTTGAATGAATTTTATATGTATCTACAGGAAAATTATTAAAGAAAGATTGATTTGTTTTAATAAGACTTCAGTTTTTTAGCATCATTTCTCTCTATCGTCTCTACAAGTAATAATCCTTCCCAGCATTCAGTCCCCAAATCAGCCACTTGCCCAATTTTTCTGAAGCAGAAGAATCTCCTCTTTGTATTTACTGTAGTAGCACCTGACTGTAGCATAATGCTTATCACTTTGTAATTGTTTCCTTCTTCTATATTATAAATTTCTTATTGGCAATAACTGTGCAATGTACATTTTTCTATTGTCCAAATTTCTTAGTGAATGATTCTCCTCAGAATGCTTAAAATACTTTTAAAAAATTATGATTTACATTTATAGTGTGCTTTATAACTTATGAAGTGCTTTTACATTTATTTTCCCATTTAGAATAATAGAAATTTCTCTGATATTAATGGTGTATATTATTGCATTCTACAGATTGTTTCTTTTGGTATAACAAAATAGCATTATTCTGACTAAAACACCAATAATCTTCTTATTTGAAAACAGTGTAGGATCATGAGCTGTGAACATTCACGGGTAAAACATTAGTCTCTCTGTTTAATACCAAACTGAGCTGTTTTATCTCTCTGTCCCTGACACATGGCCTAGTGCCTAAAATATAGCAAGTGCTCATTAAATTTTGATAAATAACTTAAAAATTAAGATTGAAAATCAATCAAAGTTTTAGAAGTCTATGTTTCTTTTCTGAATTTCTTTGTTACCTTCAACTGCTGGACCAACCCAATCCCACATAAATTTGTAGATAGTGACTTGAAATAAAATTTTTAAAATCTTGATTTGTAATCATTTCCTATCATAGCTTTGATTCTTGTACATAAGTTGGACTTAACCTAGAATTATCAGTTCTGCATTAAAAGGAAACTTATGAGTTATCTAATTTACCAAATTAGTTTTTATCTAATTCATCTTATTTTGTTGCTTTATTAATTATATACATGTTTATATCTATATTGCTCTTCTTTGGAACTTCATTGTTTTTATGTCCATGTTAGGTTGAGAAATATATGTCAAAATGTTTTCGTAACTATTTGATTTGATGTTTTAACACGGGGATAAATTTTCTTTGCTCAGTTTTCAAAATATCTTTCTCTGGTTAAATGGAGCAGCAGTGACATACAGTGGTTGTCCAGATTATTTGCTAGATTTTGTTACAGAAGACATAGGTTGTTCATATTTTGTTTTGTTAATGTAACAGTAAATTGAACGGTGCACTAATTTTTCATTTTGAAATGCAAAACCTAGTGTAGATTATTTTTATACTCAAGAAGTCATTAGAAGAGCATATTAGACAAATTTCTACCCAAAGCAATATTATTTATTTAAATATAAAAAATAAAAACATAGTCTAGGTAAATGTTAGTAGTTACTCAATATGTTCTGTAAGAATTTAAAGAAAGTGTTTCTAAATGCAAATGATCTGTACTTGCTAAATATGTTTTTATTTATCTCAAAGTCCAGGAAATAGGAATTTCCTTACTGAAAGCTCTGCCATAATTAGGGTTGAAGATTGTGGAAGCATGGATGAAACAAGACCGATGAATTTCATTACTGAACAGCAATCAGAACAACATATTTGGGAAGAAAATGGAAAAGAGGTTTCAAATTTTCTTGATGATTTGAACCAGCCAACTCCTGGCCTTCTATCAGAGAACTGTGACTCTTTCATTAGTCAAAATATGATCAATTTATTAAATATCGATCAAGAAAGGATGAAGAAAACCTTTGACGAGTGTGATTATGATAGTATGGGAGATATTTGTGTAGCCACTGGTTCTATTAAAAACCAGTCCTCTGATAGACTCATTAGAAACATTTTTACAGTTCCAGAGTTGACTTTTAGTAATTCAACTTTTAATAACATAAGTTATCCAGAAAAATGTCAGCCAAACAAGAACTATCAGAAAGAGTACAACAATAATGAAAGAAGTGATCTTAGTACATCTTTTGAGAAGGATTATTACCCAACTGGCTCTGTAAAAAAAGGTTAGTGTTGTGCATGGAAAACATAATAACCTATTTTTTGTTTTTTTGTTTTCAGTTTTAGTGTATACAAAATGGATTTCTATTATATAATATTGTGGACCAGTGATTTCCCTCTGTATGTGTCATGCTAATGTGCTTTGAATTGAAAAATGAAAATAGACTATGCTAAATTTTTAACTCAATGCATAATTTCATTTTTGAAGGAAAACTTGAAAATGATTACCAAGAGAAGACACTACAGAAAAATACCCGGAAACATCTAGTGAATTCTATGTAAGTTTTTAGGTAAATCTGGGGAATACAAATCAAGATCTTATATAATGCATGTTGAAGGTTAAATTGATGCAAAATGAAGTAAGTATATTTCTGTCTGAGGGTGGGCAACCTGGTTCCAAAGAAGCCTTACTTGTCACAATCATGGTAATATCACCCTAGTTTATAGTGCTCTTATTTGCTAGCCCCAGAATTCCTCTTAACTGAATATTATTAATGTTGATTAGATTTGAGGAAATTGACTTATGTGTTCAAGAAACTCATATACCCACCAGAATGTCAATATATTGATTTACAGTAAGAAATAGAAGGGTCACATGTATAGGAATGCTTACTGGCAAGAAAAAGCATTTTTCCTTACTTTCCGGTAGCTCTCCGTAGGAAGTTACTTGCTTGAGTATGGAATGAGAACAAGGAGTAATAGAATTCATGTTAGTGGAGTAAACAAGCATATCAGCAGTTTACAGGACAGTGTACATTCTAGGGATAGAGTACTTGTCCCATTGCCAACATTTCCCTCTCAGAGAAACTCCTGGTTTTCTCTATGTTCAAGATTACCATTTCATTAATGTGCTCAAAGACATTGAAAGGAGAAAAAAGATTGCCATTTCTTCCATCCCACCACTGATACATTTTTTTTCTATATGAAAACAATTAGAATCCACCAGATTTTGCTTTCTTTTCTTGTTGCTGCTGTATAAAATGTTCTATATTTAGGTGATTTTTAAACTCATCCATTATGGGTTGATATTTAATGTATTCCTCAGAGTTTGGGGGTTGTCTTACTGGTTCTTCTGTGTTACAGGTAATTAAAGAAAACTTTATTTTAATTAGCAGTTTCTGAATAGTCCTAACTTTCTTGGTAATAACTGTAATTTAGCCAAATCTTTGGGATTGGCAATTATGAGCTAGAATACATTTTTATTCTGGAATTGATTTCTTATGGAAATATTAAAAATACCTATTGATAAAATGAACATATAAATGCCATTTTTATGAGATTGGCACATACAGATTAATTAAAACATAGACTCACAGCTTATTTCATAAAATTAACAAATTTTTTAGGTTCTTTTGTTAAATCTCCAAATATCCAGAAACTTAAGAGTGAAAAGCATCATGTTAGGCCTAGAGTTTTAAAATGTACTTCATGACAGTGATTTAGAATATGGTTCCTAAACCTGGCTACAGATCCAAATTAACTTGAGGGGATGATTTTAAACTACAAAATACCAAGTTTGACCTACACATCATAAATAGGCTCCTTGGTGTGGAGTTTCTGAGTTTTTAAAAAAGCTTCCTATATAATTCTGATTTGAAGCCAAGAACAATAATTTTCAGAGGGAATAAAGCAAATTTTAATACTGTCTTATTTAAAACCCTTAGGGGTAATATCCCTTTGGAAGAATTGCACTCTAAGCAATCGTGGGACTTCGGACTTGGCGAGGTAAAGCACATTCACACATTATCTTTCCAATTAAGTCAGTATATATTATGTCATATTTTAATATTTATAATATACTTTGATTTAAGGTTTACTTTTATTCATAAGTTTCTTTTTAGGTAAACTCTTTTTCTTATATTTCTTATTCCGGGGAAATTATAGCTTAGATCTTGAAATAAAAATACCTTTTCAGAAACTGTAATGTGCTTTGTTTGAGACAAATGAATCTAGATTAGCGTTGATTAGTATCGATGTTTTCAATACTTTCTGTATTATAAAATTTTTTCCGAGAGGAAAATGCTTTAGGTTTCAATGTGCTACTGGTGAACATAATTATATATTCACCAGACTATTGAAACATCTATAAACGTTGCTTATGTAATGTTACACTTCCTCCTCATAATAAGGGCGTGCCAAGAACTTTGTGTACTTTATCTATAATCTGCAAATGTCTGATCTTGTAAAGTCTTCACAGCAAAAGAGACTGAAGTTTAGAAAGATTAAATAACTTGTTGAAGGTCACACTCTTGAGCCAGGATTCAAACTACTACCTTATCTGACTGAATATTTTCAATTATACCATTTTCTCCTTTTTTTTTCAATAAATATGCATTGAGCACATACTATAAATTCATTTAATAGACACTTAATGAGTGTCTCCTATATGCTAGATACCAGGGATAAAATGGTGAAAAGATAAAGTCATTGTTCTCAAGAAGATTACATTCTGCTATACACTAGACTCTGCAGAGATGAAAGGACGTGGACCCTATCTTTAAGAAGCTTTCATCTAGCAGCTAGTCAGAAACAGAAAAAAATCTAATGCATTTAAATAAATTGCTCCAACTAAAGTTTGTACAAAGGGAAGTGGAAGATTAGTAAAAGACACTTGTAAGTTTCACATGTAGTCAGGAGGAAGATAGAGGAGATAACTTTTGAGCACAATATCAATTAATATGTTTACCAAATGGACACACTGTCTGGGAAAAAGGAGCAACATAAATAGAAACTCAAATGTGAGAGAATTTAGCTTGTTTTAGAAACCTTGTGTATCTTGTTTCATTCTAGTTATTGTTATTGCTACTGTTTATAGCATAAATTACAAGGGGTGCAGGAATAGCATGAAATAATTCTGAACAGTATAAAGGGCCAGGTCATAAATGACCTTGAACAATATATAGCAGTTTAATTTCCTATCACCAAACAGATCCACTAAAAAAAATTTTAGAGAAGTGTGAGGAAGTTTGAGCATTAAAAAATCGACTCTGTCAACAGTGAAGAGAGATTTGATAAGCAAAATCTCAAGACAGGGAAGAAATAATGAGGATTTGAAGTTGGGCAGTGGTAGTAGGATGAAGGCAAAGGCAGAGAATATTTAGATTTAGATTTGATAGGACTTGGTGATTGGTAATTAGTTAGGGGAGAAGGAAGAAATTGATCAAGGAAGATCTGGATTTATGATTTGAGTAAATGAGTTATTGACGAGATAATGCTATTCACCAAGACTGAAGACATAGGAGGAGATGTCAGGAAAGGGTAACTGTCCACCAAAATTCCATGTACCGTCTCTTTTAGAAGACAGCTGCCCCTGTGAAATGGTTTCCCAGCCAAGGAACGTATTTCCTAATCATCCAACCATGTACATGTGGCCATATGGCTAGATCTCACTAATGAGTTGTTAGCAGAAGTGATGTGCGTCGTTTTTAGGTCAAGGCTTGTAAGAAGTGAGAATTCTTTTTCTGTGCAATCTTTCTTCTGATGGCTAGATGGAAATGAGGCCCTAAGGGCTGGTAGAGCCACAAGATGGAAAGGATCAGATCTTCGAATCACTACATGGAAGAAAATTTCCTACTTACCAGGAACACTCACTTTAGCTTATTACATGAGAGGGAAATAATTGTATTTGAGCATTATATATTTTGTGATGTACTTTTTAAAAAAACAATACCTCCTCCTCAGAGGAGCGGATTTCTGAGAGAAGATGAGTTAAGTTTGACTTGTTGAGCTCAACTGAGGGTCTCTGAAAAATCTGTGGTTATATGAGGTTGTATATAGTAGGCTTTTATATATACAGGGCTTGCGGTCAGAAGAGATTTTCAGTCTTATTTAGTAGGTGGTAATCGAATACATCCATGTATATGTTTCTCCAGAGAAAAGTGTATAGAACAAGTACAACTGTTGACAGGTTCCTGAGAAGCCACATTTCATGTTGGAGGGTGTGCAGTAGAAGAGAAGCCAGAAAGAGACTGAAAATGAGCTACTATAGAGGGTTGAGGAATACTAGGAGAATGGTGTCATAGGAAAGACAAAAGGAGAAACTTTCCAGGAGGGGAATGTAGTTAATAATGTTGGATGCTGTCCTATTACTCCTTTAAAAAACTCATTTTCCCAAATATGAATAATATAGAGGTATCCTCCCAAAAAAGGAATTACCAACAGGTTATAGAAAACTTAAGAGCTAAAACAAACAAAACAAAACAAACCTCTTTGATGGGGAAGTAGTAGTATCCCTAAGATCCTTCTGTTGAGGATGGAAGAGAATAGGAAAGAACAAGGTTTTGGAGGGAGGAGTATCATTACTTAATTTTAAAGCAGTAGTAGAGGAACAAAGTTTAAATAAGATTGTTAAAAATGGGGAGGTAATCACTAGAGAAATGGAAACAAATGAGAGAACTTCAAAATTCAAAGGAAGTGGTGATGTCACACTAGGAAACCTGATCAAAGTGGGAAAAATGAAATAGGAGCTCTACATAAAGTATAAAAATGAAACCTGTTTAGCACTTAATACAGTAAATAGGGGGTTGACTTTTCAAAATTCAAAGAATATCATATTGTGAAGGAAAAAAATCTATGTATTTTACAATAAACATATATAGAATATAATAAAGGTTGAAAATAAAAAGCAAAAGATATATACATTAAGAAAACATATATAGGTAGTCAAGCAGGCAATATAAATGCAACTGAAAGCCCATTTGGAAAAGAGAACAGGGAGATACAGCGTTACAGATCCATAGCAAGTGCAAAATCCTGCTGGGCAAGCATTGCGAAGGCTTGCTGTCCTGGAGGATGAGGGCAGCTCTGTGAATAATAGTTTCTTTTATTTTGGGAGGATTTTCTTTGCTATTCTTCATGAACAGATCTGAAGTAGGTATTGGAGTGCGTGCCTGACTTGGGGTCTGTATAGCTTTCCCAGATTTGTGTTCTTGGTGCAAATTTGGGGCTTGAATGTGTCAAGAGTTGAACAGAAAAGACTTTTAAATGATAAAATAGTGGGATTAGGGAAGGGCCTCTGCTCCATGTAGTTATTTAGGGCACCAAACTGGTGGAGACTGTGCTGTCTTCAACTGGTGCCTTCTATCTTTGTAGTATGTATCGTTACCATATAGCAGAAGGGAAAAGGAAGTGGAGGATTGTGGAGAAGATTTTTGTGGGCCAGGACTGACAGTAGTTTACATTACTTCTGCCCATGACCAGAACTTAAATCATATGTCCAAACCAAGTTCAAGGGAGGCTAGGAAATGGAGTCTAGCTGTATGTCTAACATACAGGAAAGGGAATCAGGTTTGGCAGACAGCTAGGTAGTTTCTCCTTTACCTTAGCTGTCTATCTAAAACTGTATATCCCACAAACAGAGAATATATAGAAAATATTTTCTGTAAGTCCATGGTACATTTGCAAACAATTCATGCAATAAGCCATAAAGAAAATCTAAGAAATTTTTTCAAAGAAGAGATTCATAGCCACATTCTCTAATCAAAATTTAATAAAATTTGAAATCAACAAAGAAGAGATACTTAACCTCTCTTCTTTTTTTTTTAAAGAAAGGAAATGAAAATAAGTTACATAGAAAGTGATGAGAACCAAATCCAGTGATATATTCTATAGAAAATTTATACCTCTAAGAGCTTTTATTATTTAAAAAAAAATGACTGATATCCAACCTAAGAAATTAGAAAAAATAACAGAACAAATCCCCAAATTGCCTCAATAACTTGCTTTTTTTTCAACTGCATTTACTATGATTACCTGAAGCCTTTCCTTTTTGTTAGTAATTCATTTCTAGGCTAGTGTCTATTCTGTTGCTTGCTGTTTCTAAACCAATTTAAATTTCATTTATATTGTTCACCACAGGCTAGTTTTTCTTTGTCTTTTATATGTGTTGAATTAAAGTAAAGGAAAAGTACTATAAAATGGTGTTGTTGATAAGGTTGATATAAGTGAATATTATTATGTATATTTGGGAATTGTTAAAATTTTGATTTTCTTCTAGATTCTGATGGAAGAAGGAGGAACATGTTCTTTAAAGGGCAGGCCAACATCTACTAAGAAAATGTGTCAGTGTAACTGTATAAATGAGTTTTATTCTTTTTAAAAAACTAACAAATATAAATCAGTTAAATTTTTAGTTTTTGTTAGATTTTTGCCAGTAAATGTATATTTCAGAGATATTTTAGAATAGAATAGGAATGCAATTTACTCTTTAAAATTACTTTTATATTTTATAAAATATACATGAGTATATATAATGTATTTACAGTTAAGCAAATAATAATAAAACAGATAACCTTTGTACTGTGTAGGTTAAGAAATAAATAATACTTAATACTTTTTAAGATTTACTCAATTGTATTTTCTATCCTGCCCTCTAGAGGTAACTATTATCCCGAATTTGTTTTTTGTGATACCACACGCTGACTTTTCCATTACTTGATTTTGAACTTTCTGCATACTGAAGCAAACTCTATATATTTTTCTACAGCTTGCTTTTTTTCACCCAATATTATGAGGTTCATCCACTTTGATACTTGTGGCTCTAGTAGGTTTCATTATTATTATTATTTTTACTGCTATACAGTATTCTATTATGTGAAAATACCACAATTCATTTATGCTTCTTCTGGCAAAGGATATTTAGGTTATTTTGAATATATTACTATAAAAACATGTTACTTTTAACATTCTTGATGTTTCTTCTTGCACACATGTATAAAAAGTTCCCCTAGGATATATTTCTAGGAGTGGAATTGCTAGCTCATATGATATGCATATCTTCACCTCTTCAAGATAAGGCAAAATTATTTTCTAAAGTGGTTGTGTCAGTTTAAACTCCCACTAGCAAAGGGTAAGAATCTTAGTTGCTACATGTTTTCGCCAACACTGTGTCAGTTTTTATCATTGTTGGTAATCTGATATCTTACTGCAGTTTTAATTTTAATTTATATTTCCTTTATTACTAATTAGGTAAATTGGCCATCCATTGTTTCATCCGTGAAATGCCTTTCATGTCTTTTGCCCATGTTTCTTTTTGAAGTCTGATTTTCCTTATGGGATGTGTCTTTTATGTGTCTATATCCTATATATCTTCTATGTATCCTGAATACCAATTGCTTGTGGGCTTGTGTGTAGCAAATACTTCATATTTAAGTGGTCTTTTCATTCCGTATTATCTTTTTGTGGACAAAGTTTCATATTTATCTGGCACTTTTTAGGTATTCTGTGCTAGATTGGTTCTTCATGTTATCTAGTCTGCTAGGATACCTAGACACTTTTTTCTTTTTGATTTAATTTTTTTTTAATATGTATAACACTATTCTCACTAGTCTGGTTTCTATCCATATCCTCCCTGCCCTATTTCCTTCTGCCACATATGAGTATTTTTTGTTGATTTATGATTTACCATTCTGTGCTGTTTTTTTCAAAAATAAAGCCTAAAAATAGTTAAACCCACACATCCCCATGAGTGTTAGTCCTTGCATTTTTCACTCTAAATGTAATGTAGGATATTTTATAAATTAAGTGAATTCAGTTAATAAAATATCCTATATATTCTTCCATGTTAGCACTAGTTATTCATCCTTTATAACTATTTAATAATCCATTATGTGCATGGACCATAGTTTATTCAATCAGTGATGGACATTTGGGCTTTTTCCAGTATTATTAAAAATGTAAAGTAAATGAATGTGTGCATATGTTTCTAATTTGTGGAGGTGATTTGGGGTAATTTCTAGGAGTGGGATTACTGAGTTAAAGGGGAGATAAACTGGTATTTAATAGACATTGCCAAATTTGAATTTTGATATATACGGCGCAGTTCCTTGCTTCACCATTTGACACTTCCACCAGCAATGTCCATTTTATTCGACAGCCTCACTAACACAGATTGTGGTTAAACTTTAGAGTTTTTGTAAATTTTACATAGATGTATGGATAGATAGAAGTTTTAGTTTGTACTTCTATGTAGGTGAAGTTGAGCATCTTTTAACAATATTCAGTGGCTATTTGCATTTCTTTTTCTGTGAACTCTTCATTCATATTTTTGACCCATTTACTTTTTGGCCTTTGTTTCTTGATATTTAAGATCTCTTTATATATTAAAGAGACCTAGGTTTTGTGACATAAGTAACAAATGTTTTCTTCTAGTTTAATATTGGTTTTTTATTTATTTTGTTTTTCCTTTGTTTATAGTGTCTCTTGCTTTGCAAAAGGCTTACCATTTTTATGGAGTTTAATTTATCAATCTTTTATTATTTCTGGATTTAATTAGAAAGATTCTCCATACTCCCAAGTTATACATGAATTCACCATATTTTCTTTTAATATTAGTATGATTTTATATGTTTACACTGAGGCCTTTATTTGGAGTTTATCTTGACTTAAAGTGTGAGGTTTCTATCAATCCAAGTTTTTAAAATACATCTTTTACCTAGGTATTTGTGATACTATCTTTTTTTATACACTAACTTTCTATATGTATCTGATCTGTTTTGGGACTTTCTTAACTGTTCCATTGGTCTTTCCTAATCTTCATGTGCCAGTACCATACACTAATTTCTTGAAGAGTTATACCCCTCTTTGCACTTTTTAAAAAGTTTTTACTAGGCCAGGTGTGGTGGCTCACACCTGTAATCCTGGCACTTTGGGAGGCCAAGGTGGGAGGATTGCTTGAGGCCAGGAGTTTGAGACCAGCTTGGGCAACATTGCAAGACCCCCATCTCTACGAAAGATCAAAAATTTGCTGAGCATAGTGGTATATGTCTGTAGTCCTAGCTACTTGGGAGGCTGAGGCAGGAGGCTCCCTTGAGCCCGGGAGTTTTAGGCTGCAGTGAGCCATGATTGTAAAGTTTTTACTGGCTATTCTTGATTTTTTTTTCCATATAAACTTTAAAATCAACTTACCAAACCCCAAAATAAAAGTTTTAATTTTTATTAGGAAACTGTTAAATGTATATATTAATTTAGTGTGAATTGTTATCCTAATGATGTTGAGTATGCCCATCTAAGAACATGGAATGTCTTTCCATTAATTCAGTCTAGTTATTTATCTTTAGTAGTTGCTTAAAACACCTTTAAGCACTTTCCTTAAGTTTTCCTCAAATAGATTCTGCATGTTCCTTGTTAGATTTATCTATACTCTTTCTTTTCTTTCTCTTTCTTTCTTTCTTCCTTTCTTCTTTTCTTTCTTTCCTTTCTTTCCCTTTTCTTTTCTTCTTTATTGTGAATATGTCCTGTGTTTCAACATTAAGTGCGATTCTGGATTTTGGGTTTAAGCTCATGTGTGTTCATCATTTTACAAAGAATCTTTTTGTGAGATGATTTTTGGAAATCTGGGGAAGAGTGTTTCTTGGCATCCGTGGGAATGATTATTCATTTTTATTAATGGATCTTTTTTTATTAATGTGACAAAAAATCACGTAACATAAAATTCACCCTCCCACAATTTCCAGGTATGCAGTACAGTATTGTCAACCACACACACATTGTTGTGCAGCAGATCCACAGAACCCTTCCTCCCCCATCCTGCCTCTATATCCACCAAGCAACAATTCCCTACTTCCCACTGCACCCAGCCCCTGGCAACCACTATTTTATTTTCTATTTTCCAGTTATATACCTCACGTGAAATCATGCAGTATTTGTGTTTTTGTGACTGGCTTGTTTCACTTAGCATAATGTCCTTAAGGTTCATTCACATTGTAACCTATATCAAGATTTCCTTCTTTTTTAATGCTGAATAGTATTCCATTGTATCAGTTTTTCACATTTTCTTCATTGGTGGATACTTAGATTGCTTCCACCTTTTGGCTATTGTGAATAATGGTGCAATGAACATAAATATGCACATATCTTCTAGATCTTTGCAAGTCTTTTGGATATATACCCAGAAATAATATTGCTAGATATATGGTAATTTTATTTTTAATTTCTTGAGTAACCTCCATACTATTTTCCATAGTGGTTATACTAATATATGTTCCCACCAACAATGGATAAGGGTTTCCTTCTCTTCACATCCTCAATTTATTATTTTCTGGGTTTTTTTGATAGTGACCACCCTAACAGGTGTGAGGTGATACCTCTTTTCTTTTTTTGGAGACAGAGTCTCATTCTGTTGCCCAGGCTAGAGTGCCGTGGCATCAGCCTAGCTCACAGCAACCTCAGACTCCTGGGCTCAAGCAATCCTCCTGCCTCAGCCTCCTGAGTAGCAGAGACTACAGAAGCATGCTGCCACACCAGGCTAATTTTTTCCATTCTTAGTAGAGATGGGCTCTTGCTCTTGCTCAGGCTGGTCTTGAACTCCTGAGCTCAAGATGTCCTCCCACCTCAGCCTCCCAGAGTGCTAGATTACAGGCGTGAGCCACTGCATGCAGCCCGATACCTCATTTTGATATAGATCTTTTAAAAAGGTGAATTTTACTAATGCATTTTGTGATTTGGACCATCTTAGCATTCCTATAATGAATCCCACCAAGTCATGATTATATTATGATTCTGTTTGCTATTCTATTTTATTCTTCTAAAAAATTTTAATATGTTTATTATATTTTTGCCTTGATGTTCATAAGTTAGAGTGTGTTTATATCTGTGTGCAGTCTTTATCAGATTTTGGTATTGTTATATCAGATTCACAAAAATTTTAAAAGCTACATACATGCAAAAATTGAGGCTATTTGAAAGCTTTCTTGAAATTCGAATCTTTGCCTTTTCTCCATCCCAATTTTAATGCTTTATTGCAGATTATTCAGTTAATCTTCTACACTGATTTAATCCAGTCTCACCCTTCTTTAATCCATTGTTAGCTGGATGCCTTAGTGGACAATCTAAAATGCAACTTCCTTTAATATTTAGGAATATTTACACGTTGTTTTCCCTCTATCCCATATGCTAGTTTTTCATCTTGTCTCTATGAAAAATGTTTATTCATCATTCAAAACCTACTCTCTATACTCATGTTCTCTTTATAAATCTTCACCACATCTCTCTCCCTCTCTCTCTAGAGCTCATCACGTTTAGCTCCCTGCTACTTTTGCACCTTCTATGACTCCTATTGTCATATTTTTATTTTGTGTGCTTTTTAAACAATTTATGTCTTTCTCTACTACAAGATTCTGAACACTTTGAGGGTTGTGGCCATGTATCCCTAATAACTATCACAGTGCCTTACATTAATTAGTTACTCAATAAGTGTTGACTTGAATTGGATTTACATTTTCTTCAGCATATCCTTTCCTGCACTGTTAAAGGTGAGATATTCATTCAAGAGACATTTTTCTTTCCTCCTGATGACTGTGGGTTTGCAGTGCCTGTGGACTGAATGAACTTTATAGGGGTTGGGGCAGGAGAGGAATGCCCTTAAATTATGTTGTTTGTTAGTAATAATATCCCTACCCTTCACTTTTCTACGTTCTGCATTCTGCTGTCAGAGAGAAACTGCTTTGTGTGGGTATGAATTTACTCATAGAATGATGAGATAGGGGTATCAGAGTTCAGCTGAGTTCTCTCTGCCTCTCAGCTGACAGAAGTTAGATTCTGTTACAGAGAGCATCAGTCCTCACCCAAGGCATGAATAGATAGTGTTCATGGTTTATTGCATATAGGAGGGCATATAACACGGTATGTGTTGTTTCACATTCTGTGGACTTTGCTTTTCTTGATAGCAGGCCCACTTTCCTAAACAAGGGTATAGGACCTGTTGAAGCTATTGTTGTTCTTTAGTGTTTATGCATGGTAGGGAGTCACAACCTACTTTCCAGGTCCATTTTTAAACTTGCAATCATAAAATAACATTTTAAGCACATAACAAACAGATATCATATTGGATAATTTGAATAGGTATTTTGAATACAGTTTTGATTGCACAATAAAGTTTCATTTATTAGATTAGCAAATATCTGATGCCTTGGGACTTAATAAACTTGGTTTATTCTTCCTTCCTGCAGGCTGACACTTTAAATTATTTGTTCATAAAAAATGTTTCATATATTGGAAAAATCAATCCAATTTTCTCTATTTTTCTTTCTTCCCTTGTGTTATATATTTTTTACTTATAAATCTTTTAAGGGTAGAATAAATCTGTATACCCTGTCAGGAATGCAAAGTTCTAACTACCCAAAATTTTAATTAATTTTGGCCCATTTTAAAGGGCTGTGTGTTATGTTAGATAAGCTTATTTTACTAGCAGATATCCTCTGCCTGTGTATATTTTGTAGAGTAATAATAAATACCATGCTTCATGAATTAAACCTTTATTTTCAGGTCTTGATTCTTCACTAAGTAGTCAGTCTACTGGTTACTCTCCAAGGACAACAAATAGTTGTTTCAGCTCTAGTTCAGACCTAGTGGTAAGTTATGCTTGTTTTACTTATTAATATATGCTGTATTAATTTAGAGATCCATATCTTGAAACCCTTCACTCCTCACCTTTTCTGCCATATCTACAATCCCTTTCATGATTTCCTTGTCTAGCTCTGTCATAAATCCTGTGAAGTCATGTGCAACATCTGGACACAGTTTTTCTCTAGCAGGAATTTGTTGCCTAAGGCTTGATGGCTTTCACAGCTTCTCTGTAACAACAGTTGCATCTCTAATAGTGTGATCCTTTCAGACTTATTCTTTCTGGGGGTAGGGGGGGTCTCTTCGATAGCATTGATAATCCTTTCCATAGAGTACTGTGTGCAATGAGCCTTATAGGCCTTTATGACCCCTTAATCTAGAGGCTGAATCAGAAATGATGCATTTGGGGGCAAGCAGACCACTTTGATGCCTTTGGTGTTGAACTCATGGGGTTGGGTAGCCAGGGTCATTGTCCAATATCAAAAGTACTTTAAAAAGCAATCCCTTACCGGCAAGGTACTTCTGACTTCAGAGAGAAAGCATTGATGGAACCAATCCAGGAAAGGGGTTCTCATTGTCCAAGCCTTCTTGTACAACCAAAAGACTGGCAGCTGGTATTTATCTTTGCCCTTCAAAGGGTTGGGGAGAGGGTTATCAGCTTTATAAATAAGGGCTGTCCTGGTCATAAACCTAACTACATTTGTGCAAAACAATGGAGTTAACCTATCCCTTCCTGCCTTAAGTCCTGGTACTTGCTTCTCTTCCTTAGTAATAAATGTCCTTAGTGGCATTTTTTCGCCCAGAATAGGGCACTTTCATCTGCATTAAAAACCTGTTTAAGCAAATATCCTTAGTGATTTTCTTTTTTTGTTGTTGTTCGTTTGTTTTTTGGAGACAGTCTCGTTGTGTCGCCTGGGCTAGAGTGCCATAGTGCCTTCATAGTTCACTGCAACCTCAAACTCCTGGGCTCTAGTGATCCTCCTGCCTCAGCCTTCCAGAGTGCTAGAATTACAGGTGTGAGCCACTGAGCCTGTGACTCAGAGATTTTCTTAATGGCATTTGGAAACTCATCTGCTGCCTCTTGGTCAGCAGAAGCTGTTCCTCCTGTTATCTTGACGTTTTTTAAGCCAAACCTCTTTCTAAAATTATCAAACCATACTTTGATGGCTTAAATTTTCCAGCTTTAGATCCTTCACCTTCCTTTTGCTTTAAATTACCATATAATGACCTCACTTTTTCTTGCATCATTTTAGAGTCTATAGGTATACCTTTCTTATAGCAATCCTGTACCCACATAAAGGCTGCATTATCAATACAAGATAAAAAGGTATATTCTGCAAAAAGTGCAAGGTTTTCATGCTTGCTGGCATAGCTGCAGTGATGGCTTCAAAAATTCCCTTTTCTGGCCAGGCATGGTGGCTCACACCTGTAATCCTAGCACTCTGGGAGGCTGAGTTGGGTGGATCACTCAAGGTAGGAGTTTGAGACCAGCCTGAGCAAGAGCGAGACCCCATCTCTACTAAAAAAAAAAAAAAAAATGAAAAGAAATGATCTGGACAACTAAATATATATACATAAAAAATTAGCTGGGCATGGTGGCACATGCCTGTAGTCCCAGCTACTCGGGAGGCTGAAGCAGAAGGATCGCTTGAGCCCAGGAGTTTGAGGTTGCTGTGAGGTAGGCTGACGCCACGGCACTCTAGCCCGGGCAACAGAGTTAGACTCTGTCTCAAAAAAAAAAAAAAAATTCCCTTTTCTTTCTTTTTTTGGGGAAGAATTATGCTTATATTTAGCTTTTAAAATTGAATATATGTAAACCCATCCAAATGAGGTCTTAGAAAGAAAGGGAAGAGATGTCCTCCAATACTATGTTCTTAACATTAGATTACAGAGTTCTCTATTTGTTAAACAGTTTCATTCTCAAAGAAAATAGGAAATAATGCCTCTCTAAAGAATCTTGCTTAAATTTACCTTTTAAACATGTATATATGAATACATCATACTAAGTACTTATGAACAATAGGTAAGAAATATCATTCAATAGCATATTCCCAATGCTAGATTATAGTTATCTATTTGTTAAGTAGTTCCATTCTCTGAAAGAATACAGCTCATAATCCATCTCTAAAGAAGCATGCTTAGATTTACCTTTTATTTCTTTTCTTTCTTTTGTAATTGATATAAATATTTGTACATGTTTATGATGAGGTACATTTGATATTTTGTTACATGCATAGAATGTATAATGATCAAGTCAGTGTATTTAGGGTATCTATCACCTTGACTATTTATAATTTCTATGTGTTGGGAACATTTCAAGTCCTGTCTACTAGCTGTCTGGAAATATACAATACATTGTTTTTAGCTATGGCCACCCTACTCTTCATCGAACATTAGAATGTATTCCTTCTGTCTAACTGTGTGTTTGTACGCAGTAACCAAATCTCTTCACCCTTCCCATCCCCATACTTTTCCCAGCCCCTGGTATCTATCATTTTATACTCTACCTCCATTTTATACTCTACCAACTTCTTTAGTTCCCACATGTGATTGAGGACATGCGATATTTGTCTTTCTGTGCATGTTCCTTAGGCTGGATTATTTTGAAATGGTGGGTAGTTGTAGCTGCAGACCTTAGTCTATAGTACATATCAAGCCATTCAACTTTTTCTTCTAACGTCATGACTTTGCTTCTTGGGAGCACTTCCAGCATTTCTAGTGGCACTTCACATGGGTCTCGGGTATTATTCAAGATTCATGACATTGCACTAAACACAAAGAAAAAGACATAAGAACTGTGACCGATCACTTTTTAGTGCAATACGCAATTTACTGGAGAAACAAACTGCTCATGTGGAGGTGATTATTGTCACATGGTGTTTTCAGTGTATACTTGCAACACTTGAGCTCACTATAGTAGTAACAGGAGGTGACTATGAAATTATTACAGTAGTGCAGTATGTACTATGGTTTTATGCAGTTATGATTTATACTGCATATTCATGTGTTTACATTTCTTTCCATTGTGAACAGTGCCTTATTCAACTTGTTTATATACGTAACTTTTGATAAATTTTAACTTTTTATAATAAGTTAGTGCATATTTTATGGCGGTAAATGATAGAATAGGATCTACATGTATTTTATGAATTCATGACATACCTTTTTCTTATTTATTTATTTTTTTGCTATTTCTAGGCTACACGGTTCATCAGCAAGTTGTTGCAAATCTCCAAAAAATTTTCCAATATATTTATTGAAAAAGAATCCACATATAAATGGACTCATGCAGTTCAAACCCATGTTGTTTGAACTGTATATGCACATACAACATATGTTATATAAAATATATAGTTACATATAAAATAGAGATAAATTACATTTCTCTTAAAAGGGTTTTTAAAAGAACTCACTCACAATAATTGGAAACATAAAGCAACTAAGAATACATTCCAAAAGAAAGTCTCCAGGCTTAAATGAAGAAAACTGTAAAATGTTATTGGAAGACTGAAATCTGAATAATTGGAGTGACATGTTATGTTCTGAGTGGAAATGCTGCGTTTCTGCTAAATCACATGTTTAAATGAAATTCTCCATTCACTCTCCCATCTTCGTTCTATCTGCCTTTTGTCTCTAATTTTCCATCCAAACTGCTATTGCTAAGGATGCCAGTGACTTCTGTGTTGCCAAATTCATCATATACTTTTTTTTTTTTTTTTTTTTGGCCAGTCTTGCTCTGTTGTCCGGGCTAGAGGGCCGTGGCGTCAGCTTAGCTCACAGCAACCTCAAACTCCTGGGCTCAAGCAATCCTCCTGCCTCAGCCTCCCGAGTAGCTGGGACTACAGGTGCGTGCTACGACGCCTGGCTAATTTTTCTATTTTTAGTAGAGACGAGGTCTCGCTCTTGCTCAGGCTGGTCTCAAACTCCTAAGCTCAAAGGATCCGCCCGCCTCAGCCTCCCAGAGTGCTAGGATTACAGGCGTGAGCCACCGCGCCCAGCCCATCGTATACTTTTAAGTCTTTATCTTATAAGGATTCCTAATATTTGTAGAAATGATTATTTTTTTAAAAACATTTTTATCTCTTTGCTTTTGTGATAACACACTATCTTGGTTTCCTTTATACCTCTCTGAATGCTACTTTATGCCTTCGCCCACTTTGTCTCTACCCATACCCCTATACAAATGTTGTAATGATTAGGGTTTGACAAATGGCCCTCTTTTCTGCTAACCTACACTCTAAACCCTAGATGATGGTATTATACACTCCAATGACTTTTTATGCTATCTGATGAGGACAGTTCCCCGACTTTATGACTTTAGCCCTGATCCTTATTTAGATGTCCACTTTCCTATTGAACATGTCATTTTGCATATTTCATAAAAATCTCCATCTCGTCATACCTCAAACTGAACACCCCCTGATCTTCTCCCCCAAATAAATTTTTCTGATATTTCCCATATCAGTAGATACGTTTCCTATCCACCTAAGTGTTCATGTCAGAAATTCAGCACTTAACTTTGTCATTTCTTTCTCTGTCTCATATACATCCATCAACCACATTCATTCCATAACTTTATCTAGTCAATTCTACCTCGAAAATAAATTTCAAATTTACCTACTTCTCTCAACCTATGTCATCAGTACCCTGTTCTAGGTTACCATGATCTTGTTCTTGAACTGTTGTGGTTGTTTTCTGAGAGATTTGTCTACTTTCATGCTTGCCTCACTTTCTTCTCTAGTTAGCAACCATCGTAATCTTTTGAAAACATAAATTGCATTGTGTTATTTCCATGTGTAACTATTCAGTGGATTCCTATTTTACTTTAGCATCTAAACTCCTTATAGTGGCTACTTGCCCTGTGTGATCTGGCCCCTGGCTAACATTGCCAGTTTCTTCTAGTATTCTCCAAACATACTGACATTTCACTTCCCTTAGCTTGTTAGCCCCTTTTCTGCTTCAGGGCTTTTATACATTGTGCTTACTCTACCTTACTCTTATTCATCCCTTAGGTCTCAGCTCAAATATGTCTCTTAGTCAAGAAGCCACTGTCTGGCTTCCCTATCTAAATTAGGCCCCCCAGTTACACTCTCAAAGTGCCTCATATTTGTTCTTCATAACACTTTTCTCAGTTTGTAATTATATGTCCACACGTATGATTATTGGACTAATGTCATTTCTACGCATTAGAATGTGTGCCCCAAGAGGGTCGCAACCATTCTACTACACTCACACTGTAGATGCTAAATGAATGTTTGTTTCTTGAATTAATAAATGCCTTGAGCTTGCTTTCTCGTTTTTGCTCAGCCAATTTTAATGCTATTTCCTGCACTTAGTTTTGCTATTTCAATGCCAGTCAGCTAAGACATATACTCAATTTTTAGTTTTTTTATGTTAACTTTGCATTTTTTAGCTTGAAAAATCAATACTTTTATATAAGCATTTTATATAAAGAATATTTTTATTCAGTAATTAAAAGATAAATTTTTATGAATTTGAAAATTTCAAGGTTAAAAAATTGAAATCTAGACCTATTAAAGGTTATTAAAGTTTGACTTTTTTAAGTAACAATTGAGATATGTATTGCTATTTAACTTTTATTTTGTCTATAAATAGATTTTTTTACTTAATGAATCAATGGATGAATATTTGAACAAGTTATATGTATTAGCTGTTTCCTTCAAAGGTATTAGTTCTACTCCACACTTTTTAATTGGTTGAAGAGTGTGTTGCATATCATTTCTTCTGTGTGAAAGGGTTGAGGGATGATGTACCCTATGATTATAGGCACTGATAAAAGACAAAATTTCCCTTTTCCTTTTTAGCTCTTTTGTATGTTATTATAAGGATTATTATTATTCTTGCTTTTTTAAAATTCATAACCTCTTGGGTCGTGTGCAAGATTATTGTTTGAAGACTTCTTGATGGTATAGATGCTTTGATTTGTAACCTGCCAAAGTCTCTTTTGTATTTAAAAATTTTCTATAATGTGAATCTTAAGAATATCTGCTTTGAAGTGACTGAATTAATTTTTTTAAATTAATTTTTAAAATTTAACCATATTTACAGCAAAATTATTTAATTTTCTTTAGGTATCTGAAGATGAAGATCAAATATCACAGCAAATTGAAGATTCAAATAGGATATCCATTGAAACCAAAGAAATAACTGATAATTTTTATCTAGAAAGGATGGCAAAACTTTCAAGTGATAGAGTTGTTAAAAACAATGCCAAAATGCACAAACAGAATGAAAATTTTCACCAATTCTCAATGAAAAATAATACAGATCAGTTTCCACAGTCTCAGTGCAATTCAGCACCCATATTGCAAAACAAAACCAGTAACAACTGCATTCTGCAGGTTGCAAGATATGATATAGCGGTACAAACAGACAGTGAACTTGCAATGGAAAAAAAATTAGATGCTGCCGTACAATGTATTATAATTTCAAAATGTACTTGTAGCAGTGATATTTCTGTTTGCAATAATGAAAGGTGCAGTGAAAATATTAAGGCAGACACCACTGGGGGGCAGGAAATCCTTAAAAACAACTAATATTCTAAAAATCTCTGCCTAGGATGTAGCATTTTATTTGACCTTGAAAAGCAATAGTAATGTTCAGAATTTCATTAACATAATAAAGAATGAGAAAATGTAGCTAAGTATAAGGTGAAAGTATTCAGAGTATATTTATGGTTTGTTTTAAACATTTTAATATTATGCATTTGGTTTTTATATAGCTATTTCTTTAGTAGCTTTAGTATCTCAAAGCTTACTATCATTCTTATGTGATTATTCTTTGCATTATAATAATATGCTTTTATTTATGGGCAAAAATATGCTTAATTGCTTTCCTCCTTATTGCATTTATTTTAAAATTTAGTGCAGGTGCATCTTCTGGCAAAAATATTCTCCTCCAAGATTTTAAGGCAGAAAATAATACCAAATAATATCTGTTTCATGTCTTCATTACAAGAAATGTATTAGATACTTCTCTTCAATATTATATTCCCATTCAAAAATTCTAGCATTAATTTTTAGATAAAATATATCTTCTATTTTGTGTGGATAATAATTTTTGTTGGTGTTTATATTAGTTCAAAGGAATATATTTTTCTCTGTATGATTAAAAGATGTCTTAATTCTTTTATAAAAGTATTGTTTGAAATTGGAAAAGTGATTTATGTTAGTAATTTTAATGTTGCTAAGATTCTTTTCATAAATATCAGGATTTTTCATTTGTAAAATACAGATTTTGTTTCTAACACATTTATTTTGTGTCCAGATTTTATATGTTCATACTGTAACATTGACACCTGTTTGGACATACTACAAAGTACACAGCAGAGAGCATTCTGATATCTGACAACCCAAAGTAAAATTGTTAGAGGTTTCCATGCCTTTTAAGAAAAACATGATTCAGTATTGCATTTTCATATATAGGCACATGACTCAATAGTTTGTGATACAGAGGTGATTTAAGGCATAGCAGTTTAGAAACACCAACAGCTAATGTTTAAATAGCAGCAATCTTCAGATTTCTAGCAGGTTTTAGGAAGTTATTTTTGCTTCCTCGGAGAGCACAAAGAGAGCCCATCAGTAATCTTGAAGTATAATGATCAACTCATGGAAGGGAATATAATTATCTGAGGTGTATACATTGATAGTTTTTCAAAAGGCTAGATTTTTATCCTGATGTTAAATGAAAGGTATTCCATTATGTATTGATTATACTGAGTGTTATTTTGCAAAAATATGGCATAGTGGTGAAGACTGACACATGGAAAAAGAAGAGTCTATACTGATAATATTAGAATAAGCTTGAGCTGTGAATCTTGGGTGGTTTCAAGTCTCAAGTTGATTTTTTCCAAATATGAATCAAAGTGTAGCAGTATTGGAAGCACATTAATTATAAAAATCCACATGTAATCCTATTTTTATCAGTATCATAATGTAACAGTTAAGCTCAGTAAGATGAAGAAGTTCAGGACTTTTTAAATGCAGTGACCCCACACAGAGCAGGGTAAGGTGCAGTGCAGTAAAGAATCTAATCTTGCCCAAAAAGACGTCCAGCTTTTGACCTTGGCTTCTGGGAGGTAATTTCTGAGCCCTTGGAATGTCATGCCTGATGAGTGTCTTTATTTGCCTGGGAACTTTGGGCCATGCTAGAAAGTAACAGTGTGATTTAGGGTGGAGACTTTGAGTAAAGCAATAACAGCTCAACTTCCTAAGGAGTTAGGAACTGGATCAGCCATATGGGCAGTCAACCATGCCACTGTGCTGGAGCTCCAATAAAGACCCCGGACACCAGCTCTCAGGTCAGCTTCCCTGTTTGACAGTACTTTGTGTGAATTGTAACAATCATTGCCAGGAAAGTAATCCTGTCCATGAATCCATGGGAGAGGATGACTGAAAACTCAATTTTGTTACTTTCCTAGACTCTGTCCCATGCGTTTCCTTTCTGGGTTGATTTTGTTTTGTATCCTGTCCCTGTAATAAACCATACCTGTGAGTATAATAGCTTTTAGTAAGTTCTGTGAATCTTCCCAGTGAATTATCAAATCTGAGGGTGGCCTTGGAACCCCTAAAATTGCAGTTGGTATCAGAAGTAAGGGCAGTTTTTGTGGTCCATCCCCTAACTTCACAGTCGGAAATTCCTTGGGTGCTTTAAGAAGATAAATATATTTAGAAACGAAAGTAAATATTGATTTACAAAATAAGACATCCCATATAATAGATTATAACTTACTTCTCAAAATGCATTACTGGTTGAGATTTCTCTTGGTGAAACCATTTGTTGAACATATAAGTAAAAGGCAATTTAAGTAGACACGGTTTTCATTTCATATTTGCAAGTTAAGGTTTATGAAAAAAAGTAAACCCTAGCTAAGTTCTATCCAGATGAACCAAATAGAAACTTAAAGATTCTGCACACATTTATTATGTTTGTTATCAGTTTATTCAGGTTTTGGATTTGTTCCTGGTTCAGTCTTGGTAGGTTGTGTGTACCTAGGAATTTATCTACTTCTGTGTTTTCCAAGTTATTGGCATATAGTTGCTCATAGTAGTCTCTAATGATCCTTTGGATTTCCACAGTGTCCATTGTAATGTCTCCTCCTTAATCTCTGATTTTATTTATTTGGGTCTTGTCTCTTTTTTTCTTAGTATGGCTAAAGGTGTGTCTATTTTGTTCATCTTTTCAAAAAACCAACTTTTAGTTTTGTTTATCTTTTGTATTTTTAGTTTCATTTATTTCTGCTCAGATCTTTATTATGTCTTTTCTTCTAATTTTGGGTTTGGTTTCCTGTTGTTCTTCTAGTATTTTGGGATGTATCATTAGGTTGTTTATTTGAAGCTTTCTACTTTTTTGATGTAGGCACTTACTACCATAAATTTTCCTCTTATTACTGCTTTTGCTGTATTCCATAGGTTTTGATATATTGTGTTTTAACTTTCATTTGTTTTGAGAAATTTTTGAATTTCCCTTTTAATCTTGTCATTGACCTGCTGGTCATTAAGGAGTATATTGTTTAATTTACATGTGTTTGTGTATTTTCCAATGTTCCTCTTATTAATGATTTCTAATTTCATTCCATTGTGGTCAGAGAAAATGGTGTGATTGCAATTTTTTTTCAATTTTTTGAGACTAATTTTGTGACTTGACATATGATCATCCCTTGAGAATGATCCATGAGCTGAGGAGAAGAGCTGGTATTCTGCAGCTGTTGGATGAAACATTCTGTGAATATCTATTGGGTCCATTTGATCTACAGTGCAGGTTAAGTCCAATGTTTCATTGTTGATTTTGTTTGGATGATCTGTCCAATGCTAGAAGGGGAGTGGTGAGGTCTCCAACAATTATTATATTGAGATCCCTCTCTCTCTCTCTCTCTCTCTTTATCTCTGATAAAATTTGTTTTATATATCCAGGTGCTGCAGGATTGGGTGCATATATATTTAGACTTGTATCCTCTTGTGGAATTTACCCCTTTATAATTATGTAATGACCTTCTTTATCTCTTTTGACATTTTTGATCTTGAAATCTATTCTATCTGTTAGAAGTATAGCTACTCCTGCTCTCCTCTGGTTTCCATTTGCCTGAAATATCTTTTTCCATCCTTTATTTTCAGTCTCCGTATGTCTTTACAGGTGAAGTGGGTTTCTTGCAGACACCATACAGTTGGCTCTTTTTTTCTTCTTTATCCATTAAGCCACTCTGTGTCTTTTGATTGGAGAGTTTTCTTCATTCACATTCAATGATATTATTGATAGGTAAGGACTTACTACTGTTATGTTGTTATTTGATTTCTGGTTGTTTTGTGGTCCTCTTGTGGTTTCTTTCTTCATTCCTGTCTTTGTTAAAACTGATTTTCTCTGGTGGTGTGTTTTAATTTCTTGTTTTCACTTTTTGTGTATCTGTTGTAGGTTTTTTGATTTGAAGTTACTATGAGCTTGCAAAAAACATTTTATAACCAGTTATTTTAAACATTTGACAACTTTGCTTACAAACAAAAAATACGTATATTAGCAAAGAGAAATCTAACAGAAATTCTATCCTTTAAATACAACTCCCTGCTTTTTAACCTTTTGTTGTCTCCATCCATATCTTTTTATACTATATATCTCTCAAAAAGTTGCTTTTATTTTTCATAGATATACCTTTTAATCTTTCTACTCAAGATGTAAGTGGTTTAGACAGTACAGTTATACCAATAGAATATTTTGCATTTGTCCTTACTGATACCAGTGAGTTGTATACCTTCAGAAGATTTCTTATTGTTCATTAATGTCCTTTTCTTGCAGATTGAAGAACTCCATTTAGCATTTCCTGTAGGACAGGTCTGGTATTAATCCCTCAGCTTTTGTTTGTCTAGGAAAGTCTTTATTTCTCCTTCATGCTTGAAGGACAGCTTTGCAGTATATAATATTCTAGGGTTAAGGTTTTTTTCCTTCAGTACTTTGAGTATGTTATGCCAATCTCTCCTGCCCACTGAAAAGGTGTCCACTGAAAAGGTTTCCACTGAAAAGTCTGCTACCAGATGTATTGAAACATATAAACTCCTTTATGTATTTTTTTCTTTTTTCTTGCTTCCCTTAGGACCTTTTTTTTGATGTGTGACCTTTGGGAGCTTGATTCTTAACTTCGTTGAGACAGCCTTGTTCGGGTTAAATCTGCTAGGTGTGTATGACCTTTTTGTACCTGAATATTGATATCTTTTTCTAGGTTTGGAAAGTTCTATATTATTATTTCTTTGAAGAAACTTTTTAACCCAATCTCTCCACCTCTTCTTTAAGCCCAATAACTCTTAGATTTTCTCTTTTGAGGTTAATTTTTAGATCTTGTAGGTGTGCTTTATTATTATCTATTCTCTTTTTTCTCTTCTGATTGTATTTTCAAATAGCCTGTCTTCAAGCTTACTAATTCTCTCTTCTGCTTGGTCAATTCTGCTGATCAGACACTCTGATGTGCTTCTCTGTTTGTCAATTGAATTCTTAGCTCTAGAATTTCTACTTTTTTTTTAGTATTTCAATCTCTTTGTTAAATTTCTGTGATGGGCTTTTGAGTTCCTTTTCTGCATTGTCTTGCAGTTCACTGAGCGTCTTCAGGACAGCTATTTTGAATTCTTCGTCTGAAAGGTCACCTATCTCCATCATACCAGGATTAGTCACTGCTACATTATTTAGTTTGTTTGGTGAGGTCATGTCTTCCTGAATGTTCTTTTTTTTTTTTGAGACAGAGTCTCACTCTGTTGCCCTGGCTAGAGTGAGTGCCGTGACGTTAGCCTAGCTCACAGCAACCTCAAACTCCTGGGCTCAAGCAATCCTCCTGCCTCAGCCTCCCTAGTAGCTGGGACTACAGGCATGTGCCACCATGCCCGGCTAATTTTTTCTATATATTTTTAGTTTTCCAGATAATTTCTTTCTATTTTTTAGTAGAGATGGGGTCTTGCTCTCGCTCAGGCTGGTGTCGAACTCCTGAGCTGAAACAATCCGCCCGCCTCGGCCTCCCGGAGTGCTAGGATTACAGGCGTGAGCCACCGCGCCCGGCCCCTTCCTGAATGTTCTTGATCCTTGTGGATATTTGTCAATGTCTGGGCATTGATGAATTAGGTATTTATTTTAATCTTCACAGTCTGGACTTGTTTGAACCTGTCCTCTTGAGAAGCCTTTCCAGAGACTCGGGGAATTGACTGTTGTGGTCTAAGTCTTTGGTCACTGCAACCATATCAGCACTGGGCCAGTAATGCTGTGACTCTTGCCGACAGTGTAATAATACAAAAATGCTGATAGAAAATAATTGTTATTCCAAAATTGTGTTCCTAGCCCTACAGCTGTAGCAATGTTTGAAATCACAAAACTAGCCACTACTAGCATTAAGGAAACACTTCTGCAGGATTTGGTTATATATATTTAAGGTCTGTATATGCTATCCAGATAAGTGCTTTCTCTTTGTGGGAAAGATTGTTCCTGATTTTTTCAGTGTTTGCTCTTCATCCTGTATGCTGAACTATTTTTCCATTTCATATATTTCTTTAGGTCTTCTTCAAGACTTTTCAGCACTTGAAATTTTTTTAGCCACAGGCATTTTTAAAATTTTTTCAGTGTTATTTCTGTTGGTCTGCAATGTGTATTCCTGTGTGTCTTTTTCTCAGGAGATATCACATCTCATGTTCTCTCGTTTCTTTCAACATGCTTTATTCTATGCTTCTCTTTAACTCTTAAAGCTTTCCTTTTACATGCACTGCATGACGTTTTTGAATCGGGACATACATATTTAGGATGTTCAGTGACTGTATTTATGTACATTTATATAATATATTGTAACATACATAATATAATTCTATTATCATATATAAATGTATACAAACACGAAAGAACAGCAAAACACAACCTTGTAAGATAATACAGTGAATTGAAGTAGCTGGTAGATGTTTGAGGGGTGTGTGTATGTTCATTTTGTGTATTCCTATGTAGCTCAGTTCTGATGGGTATTTTGTATGTTTGCCTAGTGTTTCTTGTGGACACAATCACATATCAGCCAATATGAAACCTGCATTATGCTCAAATTGTTTCCTAATTGTCAGTTGTGGTAACAAATTTGCCTTTTCAAAACAAGTGGTCTAGCAAAACTGTATTTTTCCCTGTAAATAATGTCTTTTGATTTTCTTAATGGTGTCTTTTGTAATGGCAAACATTTTAAATTTTGATAAAATCTAATTTATCTTTTTAAAAATTACTGATTTTGGTCCCCAAAATTTTCTCCTGTTTTTTTCCTCTATAAATTTTTTATTTTTAGTTCTTACATTTAGGTCTGTGATTCATTTCCAGCTAATATTGTGTGTATGTGTGTGTGCGTGTGTGTGTGTGTGTAATGTAAGGTTATACGGTTTTTGTTTGTTTTTGCTCCAGCATCATTTGTTAAAAAGATTATTCTTTCTTTATTAAATTAACTTTGCACTTTTATTGAAAATCACTTGACCATAGATGTGTGTGTTTGAACTCTTTATTCTGTTTCATTGATCTCTATATCTCTTCTTATACCAATATCACACTATCTTGATTACCTTTATAGCAAGTTTTGAAATCATGAAATCATACAGTGTTACTACCTGTTCTTTTTCAAAATTGTTTTGGCTAGTCTAGGTTGTTTGCATTTCCATATACACTTTGGCTTCAGCTAGTCAGTTTCCACCAAGAAAAAAAAAATCCTGATTGGATTTTGGTGTAGGGATTGTGTTGAATCTCTTTATCAATTTGGGGGAGAACTGCCATCTTAATAATATTGCTTCATAGTCAGTGAATATATCTATTTATTCAGGTTTTCTTTAATTTCTTGTAGCAATCTTCTGTTAAATTGTGGCTTCATGAGCAAAATAAATCTCATATTAAGCCACTAAGTTTTAAGGGGTTTGTTAACCATTGATAGATAACTGGAAGATATTTTGGTACCTGGAAGTGAGGTGCTGCTATAACAAAAACCCATAAAAATATGTGGCTTTGAGACTGAGTGGTTTGCTGAAGCTGGAAGGACCTTGGGAATATTATTAAAGTTTAAGGGCCTTAAAGAGACTTGTAGTAGTACTCATATAAGCCCTTGAGGTGATGGCTGAAAGGAAACTGAGGATAATGTTATTGAAAGGGCGAATTTATTATGTAGTAGCAGAAAGCTAAGCAACACTATTACCTGTACTAATGTGGAAAATAGAACTAAAGAGAAAATAGAACTAGAAAATCATGGAGATTTCCAAGGAGAATGTTGACAATGCCACCTGGCTTCTGAATGCCACCTGGCTTCTGGCTGCCTGTAGTAAAATACCAGATGAGAGTGTTAAGCAACAGAAAGAACTTTTATATATAAAGGAGCCAGGATTTACAGGGATCAAAAATAAAACTTTGTTATTCCAGTCTCTTCAGATGGCAAATGATGCTAAAATTAAAAAAAAAAAAAAAAGGTTTTTGGATAAAGATCAAATCCAGGGCACTGTCAGAAAAATAAGGAATAAATATGATGTCAAGGGTATTGTACCATTCTTCAAAAATATTTGAGGTATGGCTGGGCGCGGTGGCTCACGCCTGTAATCCTAGCACTCTGGGAGGCCGAGGTGGGCGGATTGTTTGAGCTCAGGAGTTCGAAACCAGCCTGAGCGAGAGCGAGATCCCATCTCTAATAAAAATAGAAAGAAATTAATTGGACAACTAAAAATACATAGAAAAAATTAGCCGGGCATGGTGGCACATGCCTGTAGTCCCAGCTACTCGGGAGGCTGAGGCAGGAGGATCACTTGAGCCCAGGAGTTTGAGGTTGCTGTGAGCTAAGATGATGCCACGGCAGTCTAGCCCAGGCAACACAGTGAGACTCTGTCTCAAAAAAAAAAAAAAAATTTGAGGTAGTATCTCAATCAGATAAATATCTCTAAGGACCTTAAAGGAAATGCATTGCAGATTGTTTCTGCTAAACAATAGGGCTTTTAAGAATGTCAAGGATGCTTTCCTATAGCAACCTTACAGGAAAGTTAGGGTCTTCATAAATTTGTGGTTATAGCTTTTGTCTGATGGAGTGAACACCAATATGATTTATAGGAGACCCACAAAGTTTTAAGAGAAGTGTACTTGCAGAAACACTGCCAACTTGGACTAAAAAGGACAGAAACAATACAACATGAAGTGAGGACTTTGGACTTCTGAAGTACTACTGGCAGGAAGCAGGGTGAAAAAACTATTTAGCTGCAAACATCAGCACTTTTTTATGGAAAAAGGTAACTCAGGGTAGAAATATGGGCTCACATGGTGGAGCTAGGAATACTACACTGCATTCCTAGACAGCATGCCTGAGTCAGGGAACTAATAGCATGTGCCTGGCTGAATTACAGAATGATTATGGACAAGTGACTCCTGGTTGCCTCACTTTTCCTTTCTTTTCAATGCGAAAGTCTATAGTAATTCTCCTATGCCTCTTCCACCATATGTTCGTGTTTGGAGGACATATAACTTGTCTCTTTAGTTCGTCAGGTTTTTAGATTGAGAATAGCTATACATCATGATCTGTGCATGATAAATGGCATCTGAGGAGTCTGATCCACACCTAGATGACATAACTGGATTTTGAGCCTATCCTTGATGTTGTAATAGATAAGACTTTTACAGTGGTGGAGTTGGCTAAGAAAGGAGTGTATTTTGCATGTAAAAGGAATGTAAAAATTTGTGGCCAAACGGTATGTTTGCAATTTCTTTGACACTCCTTCCACAGAAGGTGAAGTCTAAGTGCCCTTCCCTTGTTATGGGTGAGCCTTAGTGATTTGCTTCTATAATAACAAGCAGAATGAGGCAGAAATTATGTTGCATGACTTCCAAGGCTCTGTCATAAAAGGTGATATCATTTCCAGCGAGCATCCTCTTTTTCAGAACACATGCCTTGGGTGTCCTGAGCTGCCATTTAAGAAGCCTGGCTACCCTAAAGCCTCTATGCTGGAGAGTCTATGTGGAGAAACCACATAGGGAGTGACAGCAAGATGCCTGAGAAGCCCCAGCTTTCCCAACCCCAGGCTTTTGGATCTTTTCAGTCTCGGAACCAGATATGTATATATAAGTGAGTGAACTAGCAGCCGAGCAGCCCCAGCCAACATGGAGTAGAAATGAGCTATCCCTGCTAGCCCTGCTTACATTTCATATTTATGATAAAAATATGTCGATTTAAGCACCTTAAAGTTTTGAGGTGGTTTGCTACACATTAGATAACTGGAAGTTAACCTTTTACATGTCTTATTCTCCTTACTGCTGGATTTACTATTGAGAGCCAGAAACTGTTTTGCATGACTTTTTGTTTTTTAATATATATATGGCCCCAAATAGTGCTTTTTTACACAGTGGACACTCAATAAATAAATCCAGTTGGTGACATTAAATGATTTGGAGTACAACCCAGAATACATACATCTGGTTCTTTTAAAGCAGCACCATTCTAGCAATATAGTTGGATCACTTTACATTTCCCCTTGAAACTTTATTCTTGTTACTTTGTTTACCTTATGTTACTTTCTGCCTTTGGCTCTAGTTCATATTGTAGTACCTTGTATCTCTTTCACTTCATTTTGATTTTTTTACTCCTTAACCTAATTTTTGCCTCATGACCTGATGATGATAATTATAAAATGTATTGGGCTATATGTAAGTTTTACAAGGTCAAGAGCCACTATATCCCCTGGAACAGTGCCTAGTACATAGTAAACATTGAGTAATCAGAGACACTGAAGTAACTTATATACACAATCTCCTTTAATCCTCATAACACATTATGAGGTTTATTATATCAATTTCATAGATAAGGAAGTTAAAGTTTCAATTAATGAAGTGACTTTCCCAAGGTAGCTCAATCAACAGTAGAGACAAGATTCAAATCAAAGGTCATTTTGACTACCAAGCCTTTGCTCTTAATGATTGCATTTTACCTAGTTTTAATGTTACCATAGGTTTCTAGTAGTTGAACTTGGTATTGTTCATTAACTTCAGCCACACCATGTATTTCATTTGCCATTTAGCCATCGCTTCTCCAGAACTCATACCTTGCTTGCCCCTGATATGTGCGTTGCTGCATTCTATCATGTGGTTCATGTTTGGGAGTCCGTGGAAAGAATATACCATTAAAAATGTGATTAACTATACACATAAAATTCTGAACTAAGATGACCTATTTCAGTAACACAGAGACTAACATGTCTTGATGAAAAATTTATGAAATCTAATATGCACAGGAGCCATTGAAATGTTTCCATGCTTGAAAAAAATTGAGACCTGAAAGCATGAATGAAAAAGACCTATGGCAATTCTCTAATGTTAAATTTCATAGTCTTAGAATTAGGAATTTTAAGTATTGATGATATATCAGTAAATGTTTTCATTCTGTTAAGGTGAAATCACTTTCTCATATTGAGAGTCTTCTTTTCTGTTGCATGTTGACATGAAAGTTAACTCTGTTAGTTGCTATTGGCCATTTGGTCCTCTGCTTTTTGTGTCACAGAACATGTTGTATGCGAACAATATTTGCCACCACTATGTTATTTTAAGTATTTTTATTGCTATGTTATTTATGAGTTAGAAGGTGAATGCATAAAAACTGACAGAAATTAACGAGAGAAATTAGAAACATTTGAAAAATCAAAATGCAATGAATACAAAAATATCCTTTTTCTGTCATGACCTAATTATACTGACACTTCATTATGTTTGACATCAGTCAATTCTAATCTGTCTTTAATAATTTTTTTTAAGAGATAGGGTCTGACTCTGTCACTCAGGCTGGAGTGCAGTGGCAGGATCATTGCTCACTACAGCCTCAAAATCTCGGATTCAAGCGATCCTCTGGTGTCAGCCTCCTGTGTAGCTGGGACTACAGGTGTGAACACCACTATATCTGGCTTGTTTTTCTCATTTATTTATTTATTTTCTTTATAGATATGGGGTCTTTCTATATTGCCCAGGCTGGTCTTGAACTCCTGGCCTCAACTCAAGTGATTCTCCTGCCTTGGCCTCCAAAGTGCTGGGATTACAGGTGTGAGCCACTGCACCTGGCCTGTCTGTAATAATTGGTAATGGGAAACTCATTTTAGATAAAATCAATCCAAGGATCATTATTTCCTTGAGCTTCTTTTACTTGAAAATAACTTCATGTGACATTATAGAAAGTGACCCTCCAAAAATTACCGATATTTAAAACATTGTTTCGTAATGGCTCTCAGTAATAATTTCTTTGTTCAATACTTATGAAGGTGAAATATCTCAGTATATATATTAATCTAGGAGTCTTTTCTGAAATTCACAACTGGATTTACTGTGTATTTTCAAATGTCATTGACAAATATTAAATTTGAAAAATGGGGTATGAAAAAGTCCTCAAGTGGATATATTTCTGGTTCAATATTAATTTTTATAACATGAAATAACAAAGATTATTGTTTTTTGATAAACTTTTTTCCATAGTAAAATAGCTGATGAAATTATGGTACTGAATTGAAACCCAGAGTTGCTGTTCTGTTTACAATTAACTATAGGGTTGAGGTAAGGGTGATATTGCAGATTCTCTATAATGTTTTATTTATATGTAAAGTCCTACTTATCTTTTTTTTTCTCCCTTGCAGTATAGTGAGGTCAATGTTTACAGCCAGTTCCATAGAGCATTTCAAGACAGTAAATTTCCTCAGTATTTATTTGAGGGAGATTTGGCAACTGCTATTAAATGATAGACAAATTTCAAATGTCACGGGAATAGCTGTATGTATCTTTAAATATGTTAGCCGAACATATTTTTAAAATCCTGCAGGGTGAAGAAAGTATGAGAAGTGTTTGCCAGAATTTTTAATCTACAAATTCTCCTTTTTCTCTTTCTGTAAAAATATACTTAATAATTATTTATAGAGGGCCTACTATGTGCAAATACCTAGAGGCTATGGGAAATACAAATTAATTGAGACAGCCCCCCTTTCAATGACTTTTTAATTTAATAGCGAGTTCATCCCTTTATTCATTCAGCCACTTAATAAACAATATTGATTGAATACCTACTGAGTACAGGCATTGTGAAACCAATGATTCACCTTAGAAGAAAACAAGCTAGAACTGATCCCTAGCCTTCTAAGACTCACAGTCCACTGGGAGCTACCATATAAAATACAGTAGAACATTGTGATTGAATTATTTATAGAAATTAAGTTAAAATATATCACTCTTGGCTGGGATGCTCAGGTAAGGCTTTCTTGAAGTTGTACTTCCAAATATTTTTAAGTCACTATATGAAATAAATGCACAGAGGCTTCATTTTTGAAATGAATTACATAGGAGGAACAGAAACCAAAGGTAGTCCAGTAGATTGTAAAATGGTCATAATTCTTACTCCTGTCTATATTCATACCTGGTACAATATGACGTTGCATTTTCCTCCATCTAGAGGTGGAATCTGTTTCTGTACCTCTGGTATTTGGGTGGACATTTTGACTTGATTTTGCCCATAAAATATAGTGGATGTGATGTTGTGCCAGTTCTGAGCCTAGGCCTCAAGCTTACTTGCTTTTTCTTTCTTTCTTAGAATTTTCCTCAGCTGCCATGAATAAGGCTGGGAAATCCATGTGAAAGATAAGAGACCAGGTAGATGTGCCATCCCAGCTGAGACCATCTTAGACAGCTATCATACAGCCAATCCAGAAACTGACCTCATTCATTAGTAAGATCAGCAGTGACCACAAGAACCACCCACATGGGCCCAGCTGAAATTGACAGCCCACCAAATTGTGAACTAAATAAATATTTATTGATTTAAACTGCTACATTTTAGGTGGTTTGTTACATAGCGACAACTAGGTGACATGCCAGTAATCAAAATCTTGCTAATGCTTTAGAGTGGGGGGGGTAGCATAGTTAATTAGTGGAAGTGCATGTAGGAAAAAATATTTTAATTACCAAACCCTAATACCATTGGTATAGTATACATATTTTTTTGGAAATATTTTTAGCAAGCCAATTTTCTTTCCTGTGTTGAATTCCTATGGCAAATATGGAGTTAGGATTTAGAATATGCACAGATTATATTGCTTTCCAAAAAAATTGTATCAAATTAATAGGGAATAGGTATCCATTTTCACTAAAATAATATAAATTTTTAGTGAGTTTTTTGTTTTGATTTTGTGGGGGCCACTTTCCTAGGTATAGGTGATACACTAAAGTTTTATTCAGTTGCATTTTGGGATTACTTACAAAGATAATTTGTGGTCAGGAATATGAATGGGCCAGAGGGAATCATTGACACCCTGTGCTTTCCTGTGGTTAAAGAAGTAATATAGTAAGGAAGAAAGAATAGGAGATTAGGCGTCCAAACAACTGTATACATTCCAAAAATATAATTTCCTTTGCATTTTTAGAAGGTTAATTTTTTCTTCACAACTTTTTTCTTGTTTCCCCAAATTAAGAGATAATGTTAAAACTCAGCTGTTTGATTCTGTTTTACAACAAAATTAAAACCAATTTTTATTTCCTTGTAAAAGGAAATCTGATTTGTGTTGTCTTGAATAAACTATATTTTAAAACTTAATATGCATTATCATTTCATGAACAAAATGCCCTTTTATATTCTTAAACATGTCCTTAATATGTAGAAAACACTAATAAAAGAGATCATTTCAGGTTTTCTTAAAATTTCTATATTTCTCCTTGAAACAGTTATTTTTCTTATGTCTTCAGGATTTTCATTAAATTTACAGCTGCATTATTCTGTCATTCCAACCGGACATGAGTCAGGGCCTTTCCTTTTTAAAAAATAACTTAAATAGGACCTACCATAATCCTGGGGACATATAGCATATCAGAAGATTTCAACCAGCCTGATCTTAATCTTATCAGAGAATATGATAAGAAATGTTTTATCTCCATTTTCCTGAGGAGGATAAGTATTACTGAGGAGAGAAGAATTTTATCATGTGATTCATTTCACAGGGCTGGGTTATGAAGGGGTGTAGAGGTAGCAGTCAGTACAGTGACTTTTAACATTTTATGATTTATGCTGAGGGATGGCCTTTTAAAAGATACCACTTTGTCAGGTTCCTTTCCACAGTTAAATACCCTTTTTTTTCCCAAGGAAGGAAGAGGTCACGTAATTGCCAGATATACCTATGCTATATTTATTAAGTGTGTTGATAAATAAACTCTAACATCTAATAACTTGAGGGCTGCCTTACTAGCACCTTCAGATTTCCTGAGATTTCTGATTAAACCTCAGAAATGAAGGTAATTTGTTTTTGTTTCTAAAGATACTGCTGTCTTGGAGCTCAAGATAAGATGGAGAAGTCCGCTGCCCATGAAAACCTCATATAAGGCTTCAGTGTCTTCTGGTCATTTGTCTAGTAGCTTCTCCTGGTAGGAAAAGGCTTCTTAAATTGTGTAAAAAGGTGTTGTGTTTACATCAGCTGGAGTTTTTCAAATTGTATTTTTCAGAGTCGAGGAAGCTTATTAGGTTTCTGGTCTGGCACATAAGAAGCTTGGAAGTCACAGTCTGTACTAGCAAGTAAAAAGCTGAACAAACTGAAAATCAATAACTCTTTGTGTGAGAAGTGAAGTCATAGGACAATCACTGCCCCCAAAATTGAAGAGACAGACAGACAGATAGAATCACAATTTACTGGAGCAGAAACCCACAAACGGAAACCTCCACTGGAACCAGTGGCTGGGAAGGAAAAACCTAAACTGTAATTGACAAATTGCTGGAAGCTCAGTGTGAGCAAGTCTGAGAGTTAAAAAACTCCATAGTGCCCAGTCATAGTGAGGTTCTTCCTTCTCCCCAACTGCCCCCCCCCACTTTATTGAATTTTACTTTCATGTGCTGTGCAAGGTTTATACAGTGAAGATCAGAGAAAAATCCCCTTGTGCCTCTGGCAGGGAGAGAGAAAAAGTAAGCATCTGTTCTTTTTAACAAGGCTTGCCCTCAGAAGAAACTCTTTTACCAGAGCCTAACTTACTGGGATTTTATTAGAGCCTAACTGACCTGGGGGAGGGGACCACTAGCCTACTCTAGCTTTCCAAGTGGTGGAAGAGAAATACCTAAGTCCAGCCCCTTAAGCTGTCCTTTCCCACCTAGAGGAAGAGAAACCTGAGAAACAGTTTGTAACATCTGCAGCCCAGGGGCACAGGCTTACTAAAAGACTGAAACTTAATCATAGAACTATAGAATTCTTCCCCTCCCCCAGCACCTCACCACCGTATCACTAAAGGTTTATTTATCAGAGTTCCTTTAACCCAGTACGTTAGGTCCAGCTTTTATTGATAACAGAATGACAAGGCATACTAACAGGTAAAAAACACAATGGGAAAAGACAAAGCAGGCATCAGAACCAGAATCAGATACGGCAGGGATGTTGTAATCATTAGACCGGGAATTTAAAACAACTATGATAAACATGCTGAGGGCTCTAATGGAAAAAGTGGACAACATGCAGGAACAGATGGGTGGTGTTAACTGAGAGATGGAAATTCTAAGAAAGAATTGGAGATGCTAGAGATCAAACGTACTAACAGAAATGAAGAATGCCTTTGATGGGCTCATTAGTAGACTGGACCCAGCTCAGGAAAGAATTTCTGAGCTAAAAGGTGGGGGTCAGGGCAATATGGCCGAATAGAAACATCCAGCAATTGTCCGTCTGCACAAACACCAGATTCAACAACTATCCATGCAAGCACGCACCCTCAAAAGACCAAAAATCAGGTGAGCGATCATACTACCTGGTTGTAACATTATATCAAGCAAAGAGGCACTGAAGAGGGTAGAAAAGATAGTCCTGCATAGCCTACGGCACCCCGCCCTCAACCCCAGAAGTGCCCTGTGAGCACACTAAGTGTAGACAGAATCTGTGTGCCTCGGGGAGAGAGAGTGAAGTGATACAGGGCTTTGCATTGAAATTCAGGGCAGCCCTGGCACCGGGGAACACAGCACAGGGCAGAATTCTGCTGATGCTGACAGAGGGAACATTTTGACCAGCATGACCAAAGGAAATCTTCTGCCCTGAAACCGTAGTTCCTGCCAGCCACAACACCAGCAGAAAAAGAACAACCTGGGGTCTGGATTAAACTCATAAGGCAGTTGGGCCACAAAGGCTGCAATCCTTGGGTAATTCCAGTGACTGTGCTGGCACAGAACCAGTGGACATGGGGTGCACATGACCCAGTAAGACACCAGCAACTGTGGCCATGCCAGTGCTTATGCCATCCCTCCCCCTGCTCCAGGCACTATGGGTGAGTATTCTTCCACTTGAGGAAAGGAAAGGGAAGAGCTCAGAGGACTTTGTTTTGCAAGTTGGGTGCCAGCTCAGCCGCAGTAAATTAAAGTACCAAGCAGACTTTTGAAGCCTGAGTCCGGGCCTTAGTTCCTGGATGGCATTTTTGGACGCACGCTGGGCCAGAAGGAATCATGCTACCCTGAAGGAGGACCCAGTCCTGGCAGGATTCATCACCTGCTGACTAAAGAGCCCTTGGGCTTTGAATGCACATCAGAGGTAGCCAGGCAACGGTCACCACTGGCTTTGGGTGAGGTTGGGCTGGATTTATGTGTGACCAGGCACTAGCGGCCACGAAGGAGTGCCCACATCACTTTTCCCCCAACTCCAGCAGCCCAGCACAGAGAGTGAGGGAAGACAGTGAGAAACTTGGCCTGGAAATCCAGGGAATCCTCCCATATCTGACCAAAGTCCACCAAGGTGGTACTACCAGAGGTCGGCAAGAGTCATAGCATTACTGGCCCAGTGCTGATAGGGTTGCAGTGACCAAAGACTGAGACCACAACACTCAATTCCCTCTGAGTATCTGGAAAGGCTTCTCGAGAGGACAGGTTCAAACAAGCCCAGATTGTGAAGATTAAAATAAATACCTAATCTGTCAGCGCCCAGACATTGAGAAACATCCACAAGGATCAGGAACATCCAGAAAGACATGACCTCACCAAACAAACTAAATAATGTAGCAGTGACCAATCCTGGTATGATGGAGATAGGTGACCTTTCAGACGAAGAATTCAAAATAGCTGTCCTGAAGACGCTCAGTGAACTGCAAGACAATGCAGAAAAGGAACTCAAAAGCCCATCACAGAAATTTAACAAAGAGATTGAAATACTAAAAAAAAAAGTAGAAATTCTAGAGCTAAGAATTCAATTGACAAACAGAGAAGCACATCAGAGTGTCTGATCAGCAGAATTGACCAAGCAGAAGAGAGAATTAGTAAGCTTGAAGACAGGCTATTTGAAAATACAATCAGAAGAGAAAAAAGAGAATAGATAATAATAAAGCACACCTACAAGATCTAAAAATTAACCTCAAAAGAGAAAATCTAAGAGTTATTGGGCTTAAAGAAGAGGTGGAGAGATTGGGTTAAAAAGTTTCTTCAAAGAAATAATAATATAGAACTTTCCAAACCTAGAAAAAGATATCAATATTCAGGTACAAAAAGGTCATACAACACCTAGCAGATTTAACCCGAACAAAGCTGTCTCAACGAAGTTAAGAATCAAGCTCCCAAAGGTCACACATCAAAAAAAAGGTCCTAAGGGAAGCAAGAAAAAAGAAAAAAATACATAAAGGAGTTTATATGTTTCAATACATCTGGTAGCAGACTTTTCAGTGGAAACCTTTTCAGTGGACACCTTTTCAGTGGGCAGGAGAGATTGGCATAACATACTCAAAGTACTGAAGGAAAAAAACCTTAACCCTAGAATATTATATACTGCAAAGCTGTCCTTCAAGCATGAAGGAGAAATAAAGACTTTCCTAGACAAACAAAAGCTGAGGGATTAATACCAGACCTGTCCTACAGGAAATGCTAAATGGAGTTCTTCAATCTGCAAGAAAAGGACATTAATGAACAATAAGAAATCTTCTGAAGGTATACAACTCACTGGTATCAGTAAGGACAAATGCAAAATATTCTATTGGTATAACTGTACTGTCTAAACCACTTACATCTTGAGTAGAAAGATTAAAAGGTATATCTATGAAAAATAAAAGCAACTTTTTGAGAGATATATAGTATAAAAAGATATGGATGGAGACAACAAAAGGTTAAAAAGCAGGGAGTTGTATTTAAAGGATAGAATTTCTGTTAGATTTCTCTTTGCTAATATACGTATTTTTTGTTTGTAAGCAAAGTTGTCAAATGTTTAAAATAACTGGTTATAAAATGTTTTTTGCAAGCTCATAGTAACTTCAAATCAAAAAACCTACAACAGATACACAAAAAGTGAAAACAAGAAATTAAAACACACCACCAGAGAAAATCAGTTTTAACAAAGACAGGAATGAAGAAAGAAACCACAAGAGGACCACAAAACAACCAGAAATCAAATAACAACATAACAGTAGTAAGTCCTTACCTATCAATAATATCATTGAATGTGAATGAAGAAAACTCTCCAATCAAAAGACACAGAGTGGCTTAATGGATAAAGAAGAAAAAAAGAGCCAACTGTATGGTGTCTGCAAGAAACCCACTTCACCTGTAAAGACATACGGAGACTGAAAATAAAGGATGGAAAAAGATATTTCAGGCAAATGGAAACCAGAGGAGAGCAGGAGTAGCTATACTTCTAACAGATAGAATAGATTTCAAGATCAAAAGTGTCAAAAGAGATAAAGAAGGTCATTACATAATTATAAAGGGGTAAATTCCACAAGAGGATACAAGTCTAAATATATATGCACCCAATCCTGCAGCACCTGGATATATAAAACAAATTTTATCAGAGATAAAGAGAGAGAGAGAGAGGGATCTCAATACAATAATTGTTGGAGACCTCGCCACTCCCCTTCTTAGCATTGGACAGATCATCCAAACAGAAAATCAACAATGAAACATTGGACTTAACCTGCACTGTAGATCAAATGGACCCAATAGATATTCACAAAATGTTTCATCCAACAGCTGCAGAATACAAGCTCTTCTCCTCAGCTCATGGATCATTCTCAAGGGACAGATCATATGTTAGGCCACAAGATAAGTCTCAAAAAATTGAGAAAAATTGCAGTTATACAAAGTATTTTCTCTGACCACAATGGAATGAAACTAGAAATCATTAATAAGAGGAACACTGGAAAATACACAAACACATGTAAATTAAACAATATACTCCTGAATGACCAATGGATCAATGAGATTAAGAAGGAAATTAAAAAATTTCTCAAAACAAATAAGAATGAAAACACAACATATCAAAACCTGTGGGATACAGTAAATGTAATAAGAAGAGGAAAGTTTATAGCAATAAGTTCCTACATCAAAAAAGTAGAAAAGATTCAAATAAACAGCCTAATGATACATTTCAAAGAAGTAGAAAACAAGAGCAAACCAAACCCAAAATTAGAAGAAAAGACATAATAAAGATCTGAGTAGAAATAAATGAAATTAAAACAAAAAAATACAAAAGATAATGAAACAAAAGTTGGTTTTCTAAAAGATAAACAAAATAGGCACACCTTTAGCCAGACTAAGAATAAAAGAGAGAAGACCCAAATGAATAAAATCAGAGATGCAAAAAGAGACATTAGATGGATACTGCAGAAATCCAAAGCATCATTAGAGACTACTATGAACAACTATACGCCAATAAATTGGAAAACGTGAAGAAATGGTTAAATTCCTGGACACATAACCTACCAAGACTAAGCCAGGAAGAAATATAAAACTTCAATACATCGATAACAAGTAATAAGATAGAAGCTGTAATAAAAAGTCTCCCATTAAAGAAAAGCCTAGGTCCTAATGGCTTCACTTGCTTCTAGCAAGCATTCAAAGAACTAATACTAGTCCTACTTAATCTACTCCAGAAAATCAAGGAGGAAGGAATACTCCCAAACTCATTGTATGAGGCCTCTATCACCCTGATATCAAAACCAGACAAAGACACAACAAAAAAAGAAAACTGTAGGCCAGTTTCTCTGGTGAGCATAGTTGCAAGAATCCTCGACACAATATTAGCAAACCAAATTCAACAATACATTAAAAAAGATTATTAGTCTTGATCGAGTAGGATTCATCCCACGGATGCAAGGATGATTCAACATATGTAAATCAAGCAATAGTATGAAGGACAGAAAGCATATGATCATTTCAATTGATGCTGAAAAAGCATTTGATAAAATTCAACATCTCTTCATGATAAAAATTCTCAAAAAACTGGGTATGGAAGGAACTTACCTCACACGATAAAAGCTATATATGACAGACCTGCAACTAGTATACTGAATGGGGAAAAACTGAAAGCCTTTCCCCTAGGATCTGGAAGAAGACAAGGATGTCTTCCATTGTACTGGAAGTTCTACCTAGAACAATCAGAAAAGAGGAGGAAATAAAGGGCATCCACATTGGAAAGGAAGAAGTCAAACTATCCTTGTTTTCATATGCTATGATATCTAGAGAAACCTAAAGACTTCTGAAAAAAAAACTATTAGAACAAATTCAGTGAAGTGGCAGTATACGAAATCAACATACAAAAATCAGTAGCATTTGTGTATGTGAACAGTAAACCATGTGAAGAAAACACCAAGAAAGCAATCTCATTATAATAGCTACAGATAAAATAAAATACCTGGGAATAAACTTAACTAAAGAAGCAAAAGTTCTCTCTAATGAAGACCGCAAAACATTGATGAAAGAAGTTGAAGAACACACAAAAAAATGGAAAGATATTCTATGCTCATGGATGGGAAGAATCAATATTGCTTAAATATCCATACTACCCAAAGCAGTCAACAGATTCAATGCAATCCCCATGAAAATACCAATGACATTCTTCACAGAAATATAAAAAATAATCCTTAAATTTATATGGAACCACAAAAGACCCAGAATAGCCAATGCCATTGTGAGCAAAAAGTACAAAACTGGAGGAATCACATTACCTGATTTCAAATTATACCAGAGAGCTACAGTAACCAAAAAAGCATGGTTCTCCCATAAAAACAGACACATAAGACAGTGGAACAGAGTAGAGAACCCTAAATAAATCCAGACATCTCTAGTGAACCTGTCTTTGACAAAGATGCCAAAAACGTATAGGTGGGAAGGACAGTCACTTCAATAAATGGTGCTGGGAAAACTGGATATCCGTATGCAGAAGAATGAAACTAGACCCTTATCTCTCACCATATTCAAAAATAAAATCAAAAGAGATTAAATACTTTAAGACCTGAAACTATGAAACTACTAAAAGAAAATATTTGGGAAATGCTTCAGGACATTGATCTGGGCAAGGACTTCTTTAGTAATTTCCCCAAAGCACAGACAACCAAAGCAAAATTGGACAAATGGGATCACATCAAGCTAAAAAGCTTCTGCACAGCAAACAATCAACAAAGTGAAGAGACAACCCATAGAATGGGAGAAAACATTTGCAAACTACCCATCTGACAATGGATTAATAACTAAAATATATAAGGAGCTCCAATAACTCAATAGAAAAAAGTCAAATAATTTGATTAAAAAACAGGCAAAGGATCTGAATAGACATTTCTCTAAAGAAGATATATAAATGGTCATACAAATGGTATAAGAAAAAATGTTCAACATAATTAGTCATCAGAGAAATGCAAATGAAAACTATAATGAGTTATCTTACCCCAGTTAAAATGGTTTTTATCAAAAAGACAGGCAATAATGAATGCTGGTGAGGATATAAAGAAAGGGGAATTCTCGTACACTGTTGGTGGGACTGTAAATTAGTGCAACCAGTATGGAGGTTCCTCAGTAACTGAAAATAGAACTACCATATGACCCAGAAATCCCACTGCTGGGTATAAATCTAAAGAAGGGAATTCATTATATTCAAAAGATGGCTATACTCCCATGTTTATTGCAGCACTATTCACAGTAGCCAAGATTTGGAATCAATCTAAGTGTACATCAATGGATGAACAGATAAAGATATTGTGGTACATATATATAATGGAATAATATATAGCCACAAAAAGTGAAATTCTTCCATTTGCAATAACATGGATAGAACTGGAGAACATTATGTTAAGAGAAATAAGCCACTCACAGAAAGACAAATCTCACATGTTCTCAGTCATATGTGGGAGTTAAGTATTAAAAACAGTTGATCTCATGGAGAGAGAGTAGACTGATGGTTACCAGAGTCTGGGAAGGGAAGTGGAGGAGGGGGGCAGACATTGTGGGGATGGTTAAGGGGTGCAAAAATATAATTAGATCATTAGAGGGAATAATATTTGATAGCACAATAAAGTGACTGTAATCAACAATAAGTTAACATATTCTTTCAAATAATTAAAAGAGTAGAATTAGACTGTTCCTAACATGAAGAAATGACAAATGTCTGAGGTGATGGATACCCCAATTACCCAGATTTTATTAATTCACATTGTATGCCTGTATAAAACATCAGATATACCCTATAAAGATATACAACTATTATGTGCCCATAATTTTAATTAAATGAAAATTAAAAATAAAAAAAAATTTCTAAGCTTGAGGATATGTCAATAGAAACTTTCAAAACTGAAAAGCCAAGAGGAAAAAACTGGAAAAAAAAAAAAAAGAACAGGATCTCCAAGAACTGTGGGACAACTACAATGGTGTAACACACGCATAATGGGAACAACAGAAGAAAAAGAAAGAGAGAAAGGAACGGAGCAAATATTTGAAGCAATAATAACTGAGAATTTTCCTAAATTAATGTCAGACGACAAACCACAGATCTAGGAAGCATGAAAAATGCCAAAAAAACAAAACAAAAACAAAAACACCAACCCCCCAAAACCTTGTACCTGGATGTATCATAGTCAAATTGCAGAAGATCAGAGGTTAAAAAAAAAATCTTGAAAGAACTAAAGGAAAAAACCACCTTTCTTATAGAGGAATAAAGATGATAATTATATCTGATTTTTCCTTAGAAACCATCTAAGCATGAAAAAAGTAGAGTGAAATACTTAAAATGTTGAGAGGAAAAAAAAATCCACCAACCTAAAAATCTGTATCCTGGGAAATTTTCCTTCAAAAATGAAGGAGAAATAAAGACTTTTTAAGACAAAAATTGAGGGAATTTTTTGCTAACTAGACTTGTCTTGCGAGAAATGTTTTTATGAAAAGAAGTTCTTCATAGAGAAGGAAAATGATATGGGTCAGAAATTTAAATCCGCATAAGGAATGGAAAAGCAATGAAATGGAATGAGTGAAGTTATGTTAAAAGCTTCTATTTTTCTTATTAATTGATGTAACAAATAACTTTAATAATAGCAA
>NW_012137191.1:8462516-8466679 GCF_000956105.1 Propithecus coquereli | reverse complement strand
TAAATATAGTAGATATTATTACATCACTTTAAATGTTAATGCTCTAAATATACCTATTAAAAGGCAGATTGTCATAGTGGATTAAAAAACAAGACTTAACTGTATGTTTTCAAGAACCCGACTTTAAACATGAAGACATACAGATTAAATGTAAAGAGATACTTGACATATACCATGCTAACACTAATCAAAACAGTAAGCTGGACTAGCTGTATTAATTTCAGACAGAGTAGCCACCACACCTGGCTAAAATTCCTTATCATTTTAGACATTAACTAAATACTGATCCTTCTGTATTTGCCTCCAAGTTGTTATACTATAAGTTTTTATCCAGTAATTGTGCTTTAGTTAGTCAGTCCATAACCAGTAAACCTCTAGGAAGAAAACATTGTAGAAAAGAAACAAAAAAGGGTAGTGGTTAAAAAAGACTTTGCAGGAGGCTGAGGCAGGAGGGTCATTTGAGGCTAGGAGTTCGAGACCAGCCTGGGCAACATAGTGAGACACCATCTCTAAAAAAAAATAAATAAATAAAAGTTATTTAGATAGATTTAGGGGTATAAGTTTTATTTGTTACATGGATGAGTTGCATAGTGGTGAAGTCAGGGCTTTTGGTGTATCCATTGCTTGACATTGTACCTAATAGGTAATTTTTGATCCCTTTTCCCCTTCCCATCTTCCCCCATTCTTAGTTTCTAGTGTCTGTTATTCCACTTTGTATGACCATATATACCCATCATTTAGCTCCCACTCATAAGCGAGATGGGGTATTTTTTTTTCCATTCCTGAGATACATCATTTATGATAATGGTCTCCAGTTCCACCTACATTGCTGCAAAAGGCATTGTTCCATTTCTTTTTATGGCTGAGTAGTGGTCCATGGTATGTATGTGTGTACAAACACACACACACACATTTTCCTTATCCACTCATTAGTTGATGGCCACTTCAGTTGATCCTGTATCTTTGCAATTGCAAATTGTGCTGATAAACATTTGGGTGCAGCTATCTTTTCGATACAATAACTTCTTTTCCTTTGGGTAGATACCCAGTAGTGGTATTGCTGGATTGAATGGTAGATCTACTTTATTTCTTTGAGGAATCTCCATACTGTTTTCCATACAAGTTGTACTATTTAATAATTTACATCCCCACCAATGGTGTGTAAGTGTTTCCTTTCACTGCATCTGCACCAACATCTGTTGTTTTTTAACTATTAATAATGGCCATTCTGATAGGGGTAAGGTTAGGTATCTCATTGTGGTTTTAATTTGCATTTCCCTGATTAGTGATGTTTTCATGTTTTCTGGCCATTTGTGTATCTTATTTTGAAAAAAAATCTGTTCGTGTCTTTTGCCCACTTTTTAATGGTGTCATTTGTTTTTCTCTTGCCGATTTGTTTGAGTTCCCTGTAGACTCTGTATTATACCTTTGTCAGATTGTATAGCTTTTGCAAATAATTTTTCCCATTCTGTAAGTTGTCTGTTTACTCTGTTGATTATTTCCTTTGATGTGCAGAAACTTTTTTTTTTTATTTCAGCATATTATGGGGGTACAGATGTTTAGGTTACATATGTTGCCCTTGCCCCCCACCTCCCCAAGTCCGAATTTCAAATATGTCCATCCTTCGGGTGGTGCACATTGCACTCTTTGTGTATGCAATACCCGTCCCCTCCTCCCTCCCCCCACCCCCTTGCCAAACATCCATTAGATGTTGTTATTATATGTGCACTTATGTGTTGATCAGTTAATACCAATTTGATGGTGATTATATGTGGTGCTTGTCTTTCCATTCTTGGTATACCTCACTTAGTAGAATGCGTTCCAGCTCTATCCAGGAGTATACAAGAGGTGCTATATCAAAATTGTTTCTTAAAGCTGAATAGTACTCCATGGTATACATATACCACATTTTATTAATCCACTCATGTATTGATGGACACTTGGGTTGTTTCCACATCTTTACAATTGTGAATCGTGCTGCTATAAACGTTCAGTTGCAGGTGTCTTTCTTATACAGTATCATTTCCTCTTTTGGGTAGATGCCCAGTAATGGGATTGCTGGATCAAATGGTACTTCTACTTGTATCTCTTTAAGGTATCTCCATATTGCTTTCCACAGAAGTTGCACTAGTTTGCAGTCCCACCAGCAGTATATGAGTGTTCCTATCTCCCCGCATCCACGCCAACATTTATTGTTTTGGGACTTTTTGATAAAGGCCAATCTCACTGGAGATAAGTGATATCTCATTGTGGTTTTAATTTGCATTTCCCTGATGATTAGAGATGTTGAGCATTTTTTCATATGTTTTTTTGGCCATTATTCTGTCTTCTTTTGAAAAGTTTCTGTTCATGTCCTTTGCCCACTTTTTGATAGGGTCTTTTGATGTTTTCTTGTTGATTTTTCTGAGTTCTAAGTAGATTCTGGTTATCAGCCCTTTATTGGATTTGTAGCATTCAAAAATTTTCTCCCATTCTGTACGTTGTCTGTTTGCTCTTGTGACAGTTTCTCTGGCTGCGCAGAAGCTTTTTAATTTGATCAGGTCCCATTTATTTATTTTTATTGTTGCTGTGATTGCCTTTGGGGTCTTCTTCATAAATTCTTTGCCTAGGCCAATGTCTAGAAGAGTATTTCCAATGTCTTCCTCTAGAATTCTAATAGTTTCACTCCTTAGGTTTAAATCTGTTATCCAACGTGAGTTGATTTTTGTGATAGGTGAAAGGTGTGAATCCTGCTTCAGTCTTCTACATGTGGCTATCCAGTTTTCCCAGCACCATTTATTGAATAAGGATTTTTTCCCCAGTGTATGTTTTTGTCTGCTTTGTCAAAGATTAGGTGGCTATATGAGGATGGTTTTATATCTGGGTTCTCAGTTCTGTTCCACTGGTCAATGGCTCCATTTTTGTGCCAGAACCAAGCTGTTTTGATTACTACAGACTTATAATAAAGTTTGAAGTCTGGTAAGTTGCTACCTCCCATTTTGTTTTTATTGCCTAGAATTGTTTTTGCTATGCGGGGTCTTCTCTGGTTGATACGAAGCATAAAATTAATTTTTCTACATCTGTGAAGAATGATGTTGGTATTTTAATAGGGATTGCATTGAATATGTAGATCACTTTGGGTAGTATAGACATCTTAACGATGTTGATTCTGCTGACCCACGAGCAAGGTATGGTATTCCACCTGTTTACGTCCTCTGCTATTTCCTTCCTCAATGTTTCATAGTTCTCGCTGTAGAGGTCTTTTACCTCGTTAGTTAAATATATTCCTAGGTACTTTATTTTCTTTGTTGCTATTGTGAAGGGAATTGAGTCTTTGATTTGGTTCTCGGTATGGCTGCTATTGGCGTATATGAAAGCCTCTGATTTGTGTGTATTGGTTTTATATCCTGAGACTATACTGAATTCATTTATCAATTCCAGGAGCCTCTTGGTTGAATCCATGGGGGTTTCTAGATATAATATCATGTCATCAGCAAATAGTGAGAGTTTGATCTCTTCTGTTCCCATTCGTATGCCTTTAATTCCACTCTCTTGCCTGATCGCTGTGGCCAGGACTTCCAGCACTCTGTTGAACAGAAGTGGAGATAGTGAGCAACCTTGTCTGGTTCTAGTTCTAAGTGGGAATGCTTTCAATTTTTCCCCATTCAGTATGATGTTGGCTGTGGGTTTGTCATAAATGGCTTGTATCATTTTTAGGTAAGCCCCATCTATGCCTATTTTGTTAAGCGTTCTTATCATAAAAGGGTGTTGAATTTTGTCAAATGCTTTTTCTGCATCTATGGAGAGAATCATATGGTTTTTGTTTTTGCTTCTGTTTATGTGGTGAATTACATTTATAGATTTGCATATGTTGCACCATCCCTGCATCTCTGGGATGAAGCCCACTTCGTCACGATGGATTATTTTCTTAATAAGCAGCTGGATTCCATTAGCTAGAATTTTGTTGAGAATTTTTGCATCTATATTCATAAGGGATGATGGTATGTAGTTTTCCTTTTTTGTTGTCCTTTCCTGGTTTTGGTATCAGGGTTATGTTGGCTTCATAAAATGTGTTGGGGAGGAATCCATCCTTCTCAATGTTGTGGAATAATTTCTTCAGGATAGGCACCAGTTCTTCTTTGTAGGTGTGGTAAAATTTGGGTGTGAAACCATCTGGTTCGGGA
>NW_012137191.1:8455425-8460375 GCF_000956105.1 Propithecus coquereli | reverse complement strand
TTGCATATCATTAAGTTTTTTTACAATCCATGTTTGAAATTCTTCTTCTGTCATTTTAGTGTTCTGAGTTTGGTTAATGTCCATTGCTAGGGAGCTGTTGTTCCTCTTTGGGGGTGTGCTTTCCGTTTGAGTCTTCATACTTCCAGAGTTCTTTTGCTGGTTCCTTCCCATCTGGATCAGTTGTTCCTTCTTGTCTTTAGATTTTCGTTTGGATAATGACATGCCCCATTTAGTCTCTGAGCCAGTAGGTGGTGTTTGTGGGTGAGATTTGAGCACACCCTTTATGATGAATCAGTAGATGCAGTGAAAGGGTGTGCAGGATGACCTCCCTGTCAGTAGGTGGCACTTGCAGGGAGAAGCGAGCTGCAGTGATGTTTTTGGGTCCTGTAGCTAGCTCTTATTCCTCTAGAGAGGCCCTTTTGTGCCTCAGGTGGTGGGTGGGGCCCTGGGATTTCCAGGTGTGTCCTTATTCTCCACCTCAGTGGGGGGAGTGAGTCTGGTTGGGGCTGGGTTGGGTAAGCCTGCCCTCAGGCTCTACAACTGCTGTTAGCAGGGGTCAAAGGTCTACTCTTTGTTTCTGTGCAAAGCTGCCGGGAGTGGCTGAAATGGCTCCACTCAGCTGAAAGTCAGGGCTTGGGGGCTTGGGCTGTCCAAGACTCGCACTCTGGAGCAGCTCTTGCTCCCCTCCATTCTCCCCCTCTCCGTGGCCTCTCCCAGGCCTCTGCCAGCAAGCGGGAACTCAGGCCGATGGATCTCCCCTGGGTGTGACGTGGGCTGGGAGGTTCCCTACCCAGGATCGCAGCCTGAGCTGGGTGCACAGCCCTCTTTTGGGAGGAGGGTTGCTGCTCTGGCATGCTGATCTGCCCCGGAAGGCACACACTCCTCAGTAGGCTCTTTCACAGATCTCTCTTCTGTGCCCCGGGGCAGTGTGATTCTGACCTGGGTGTATGGGGTCTGGTCTGCAGGCCTGACCCCTGGACCCTGGAGATCAATCCCTGACCCTGCCAGGGGTAGGGGTGCTGGTCCTGAATCACCTACAGGATGCCCAAGCTGGATCAATTTCACTCCACCTCGGGATTTGCCCCACTCTCCTGGAGTCCCCCGGCAAGCAGCACCTGGGAGGGCTGGCAGGTAGGGAACTCGCAGTCTGAGTACCCCTCAGTCTGCTGTAGGGCCCCAAAAGGAAAGGTCCCGTTGGTTGGAGATGCCTCCATGTGATGGCTAAATTGTCTCTCTGGGCACGCACGTGTAGGGAAGGGGAAGGAGAGAATGGAGCACTATGGCGTCTGCCGCTAGGCTCGGGTCTGCACCCTGGGAGGTGCCCCGAGGGCCTGGGAGGCCCGCACTGAGTCTGCAAGAGGCCACTGCTCACTGGCGGCAGCCGTCTCTGGGCTGGTGTCGGCAGGTCTCTCCAGCCACTCAGGAGCCCACCAGCAGTCCGAGATGAGAGGGAAGGGGAAGTTAACCGCTCCACCTACCCTTGTTGCTGGTCTCCAAGCCTCTCGGGCCCTTTCTCCTTCCAGTTCTCCTCCGCAACTTCTTCCCGTGGAGTCTCCTGTAGTTTCAGGCACCCTTCCTTCCGACCCTCACCCGATCCATGTTTCTCTGCTAGCTTATTTTTTTCTCTTTCTTCTAAAATTCGTCTTTTTTGCAGAGATATTCTGACTGGCAGCTTTTCTCATCCGCCGTCTTGGCTCCTCTCCTGCAGAAACTTTTTAAGTCCCATTTATTTATTTTTCCTGTTGCTACATTTGCTTTTGGAGTCTAAGTTATAAATTCTTTGCTTAGGTCAATGTCCAGAAAAGTTTTCCTATGTTTTCTTCTAGAATTTTTATGGCTTTGGGTCTTACATTTAAGTCTTTAATCCATCATGAGTTAATATTTGTGTGTGGTGAGAGGTTAGGCATCCAATTTTTCCAGTACCATTTATTGAATAGGGCATCCTTTCCCCAGTGTATGTTTTTGTCTGCTTTGTTGAAAATCAGTTGGTTGTAGGTTATATGATTTGATTTCTGGGTTCTCTATTCTGTTCCATTGATCTATGTGTCTTCTTTTATGCTAGAACCATGTTGTTTTGGTTATTATAGGCTTGTAGTGTAATTTGAAGTTGGGTAATGTGATGCCTCCAGATTTGTTCTTTTTGCTTAGGATTGCTTTGGATATTTGGGCTCCTATTTGATTCTATGTGAAATTTAGGATTGCTGTGCAGAAACTTTTAAGTCCCCATTTATTTTTCCTGTTGCTAATTCAGTGGAAAATGATGTTGGCATTTTGATGGGAATTGTATTTAATCTGTAAATCACTTTGGACAGTATGGACATTTTAGCAGTATTGATTCTTCTGATCCATGAGCATGGGATGTTTTTCCATTTGTGTCATCTAAAACTTTTTTCATCAGCGTTTTATATTAATAGTTCTCCTTGTAAAGATCTTTCACCTCCTTGGATAGGTATTTTATTTTCTTTTCAGCTGTTGTAAGTGGTATTGAGTTCTTGACTTGTCGCTCAGCTAGACTGTTACTAGTATATAGAAATGATACTGATTTGTGTACATTAATTTTGTAAATTGAGACTTTACTGAATTTATCAATTCTAGAAATCTTTTTGGGGAGACTTCAGGGTTTTCTAGATATAAGATCTATTATCGTCACTAAATTTTTTTTTTTTTTTAAATTAGCCAGGCATGGCAGCACATTGCCTGTAGTCCCAGCTACTTGGGAGGCTGAAGTAGGAGGATAGCTCCAGCTCAGGAGTTGAAGGCTACAGTGAGCTATGATACGCCACTGCATTCCAGCCATGGAGACAGAGGGAGTCCCTGTCTCAGAAAAAAAAAAAACTAAAACACTTGGAGAGCCTATTGAAAATAGTGTTCTGGGCTATATCCCCTGAGATTGATTCAGTAGGTCAGGTGAGGCCCATGGATATGTATTTGTAACAAACTCACAGGTGATGCCAATGCTACTAGTCTGAGGACCATACTTGGAGAACCACTAGTCTAATGTATCTGTCTGGTGAGTTTAGTATCCATTTACTAGAAGTAAAATATGCCAAAAGTTTCTTGTATGTAAAAAGTTAATTTACTCTGCATGCTGATCATCTGAAATTAGTTTTTGTTAAGTGCAGTATAAAAGTAAAAAAAATAGTAACACATTGACTGCCATATAGAAAAATTTTTTTTTCAATGGGGCCACAGTGTTTTGTTATGAAAATAGAATAAAAGCTTTAAAAACAAAACAATCCTTTCTAATTTAATGAAAAATTTGTTATTTTTTATTGTTTTCTGTGTCATATGCAACTTGAAAAATAGTTCTCGTGGCTTTCAAGGTGAAGAGATGTTTGAGTTACACATGCTTCCTGAGGCCCTGGGCTCAAAACTAGTGTGAGTTAAATACATCTCACATCGCAGTTAATGTGTTAAAAGTTAAAAAAAAAAAAACCTCAATGTTTCATATTGCATTTATAACGTGTAATATTAGCTTAATTTCAATATAGCCAATTAGTGAAAGGTTAATGTCATTGTTTTTGTTTAGAAAGGATTTCAAAAACTACTTTTTTAAATACTGAAAGAACTTTAAAGGAGAGGTTACTTACCTTTCTAAAATTATTTTCATTTCTTAACTATGAGATCACATAAATAGAAAATGTGTATTAAATCCTATTAATCTGGAGAATATGAGAAGCTTATTCTTTTCATCAACTGCCATTCAGGAGGATGCTTATGGAGAAGAAGTTGAGAAAGGAAGGACATCAGGCTAGGCAGCCAGATCAGCTTAAGCCATTCTGATCAGTGAAGATGAAATATATCAAAGAAGCTCTTGGACCCAGTAGTTGTTCCCAGGAAAGAATCTTATAAGCAAATTGCCTATGCTTTGAACATTATGCTTTACATGATTAATTGATATAACCCTCACAACACATAGATGCGGTAGATAGAAATATCATCTCCATTTTATAGACAATGAAAGTGAGGCAAAGATTAAGAATTCAGTAATTTAGCTTACCAGGCAGTAAGTGGAAAGCTGGGATTCAAAGCTAGATGATTTGAGTTGTCTGACCTCTTAAACAGTGTACTATACTGCCTCAAGTTTGAGAAGAATCCCAAAACAAGGTTTTCAGGATTTGTTCCTGTAGTCCAGATTAAAATGAGGTATCCATTTGTTTTTCTATATACTCTTTAAGTTTTAATGCAAGAATTCCATAATTTTTCTCCATTTTTGTAATCTGTCTTCCTAGGTCTGACAAGGTGGCATTCCAAATGGGGATGTGGAGAGAAGACTGTTGGAGTAGTCACTGTAGAGAAGAGTTCTGTATGACTTTCTAGTGTGATCTTGGGCAAGTCACCAATATGTTTTGAACTTAAGTTTTAGTATCCAGAAAAGGATGACAATCTTTACCCCACAGAACTGGACAAATGAAGATTTTCTGGTCACTGATACATAGACACACACTGCACTATACAGGTGCCCATTATTCAGGTGAGTGGATAATTTAATAACATGTGTAATTTATGGGGTTTTCAAGAGTCATTTTGACTGCAGGATTTTTGCCTTACCTGCTGACATTAAAATCCTTGGTTAATTCCAACTCCACTTTAAACCTTTGAATGATAGTAGGTCTGGTTATCTTCAGAGGATCTCATTGGGCTATTTCTACAGTTGGGCTATGGATGAAACACACGTAACTAGTCTAGTGACAACCCATTAAACAAGTGTACGTTTGCTAATAAAAGCTATGGTGGGGGCAGAATGGCAACTGAGAGCAACAGAGTTCCAAAAGGAACTGTCAGCTCCAGCAGGTGTTATAATTTACAAAGCAACAACTCAAAATAATTTTTGACAACTTGACTTAATGGTTCATGTCAACATCTGGTTCTGACAACAAGCAGAAATAACATTTCAAAGTTTTATATTTAGAATATTCCTTGGAATAATTTTTAGGTATTATAAAATAT
>NW_012137191.1:8448959-8452460 GCF_000956105.1 Propithecus coquereli | reverse complement strand
CTCCTTTAATAAAGTTACTGTGCATCAGCCCAGCTGAGATATAAATATATAGTTAAGGCTATGTATACAATAGAAGAATTGAGGCAATTATTTGGGTAAATCAGAAAGATAAATTTTTAGAGAGCACTTTATTGGTCTAAATGTTTTTTCTTCCCAACATATTCTGATTGTACCATACAAGAGCTCATTTTTCCCTTCACTTTACCTGTGTAAAATACACAGATAAGAAATTTCTTACGGAATAAGAAATATCAGTATAATAATTTTTTTCTATTAAATCTTATCTGCTCTTCTGGGGGAAAATCAATATTAATATCCCCATAAAAATCAATTTTCAAAGCACCTAATTCAAGGAACTCTAAAATATTAAATTTTTTTATTATATGAAATGACCAAAGGGAGAAAACTTTTTTTTGGTTGAAGGATTTTTAGGGCACTAATGTGACTGGTTAAGCACATATTTTACCTCTAGTGACTTAGAGAATGAACTTCCACAGGAATATTCTTAGCTTGATAATTGTGACAAGAACAAGTTAGATTTTGAATTTATAGATATCTGCCTTTTCCCCCTTAAATATAGTACCTTATTAGATGTTTAGAGCCATTTTAAAATGCATCAAACTGATGCATTCCTAACACAGAAGATGCATTCATATTTTTACTGGAACTAGCAAGTAATTTTGTACATACTATACAGTTCTTAACAGAAGAGCAAAAATTAGGAGTTCAGTGATGAATGACTATAAAAACCAGTGAAGACTTTGGAAAGACATTGTAGAAATGTAAGTCAGCATTTCTTATAGACATACTATATTAGAAACATTAATCTAATAGGGAACTCAATCTTTAGACAAAAAGGAAAAAAACTGAAGCCAAGAATGAGAAAACGAAAACACCCAGACAAATCTATGAATTTTTTTTAAATGAGAAAAGGTGTGCAAAACTAAAACCAGTTTATGCTCTTAGAGTAAAAAAGACAAGTAATAAAATGTGACAGTTCCCTTAGGAGAGTTAATAAAAAGTTAAGAAAAAATAAGTTCCATTATTTTAATTAAACATCAATAACAGCAGGATTATTTCTGCCACTGATTTCCTTCCTCTTTTTTGTTTCTGAAATTATTGTTTGACCAAAAGGGAAAAATAGTCTGCATGCAGCTATTTATATAACACAAATGAAGGCACAAAATAGGACTCCAGAGCCAATGAGGAAGGTGTCATGATTTTGGCATGAACAAAAACTGACCCTGATATGTAGTTAAATATCTGGCACTATTTTGCATTTACAGTTGCATATCTAAGTGACTAACCAATTAGGAATCCATAAAAATCTTTTCTTTGTTATTTTATGACAATTTTCTTACCAAAACTTGCTAGCTTATCTGTGCAAAAGTATACTTATAAGTGATGCAAAAAACATGTATGAAAGTAACCCCTAAAAGACCTGCTTTTTGATATATTTAAGAGATCCTGTGCAGAGTCAGTTTCTGAAGAACTCTGTGTCTGAATTTGAGAGAGAAATCAAAACTTGGAATCCAAAGGAGAAAAGGATAGGTTGTGCCCTTGTAGGAGGCACTTTTGAATCTGTTGATGAAAGCTTAAATGGAATTTACTTTCTGACAGCTGATCACAGATAAGCATTACCTCTTAGGAAAATTTAGGGCCAATAGGCCATGTTTTGACATAGAACACCCTTGGACCATCTCCCAGAATTTTTTTTTCATGTGGAGAATGCCATGTGAAATAATTCTTTATGAATATATAAATGTAATTTGGTTAGATTACCACTGACTCTATTGCCACTAAAGTTATATATGGTCTTAGGAAAAAAGGATACCACTGAAGTCACTGGGTATAGTATTCATTTCAGACTATCTCAAGAAGGGATTACACACATTTGCTCAACAATTATTAGACTAAAATCTCTGTAAATGTATATTTTTTTTGTATTCTTGCTCGTGAAAAAAAAAGTCATCATGGTTGTATCTTCCCTCCTAATCAAGTATTCTAGAATATGAAGTCATTCAAAACTAGACTGTGGAAAGAACCAGATTAGAAGCACGGCAGTGAGGTCACCAATTGCTGTTCTTCTCCCCCAAGTTTGTTTAAATAACTACATCTATCAGCAGCTGAAAATTATTCCACATCAGAAGCATCATTGTCAGAAAGATGATAGTTACTTCCCTTCACCCGAATATATTCAATGTATCTCCCTTCATCAGAATCTGAAGTGCCACATGTGCATAGCCTGTTGTCAAAGAGTGATTCAATTTCCTCTAATTTTTTCCCTTTGGTCTCAGGAAGACAGCCATAGATGAAAAGGAGTCCCACAGCAGCAAATCCAGCATAGAGGAAGAAGGCTCCTGCAATGGAAAAAAAAATGTATATATGAAGGAGTATCGATTTAGACTTTTCTTCCTGGTCAATCGTGTATAACCAAGGTATGAAATGGGACCAAAAAATTACTACCAGCTGGGTTTTCTCTAATTGTTCTAACCCTGTGAATGTAACACAATGTATCTTTCTAAACTCAAGTCACATGATGCCAAACTCAAGAAGAATAATAGACTCAGGTCAGATTAAATTCTGCTTTGAAACTTTTCCTCAGTTCCCTGACTAGAGGGAATTACTCTCTCCAACGTGCTTTCACAGCACTTTGTCGAGAATCTGTATCATAATACCCAAGAAGTATTATGTGCACGTGTATGTTTGCTTTGTCTACTAGACTGGAGGCACTTTGAGGTTGGGAGATGTTTATTATTTATTTTGCATTTCCAGAACCACATACAATGATGACATTGTTCAATCAATGCCTCAGTGGAGTACCTGGCAAGTCCATCTTTCCCCTTTCTCATGCCCAAAGTCTAGGAGTCTTCCTAGACTTTTCTCTTACTCTCACATCCAACATCCCAATCTGTTAAGAAATCCTGTTGGATCTGCCTTTAAAATGTAAGCTGAAGATGACCACTTCTCACCACTTCCACAAATATCTGTGGTTTAAGAGCCATCTTCTCCCATCTGGACCATTGCAGTAGTCTCTTAACCGGTCTCCTTGTTCCTTCTCTTGGACCCCATAGTCCATTTTTTTTCCCTCAGTCTTACTGATCATCATCTGACACACTGTAATGTTTACTGATTTGTTTTCTGTTTCCCTCCACTAGAATGTAAGCTTTGTGAGGTCAGGGAATATTGTTTTGCTGTAATATTATGCATGTCAGTGCAGCATACCAACAAACATGTAAATACTACCTGGTCATTTCCTAAGTGTCAATACAGCAAGCCCAGATGCATGAGATATACGAATGTATGACTTGTTTATATTCTCTACATATTTTCAAGATGGCCTTTCCTTTATAAACTCATTCCCATCTTAAATATAAGAACCTAGACTTTTACTTTTTTTTTTTAATATATGAAATGACCAAAGGGAGAAAACTTTTTTTTGGTTGAAGGATTTTTAGGGCACTAATGTGACTGGTTAAGCACATATTTTACCTCTAGTGA
>NW_012137191.1:8425994-8448909 GCF_000956105.1 Propithecus coquereli | reverse complement strand
TATATTTTTAGCTGTCCAATTAATTTCTTTCTATTTTTGGTAGAGACGGGGTCTCGCTCTTGCTCAGGCTGGTCTTGAACTCCTGAGCTCAAACAATCCTCCCGCCTCGGCCTCCCAGAGAGCTAGGATTACAGGCGTGAGCCACCACGCCTGGCCTAGACTTTTACTTTTGATGGTGGAAAACAACTAACTATAATGGAGTCCCTGCCTAATTTTAGGCTTTCTGTCCAGACCATCCTGTAAATGAGATGGGGGAAGGAAGATAAAAAACTGATGTGATAAATGGCTGGAGAAAGGGTATCAGATTGGGAGTGGGAAGATCTGGGATTAAGTCTTGGCTATGTGACTTCTAAAGTAGTCATTTAGTCTCCTCTTTGGGCCTCAGATGCCTCATTAAGTAAAATAAAATAGTTTCTGAGCTCCTATTTAAGTGCTGGTAGTTTGAGTCTATAAATCTTATGGTCAAAATCAGAGCAGGTACAGGAGAGATGGTTAAAAGATGCCTGAGAGGGAGACCTGCTCTTCTGTTTCAGTGGCAAAAGTGGTCTCCTCAAGGGGCAGCATCTATGGCTTGTCTTTGGGTTCCTAATGCCTAACACATGTTACTGTCTTAATACTTCCTTAATAAGTAACCATTTCCAGAATAACCATAGAAATACGTCTTGGAAAGACTCAAGAAAAACTATGGAGGAAAAATGCTGCTAAATTGACCACCCAACAGAATCTTTTCTGTAGAATGAGGAGCCATGAGAAAACAGAAGGGAAACAGAGGTAAATTATGAGATATTAGAAAAAAACATGAAAGGGTTAACTAAATCAAGACATAATTTGTCAAAGCCATATTAACTCTTTAAGGAGCCGGACTTGTATAAATCCAATTCCCTTTGTTTAATAAAAATAGAACTCTATTTACAAATATAAGGCTCTTTCAGTTTCGTTCACATTAAACATTTACTGTAACCTTTTTTTTTTAAGGCTTATACTTGAGAAATAATCATAAAAATAATACTAGGTCATCTGGGATGCATGGCTGAGTGTTACTGTGAGAGCAAAGGCTCCATGGCTCTGTGGAGAACGTGGGGCTGAATCCTTGGGGCAGAATTTCTTAAATTCTCTCGAACTTGGTTTTCTGTTCTGTGTAATAGGGAAAATAGTTCCTGCTTTGCAAACTGTAAATAATAGAAATAATGTATGTTACATGCCCATTAGAATTCTGGATGTTAGTTGCTCAAAAGTGATAGCCAGCATTATTAAATTCTACTAAATGACTAGGGAAGAAGAGTTGCTATTAAGAGATTGAGTTCCTGTGTTCTGAGTACAGATAACAGCAATATTGTAGGTTGGGTGTGGTGGCTCATGCCTGTAATCCTAGCGCTCCGAGAGGCAGAGGCAGAGGCAGGAGGCTGACCTGAGGGTTAGAGTTTGAGACCAGCCTAAACGTGACCGAGATCCCGTCTCTACAAAAGATAGAAAAATTAGCTGGGCTTTGTGGCCCATGTGCCTGTAGTCCCAGCTACTCAGGAGGCTGAGGCAGGAAGATTGCTTGAGCCCAGGAGTTTGAGGTTGCTGTGAGCTATGATGATGCTACTGCACTCTAGCCTGGCCAATAGAGTGAGACTCTGTCTCAAAACAAACAAAAAACCCATGAATTTATGTAAAGTTCATGAATTTATGTAAAAATTTTTAATGGCCAAATGGGATAAAGCAGAATATACTAAATATAAATGTATATCAAGTTTAAAATGCCAATGCCTTTCCTTTCCAAGAAAATAAATATTTCTAAATGTTCTATGTGGTGACTGGGAGAGAGAAGAGTTTTATAAAGGTAGTAAAAGCGTTAGATAAATAGTATTAACTAAAAGCAAATACTAATTCGGCATGTATAGAAGAGGGGGAAAATGGATTTTTATAATGTTTCCTCTATTCGTAATTCATCTTCAAAATTCATACATGTATTTATTCATTTGACAAACACTTTTGGGTGCTTATCAGATGAACAGGATGTCCCGGAAGGACTTGGGAATATAATGGTGAACAAGGCATAGACGGCCCTCCAGGGATTTATGGTCTAGTAGTAGGGGGTGGGGGACAGACAAGTAAACCTGTTCTTGCAAAAAGGAATTATAAGTGCCCAGAGCATAGAATGAGGTGAGGTGGGGCAGGGGATCAGAGAAGGTCTTCTGGAAGACTGGTCTAAGCAGTAGGTATTCCACATATACCACCAAGGCTTAAGGGGAGGTTAGAATGAAAATCTCACATTTCATTATTTAGAATCTTATCACAACCTATAAAGTCATGTGGACAGTGTAGAAATCCTCTTTCTTTTTTGTTTGTTTTTTTGAGATAGTGTCTCACTCTGTTGCCCAGGCTAGAGTACAGTGGCATCATCATAGTTCATGCAGCCTCAAACTCCTGGGCTAAAGTGATCTTCCTGCCTCAGCCTCCCGAGTAGCTGGGGCTACAGGCACACACCACCACACCCAGTTTGGCTTTTATTTTTTTGTAGCAACAGGGATCTTACTATGTTGCCCAGGCTGGTTTCAAACTCCTGGCCTCAAGCCATCTGCCTGCCTCAGCCTACCAAAGGGCTAGGATTATAGGTGTGAGCCACCACACCTGGCCAGAAATCATCTTTCTAAAAAGAAAAGTCTTTTCACCTTAGTAAAAATGGATTTGAAGTAGCTCCCCAAAGTATGTTCCTAATTCAGCCACTTATCAATATTGTTTTCTTTGAATTATGGTCTCCACACATTTTCATTTGAATACTTCCATCACATTTACAGTTTTGGAAGTGGTAAGTGCTAGTTTCAGAGGATGCTGAAATGCACACACCTTGGCCTGAACAGCACAGATGATACATGGAAGGCATAATGCACAGCACATCATCTTTAAGTATCTTGGCAAGCTTTTGACCCTATGTTGATTCTGCTCTTGGACTGGACTCCATCCCTGTCACAGAACATCTCAGTGGCCCTGCCTACATCTCTTTACCATTTTTTTGTTGTTTATGTTTTTTTGTTAAACTAAAAGCTATGCTGTGAAGATTTCCAACTGGGGAGATAGATGGGAGATGTTTGGGTTGGGAGAGGGGTGAGTGACAGCCCTAAGCACTGAGGGACAAGAAGCAATGCTGCTTAGCAAAGGAGTCTTCCTCTTTTCTTTCCCCAGATACATTTCCAAGGCCTGTGGGGAAAAAGAGCCACCTGGAGATATTTATAACAGCAAAAATATAACCACATAGTCTTTCAATGACAAATGATAATATATCTAAAAAATAGAGTAAGAAAAATAAAAATGAAACTATGTTGGAAAAAATATTCTCTTACCATAGTATGTAAGATATTCTGCTGTGTGTAAAAATGTCAATGAAACCAGAACATTGAAAATCCAGTTTATTCCAGATGAACATGCATTTCCTGTACTTCTTGCCCAAAGGGGATATATTTCAGAATTCACAGTCCAAGGCATTGGTCCCATTCCTGAGAAGTAAAAAATTTAAAACTTTAGTAAAATAGCATGTAATGAATTTGAAAAACAGTAGCCTGTCTCCCCTAAAAATAGGCCATTTAATTAACACAACAATAAGAAAGCCTTGTTTACCAGGTGCGAAGAAAACAAGATACAAAATAAGGCCCAGAAGTGCAGTCCAGGAATATGGAGTAGGGCAGAAATTGTAAGCCCAAAATACGTCTTCTGTTTTGAACTTGGTTTCGTTTTCACACCTGAAAAATAATGCAATATAAAGATTAACTTAATGTTTTAGAGTATAGTTGCAGAAATTCAACATGTTCATATTGAATGTATTTGGAAATTCCTTAATGTCTTGAGAAAAAGGGTCCAAGGAGTTTTCTTGAAAAAAACTTCAGAAGTAAACACAGATTATAAGATTAGATATATAAGCTCACAAAGAACTTTTTAGAGCTAAATGTAATTCAAGAGCAACACGAAGGAATGCACTGTGTTTCACACCCATTAGACATGATTTCTAATTAGTCCTTGGAAGCTGCAGTAACACTTCAAGACCACTGAGAGTCACTGGGTTGTGGTTCAAAGACCTTGGAATTTGCCGTCAGGACAAGATTCAAATTTCAGAACCAGATTTTTTCATCTGTAAAATGGGGATAATACCTTATAGCCTATTTTGAGGATTAGAAGGATCACCTGTAAAGGAGTGATAAGGGAGATGAGAGGAACAGATAGGATAGGGAACAATGATTACATCCGATTCCAAATAACCCTTCCCTTCCTGCTCTGCGTCCTTGCTTGCTGCTCTGTCAGTCACTCCTTGATGACCTTGCCTTCTCATTCTGTACGGAAGCTAAGTGTTCTATGGTTTAGACTGATCCTCAAGTTGAACTTCCAATTCTTTACCTTAATTGCCCCTGAAGATACTACCAGCCTCACAAACATTCATATCCCCTGTGGTCAGTTTAGAATATTGTTCTGCCTCCTTCAACCAGTCTTTGAACCTTGAGGGCCAAGCCCTGCTGTTGTTACTGTATTTACGAACTCATCATGGCACTCCATCTGTCCTGATAATCTGGGTGCCTGGTCAGTCCACCCCATCTCATCCCCTGCCACATTCATTTATTTCTCATTCTGGTTCATAATACATTGGCCTCACAGTTTCTTATTTAATCTCTGAAACTACAGAGAGGGCACTTTATAGTTTGCTTGATTTGCAACTATTTTACTAAAGTACCTCAAACTTTGAGCCTTCCTTTTCTGATCACGACCACTTTATTTCCTCATTTTGATAATTTGCACCATACCCAAATCAAAGTCTTGAGATTCTAAATTCCCCTCAGTATTCATTTACTTCATCACTCACCTTATACCAATGCCAAAACAGGCATACCTCAGAGATATTGCAGGTTGGGTTCCAGAACACTGCAATAAGTGAATATATCAATAAAGCAAGTCACAAATATTTTGGCTTCCCAGTGCATAGAAAAGATATGTCTACACTCAGTACTGTTTTCTTCTAAGTGTACAGTAGCATTGTGTCTAAAAAACCAATGCATACACCCTAATTAAAACATACTGTATTGCTAAAAAATGTTAATGATCATCTGAGCCTTCATAGCAAGTTGTAATCTTTTTGCTGGTGGAGGTCTTGCCTTGATGTTGATGGCTGCTGACTGATCAGGGTGAGGGCTGCTAAAGGTTGGGGTGGCTGTGGCAATTTCTTAAAATAAGACAACAATGAAAATACATCAACTGACTCTTTCATGAAAGGTTTCTTCATAGCATGCAGTGCTGTTGGATAGCATTTTACCCACAGCACTTCTTTCAGAATTGGAGTGAACCCTCTCAAACCCTGCTGCTGTTTTATCAACTGCGTTTACAGAATATTCTAAATCCTTTATTGTCATTTCAACAATGTTCACAGCATCTTCACCAGGAGTACAGTCCACCTCAGAAACCACTTTCTTTGCTTATCCATAAGAAGCATTTATTCATTTGTTATGGTTTTATTATGAGATTTCAGCAATTCAATCACATCTTCAGGCTCCACTTCTAATTCTAGTTCTCTTGCTTTTTCTACCACATCTGTAGTTACTTACTCCACTGAAGTCTTGAACCACTCAAAGTCATCCATGAGGGTTCGAATCGACTTCTTCCAAACTCCTGCTAATGTTGATCTTTTGACCTCCTTCCATGAATCACAAATATTCCTAATGGCATCTAGGATGGCGAATCCTTGCCAAAGGTTTTCAATTGACTTTGCCCAGATCCATTGGAGGAATCACTATCTATGGCAGCTATAACTTTATGAAAGGTATTTCTTAGATCTGAGATTTGAAAGTTGAAATTACTCCTTTATCCATGGGCTATGGAATGGGTGCTGTGTTAGCAGGCATGAAAATAACATTCATCTCCTTGTACATCTCCCTCAGAGCTCTTGGATGACTAGGTACGTTGTCAATAAGCAGTAATATTTTGAAAGAAATATTTTTTTCTGAGCAGTAGGTCTCAACAGTTGGCAACCATGCTGTAAACAGATGGTGCTGTCATCCAGGCTTTGTTGTTTCATTTATAGAACACAGGCAGGGTAGATTTAGCATAATCTACTTTAAGGGCCCTGAGTTTTCTGAATGGTAAATGAGATATCAATGGCCAGGCATTGACCTCTCTGTAGCTATGAATATCCTAGATGGCACCTTCTTCCAGTGGAAGGCTCTTTCATTGTCTACATCTGTTGTTTAGTTTAGCCACCTTCATCAATTATCGTAGCTGGATCTTTTGGATAACTTGTGGCTTCACCTTGCACTTTTAATGGAGATAGCTTCTTTTCTTTTTTTTTCAGATTTTTTTCTTTTATTTCAGGGTTTTATGAGGGTACAAACATTATAGTTACATTTTATGTCTTTGCCTCACCCAAGCAAGGGTTAGAGGCATGACCTTCCCCTCTACAAGGCTCCCCGTGTCCTTTAGTTGTGGCTTTACCCCCCATCCCCCTCATCCCTGGAGAATATTACTGCCATGTGAGCACCCAACCTTGTGAACCTGAACTAACCTTTGGTAGCTTCAAATTTTTCTTCTGCAGCTTTCTCACCTCTCTCAGCCTTTACAGAATTGAAGAGAGTTAAGGTCTTACTCCGGATTAAGCTTTGGCTTAAGGGATGTCATGGCTAGCTTGATCTATCCAGATCACTCGAACTTTCTCCATATCAGCAATAAGGTTGATTTGCGTTATCATTTATGTGTTCACTGGAATAGGACTTTTAATTTCCTTCAAGAACTTTTCCTTTGAATTCTCAACTCAGCTAATTATTTGGCACTAGAGGCCTAGCTTTTTGGCCTATCTTGGCTCTTGACATGCTTTCCTCACTAAGCTGAATCATTTCTAGTTTTTAAAGTTAAAGAGAAAAGAAATGACTCTTCTTTTCTCTTGAACACTATAGGCTATTGTAGGGTTATTAACTGGCCTAATTTTAATATTATTGTGTCGCAGGAAATAGGGAGGCCAGAGAGGAGGGAGAGAGATGGGAGAACAGCTCATCAATGAGCAGTCAGAACACACACATTGATTAAGTTCACTATCTTAGATGGATATTGTTTGTGGTACCACAAAACAATTACAATAGTAATATTAAAGATCACTGATCACCATAACAGATATAATAAAATGAAAAAGTTTGAAATATAAGAATTACCAGAATATGACACAGAAACATGAAATTACCAGAATATGACAGAAACATGAAGTGAGCACATGCTGTTGGAAAAATGGTACTGATAGACTTGTTCAATGTGGGGTTGCCAAAAACCTTCACTTTATAAAAAACACAGTATCTGCAAACCACGATAAAGCAAAGCGCAATAAAACAAGGTATGTACTGTCTTCACTTGCCTCTAGAATCCATCCTTCCTCCATTCTTATCTGCCATTCTCACCATTTCACTTCCTGACCCTGTGTGGTACCATGAGCTTCCTTCAACAACCACATCTCAGAAGCTGGCCAAAGTTATGAAACCATGGTGTTGGGCTCTATTAAAAGTGCACACTATTTCATCTCAGGTGGGTCTCTATTGCTTATTTTATCCTTTATTGTCTTCTCTACTGAATTCTCTACTTATTTCAGAGTAGACATTCAATAACTTTTGTTAACCACTGCCTCAGTTAATTAAAATATTCCTTATCTTCTAGCCCTGAAATCTTTCCCTCTGCTTTCTATAGATGAACTTGCCTCCTTAGAGAAATTCTTAAAGAGGAATTGGGGACCTTCAATTCAAACATCAATTTTTCTTTATTCAACTTCCACTTTTCTATACTCTGTTTCTGAAAAAAATTTTTTTTGGAAAAAAAAATGCAAAGTAGTCTCTTCTCCTACTTCCAATAGTACCATGTCTCTCACCATTTCTAAGGACGGCCCTTCCTATCAGTGGTCTTGCAGCTTAGTTCCTTTTGCCTCCTCTGGGGTCATGTTCCATCAGTATTCTGTCCTTTTCCTGCCATTTTTATTTTTTTCCTACTTGGGCCTTCTCTCCTGTCTATAACAACAAGATGTCTCCTATTCAACTCCTCTCATTACTGCTACTAGCTCTCCTAAAATTACAGAGAAGTTTATACACATGAGCTCCACCTCACTACCAACCTTTCTTTCAAAGCCAAGCTCCCCCACCCTCCCAGATGCCAGCTGACTCTCACTCAGCCTGTTTTCCTGAATCTGCTTACCCAAAAGTCATCAATCACCTTCTAATCTCCAAATTCAGTCTTCTTGTCTTAATCTTGGTGCTCTTTGATTACTCTGTGGTGGCTGATGTTGCTGACAGCCCTCCTTCCTTCTCTTCCCCCTTTGCTTTTATATCTTTATCTCTGTCTTCTTTCTATGACCTATATGTATGCATTGCTTTTTAAAATACCTCTTAACACTTCTCAACCTCTAAATATAGGTATTTTCTAAGGTTTTATTTTGGGGCCTATACCCTTTCATAATCATCTCATCTAATTTTAGGACTCTGTAATCTCTACTTGGATGCTCCTCAGTAATTTATTCTAGCATTGACCTTTTCTCAAGCTTCACTGATGGAATTTAGGTTTCTGCTGAACATCTAGATACCCTGCTGTGGCCTCACACAAAATATGTCTACAATGGAATGCACGGTTTTCTCCAGGAGGCAAGAGTGGGGGCTGTTCTGAATTCAAATTTGACTCTAGCACTTACTAGCTATGTGCATTCATTAAAAAATTTATATAATGAGCACTGCTCATGTGTCAGACATTAGAGATAATAGCTATGAATAAAATGACCACTGGTGCATTTGTGGAATCTTGAGTTTAGTGGGCACTGGTGTGGTCCTATTTCCTGATCTGTAAAACAGGGCAAAGGACTGTATCACAGGCTGTTGGCAACATTAACTGTTCCATGTGCATAAGCATACTGTATCTGCAAGCTGAGTGCTTCACATATTGCCTGACATATAGTGTATGCACAATATATATGACTTTACTAGTGACCTCATGACATTGCGATTTTAGTTAACACCTTTCCCTGAATTGAAATGGCTTAAAATCTTGGAGTTATCTTCATTGTTTTCTTACCCATTTCTCTTCAGGTCCTCTATACTTTAAAGTCCAAGTAAAGCAGAATGGTGCTGGGAAAACTGGATAGCTACATGCAGAAGACTGAAACTAGACCCCTACCTCTCACCTCTCACAAAAATCAATTCAAGGTGGATAACAGACTTAAACCTAAGGCATGAAACCTTAAGAATTCTAAATGAAGATGTTGGGAAGACCCTTTCAGACATCGGCCTAGGTAAGGAATTCTGAAGAAGACCCCCAAAGCAATCGCCGCAGCAACAAAAATAAATAAGTGGGATCTAATCAAATTAAAAAGCTTCTGCACTGCCAAGGAAACTATCATTAGAGTGAATAGACAGCCCACAGAATGGGAAAAAATATTTGCTCTCTACACACCTGATAAAGGGCTGATAACCAGAATCTATCTAGAACTCAAAAAAATCAACAAGAAAAAATCAAACAACCCCATCAACAAATGGGCAAGCGAAATGAACAGAAACTTTTCAAAAGAAGACAGAATAATGGCCGGCAAACATATAAAAAAATGCTCAACATCTCTAATCATTAGAGAAATGCAAATCAAAACCACAATGAGGTATCACCTAACCCCGGTGAGATTGGCCTCTATCAAAAAAACACAAAACAACAAATGTTGGCGAGGATGTGGAGAGACAGGAACACTTCTACACTGGTGGTGGGACTGCAAATTAGTGCAACCTCTGTGGAAAAGAATTTGGAGATACCTCAGAGAGCTAAAAACAGAAATACCATTCAATCCAGCAATAGCACTGTTAGGCATCTACCCAAAAGAGCACAAAACATTCTACGTTAAGGACATCTGCACCCGAATGTTTATGGCAGCACAATTCACTATTGCAAGAATGTGGAAACAACCCAAGTGCCCGTCAATCCATGAGTGGATTATCAAAATTTGGTATATGTTTACAATGGAATATTACTGAATCATAAGAAATGACAGTGATCTAGCACCTCTTACACTTTACTGGATTAAACTTAGGCCCATTATCCAAAGTGGGGCACCACAAGAGCAGAAGAACGGGATCCATTTGTACTCACCATCAAATTGGTATTAACTAATCAACACATAAATGCACATATCAGAACAACATCTATTGGATGTTGGGGAAGGGGGAGGGCGGCGGGAGGAGGAGGGAGGAGGGGACGGGTATTTGTATACACAAGGAGTGCAATGCGCACTACCCGAAGGATGGACATATGTGAAACACGGACTTGGGGGGGGGAATCAAGGGCAACACACGTAACCTAAACATCTGTACCCCCATAATATGCTGAAATAAATAAAAAAAAAAGCGGAGTGGCTATGACTATGAGCTTTGGCACTGACACCCTAGGTTCAAATCTAGGCTGGGACACCCAGATGTGAAGCTAGGATATATATGCCTCTGAGTACTTAACTTCTAAAAGCTGTGTCTTCATCTGTGAAATAAGGATTTTCCTGACATCTACCTTAAGGAGATATTTTGAGGCTTATGTGAGATAATGTATACAAAGAATTTCACATGGTATAGGCAAGAAATCATATTTCCTAGACATAATTTCTTGAATCTGACTTTTCCTTTCTATTTGCATTAATACCACCCCAATTCAGACTCTGAGTGTTAGTCCCAACAACTGCCTCTGTCTCCCTGGCAGGCAGACTACAGCAGCCCTATGATCCCTGTTTCCTGATTTTCATGCCCTTGTGTAGTCCCCTCCCCTTGAGTGTGGAGTGACCTTGCTTCTAACCAACAGAATAAGGCAAACATGACAGGACATATGTGATTAACTATGTAAGATTATAGTGCAGTTTAGCTAAAGTCTCCCACTCTCTTGCTGGTTTTGGAGACACAAGCTGTCATGTTGCGGGATGCCCATGTGGGGAGGCCCATGGAAGAACTGAGGGCAGCCTCTGTCAACAGCTAGCAAGAAACTCAAGTCCTTGGTATTACACCACAAATTACTGAAATATGCTAACAAAAGTGAATACTTCCCCAGTTTAGCCTAGTTGAAACCGCAGCTCCAGTCATCATTTTGTCACCTTGTGAGACCCTAAGCAGAGGACCGAGCTAAGCTGCGCCTATACTCTTGACCCACAGAAACTGCCAAATAATAATTTTTTTTTTTTTTTGAGACAGAGTCTCACTATGTTTCCCGGGCTAGAGTGCCGTGGCGTCATCCTAGCTCACAGCAACCTCAAACTCCTGGGCTCAAGCGATCCTCCTGCCTCAGCCTCCCGAGTAGCTGGGACTACAGGCATGTGCCATGCCGGGCTAGTTTTTTCTATATATTTTTAGTTGTCCAATTAATTTCTTTCTATTTTTTTAGTAGAGACGGGGTCTTGCTCTTGCTCAGGCTGGTTTCGAACTCCTGAGCTCAAACAGTCCGCCCGCCTCAGCCTCCCAAAGACCTAGGATTCCAGGCGTGAGCCACCGCGCCCGGCCCCAAATAATTATTAATAATAAATGTGCGTTGCAATAGAAAATGAATATAGTTTCCTAATTATTTTTCCTTCTCCTAGCATTTCCTTTCTTCAAACTCCTATCCCACAAAGTTAAGGTAGCTTTCTAGAGCATTGCTCAGGCCACCTTACTGCTCAAAGCCCCCCATTTTCCTTATCCAAGCTGTCTACACGGCAAGGCTTGCAAAATGTGGCTGCAGCCTGCCTTATCTTGTACTGATACACACAATCTTTTTCTCCAACTAAACAAGACTACTTATTTGCCTGGAAATACTTTCCAGACCCAGTATCTCCTACTCATGCTATTTCGTATAACTCTCACTTAAAACCTACCTTAGCCCTCACGGGCCATGCGCCTGTCTGAAATATTTTCTTTCTCTTCTCAACTCCTCATTTTCCTCATTTATATCATGATCACATAGTGCTCTGTATTGTCCTATCTAAATATACTCCTCCTTCTGTTCTGGGATCTCATCCCAGGCAGTCCAGCACAGGACAGGTGTCAAGCACACAAGGTCTAATGTCAGACTGCGTGGGTTTTTATCTCTGTTCTGCCACTTACCAACTGTGTAACTTTGGGCAAATTACTTAACCTCTCTGTGCCTTGATTTTCTTGTAAAATAAGAATCCCGAATAGAGCTGTTACACAGATTAAATAAGGTGATAACTGTTTACCACAAAGAAAGCAATTTATAAGTATTTGCCAGAGAATAGTCATTTTTGTATTCTTTTTGTCTCAACCTTTCGTCCATCACAGCACTCTATATAAATGGCCACTGAATGATGAAGCCTCTCCACTTGCATTTGTTTAATTGTGAGTAGAAAACAGCATTAGAAATCCCTTGATCAATAATCCCCACCAATGAAATAGTTTCTTGAGCTATGAAGAGCTTAAAATATGAAAATAAGCAAGGAAAGAAAAAAGAGAAGAGTAGGCATGGTGGCTCACGCCCATAATCCTAGCACTCTGGGAGGCCAACGTGGAAGGATTGCTTGCGGTCAGGTGTTCGATATCAGCCTAAGAGCGAGACCCTGTCTCTACTAAAAATAGGGAAAATCAGCTGGGCATGGTGGTGCGCCTGTAGTCTCAGCTACTTGAAGGCAGAGACAGGAGGATCGCTTGAGCCAAGGAGTTTGAGGTTACAGTGAGCTGTGATGACACCACTGCACTCTAGACTCTAGCCAGGGCAACACAATGAGACTCTGTCTCCAAAAAAAAAAAAAAAGAAAAGAAAAAGAAACAGGATAAAAAATAAAGCAAGCAAGTAAAAGAAAAAAGAGAAAAGGGAAGGAAAAAAGAAAGGCAGGTAGGCGGGCTCCTGTAGGCAGGAATGTTTACAAATAATCAAATAACTAAAGTTGACAGGAAAATGTTCTATTTACTGTTTTCATTGTCATCACAGTTCTGTGCATGATCTCTTGCTGTGACGATGGTAAGTAGGATATTTTAGAGTGGACTCTGTGCTTGCCCCGTTGTAGCTTTTCACCATCTGGCTATGCACATTTACGTGCATAAAAAAGGCCGAGTAACTACTCATCATCCTCGCTGATTTCAGGAAGGCACTGACTTCGCAGTTACACACTCAGCAATACACAGAAAGCTAACGACAGAGAATGTGACATCACACTGGACCTTCAAAATATGAACACTAGCCATCCCAACTAAAAAATAAAAATGTATATTTCAAACGTTATTGCAAAATACCCGCACGCTTTCCTGGCAACTGCTGGTGGAAGAACATAATGCTCCCGAGAAGGAACAAAAATACTCTGACATCAGTGTGTGGGTTGGGAGTAGAAAAAGTCATGCTCTCTGATGGGGCACCTTTTCACCACATCCTAGAGCAAAATCAGAAAAAGACTGAAATCGGGAAGCTGTGCAGAGGGTACTGCAGGGGACAAAACAGCAGAACTGAATGCAAGAAGGTGAAATGTGTCTCATTTTGGCAGAGTGAGAGAACTAATCTTAACTAGCAGAATGACTAGACTAAAACCTGATATATAGACCAAATAAACAATCAGTTCCCTGCTCCAGTCATGGAACCCGCAGTGCTTCCATTAGTAACACATCTAGAAATTAACAGCTCACTTTGAAGGTGGAACAGTTCTCCCCTGCCCACTCAACACCCACCCCACAAACCAGTTCATATGTAGAGCTCTTTCTGCCTGTGTGTGTGTGTGTGACCTCGCTATCAAATATCTATGGAGTTTTCAACCAAAGAAATAATTAAAGGAAATAAGCAGTGCAAATATGTAACTGCTCTTGCACAGTTAACCACAGTAATATATTCATTCCTTGCTTCCTACACAGCACATGATTTTTGTATTGCCCCTTTATTCACCATGGTGAAATAATTTAACTGCTTCATGTTTATATATGGGAGTAAGAGAAAAGAAATATGACCTGTATTTAAAAAGAAAAACTTCAAATTTTATCTATCCGATCCTAATCACTGATAAACCTATGGAACTCTGTCCCTTTTCCAGAGGCGTTGATAAAAGATCTAGGATTTTGGAAAAGGGAAGGGAGAGCTTGCTGCAGTTTGTGTGACATACCTACCATTGTTCTACTGGGTTCCCTGCATGTGCTTTCCCTGCTAATTCATCACTGAGGAGGGTGGGTGAAGCACAATTTCATTTCTAGTTCTTGGCATAGGACTATGATTTCTCAGGACAAGATTACTAACCTTTCACCTCAGAACATGTATATCCCTAAGGGTTAACTCTAATAGTTCTTTATCTATAGGAATTTGTGATCTAATTACACAGGTACAATTTGAGGGTGGTGGTGGACAGGTACCTAGGAAAGGATAGAGCATCTCTCACCAGGGTAGGATACCTTCTCTCTTACCTGAGGAGATATAAGAAACAAAATACCAATCAATCAGAGAACTAGGAGGATGTAAATTTACTATAAGCAACGTGAGTCATATGACATTTTAACGTTTGGGCATCCCATCAAAGCAACCAGGACAAGTTACTGTTACAAACTTGACTCATTACATCTCAGACATCTTTAATTATTGTTCAGTGGGCATAATTCTTATTTAATAATCTAACATGAAATAAAGTTATGGCAAGGGTAGCATGGAAACATAGCGTTTAAACTCTAACTGTAGTTGAATAAGTTTAGAAAAGTATAACTCCGTAGCTTGTTGTTGCAGACCATGTGGAAGAGCTTGGCCTTGAATAATTCCTTATTATGTAGCCTTTTCCCCCTGTTTTTGGTTTTCTAATTTTCCTGCCAAGGACTGTCACATACAGATAAGTTGAAAAAAAATCTATTCTTTTGTTAATTATTATTATTTTCTGGTAAAAAAAAAAAAAACTTTAGAAATATTGAGAGAATTAAATCATAGACATGGGTAAATTTCAAATGCATTAGAAATTTGGAGCTAAAAGCCAATTTTTTCTGAATAAAGTTTTCTTTGTAGATAAATTATTGCATCTAAACCCTTTATCAGTATGACAACTAGCTTATATACTCTTAAATATGGGAAATAGATGGACAGAATGTGGGTAGACAAGCAAATGAAAACAATGACAACATTTAAAGCCAATGAGAATACAGTGATAGTGGTACCGTCTCTAATCTGGTAACAATTTAAATTGGTATAATCTCCTTTCGGAAAGAAATTTTGCAATTCAGATATAAAAATATTCATATCCTCTGTCCCAGTCTCATGTCTAAAATTTATCCTTAGGAAATCATCTAAATGGGAAAATATTGTATGCTGAAAGATGTACTTATCACTGTACTTCATTTATCACAAGATTAACACGGATAATTAGAAAAAATAAAAATACTCTACATTGGAGGGTTAATTAAGGCACAACTGAATAATAAAGCAGCCATTAAAATAATAATTATAAAGTAAGCTAGGTCAAACCACAAAAGTTAGTCTGGGTGGAAGACTGGTGAAAATGAAGTCTTTATTAACTTAGGTTACTTTCATTTTGGTACCAAACTGGCTAAGAAGCAGAACAGTGAAGTCTGCAAAATCAATCACATGAGTGAGTGGATGTGGCCCCCTGTTGCACTCTAGCTCCTCCCAGATTTGCCTGTGAAGTTTTGTGGTCAATTTGAAGAATCTGCCAAGTCAGAGGAGCCCTGAACTCTGCCTTGGTGAGAGTCCACATTAGCATTCAAGGTTCAACCCCATTACTGCCTAAGAAAAATTTTTCACTGTATTACTTCATAAGAAAATACTTTGTCTTTCTTTTTCTTACTGTATCATCACATCTATGGCAGGCCTGGCCATGGCCTACTTTCATAGAGACTACCTGGAAACATGGAAAATGTCACCAAGTTGGCAGTGGATGGGAAATCAAACTATAAAATGTAGTCTAGGGCATAAGGTTATATGGATGAGAGCAACTAGAAATATGGAAAATTGGGGCTGGGGAAGATAATTCATTAAGATGATGACTGTTACCACTTTCGAACTTGCACAGGTTGAGTATCCCTTATCCAAAATACTTGGGACCAGAAGTGTTTCAGATTTGGGATTTTGGAATATTTGCATTATACTACTTGTTGAGCATCCCTAATCTGAAAGTCTGAAATCTGAGATGCTCCAGTGAGTATTTCTTTGAGTGTCCTGTTGGTGCTCAAAAACTTTTGGATGTTGGAGCATTTTGGATTTTTGGATTAGGGATACTTAATCTGTAGTTGTGACAGTATTACTTTGACAAGATGGGAGAAACTTAAGTGATTCATAGACAATCTTGGGCCTCCTTTTCCATATTTTTGTTTCCCCCTAGAATTTTTCCCATAATAAAGATCAGGCATTAGAGCTAAAGTTATTAGCCATTCTCCTGCTTTAACTGGCACTGAAAGGAAGGGAATTATATACTGTCTTCATCATGCTGTTTCCTCCTATTGACCAAAGGCCTCAAAACTCTGGTTTCTATATTTATACTACACTGTCACTACACTGCTTCCCTTCTTAGGAGTCTTAGGGCCTGCCTCTGCCCACAGCTGAGGAGCTCCCTCTCCCCCCCCACGCACGAGTGGTGGTACTTTGCCCTACAAACCACTTGCCTTCCATAACTCTTTGACACAAAGGCTTGCCAACAGCATGGCTGGTGTCTTATGAGGTGGCTTGGAAAAGGTTGGATTCTTAATACCAGAGAATGACTTGGCAAATGGTTTATATTCTTTCTCTGAAAAGTCAGAATATGAAATGTCTGAAGAGGACAGAGTAACATAGAGGTGGAAAAAGGTAGAGAGAGAAGCCAGTAAGCAGAGGCCATAAGGTAGCAGAGGCCAGGAGGTAAAGAAGGGTCATGCATTGATACTGAGGAAGGAAGAGAGAGTGCAGAAGGGAGAGAAACCAAGCACAGACTGTTTCCAGTCTGCTGAACAGCATTTTAGAGCTCCATGGGGCAGGGCTGGGCCGAAGTTAAGACCTTTTTTCTTTCTCAGTATTTTTTTTCTTACCTTCCTATGTACCTTTACTGTAAAACTTCCGTTAACTGAGGAAATCAACAGTGTTACTTTTCCTCTCAGTGTGAAAAGTTATAACAAAATGATAGATAAGTAAAAGGAGAGGACTGATCATGATTTTGAAGCAATAAAACCCCACAGATTCTCAAAAGAGTATATCACAGTGGCCATACAGCTCCATTCCTGCAACAAGGTTTTTTCCTTTTTATAAATATGGTATAAAAATTAAGATGACTTTTCCCCATATAGTCACTGTGGGAGGTGCTATATTTATTCCAACTATGCTGTACTGTACTGCTCATATTTTCTGGAATTCCCTGTTCAGAATCTGCTTCCTTGTCACTCAAAAAGCAACCTTATTTTTTTGCATTCTACTTCTGGTTCTCTTTCCTTCCTATCTTCTTCCTTTTATTTCGTGCCATCATGAACCACTCATAGGAGAAACTCTGGGTGAAAAGGAGAGGCCAGACCAGATTGAAGCAGAGGTGCGGAAACAGTCTAATTGAAATGATAGCAACAAACTCAGGATAATAAGTTCATCTCAATGTTATGGACTCTAGAGCTATGAGAAATAAAATGGGTTTAATTAGATGAAGGTCATCAATTTAAAATCATAGAAATCTACAGTGGAAAAGGACATGTGAGAACATTGCAACCAACAGTCATTTTATAATTAACGAAAATGAGGTCCAGTGAGATTGAATGACTTGCCCAAAGTATCAGAGCAAACTGTAACCAAAATCAGTCTTCTGTAGCACATTGTCCAAAGGCCAGCCAGCTGAGGGGCTGGTGGGCACTGAAATCCAACTTATGCCAGGCCTTGCGAGCCAGCCGTGGTGACGAGTCTTCCATTTTCTAATTATCACAAAGGCATAAATTACCTATATCCTGATTCTGATTCCCTAGTCTTTTTTCCTGTTGTCACTGGTTTTTGAAACATTTATCTTCCTCATTAGTAAACTCTTAACCTAAAGAATAAACCCCTAACTAATATAAATAGTTTCTCGGGAAGCCCTGCCAATTGAAACTCCTTTTCTACCCCATACATGTCACTAAACGGGGTTGTGTTTCAGGCACGCTGCTTTCCAGTCAATAGTATTTAAGCCGACGGCTGCTTGTTCTGATTTCTTAAATGATGTCCAATATCTGGGATAATGTATACTCTTGTTTGTCAAATAAATGAGTGAAGAAATGAATGAAGAAAAGACTTAATGAATTTAATAGAGTGTTTTACTGGTTACCACTGGTAATAATAATACGTTAGCAACCATTTAATAATTAAAAAACATTTTTCAAGCCAAAATAATAAAACTAAATGAAATTAATAATACAATTTATCACAGGGCCAAATTTATTTCTTTGGAACGGGCTATGAATGGCCCTCATGTGACTGTGCTATGACAGGAATCTCAGGATGGTGAGTTACACCATCCCTCCCAAGTTCTAATTTAGAGACTTGATGTTTTTCCACACTTAAGGGTTCACCCTCCTGCCTGAATTCTTTTACTCCCTTGGGTTGTTCGGGAACTTTTATGACCCTCGCTAGATAGTAAATTCTAATAAGGATATGCTACCTGTTTTGTCTCCCCTCTCCCCTCCCTAGGCTTCACAGGCCAGTATGTAGCACAATGCTTTACACAGAGTCAACTGCTCAATAAATGCTTATCAAATAAAATCATAAAAATACTTTTATCAGTTCCCATGAAGTCAATCTTTGGTCATCTGACACCAATTTCTCTGCTATATTGTATGCATCATAGAAGACAGATATATTTACTGTCAAAAATCAATCTCTATTTAATTAAAAAAGTTATTGCCTGTGATGATATAAGGAGAAACATATTTCCTTACCATAAGCACTCTATAATCCATCTGTATTATCCCAAGCTTTAAAAATTTCAAACCACACAAGTATTCTGATTTTATTTTCTTTCCACTGTAAAAGTGCCTGCACAATATCTCTGGCTTGTTTTTATTTGCAGGTGCATGAGTGAGAATGAATGTAAGCTGATTATGTAAGCTGATTTATCACTGTAGGCTATCTTGATGCAAACAATAGCATATTTTGTTTTTTGGATTCTTTTCAATCCATTCTACAGCTGCTTTCCATCAAGTGTGAGTTCTGTGGCTTCTTTATGAAAGCTGTGCTCCCGACGGGAATGTCCTTAAGTAGACGTAAATCCTCACTTGATGAAACTATCTGTATGGAGCCTTACCATATATAAAATATCTTAACATACAGGGTGTCCCAAAAGTCGCATACATAGGAAAAATGGGAAATTGTAGCTAAATGTACCTTTATTTACAAAATATTCATTATGCAATTTTACAAAATTTTTCCTTTGTATGGAGACTTTCGGGACACCCTATATATTAACTCATTTAATTCTCATAATAATTCAAAGCAATAGCATCATAAGTTCCATTTTGCATATGAGACAAGTCTTTCTTAAATATTGTGACTTTCCCAAAATTACATAGCAACGATAGTGCTTGAAACCCAGTGTCCTCTGTTTTTTTCTCCTTCAACATAATCTCCTTCAATAAGTTCAGGTATATATGGAAATCTCTCTTTCTTGAGGTTCCTCACTTTTTATGGAATTTAAATGGAAAAAGAGATAAGATGAAAACTGCTTGAAATTTCTAAGTTAGCATTCTTCCTAATGTCAGCAGTGAAGTCAGCCACTAAAATCTCTATCCAAAATGAGTAGAATAAAATGCTTCTCAAAGAGCATTAGGAATTAAAATGAGCAGCATCTTGGCAGATCTGGGCCTCTGTGTCCTCTATAATCTCTTTTGACTCAGTATCCATTTTGCCCCAAAGCACAAAACAATAATTAGAACAGAAAGGATGCCTGCATGAGCTGGAAGTTAAAATATCACATAACAATCTCAATAACTAGATAACTCATTTGACAGCAGCGATGTCAATACTACAGATGTATTACAAGGAGAATAGTCATTCTAATGCAGTAAGATGGCAAAGGTAAGCAGTCTTTTAATAATGTATACTCTAAAACATGGAGCTATATAATGATTTTCTCTGATATAGTCATGTCAGTAAGGAATTAAAAAAAATTAAAAATAAGTTTCCCCAGAAGTTGCTGAGATGATAAAAATACAGTGTTTCACCAATTGTTTAAAAGAAGAATTGTGTCATTAGTTGTTGACATATAAGAATTTCATAAATAATGAGAAGATGGAAAATCATTATCATAAAATTACAAACTGTAAGGCAGTTTCACTTTATTTCATCTCAAATTACTGCTAAAGTAAAAACATAATGACTTCATAGATTAAGCATTTTAACCGTAGTTTCCTTTTTTCTCACTTCTTGGTTTGTACAGAAACTTCTGAAATGCCATACTGATTATCAGCAATGAAACAAGACTGTAAAACTGAGAAGATCTATCTCAATCCTTCTAAATCTGGGATGTTTTTTCTACCACTTGGGTGAATGAATAGCTTAACAGGTCTATTACATTTCTCTCTATACTTCCTTCTAATCTGTTCCTGGCTCTGGAGCAAAGCAAATCACGTCACACCTACTGTCACACTCATCCATCTAAAGCAGCCCTGGCCCCCACCAGGGCGGCCCCTGCACAGCCTGGCCTGCCCCTTCCCCAGCCCCTACTCCACCTCACTCACCTCTCTCACCATGGCGCCCCAGGGGCTGACACGGTGACATGGACACAGCTGGAGCTCAGTAAGTATTTGTTAAGTGAATCGTTTCCACCATTTGACAAATGCAACAATAAAATATTGCCTCATAGTTTTGAAATTTATTTCCAAAGCAATTTTATATAAGGAGAGAAGGAATTAGTAATGCAATTTGTCCTTTATTCTTGGTATGAATTTTTATATTTGGTCGTCCAGAGCAGGTATTCAAAGTTACAGACGTTTTAACATCATGTAATTACTCCTTTGATAAATTTATTATTTCAACATATAAAATGTCTATTGTATTCTAGTTCTAAGAATAAAAGTTACAATAGATGAATTTAAATATTCATTCTTTCCAGCATTCAACAATCATTTACTGCAAGTGAAGATTACATACACGGCCAACAAGAAATTTGCAGGTGAGATGGGGTTTTTATATTTTCCAACACACACACATACACAAACATACAACACAGAAGAGATGCAAGTATACATCTGTGGTATTTCTCTTTAGAATGGGGGGAAAGGGCCTGTAATAATAGACAAAAGTGAGTGGGTGGGCTCACATAAGATCCTTACATATACCGAAGGAGGGGATTTAGCACATTTGCCTGTATTTGCAGAGGTGTTTAGGAGATCATTTCTAACGCCTGGTAATGAGGAATATTCTGAGCTACTGAGCAATGGGCAATCTTGAATTATGGGTGTCTTGTGAACACAGGAACTGGGAACTACCCAATATCTGGACTCTATCTTGGACCCTAAATAAGCTTGTACTCTGTAACAATGGTCATAGAACTATACCGAGACATAAGGCCAAGGTCTTAGGATATGAAGAAAAAAATCTTAGGGGAAAGCATATATTCTATAATAACTTAAAGAAGTCTTGCTATACTTTTATTATAAAGTATAGGGCAATCTCCAATAGAGAAATCCTCGTGTTTACCTTGGGTAGAAGTTTTCCCAGAAGGCTCTCTGGGACTAGTAGTATGTTCTATCCTGCAAGGGAAAGGGTGTTCCAAAAGATCTGAATGCATTCTAAGCAGACACTGGCATACGCAGGGAGAACACAAAATTCAGAGGTGGGTTTCAGGGATGGTTGGATCAGTCTGGCCTGGGTGCCCCGATCAGAGTCATAAAATTTTACGAACTGGGGAAGCTTCAGCCAGAGAATTAATATCTGGGCTCAACTTCAGTGAGTGAATCATCCTCTGTATCACCTTTACTCAAGGGGTTAAATGTTCTACACCTAAATCCTTGTTCTTCTGTAACAGGTGTAAAGACTATTTTCCTGTAAGACAGTACTGATAGAATTGAGATTTTAGTATTAATAAATGGCCTAATTTGAGCTTGTTATTTGTCCACTTGCCGTTGTTCTTGGTTAGTACCCATCATAGCCAGAACACTTTTATGTGAATAAAATCAGAGACATTTAAATTTTCCATATTTTTTCTTTCAAACAAATAAAATTGAAACCCTGTAATGTAGTAAAACAATATAATCTACCTAAATGCTAAGGTAAGCCTCTGAACTATTTATGAGGAATGATTCCATCTAGTTAAAAGCAACAGAGAACGTGGAGATGGATTTGGGCATATGGCCAGTTTTATGCAGCAGAGGTCAACACACAAGCCTTGCAGCATGGCAGATACAGGTTTGGATTCTGGCATGACCACTTCCTACCTTCCACCAGTGGCCTTTTTCAAGTTATTTAAGTGACCTGAGACTTAGGATATTCATTTAAAAATGCTTAGCATGTATGGCAAGGATGTCAAGAAAGGGGAACACTTATACACCATTGGTGGGAATGTAAGTTACTGCAACCACTATGGAGAACAGTATAGAGGTTCCTCAAAAAACTAAACATAGGACTACCATATGACCCAGCAATTCACACTGCTGGGTATGTATCTAAAGGGGGGGAAATCAGGATATGGAAAAGATATCTGTACTCCCATGTTTATCACATTTTTCACAATAGCCAAGATTTGGAATCAACCTAAGTGTCCATCAGTGGATGAATGGATAAAGAAATTTTGGTACATACACACAATGGAATAATATATAGCCACAAAAAAGAATGAAATCCTGCCATTGGCAACAACATGGATGAAAGTGAAGAACATTGTGGTAAGTGAAATAAGTCAAGCACAAAAAGACAAATCTCACATATTCTCACTCATATGTGGGAGCTAAATATTAAAACAAATGATCTCATGCAGACAGAGTGGAATGATGGTTACCAGAGGGTGGGAAGGGTAGTGGGGTGGGGGAGCTAAAAAAAAAAAAAAAAA
>NW_012137191.1:8421805-8424867 GCF_000956105.1 Propithecus coquereli | reverse complement strand
GAAACACGGACTTCGGTGGGGGGGGAACCAAGGGCAACACACGTAACCTAAACATCTGTACACCCATAATTTGCTGAAATAAAAAAAAAAAAAAAGAAAAAAAAATGGGACAATTATAACAACATGTCAGCATCACTACTCTTGCACTTGGGGGCCATTACTAAATAAAATAAGGGTCACTTGAACACAAGCACCATGACAGCATGCCAGTCGATCTGGCAACTGCACTGTTACTAAGTGCATCACAGGCAGTAGCGGACACAGCACCGATACGCTGCACGAGGGGATGATTCCGCATCCCAAGCGGAACTAAGCAGGACAACGTGAGATTTCATCACACTACTCAGAATGGTAAGCAATTTAAAACTTACAAATCACTTATTTCTGGAATTTTCCATATAATATTTTTGGACTGCTGTTGTCCACAGGTAACAGAAACGTGGAAAGTGAAACCACGGATAAGGGAGGACTACTGTACATCCAAATGCACCAATCATGGCTTTTTCTTTGTGCAAAAGAAGTATGAACCATCTAAACCTTCCTAAAATATCCAAGCTTGCCTGTGTAGGGCTGTAGTGATATAACGATGCTTGTGTTTTTGAGAGCATAATTAACAGAATGATCTCTATTAGAGAAAGTAGCTCTATAATCAAATCTACTCTGCAACCTAAATTTTCAGACTCAATTCCAGCTACTCATTTACATGTAGCCATCTTATCTTGAAATAAACATTTTGGTATACTTCCTTTAAGGTTCTTTTCCCATACATATTTAAAAATCTAATTTGAGTGTGTGTGTGTGCAAATAAAATTAGGTTCACGCCATAGTTATTTTGTAACTTGCTTTAACTTATTAAAATTTATCATACATACAAAGAATTTATAAAATATCTATGTACACTTTAAAGAACAATAATAAGATAATCACCAATTTATTTTTCAACCAGCTTAAGAATTATATCATTATCAGACTTTAGAAGCTCTCCGATTGCATCCCTCCCCTCCCTTGGCCCTAGTGATAATTGCCATAATGAGTTTTGTATCTTTTATGCCCTTGTTTTTTGGATAGTGATGCTATCTATCCATGAACTCCTAAAAAATTATATCTCCTGGTTGTGCCTGTTTTTAACTTAATATAATGGAATATTGCATGCTTTTATGACTTGTTTCATTCCTTAATCTTATGCTTTAGATTCATCCATGCTGACACCTTTAGCTACAGCTCATTTTCAGTATGTCTTGATATATACTTACATGAATATACATAAGTTTATCCATTCTGTTACTTCTAGTTTTAAAACATTACAAATAATGCTGCTATGTACATATATTTTTAAACATATCTCCAGGTGCATGTGTGCAGGAGCTACCCTAGTAAATATAGGGAAATGGAATTGCTGGATCATAGGGTATGTGAGCATGGTCAATTTTATAGATAACACAAACTATGTCCTAAGAAAAGGTGCCAATTTAGATTTTCACCAGCAGTGGAAGAGAGATAACTTTATACTGCAATCTAACCAGCTTTTCTAAGTATCTGCTAGTTTGGTTGATAAAAATGGTACTCCATTAAGTTCTAATTGTATTTTCTTGATTAAGAGCTTGAGCCCCAATTTCATATATTTATGGGCCATTTGGGTATCTGCTATTATAAATGTCTGTTCTTTCATATCTTCCCACTGGGCTGTTTATCTCTTTCTAATTGGTTCATAGGAAATGTCTAGGTATACTGTACATCAGGATTGTCTATAATATGTAATGTAAGCCACAACTTTAAATTTTCTAGTAGTCACATAAAAAAAGTAAGAAGAAACAAGTGAAATTAATTTTAACCCAATAAAGCACAAATATTTTCATTTCAACATGTATCAAATATAAAAATTATGAAGAAGATACCGTGCATTCTTTTTTGTTCATACTAAGTCTTTGAAATCTGGTATGTATTTTACATTTACAGAACGTCTCAATTGGGATAAGTCATATTGCAAGTGCTCAAAAGCCACATGAGACTTTTGGCTATCCTCTTGGGCAGCACAATTCTGGATACTAAGCCTTTGCCAGGTATATATATGGTTGTCCCTTGGTATCTGCAAGGGATTGGCTGTAGGACCTCTGGCAGATACCAAAATTCATGCATATATCCTGCAAATACTGTATTTTCAATTCATGTTTGGTTGCAGATGCAGAACCTGCTGATAAAGGGGCCAGTTAATATTTATGGAAAAAAACCACACATAAGTGGACCTGCACAGTTGAAATCTCTTTTGTTTGAGGGTCAACTGTATTGCAAATATCCTCTATTGATGTGGGGCTTCTCTTTTAACTTTCTTTATTATATCTTTTCATGAACCAAAATTCTGAACTCTATGTAGTTAAATATTGGTTAAAAAATCCTTCACTTTTGTTGAGTCATAAAGATATATAACTATATTGTCTACTAAAAGTTTTAAAATTTACCAACACCACAAACATATATGTAGTAAATTTAATGGAAACAGCAAAATTACTAGAATAAGTGAATTTAACAAGGTTGCATTTTAGAAGATCAATACATAAAAATCTACATACTATCCCTACATGTTAAACAAATCACTGGAAACTGAATTCAGGAAAACTCCATTTACAATAGCACTAAAAAAATGAAACATTTTGAAATAAATTTGACAAAAGATGTACAAGATTGTACACTAAAATCTATAAAACACTGTGAAAAAATATTAAAGACTAAATAAATACAGAGATATACCTCGTTTATGGGTTTATTGGTAAAGACATCAATTTTTTTTTTTTTTTTTGAGACAGAGTCTTACTCTGTTGCCCTGGCTAGAGTGAGTGCCGTGGCGTCAGCCTAGTTCACAGCAACCTCAAACTCCTGGGACAAGTGATCCTACTGCCTCAGCCTCCGAGTGACTGGGACTACAGGCAGGCGCCACCATGCCCGGCTAATTTTTTCTATATATTTTTACTTGTCCGATTAATTTCTTTCTATTTTTAGTAGAGATGGGCTCTCGCTCTTGCTCAGGCTGGTCTCGAACTCCTGAGCTCAAACAATCCGCCCACCTC
>NW_012137191.1:8388867-8421755 GCF_000956105.1 Propithecus coquereli | reverse complement strand
TAAGATGAAAATAAAGAGGCAAGCATAAAAACAGGGTGGATAAGGAAAGGCGTTGTCTAGGAGCTAACCCTGAAAACAAGATCATGTTAAAGGGAATAAAACACCTCCTATAACCACAGAGCATCTGGCCCAAGGCCTACCACACCGTAGATGCTCAATAAATGCTCATTTCTTTCCTCAGCAGGGCCAGACCCTGAGAAAAACTGCCCCCCTTCATTCTGAAGCCTCTTTTGCCTCGCCTACCCTAGCTCTGGCCCTTGAGATGGAGAAAGACGATAAGCAGAGGAATAAATTGACCACCAATGGCTTCCTCCTCCTGAAGACCGGGCAGCCACCCTCAGTCTGCAACCTCATGACAGATCCCGAGCCAGAAGTGCCCAGCCCAGCCCTCCAGAATGCCCAACCCAGAGACAGCACGAGACAGAATAAAATGATGGGTATTGTATTCTCTCACTAAGTTCGGGCATAATTTGTTATGCTGCAAGAGTAATCAAGTGTTGGCAAGAACGGGGAGCAGCCAGAACGCTTGGACACCACCAATGGAAGCGTAAATTAGGCACCCGCCCTGGGAGACTGGCTGGCTTCACCTAGGGGAGCTGGGCACACACACACTCTGTGTACCACCCTCGCTCCCACGCCCCGGGTACCATTCCACTTCTGGTTCTTGCTGACTCCCACGACGTACCCTCCCTCCCTTCTCCGCTGGCTTTGTAACGCCCTCTCCCCCAATCACGCACGCAGCCCCCAGATTAATCTTTCTAAAGCTCGCCTTGCACCATATCATTTTGCTCTTCAAATAGTCCTCCATGTATATACTTAATAAGCATTTGCTGATTGATTAACTGTAAGATTCAAATCTGGGTTTGTTTAACTAACCTGGCACTGAGGGGTGAAAGAAAGCAAGGAAATAACCCGGGCACTCAGCAACTTGCAAGGCAGCTCCTTGAAATGCCCTCCACAAAAAATGAAACCCTTGCCAGAAATCAAGATTGTTGTGAAATACATATGCAGAAATATGTCTTGAGGACGCAGACAAGTTACCTATTGCTATCTATTCAAACAGAAATTCACAAAAAAGATTGAATAGTGTGATGATGGTGACAACCAACATCACAGCACACAGCAAAGAATAGATTATAAACCTGAAAGGTCTTCCTTTGCATGGCAAAGAGAGAAAAAGTTTATCCCCATTCATGGAAAAGGAAGAGGAAAGAAAGAGAAAGAAAAAGGAAAGAAAGTCAACTCTTAATCTTCTCTAGATTTTCGTGCTAATGTCCTACTCTCTGGTGATTGTGTGGGACCATATCATTAATGATGATAATAATGGGGTAAAACAATAATTGTTAACAGCTGCCATTTACTTTGTGCCTACCACGTGCCAGGCATTATGCTGAGCTATAATATACTTACATCTTCATTAGTATGACTGCAACCAATGTTTATGCCGGGCAATGTGCTAACCACTTCACACGCGTCACCTCATTTCACCCTCATTGAAACCTTGCAGGGTTGTATATCATTATTCCCATTTTACAGATGAGGAAACTGAAGGGTGGAGAAGTCAACTAACTGACCTGAAGTCTCATCCATGAACGCTTTGAGAGTATAGGGCAATGTAAGACTAAGCAGACAGAGAAAATCAATAAGAAAAAGATGAAAATGCCTCAAGAGACTATTTGAAACCTGGAAAGAAAAATAAAGAGATACATTAAAAGTCAATTTATGGCACCATAAGACATGAGATTCATGAAACCATAACCAATGGGATGGAATATACATGGAATAACATGAGGAATCTGAGCTAAACTGGATGAATTTAAAATTCATGCTGCACAATCTGAAAAGGCGTGCTAGATCTCATATTCGTTCATTCATTCGTTCGTTCATTAACCAAATATTTACTGAGCACCCACTATGGGCCAGACACTGTTCGAGGTGCTGGGGATACAGCAGTGAGCAAAGAGACAAACATCCCACCTTGATGGAACATCAGGATGGGGCAGGGAATTTGAATCATAAACCTGGTAAGTATCTAAGCTATATAAAATGTTCAAGGCAGCACGTGTTAGGGGTAAAAATGAAGCAGATCAAGAAGTATTCCAAAGGCCAAGATGGGACAGGAGAGGGATGTAATTTTAAATATGGTAGTCTGGGTAGGCCCAGAGGGTGACATCTGAGCACAAGCTTCAAGGAGGCGAGGAGATGAGCTCCATGGTAGTGGGAGGTCAGCATTCCAGGCAGAGCACATCCAGGTGGGCTGCTGCGAGGCACGGCACGACAGACAGGGCAACAGTGGGGAGGCCAGTCTAGCTGCAGCAGGGAAGCTCAGGGGGAAAACAGGAGATAAAACCAGATTGAGTCATAGGGGCCAAACTGCAAAAGGCTTGAGGCCACCGCACACCAATGATTCTTCAGCTTTCGAGGTCAGGAACCACTTGTAGACTCTGATGAAATCAAGGGACCTTCACCCCAGACAAGTGCACATGCACAAAACGCTGCCCTAATTTCAGAGGTTTAACACCTGCCAACATTCCATCCTAGAGTCACAGAACTGGAACATTGTCCTGCAGAAGGCCACAGTCCCCTCTCCCCCGCTGAACCAAGGAAGCATACTAGATCTCTCTCTTTTGAGATGTCCCCAAGGGGGAACAGCGATTCCAGGCAGTGAATGCCAAGGTTCCTCCACTGCCTGAGGCCCCTTTTGTTCCACTGTTATTACCAAACTAGGGAGGCGATCCACAAGCATCAATGGCCCTACAAAAGGCCACCTACATTCATTACCGAGTACTTACTTTGTTAGCCCAAAATCACATCAATAGTGATCTTAATATCAATAGGTTAGAAGAATACATGCATTAGTAGTACAAATGGAATCAAATGACACTTGGATCTAATCTACCACCTCACAGTTCCTATGTGCATGTGTGTGTACATTTGTGTATATATATTTATTTATATTTTCATATTAGCCAAATATTTTCATATTAGCTAAAAGGGAGCAATGATTGTTTATTTGTTACTACTAAATTCTTAGTGCTTGGAGTAGTACTGGGCATGAAGTAGCTGCTCAATAAATGATGGCTAAATGAATGAATAAATCCAAAGAATTACTGCTTTACAAATAAGTCTAGGAAAATATGTGGATCAAAATGTCACAATTAAATAGAATAGTAATATTGGAAAGGTTCAGGGATATGGCTTAAAGTTAGGGAACATGGGCTGGGCACAATGGCTCATGCCTGTAATTCTAGCACTTCGGGAGGTTGAGGCAGAAGGATTTCTTGAGGTCAGGAGTTCGAGACCTCAACTGAGCAAGAGCAAGATCCCATCTCTACAAAAAATAGAAAAATTAGCTGGGTGTGGTGGTGCACACCTGTAGTTCGGCTACTAGGGAGGCTGAGGCAGGATCATCACTTGAGCCCAGGATATTGAGGTTGCAGTGAGCTATGATAATGCCACCGCACTCTAGCCCAGGTGACAGACTGAGACCCTGTCTCAAAAAAAAAAAGACAAAACAAAGTTAGAGGACAAGGATTTAAAAAGCTCAATGTAACATGAGCCACAGTCCTCCATGTCATGAATCATGCTTATGGAACAGTAGAAATTACACCACATTTCTGTCACCCTGATGCAGGTTCCTCATCAATGCTTTTCAAACCATCCATGGCACCGGTTTGTTTGTCTTTTTAATTTCAAATCCATTACAGACTGATACTTCTATAGACTACAATAAAAATGAATTCTTAACAAATGAAATGAAAAACAAAACAGACACACAAATATGCAAGCCCCAATTTATATTATCAGATTCAACAGACCTAAAATTACTCTTTCTGATTGCTATAAAAGTTTCTGAACACTCTCAATTTTTGTTCTTATATATTGCAACACATATTTCATGAAACAGTCCAATGTATGGATCACACTTTGACTAGCATAACTCTTTATCATACACGCACAGCAGACTCTGGTATTCAGCTCAGATGCCAATGTTTTTGCTCTCTAGCTGATAATGAGAAAATTAAAGTTCTGCTTCCTATTAAATTTCTGTCACATACTTATGTAAACCATCAGGGAATAAAATTAGCAAGTTCATGATGCTCATAATATCAGACTCCAAGAATATGTTAATATATGGTTATGCCTTACTTCAAATCATCCCAAGATTTAAACATAGAAATGAGGGTCACATTGTTCATTTTATAACAAGTCGTACATTTAGTAGAATAATTATAATCAGATTCATTTTATATATCTAAATATCATGGTGATTTTATATTTGTCTAACAAATCTAATACCTGTAAGCTCTGTAGGTCTATTACTGTGCCTGGGTGTTTCACTGATTCCTACTCATGGTGCCTAGTTCCCTTGTATATTAATATTTTGTGATTTGTGCTGTGAGCTGCTCATTTTGTTTGGAATTTTATCTATGGAATGATTTGAGGCTTCGATTGAGGTCAGGTGCTGCAGAACTGAATCAATTTAGACTAAATCCTTCCTTAAGGTTTTACAGACACAGGAAGCATGCATTGAGGCTGAGACCCACATAAGGGCTGACTTCTGGTTTTAAACTCTTGAGGTAGATTGGCTTCCCCTCTGTTCATGCCAGGGTTAAGAAAGGAAAGTTTCCTTGTTGTCCTTTTACGCATTGGGACTTTTTTTTCTTTTATAACAGTTTTATTGAGATATAATTCACATACCATAAAATTTATCCTTTTAAAGTATACAACTCAGTGATTTTTAGTATATTCACAGAGTTGTATAACCATCATCACTATCTAATTTTAGAACATTTTCATTACACCAGAAAGAAACCCCATACCCATGAGCAGTCAGTCCCCTTCCCTTTCCCCCAGCCCCTGGCAACTACTAATCTACTTTCTACCTCCATGGATTTGCCTATTAAGGACATTTCATATGAATGAAATCATATAAGGCCTTTTGTAACTGGCTTCTTGACAACATCATGTTTTCAAGGTTATGCGTGGCAGCATTCATATTTCATTCACCCTCACAATGGAGGGTGTAGCCCTTAACATCCTAATTTTACCTGAGTGTGACCATGTGACTACATTTTGGCCTTTGGGATGTGAGCAGAAATAAAGTATAAGACTTCTAGGCCATTTTCCTAAAAGTAAGCTGCTGGTCTTCTTTTTCCTTTTTCCCCATTCCCATGGGCTAGCACCCACCTGGGTGATGGTGAGCTGGCTGAAGCTATGTGGAAAGTATAATACCCTAGGGACTTTTGGAAAATGAGAGGAAACCTAGGTCCAGATAATACTGTGGTGTACAGCCACTAAACTTCTGGAACATTACATGACTGAAATAAATTTCTTTGTGTATACAGGCCTTCTGGCTTCAGCAGTTCAGTCTGTATGCCAACTAACATAAGAATGTAGCATCATTTATTTTATCATTTGTCTGCTAGATAGTTTTCTATAATTTTTAATAATATTGCTGCCATGGACACATGCATCTTGACTTATTTTCTAGTTATTTCCTTATAACACATTTCTAGAAGTGAAGCTGCTTATTATGGGATGTGGACATTATTAAGTCTCTTGAAACATACTGCCAAATTTCCAGTTAGAAAGATGATTTGTTTTACTCTTGAAATCAGTGCAAAAGAGTGCTTTGGGCTCATTTTTAAAAACTTAAAACATAATTACCTAAAAAGTGCTATTTGATAACTTGCCTAGGGTAGGTTATAGTAAGTAATGGATAGTGGAAACTATTCATTTTATCATTTGTATAAATTCTGCTCCTATGAAAACAACATATGATTTAAAGCAAACATGCAAGCATCCCTAAGCCCTTCAACTGCAAAACAATGGTAAAAATTGTATTATGTTTGCAATATAATTATCTTTAAGTACATTAAAAAATGCTAACATTTTCAGCATACACTGAACTTATTTTGGATTTCTGACTTGCATTTCCTGAGCTGTAATTATAATGTTATTTTCTCATTTCAGCTCAGTATTTTCCTCATTTGTATTGTGGTTTTGTAGCAGAATATGGTTTACTGTGTTCACAAATAACAGCGATATGGGAAAAATACATAAGTGGTGATTCGACACAAAAATTAGGATTTAATCTAATAACGTATCTCTTCTAAATTAGCTAACTATTTCAGTGAGTTTCACGTAGATTATGAGGACAATTGCATCCCTTTTGTTGTCTCATATTGGTAACTTTTGTTCTGTGAAAACGATAAACATAAAGCAGGTGATCTAATCATATTCTGAGATGTAAGTGTTCTTTCAAATCAAAAATGAAAAGCTAATGGATACATGTTATAAGCCAGTTATGGTACACACACACATGCTGTAAACCAGTCACGACTCAACCCACATATCCCATCCATGTAAACATAATAAAGAGTTATCATTTTGATTAAAAACTACTTCTAAAGTGATCTATATTTGGAGCTGTGGGAGTCAGCCTCCAAGAGGTGCCCCAGTGATCCTACTTCTTGGTGTTCATGCCCTTGTGTAGCTCCCACTGGATAGGGTTAACCTGTGTAGCCGATCTGACATTGTGGAATGATAGCGTGACTTCAGAACCTACTTAATCAAAGATACTGCGGCTTCTGTCTCTTGCCCTTGGATCACTCACTTTGAAGCTAGCTGTCATGTCATGAGGACACTCATGCCGCCAACTGGAGAAAGCTCCATGTGATGAGAGAAACTAAGGCCTGTCCGACGACAGCCAGCATTAGCTTGCCAGGCCCATGAGAGAACTACCTTGGAAGTGGATCCTTCAGCGCCTGTCAAGCCTGCAGAGGACGGCAATCTCATAAGAGACACTGCACCAGAGCCTCTCAGCTCAGCTATTCCTGGATTCCTGATCCAGAGAAACTGAGTGAGACAATAAAATTTGTTATTTGAAGTTGTTAAGTTTTGGGGAAGTTTGTCACATAGCAATTAGATTACTAATATAGGGACTTTGGAATGTTAAATGAAGGTCAATCGACCTGAATAAGAAACTGAAAGCCTTAATTAATAGTCAATTAAAATCTAGATCCCCAGGCCGGGCGCAGTGGCTCATGCCTGTAATCCTGGCACTCTGGGAAGCCAAGACGAGAGGATCGCTTGAGGTCAGGAGTTCGAGACCAGCCTGAGCATGAGGGAGACCAGTCTCCACTAAAAATAGAAAAAATTAGCTTGGTGTGGTGGTGCACGCCTGTAGTCCCAGCAACTCAGAAGGCTAAGGCAGGAGGATCGTTTCAGCCCAGGAGTCTGAGGTTGCAGTGAGCTATGATGATACCACTGCACTCTACCCAGGGCGACAGAGTGAAACTCTGTCTTAAAAAAAAAAAATCTAGGTCCCCAAGTAATTTTAAATTCATCGAAAAATTTACAACATATCTATTATGCATAAGAAGAGCCCTTCAACTTTTTCTAATTGTAAAGCAAGTGCTTCTCTATAAGATAGGCCCTCCAGTTCCTGTGTTTGGCCTCCCTGCAGAACATGTACGGCCTCCCAGAACACCTCAGGCCAGTATGAAGAGACTGATGGGACAGATCACCTCCATTCTAGTCTTTCCTAAGCTTCTGGGATATTTCCCATGACACCTCTGTATAGACATAAAAATCTCTCATGCTTTTTTAGTAACAAATGAAACTCAAAATACTTTCTATAATGAATTATAATTATATATAAACATGTTAATGTATCAATATATATTACATGTAATATATAATATGAACATGTTATGAAATGATAGCATAATTATAAATTAAAAATACAATGTATAAATTGTCCCCAAAACAGAGTAATGAAACATATAATGCTTCTATATAATTATAATTGATCATAAATTAAAAATACAATTTATAAATTGTCCCCCAAGTAAATCAGACTAATGAAACAAAGGTGCTGCTTGTTTCAAACTATATGCAATCTCACCATCCAACTTTGGGAAAGGTATAACTACCTTGAAAATCACGGTTCTATTCTTTAATTTTGAACAGTAGCATCCTTCACAGGACACTTTTACAGGGACCCACCCAGAGTAACCTCTCAAATTACAGTGAAAATAAGCTTCATTTCCACTAGAACTGGCAGAGTAAACCAAATAAATGAAACAAGTATGACAGCTCAAAAAAAAAAAAAAATCTAAGGTTTCACTAACTGCTAGGTCAAAAAGATTGGAAAAATCAAGGCCACAAATCAGTGTGTACAATTAATAGTAATTCAAAAGGTAGAGAGTGCATGTCAGCGAAATGCAGCAACTGAGTGCTTTTTCAAGTTAGACCCATTATACAAGAACATGTTTTGAGACAAAGCAGGATAACACATTCACATTACTAAAGTCTGGCAGCTGAGAAGTGTTGGCTGAATCATGAGTTCACATGCCTCGGAAAGAAACTTGGTAGAACTTCCAGATAATTGGTCCAGAGAGAATCAAATTTATAACAGCATAATTTGTAACCTGTCAGAATCCTTAGAGTAAGAAGAGCTCCCTATCTGTAGTGGAGCAGCTGATATATGCAGATTACAAAATGAAGATTGATGCCCACCTTTTTCTGTAGTTCAGTGAAAAATAGATCCTTGCTGAGAAAACTGACATGTAACGTTTTTTGTGATATTTAGTTGGACCTATCTCAATCTTTTGGATATATGAAAAAAATCAGGGCAACTTTAAACTGCCACTGAGCTTCCCAAACTGGGAATATATCTTTAAATCCTTGGCATTTTTTGCAGAAAGATAATTGGTGCTGACGTGCTTTGAATGAAAAGTGTAAACAGAAGAACACTTTGTGGCTGAAATCTCTTCTGAGGATAATATAAATAGGAATGCAACTTATCCTGAGTAAAAATTGGCAGGGCTCTCTTCAAGGAGGGCTTGGAACAACTGAACCTCCTATAGGTAGCAGAGTCATAAACAAAATACAAAACACACAGCCATAAAAAGACAAGTTTACAAGTTTGCCCAGAGATGATAACAATTTGCTTGAGAGGGTTGACTTCATGACCTAGCCTAATTTCCCTTGGCACAAAGCTAAGATTCAAAATTTGGAAATATTTCATTTTAAGATTATTTAAAAAGTCAGACAGTTGACTAAAGAGATTATTACAGCAGGAAAATTCACCCAATGTGCTAGTTCTAGGAGAAAGAGGGTTGAATTGGAAGGTAGCAGACTTAATTTTCTTTTCCTAGCTTTGCCACTAATTGGTTTTGAGAGTTTTTGCAAATCATTTAAACTGTCTGGGATTTAGTTTCCTAATCTGTAAAAAGAAAAGGCTGGGTTAGAATCCAGAATTTCACTAGTTTGTACAAAATAAGATCAACTGGAAGTAGAGACCTAGAATACCATGTTGAGGAAGATTCTCAGGCTGCTTGGAGACTGGTTAGGAAAGCAATGTTATCAATTAGCAATGTCTGCCAAGGCAAGGCGCAGAGGAGTAATGGCCATAGCAGTGCACATTTCCTATCCTTGGACTCAATCACTTTCAAAGGCATTTGCAACTATACCATTCTATCATTTATCCACTGACCATAATTAACCAGAAAATCCACTGATAGGTTATTTAAACAAAACTGTACATTTAAGAAATGTAAAGAGCTTGGTAATGAACAGAAGGGAAAATTTTTATTGTTAAAACTGTTAATTTGAAGAGATATATTGCCTATTATCAAGGCAAGTGATATTCAATTTTTAAAAAAATAAGTACATTTAATGGAAGGTACTAGGTTGGATAAATTAAACTCCAGGATGGTGATAAGAACATGGTTTTCCATTTCATAGGCCTGAGGCAATATTAACTGTCACTGCTATTAATCTAATAGCAATAACTTCATTAAAACTCCTTGTACTTTACCTGTCACATCATTATAAAATTCCAAATAGAGCAGCATTTAAAAAATCATTATATGCTTTACAACTTAAATTTGAAGAGAAAATTTGTAATAAGAATAGAGCTGGCAATTGACTGCCACACTTTTAATCAGTAGCATCACTGGTATTATTGGGGAGATCATCAACCTGGTTCTCAATTGCTATGAATTAAAAGAGCCTTAAATTAAAAATCTACGTGAATCAAAAAACAAATTATAAATGATTTAAAGTAATTTTAGTCTAGAAGAAATTTACACATTCATAAAAAATATTTTGAAGTACTTTTTGATGAAGTTGTAAAATGATGTAAATGTAGGGAAGTCACAGAGATTAATGAATTCAAATGCATTTCCTCTTACGAGGTTTAGGACTAAAGTATCTGACCATATTGAATTGACTGTTTTTATTAATAGATTAGGCTATGGTGAAATGTATCAGTAAGAGAACATATTAATGATAAATTTTAATATTACTGACATTTTAAGGTGCTAACCCGACTTAAGTCCATATACTAAGTTCTTTCTTCTCTTTCTTTCTTCTTCTTGTTTTTTTTGTGGGGGGGATAGGGTCTCACTCTGTTGCTGGGGCTGGAGTGCAGTGGTTTCATCATAGCTCACTGCAACCTCAAAGTCCTGGACTCAAGTGATCCTCCTGCTCTAGTCTCTGGAGTAGCTGGGACTACAGGCACATACCACTACACAAGGCTAATTAAATTTTTTTTTTTTTTCTAGATATGGTCTTGCTATGTTGCCCAGGCTGCATATATGCTGTTTAGGAGACACATACCTACACATATAGATACAAACAATTAATTATTTATGAAGGAAAAAAGATGTAACAGGTAAGTATTAACAAAAAGAAAATGAGTGAAAATACACAAAAATTTGACAGAAAAATAGTTATCAGGAATAAATAACACATTATAATAAAATCTTCATTCTGTCAGAAAAATATAATAGTTCTAATCTTAAAAATACCTGACAATACATTTCAAGCTATATGAAGCAACAGTGCAGAATTCCAAAGAGAAACTGACAACTTCACAATCATAATGGTAGAGCTTAACATTCATTCTCAGAAACTGCTAGATTGATAATAATAACCTGTCAAAACCAATTTATTTACCATACTCATGTTATATTGATTAAATAGCTTTGGTATTCCCTGGTTCCTTTGCTCATAGCTTATTCTGTTGCTTTTGTTAATGTGGCATAAAGTAAAGGGAATACAGATTGGTTAATTAATTAATTAATTAAGTTACCAAAGACGTACTAAGTGACTCCTAGGCTCCAGGCACTGCTCTAGTCTGCGTTGCAGAACTAACAGAAAACGTCTCCTGTTAGGGACCTTACATTCTGGGTGAGTGCACAGAAAATAAATGGATAAACATACAGATAAGTTTCTATTCACATGTTAAATATAAAAGTAGAATTATAAACACTAAAGAGAAACATAAAGCAGCACGAGTAGTGTCAGGACGTCAGGGCAGGTAGTTGGCTGTTTTGACAGGGTTCTCCGGGAAGGCTCTGTCCTAAGGTGCCTGCCTGATGGGCAGAGAAGGAAGAGCGCGCTCCCTACAGACCGATGAAAGGAGAGCTTTCCAGGCAAGTGCCCAAAGAGGGAAGGCTGCCGGGCAGCTGACAGGGCAGCGCGCGAGGCCGGCTCAGAGAGGTGTGTGCTGCACATGGCCAGACTGTGGAGGACCTGTAGGGTGTGGTTCTTAGATTCTCACGATGTGGGAAGCCAATGCAGCGTTCTGAACAGAAGAGTGTGTGATCTGGCTTCCATTTTTAAAGGGTCAGTGTGGCTGCTTTGTGGGGAGAGACAGGGCCACGGCTGTAGCAGGGAGACCAGTGAAGCGACAGCAGTAATCCAGGGGAGAGATGAGGGAGGCTGGACCAGGGCATGAGGAAGTGGGACTCTGGGCACATTGTGAAGGAGAGCGGGCAGGATAAATGAGTCTTTCCAGGCTATGTTACATTCCTCCTCTGACTGGTTTTTTTTTTCAGAGACTTTACTCCCATAGGCTAGCTGCTGAAACAACTCTAATGCTGATCTATTGCATTTAAAAACATGTTAAAATATTTCTTAAAAAAGGTTTGAAGAAGTTGTAAATACTGCTAGGAGTTCTGTTTAAAAATAAAAATCCATGCTGCTTAAATAAACTGCCCATTAAAAAGGTAAAAGGAAGTGAAGGGTGTTGGGGGGCAGCACTGCCTTAGTAACTTAGGCCCCAAGGAAACCGGATCAGAGTCGGCATGTCAAAGTCCAGAGGTGTTAGACAAACGGCCAAGAAAGGGAGTTACCTGGTTTTTTCTCCACTTTTGTTTGCTAAAAGGACATTGTGGAAATACAGGCAGAGAGCAGAAAGCTGTGGGCAGGATTTGCCTAGTTTCACAGGTAATTGGACCTAACAGCAAGAGACAATTAATGGCTGGTCTATTCATTAGACACTTTCTGCAGTAGGAGTGGATTCCCTGCAATTTTAACAGCCTTCTTCCTGATATTGATTGCTACCTGAAAAAGCTCACAGTGGCAAAATCTTAGCTACAGCAGAACAGATTATTTAAAATCACAAGACCAATTTGTATGCGAATGTATAGAAGTTTCACAAAGGATTCTGAGAACCTGATTTCACTAAAAATTAAGAAAAAAAATTGATGATAAGTTTGTATTTCAGAGTTGACTCCCCTGATCTTGCCCGGAACCGCTGAAGCTGAAAGATCTGACCAAAAGTTCTTAATCGATTTTAAAGGGAATAAAGCATATGTCAGAATCAACACCTTTGCCCACAGATAGTGAGGTATTCTTAAGAGGAATATCTAACTGATTCTAGGTGTCTATGACTCACTGTTTCCCAGTAACAGAAGAAAATTCTATCCTCCGAACAGGGCATCCTTTCTCCTAAATGCTACTGGATATATTTTTCCCTAGGCTCGAATTAGAAGTCACCCAGACTTTTATCTGATCGCATTTATCATTACCTGCCAATTATAAGATGTCCATTAAAAGGCATGTTCTCAGTTGTGATAAAATCTAATCCAAGGTGCTAAGTAAGTGAAACTCCACTGTACTTGAAAGATGTAACTTCTTCACAAAAACTTTCTTAGACAGACTCAGGAAAAGATCTTAAGGTATTTTCAATAGCATAGAAAGAGCTAATATCTTAATATTTGAGAAGTCTCCAAAATGCTTAAATTATACTATCGGAAACAGTTGTTATAAATTTTGTGAGGTAATAATCAAATCAAGATATTTGAAAATCGCTTTTTGTAAGTTAAAATTGTTAACAATCCAGATGTCCTTTAATGGGTGAATGGTTAAACAAAAAGTAATATATATCCATACTATACTATACAATACTACTCAGCAATAAAAAGGTACGAACCATCGATACAATAACATGAATCTCCAGAGACTTATGCTGAGAAAAAAGTCAATCCCCAAAGAGGGCTCTGTATGATTCCATTTATTAAACATTCTAGAGATGACCAAATTACTGAAATGGAAAATGTATTAATCATTGTGAGGAGTTAAAGGATAGCACCAGAGAGGACTTGGGGAGTGGGTTGGGAAGAAAGTGGATTTGCTTATAAAAGACCACCGCCAGGAATTCTTGTGGTGATAGAACTGTATCCTGACTATGCCTGTGGATATACAAACCTATACATGTGATAAAACTGTATAAAATACACGCACACACGTGTGTACAAGTAAAATGGGAAATCTGGACCAAATGAGTGGACTGAATCAATGTCAATATTCTAGTGTCATAGTTACGCAAGATGTTATCATTGAGGGGAGCTGGGTAAAGAGTACATGGGACCTCTATATTATTTCTTAAAATTGCATTACATATGTAATTATTTAAAAATGAAAACTTTAATTAAAAAACAAAAGGTGGCTAGAAGAACAGATAAACATCAGCTTGGCTACTCATTTGCTTTCAAAGGTAAACTGTTGAATTTGGCTTTTAATAACAGTACTAGGAGAATCTTGCCTGTGACTAATGGTGTCACCAAATGCTGTTTGCTAAAAGTAGAATTATTCTGCCCTTTAAAAATAGCTAGAAAAATATAATTTTGTATGTCATAATTCTTAGAAGTAATCCAGCATTTTAATCACCCATTCATGTATAATACATAAAATGTAAAGTATACCATTTTAAGTGTAAGTGAATGAGTTTTGACAATGTATAAGCCCATATAACCACCATAAACAAGTTACTGAACATTTCCATAACATCATGAGGTTCCTTCATGCCTAACCGTAGTCAATAACTGATCTATTTTTAGAAATTAGTTTTGCTTTTCTAGAATTTTATATAAAAGCTTATAGAGTATACATCATTTTGTGTCCAGCTTCTCTTGTCCAACATGTTTCTGAAGTTCTGCCAGGTTATTGGATATATCAGGAATTTACTCTATTTATTGCTGGGTGGTATTTAATTACATGGGCATATAATAATTTGTTTATCCATTTACCTACTGAAGTAACATCTGGGTACTTTTTGGTTTTATCTGTTATGAATAAGGCTGCTATAAACAATAGTGTACAAATCTTTGTTGGACACATTTTATTTCACTTGACTAAATGTGCAATAAATTTGCCTTTAAGCATCACTTTAGTTGTACCCTAACACTTCCAATATGTTATAATTTCATTTTCACTGAGTTCAAAATATTTTGTAATTACCTCAAGATTTCTTCTTTATAGCATGGGATATTTAGAAATGTGTTGTTTAATGTCCAGATATTTGGGAATTTTTGTGAAAAATTATTTTTAACTGATTTCTAAGAAGCTCTGTTATTAGAGGAATGCATTTAAGATTTTTATGTCTTGATGAATTGGCCACTTTATTATGAAGTGTCCCTCTTTCTCTGATAACAGTCCTTATCCTGGAGTCTTCTTTGTTAATATTAACAAAGCCACTCCAGTTTCCATATGATTAGTTATGTATGGTATATGTTTCCATCCCTTTACTTCTAACTCATACATGTATTTGTATTTAATTTTGTTTTTGTAGGCAGCAAATAGCTGCATTTGCTTTTTTATCCAGCTAGTCTCTGTCTTTTATTTGGAGTGTCTAGACCATTTACATTTAATGTAGTTTATCAATATAGTTGGCTTAAATCTATCATTTGTTTCTTTTGTGTTTATCTCATCCGACTTTTGTTAGTTGTTTTAGTCTGTTTGGACTCCTACAATGGAATACCATACACTGGGTGGCTTGTAAACAAAGAAATTTATTTCCAGGGTTCTGGAGACTGGGAAGTCCAAGATCAAGGAAACAGCAGATTTAGTGTCTGGTGAGGGCCTGCTTCCTGGTTCACAGACAGCTGTCTTTTCTCTATGTTCTCACATGGTGGAAGGGTGAGGGATCTCTCTGGGGCCTGTTTTAGAACGGCACTTATGCCATGCCCTCATGACCTAATCACCTCCCCAAAGCCCCATCTCTAAATACTCTCATATTGGGGATTAGTTTCAACATATGAATTTGGAGGTGAGGGCACAAATATTTAGTCTATAGCATTACTCTTTCCCCCCTTTTTAAAGATTTCTGTTGGATTAATTGCATTTTTTTTTTTTGCATTCCATTTTATGTATTCTATTTGCTTCTTAGTTATCTTAAAGTTTTTTTGGTCATTGATCTAGGACAGCATTTATTTTGACATATATTAAAATTTTCTTTTACTACAAATATTTTCAAATATATTCTAAAGTAGAGAGAACAGTATAATTAAACTGAAGTACCCATAATAAAACTTCAACAACTATAAATAGATGGCCAATCCTGTTTCATCTAACCCCTCATTCACTCCACCTTCCCTAAATTTTTTTGAGGCAAATTCCAGATATCGTATTACTTCACCTGTAACTATTTTAGTATGTATCTCTGCAAAGACTTCAAAAATGTATTATAACAATATGGTTATTGCATCTAAAAAATTAACAATAATTTCTTAAGAGCATCAGATAGTCAATTACTATTCAAATTTCCCTCGCTGTCTTTTCAAGAGACTTTTTCAGTTTGTTCAAGTCAAGATTCAAATAAGATCCATTGCCAATGATCTGCTTTTTTTTTTTTTTTTTTTTGGAGTGGCGGAAGATGAAGGAGCTTCAGGAAGATTTAAAAACACTGCTGTTGCCACCACTAGATTTGAGCTTCAAATCTCAGTAGGACTTCCATTTCACTTAAAATTTAAAATAGTATTAAAAAGATATTATTTGGAATATTAATTACACAGAACTACACTGCAAGCATTTTAAAACTGAAGTGTCTATTTTATATTTAAGAATGTCATTCTTGGAAACTGTCTGAAGCCCACATAGCCACATCTTGGATAACTCTATGTTTTGAAAATTTCAATCTTGGACAAGTTCCAGTATGAGTGATTTCCTTTTACTTCATCTATATTATATTGCCAAATTCTGTAAAGCTATAATCATATCTTCTAAGAGGAGGAAAATTGCTCATGAATATTCTCTTAACTTTTGCCTGCACTCTGTTAGACAATTAAGAGTTAAATTAACTTAATATGTGAGGTCTAGGGACAATACTTCAAAACAATAATCAAACATTCTGATGTAGTTTGTACTGCTGGAGTTTTACTGTCATTGCTTTACCTCCCAAGGAAATGAGCTACAGATGTAGACAGCAAGTGTAATAGTTTACGAGGAATAAGCTCAGCAAAGACACTTAATGAATTATTCAAAATTTCCTCTTTGTACTTTTTTAAAAAACTAGCCTAAACTTTTTGAAAATAGAGAATAAAGTGAAAACACCTATTTCCTTAAGAAAAACACAAGAAGGCTTTAGGTGATCTTTATTATATCAAATAACATTGGCTCAATAAAGAAATTTAATCAAAATTCTGGTAATACTAAGCACTGTTATAATTGTATCAGATTTAATGAAAGCATTATCAGCAAGGTGACTAAAAGAAAAAAAGAAAAAAGTAAAAAAATATTTAAATATAAAAAAGAAAAAAGAAAATGAATAGATGAAAGTTCTTACAAATCGAAGAATACTTTTGTAGAAAAAGACGAATTATTATTTTTATGCTAAAATAGTTGCATGCTTAAGAAAGAAAATTTTAATTTCACATTTGCCAATCTGATTTACACTTCCAGTCAGTTTATCCAATTAGTTAAGTCAGAAAGATAACACAGACTGTGGAGCTGAGATTTATAAGCAGGTCTTTTAAAATAAATAAATAAATCAAGCATACAAATCTTTTTTACACATTTTTTTCATTTGACTTTCTCAATGATCTTGTATGGTAAGCAAGATCTAGTGTTATTAATTTTTTCCATTTTAAAGGTCAGCAAAGTAAGGATTAGAGAGGTAAAATAAATGACACTATGTGTCAGAGTGAACAACACTATCCCAACGTTGCCCTTGAGGAGTTTCTAGTTTGGGGGACAGTAAGAAGCAAACAGGTATATAAGCAACCATAATGCAATAGAAGAAAATAATCATTGGTTATATATAAAGCAGTAGAAAGCAGCAGTTCTACTTAAGGGCATGGAGGGAAGGAATAGGGTATTTTGGAGTAATAGCTGAAAAGCATCTTAATATATATTTGCTAGCTACAATGAAATAATTCTGACATTTACAGTCTGGAAAAAATAATTAACTGTTATTTTAGTTGTTAATTTATAGCACAGTACAACATTCTGTAAAAGAGAGCCAATTGTCGAATAAATATAGTCAAAAAAACTAGAGAAGTAAAGAAATTTTTAAATGTTTCAGAGTCAGTGATATTACGAAGTCACAGATTTATAAAATATTTTCCCTTCTGTTTTGAGTATATATTTTGTTCAAGTAATTCAAGTAGGTTTTCAAGTTTTATTCAATTAACTATTCTACAGACTTACAGTGTTCACAAAATCCTAATGGTAAGATTTAAATCCCTGAGGCATATAATGTGTTCTAGGCTGATGGTGAACTGAGGTCTGAAACAGTTTCACTAGAATTTGCGGATTCCTTTTTAAGTTCTGTGAACTGGGGGCTTGTTTCTGGGATGGGTCTATGCTTGTTATGCTTCTCAAATTAGCACATGTACCGATGTGCTTACAGAATAAAACAGCACATTTTGCAGGAATAAAATTTTCCTTTTCTCACTAATGAGGTGAAGGATGAAATGAGAGGTAGTGGGTTGGGTTGTCTGGAAAAATCAAGGATAAGTAATGAAAAATTATATTATTAAGCTGAACATGGCTGTATTTTAGAGTATAAAGGAAATTTCACATAAATTAAAAAAATAAGACACTAAATTAAAAAACAAATAAATAAATCTGTCCTTTCATGTGTAGCTTTGTGCTATGCGGCCAGAACCTCTTGCCATTTGCCCTCCTCCTTCTTAGTTCTTGGAGGTTAGTCAGTGAAAAGCAATGCTCTGCTGAATTAAGAAGAGTTCTAAACAGGACCATTTTTAGGCATTTGGAAGACTTTAATAAAAAGGCCTAGAGGATCAGATACTTTGAACTTGTTTTTATACCTCATACATTAGGTATGCTTTATCATTTCCTTTTATCTCGGGCAAATATATTATTCCAGCGTGGGTTGGGTCATTCCCAATTTCAGAATACCAGGAGCCATGAATGCCTTGAGGGAAAAAAATAACATGTAGGTAGTGAGTAATTTTTCTTTCTCTTTGCGTCACAGCAGCACACACAGAACATCTCATTCAGTCTTTTGAGTTGGAAGATAAAAAAGGATTGAATGGTATTGGGAAAAAGTGAGCTAACTTCTTTGCATATCTTGCTCAGGAGTACTCAGAACAAATTGATCAGAAAGTCTCTTTTGAAAGAATCAGACTAACTCACAACCAGTTCTGTGTTGCTCATTTTGGGAATGATGCATGTGTGTGTTGGGGTGGGATGAGGGAAGTCATCAGTCAAGGTTATAGTGCTGCTACAAGTCACAGGTAAATAATGGATGAGCCGTTGCCAGTTTCTAGTTGTGGGTTATCTGTTCCACAGGTTTAAGCTCTCAGTAACTGACATTGTATCTGTTCCTCATTTAGTGCAGAAGCAATTCCTTATCTGAAATGAAACTGTTGCACTGTAGGACATGAAACATTTATAGAGGCCAGTTATGAAAAGCAACTGTCGAGGGAGGGATTTAGTGAAACAAAGATACAGTACTCTTCATCTACGTTCACTAAAAAGTTAGTTGTGCCTAGTAGATCATAAAATTTGTACACAGTAGATCATAAAATTTAACTACTATTTCAACTTCGGCTTTTCATTATTTAAATATCCATAAAAATATCTATAACCAGTATACAGAGATACCAAACACTAAATCTGTCAGAAAAACCCAAAGCTATTAATCTTATCCGGACTGTCAGTACATCAGGGTAATTCTGCCTTCCTTCAAAGGCAAAGAGAGATGCACAAATGAGAAAACTCACAACAGAGAAGGCTAACTATGTTTCCAAGACTATTTCCTGAACTGGCTTCCAAGACATACGTTTCTTGAACTTGTCTAGGCTTGCCCTGTTATTTTTCATTTTATTTCTTCATTTTCTCTTCTGCTTTGCCCTTTCAAGTTGCATACCTTTATGATAACATATTCTAGCTCTTTAACCTCTACAAATGCTTCCTAATTTACTTCCTGCATTCCTGCACTGCCCTGGAGCTCCCTTGGGCCACTCCTTTGACTCAGGTGACATCCCCAGGTGTGTGATTCCCCACTCAGTTATGCATAACGTGTGATGTCCCAGGCCTTGCCTCCCTCCTGTCTCCAAGCAGACAGGAATAATCACATAAAAATCCTTAGAGTTAATTGAGCAGCAGTACTAAATATGTTTGCCAGTTTGATTGTCTTGAAAAAGACATTAAATATGCACAGAGTTCCTAAAATCATCTGACTTCTCCCATTCATGTATACCTAACATTGAGCAGTTGATTTTTGAAACTTTTCCGTGAACTCACAGGAAAAAGTAAAAATAAGTAAGAAATAATAAAAGGACATTAAGTGTTTCCATGTACCTTCTTAATTTCTATTTAAAGGAGTAAAGTTATAATAAATCTGGAATTACATGCAAAAATGTTCCTTGCCACCAAGATATTGGATAGAATATCTTATGAATCAATGAAGAACTTATAATAATATCTCAGTTAACAGAGACGAGGCTGCTGTGAGCACTTACATTCTTTGTTTAACTCTAATGTTACTAAAGGTCGCTTCCGTAACACTGCCCAGGGCAAGCACATGTCTCTGCTTTGTAATCACGATTGAAATTATTTAAGTGTGTCTAACTGTCCCAGTTGATCTCCCCCAGGTTTTTACAAATACCAAGCTTTGCTATCCTATCATAGGTTATAAGCAAAGTTCCAAATCAATGTTTGTTGAATAATTAAATAGGCAGAATAAACGTAGATAAGTTTCAAACACTAATGACAACTGCAGTTTGAAAGCACAGATGCAGAAAACAGTTTCAAGCATTATTGAAATATAAGATGATGACTATGCTCTGCCCCTTTCCGTCATCCCCTGGTTCTTCTGAGCAGAATTCTGATGGCATGCTTCCTATGCCAAACAGGCCTGCATAATGAAGTATTTCCCCAAAGCTCAATGTTAAACCAAAGAAGATGATTTCCCAATGTCAATCATAGTTTTCAGTCAACCAGCCTGCAACCCCCAAAGAAAGCAAAACAGTACAGTTATGAACAGGTTCCTATCCCGGGGGCTTCAGAAGTTTTAATGGCTGAAATGCTTTAATAAATGAGTTTCCATGCATCATACATGCAATCTCATTTTTAAGCCTTCAATAAAATTTTCATCAAAAATGATAAAGAATATATATATTTTCATGAGCCTTCAAACTTTACAAAATAAATTAATGATTTATAAGTGTTTTTACAGTTGAGAGAATTTTTTTCCTCATTTATATTATAGACAGTTAAAGCCAATCACTATTATGGGGCAGTTCAACATTATTTTAAAAAATCTTAAGGTGGTAACACATAATTTTAAATATTTACAGCCCATATCCTGTATCTGAAATACTCTGAACCACAGTTTGCCATAAACTTTTATTCCTCAAACCTTCCATTATTCGAGGTTCCTAAAAGCCAGGGTTGATTTCTAAAACTCACTCCAAATTTGCACATTCTACAACATACTTTTCAAGCACCTTCTCTCCCAAATGTCCTTGACCCTAAGCAGTATACATTTTAGATACTTTTATTTCTTTATGTATTTGTAAAAGGAACATTTGTTTCTTTAACATAATTTAAAGTATGCTTGTGTAAATGCTCTGAGCTATTTCTTAGATTATAAATTTCAGGGGGTAATGTCTGGGTTTTTTAATATACTTATTTTTCGATTAAGGTAATATAATGTGCTGGCTTTCTGCATACATTTAAAAGGATAAATATTCCTTTCAACGAGAGAAAAAGATCAGACATTGCTCTAGCACAGAGTCAAAGCCAAGGGTATTAGGAAGCACTCTTGGGTGTTCGCTGTGCAGTAATACATTTTTTAATAGCATGTAGCACAATGTCAAATTTCAATGTTCTAAAATGACTACAGAATAAAACTCCTTATATTTCTAGGTATAAATGCCATACCAATGTGAATAGAGTTTGAGTTGTGTTATTAAATCTAACATATCAATAATTAAATATAAGAATAGTAATGTTTATGGGTCTGTTCATGCAGAACCTCTACATCCAATTTTTCCCCAATAAATCATATATCCAATAAAAGCAAAAAGAAAAAATAAATTTTTATATATTTTAATTTTTAGAGGATTCCAGGGCACATGGTGCCTCTGAAATGAAAATAAAGTTGCCTAATCCTTAGAACTATTTGTTTTAAGAATAAAATTCTTAGATGAAATAAGGCAGCATCCATCATAACAGAGGACAAGTGAAGATACAGTGAAGAGCATTAGGATGAATTCTTCCTAGAAATCATGGGGACAGAGTATTGTGTACTCACAGCTTCCAGGTTGATATTTTGGCATTATTTTGAAACTGTAGGAATTGTGATTGGTATTGGTTCATCAATGTCTATACAAATTTTAAGTGATAAGACATGGGTTATTATTGTACAAATTATAAAGTTATAAACCCAGATTATATATAATGGAAAAACTATTTTGTTTATTTTATGTAGCTAGCACTGAAACCAAGAGCATAGGAAAGGCTTGGATACCCAATGATGTATACAGAGGCAGTAGCTCTTTTATGTAAATAATTGGATTTTAGTTCATATATGCTGTCCAGCAAAAAACTTTCTGAGAGTATCTGGATGTCTAATGATGTTCTTCTTTAGAGCAACACATATAATCTTTTGTTTAAATGTTTTAATTAAAATATGTAACATTTAAAAATGCAGGTACCACCCTTCCCTTACTTTAATAAATTTCCAAATGCAGGTGCCACCATCCCATATATTAACACATTTCCAAATGCCTTGCCTTATTACCCTTTACTTGTTCTTTATAAAATTCTTTAAAATTCCTCCTTCCGTTATACATCAGAATTTTGTCTTCTAATCCTAAAACCACTCATGTTAGCCCCTACTTAAAAACCTTAACGGCTCCCTCCTATCTACAGCAGTGTTCCCCAGGTTTATGACATTTGGCGGTCCTCTTCACAATCATTTATGCTACTTTTTTTTGCCCTGTACTACTAATAGTTTTTTTTTTTTTTTAAATGAGCTTCTTTTTATAACTTAAATAAGTAAAATTGTGTGCCACTTCCATAGTAGAATCCAGTTTATCTTGCTGTTATCAGTCAGTGGAGAATAGATTTTGCTGAAATAACAAAAGAGCTCAAATCCCAGTGGGATTTAGAAAAAGCAAGCTTGATTTACTGCTCACGCTACAGGTCTGTCATGGCTCTGTTCCACATCGTCTTCACTCTGTGACCAAAGCTAATGGAACACCTTCTATTTTGGGACATGGCCAACTTTACTGACGTGGGAAAAGAGGATGTGGCTAATCCTTGCTTAAAACTCTGAGCCTTAAAACTTTGGCTCAGAAATGACACAGTCTGTTTCTACTCTAATTTCCTTGGCCAGAGCAACTCACAGGGATAAGACTGAATGGGCCAGGGAAATATAATCCTTCCCTAGGGAGTGGCAGCAGATATTCTGAACAATAATACAATCAACCACGCTTGCCAAAAATAGAAGACAGTTACATAAAAAAAAAGGGATAAAAAAAATGTTATTAATTTCTAGTTAGATGTTTCCTGTCCAAGTGTTAAAATCATGCTAGGGCCAAATGGTTTTTTTCTTCATAGATTCAGGATACTTAAAAGAGAATTGTATTTTTTTTTTAAGATTTAATTCCTTAATTATACAATATCCTATCTATATCCAGGTACCACATAAAGTCATTCACCTAAAATCATTGCCAATATGATTTCCACACCTATAAAAATGTACCTATAAAAATCAAATTAAAATTCCAAAATAAGGCTCTTTGATAATCTAATCTAACCTCAGATTTCCCATATCAACTCTGGCCTGTATTTTCCTTTCTCTTGTTTCCGTTGTTCCCTCAGCTCCCTTTGTGACAAATTCCAGCTCCCTAGACTTCATCTCTGCTGTACAACATCTTCTGTTGCTTAACTGCACCAATATTTGATGAACCAAGATTCACCATTGTTATCTTATATTCACCAAGCGCATGTAATTCAAGCCTTGGCTTTTATCATTATAATAAAAGTCTTAGAGTCTTCTTTAATCTTCTTTAGCGAGAAATAACTCAATACTACTTTTCAAAGAAGTGTGAACTGAAGAAAAAATTTAAAAATGGAAAAGGAACATGGGATGACTAGAAATGTAAGGTTTTAACCAAAAATGAAAGGTAGTTAAATATATTATGAATATTACTAATTGGATAAAACTGTTAAAAAGTGTCTATTGTTATAATTAAATGTCAACTAAGAAACTGGATAAATTAATATAGGGGGAGATAAATTATTCAGAAATATTTTGGTTTTCTGATTGGTAGATTTCATAATAACATAAATAGTATCAGAATACAGACAGTCACTAAATCCAAGGGAGTCTAAGCTTCTGGACTTGAAAAAGTAATAGCCCAGAGGCATGTGATCTCTGAAATTATGGATAGATGAAAGTTAGAAACGCATAATATATAGCTACAGATCTTAAAGGGAATAATATAGCATAATGCCTTCTATTTGAGCAGAAATATGAAGAAAAGCATAATTTAGAAAGTAAAGTGGGTTAATATATTCTATATTAGACAATCTGCTTTTCTCTGTTTAATTTATGCTGGCAAAAATTAATATTGAGCTATACTGTTATTAATTTAGGAGCATGGGTAGAGATTTTTCTATCCTTTATTCAGTGAATAACTGATAAAAAAGTATCAACCCTGTATATGAATACCTTAAGATACTGATATATTAATAGTTTGTTAATGAGAAAATAAATTTCATTTCCTAAATGCAACACTGATATCTCTTTGAAAACTTTTTTAAAAAAAGTTATAAGGGGAAAATCCTTCTGTTTTTGCTATTTGGTATGGTTTTGTAATATACTTGGTCTTATGCTATCACGATAGATACATTGCTTTCCTGGTATACCAGTGAATATTTTGAGGAAATGTGCTGCATAGTTCCTTCAATGATTTTTACCCAGAATTAAAAAAAAAAAATTTTATTTAAAAAATTATTATTATTTTTAGAGATGAGGTCTTGCTACATTGCCCAGGCTGGCCTCGAACTCCTGGGCTCAACTGATCTTCTGCCTCAGCCTCCTGAATAGCTGGGACTACAGGCATGTGCCACCTTGCTTGGCTTCTTCCAGTAATTTTAACAAAGTATTTTTTCACGTAGTATGGCTACAAGCAATATGTATATGCAGTAACATACTTGAAGTACATGGTTAAGTTTTATTTTTAAAACTGTTCTTAGTGTTTTAATTAGTACCAGGTAAACATTAACATTATGTATGAATTAAAATTACATTACTTTCCCTTTTTCTTTTACACGTTTCCTTTCCTAGAAATAAGTATGGATGTACAAGATGTAACCAAAATGAAGTGACTAGAACCCTATATCTTTTCATTTGGAACTGTGATAATTTCAAACCCTTACATTTTTACTTTTGTTGTTGGTTTGTTTTGAGATAGGGTCTCACCCTGTTGCCTGGACTAGAGTGCAGTGGCATCAGCCTGGCTCACTGCAACCTCATACTCCTGGGCTCAAGCGATCCTCCTGCCTCAGCTTCCTGAGTAGCTGGGACTACAGGTACATGCCACCGCACCTGGCTAATTTTTCTATTTTTTGTAGAGATGGGGTCTTACCATGTTGCCCAGGCTGGTCTCGAACTCCTGGGCTCAAGAGATCCTTCTGCCTCTGCCTCTCAAAGTGCTAGGATTACAGGCGTGAGCCACTGTGGCTGACCCATTTTTACAATTTTTGATTGAATGCCTGATGTGTACAAAACACCAAGGGTTTAAAAATAGTGCACGATATAGATATTGGCATTTATGATCCAGAAGAGAATATACATCCAAACACAGACTACTATCATATAAAACAGCATAATTATTATATAAGTTATATAAGTGTCATTTGTGTTCAGGGGTTTTGGGTGGTCCTAGTTAATCAGCTTCCCCAGGGGCAATTTTTCTCCTTAGTTCTGACTCATATCAAAAATAAGTCTTAGGAACAGTCTGATGCTCAAGCAGTTTTTTCTGGCAGGGCTCTTAGAAGATAGATAGCGGGAGCAGGCTGGTGGCATGGGACAGATTCAGTCAGAGGTCAGAGGAGTGTCTCCAAGTAGAGGCCATTCTCAGAGTTTTGGGGATTCTCCCCGTTTCTTGTACCTATATTCAGTCCACATCAGTTACCAGGTGTTTCTTTCACAGAGGGAGGCTAAACTATTCTTCTAAGAATAAACCTTGCTTAAAGATTTAGGAGAGCTGAATCTATGCTGAGGTGACCTTATTTTCTGGAAATCTGTGGGCCAGGGTTAGAAATCTCAGGTTGCCTCACGTGGCTAAGTGACGCATAGTGTCGGCCCTGTGAGATGCCTATGTTGGCCTTATAGCTATCATTAATCTTGAAGCCATGACATGTCTCTTACAGTCTGCCACAACAGGGAAGTGCGAGAGGACAGCAGAAGATAGAATAAGCATTGTTTTCTGGGGCTCAACAGAGAGACTGCAAAGAAAAAGGGACATGTGATCTGAGTAAAAATGACAGAATTCAGGCAGAGATCAGAGATCAAAAAGAGGAGAGGGGAAGTACATAAATTCTAGGCAGAAGGCACAGCATGAAGAAAGATATAGAGGCAAGAAATCATAATAGATATCAGGGCGCTAGCAAGAGGTTTAGAGTGACTAGAATTCTGCGTGGGAGAGTGATGAAAGGCTGGGAAAACAGGCTGGGTGTTGTATCAGAGTGCGGCTTTGAGAAAAATATCTCTGCTGAATGAATACGATAAACAATGAGTTGCCAAATAGGGAATCTATCTAGCTATTTTGGTGTTTTTAATTACAGAGCTAAAATGTTGTATTATAGGAAACAAATACTGAATCAGCACATTAAGAAAGCAATTAGCAATTGCAATACTATTTTAAATAGTCAGGAGGTTTGAAGTTCCAGAATAGATTATTTATGGTTTTGTGTATATGGAGAGCCAGGAGGTATGGAGGTGGATGGATGAATGGATGCAGATACATATATAAAAAGTATACGAATGCATTTATCGATCAGGAAGTCCTTATTCTAATATAGAGAGCATGTGATTGACAAATCTAAGAAAAAAAGAAAAATTAGTACAGAATGGTTTTGCATAGGTCATTACATTTTTACAATTATCTTAGGATATGCTCTTATTTAATCTTCATAACAACCACATTGTTCAACACAGCAATTATATTATTCCCATGATACAGATATGGAATGGAGTAGGCTGTCCTAGTGTCACTTATGAGGTAAATGTTAAAAGCCCAAATTTCAAACTATCTGAATCTAAAATGTGCATCTTTCTATGACTCAGTTGTTGCTCCCCTAAAAGAGGTAGACTTACTGGACATTTGACTTTGAGGAAAATCATTCAGAACCTCTAAGCATCACTGTCTTCATCAGTAAAATGGGAAATAGAAATCACACTTATTTCACAGAGGTTCTGAGTTGGTTTTGGAAAGTTATATCTTTGGAAAATGGAAAACCGTCCATTTTACCTGTTTTTGAATGCACTGGAGAACATTATTCACAGTATTCTCTTACAATTTTAAAAATCTTTACTATCTATTATATTCCTTTTTTTAAAATTCTAAATAGTATTTGTGCTTTTTCTCTCTTCTTGATAATTACTGCCAGTGATTTCTACATTTTATTGGTCCTCTCTAAGAACCAACTTTTGTTTTTTGATCTTCTCTAGTACTTTTTTGCTTTGTATTCTCCACGCCCCCTTTTATCTTAATTTCCATCCCCTGCTTACGCTACAGGCTTACTCTATGTTCTATTTCTAAACTTTATGATTTCTCCTTAACCCATTCTCTGTGTGTTATTTTTAGTTTCCAAATTAAACTAGAACGGGTGATAGTATCTTTCTATTTTTTGCAGTTTGTATTGCATTTTGGTTAGAGAACATGTACTGCATATTATTTGGATTTACTTAGAATTTACTGAAATATATATGTACATCTACACAAATTTATTGAATTTATTCTTTGTGCTTGAACATAGTAAATTTTCACAAGTGTTCTGTTTGCTTCAAAAGAATGAAATGTTCTATTCATTATTTAGCTCATAACAAGCTTATAAATTTTCCAAATTCTCTAATCTCTGCTATTTTTTTGTCTTCTTAACTTGGCATTTATCTAATCTTTTCATTCCTTTGATTTCTAATCTTCCTATGATTGTATCTTATAAACAGCATACAACTATATTAAAAAAATTCAACATAAGAATCTTTGTCTTTGATATGTTCAATTGGTTTATTTTCTAATATAATGTAGTTACATTTAGATTTAATTTTGTGGGGTTTTTTTTGTGTGTATGTGTGATTTCTCTTAAGCATAGGTTTCTCTGCCTTCATTATTTTGATTGTCTTGTTTCTTTCTGTAATACTTCATATTTTTAAGAGATTACACTTACATTTTTAACATCTATATTTAACAAATTGAAAATCTAATTATAATATCATTTTTCTTCCAAAAAAAAACACAAAAAACAAAAACACTCCCCCCTCCCAAGAAAACCAATAAAAAGGTCCTTAGAGGGCTTTTGTTCTAAAAGTTCCTATACCACATTCTATATTGTTTATCTAGAACATCAGTTTCCCAAGTTTTGTTCGTTTTTGCAAAATTTGCTAAATTATAACATATATGTTGTATATATAGATCTACATGTATATTGCACAAATCATAAGTGTACACCTTTTGGTATAATTGAAAAAATCATATTTTTCCTTGTTTTCCTTTAAGCATATTATTTAAAGTCTCTTTCAAATTTTTGTTTTGTAATGAAGATTCTTTAGGTATTCATTTGTCCATCTGTCACACCTGGTGGCTTTCTCACCTTCATTAAGTGGTATAGTTTGTACTTTTTGACTGTCCTTTTGTATTTAAGAAGAGTTGCTTTCCACAGACGTCTCATGTGTACTGGGTTCTGATGACTGCATGTCTATTCCTAATGTGGCTCCATGGATGTCTCCAGTTTAGGACCCACTTTTAACTTAATTAAACTAAAATTAAATTAAATTAAATTAAACTAAAAGTGTTCATGTTTCTCAACTCATGGTCCCCACTTCAGAAAGGCAGTGTGAAATGAGAACATACACTCCCCACAGGGAAGGCTCTCGGTTTTGCTTTCCACTCGAGGTCCCAAGTGAGCAACAGAGAAGTGGGTAGTTTTCCCAGACCAGCCTATTTAGATAGAGTTTTTCTTGTCCCTATTTCAGAGCCTGGATGGTGCTTTATAGCTCCAGAGGCAAGACCTGGAGCTTTATCTTCCTCAGTACTTAAAACCCCAACCTCTTAGCCTTGAGGCCTGCATTCTCTTCTGGCATTCCTATGTGGGCTCACCACTCTTGTTCTTGTTTGTGACACGTGGGCATTTTGCTCAAGTTCAGCTGTGCATTAAACCTGCATTTGTTGTGTGTGGGAAGCATGTTGGAGGTGTGGAGGCAGGGCGTAATGAGCAAGAGGAAGTTTTCCTGCATCAGCTCAGTCTATTACATTTTCTAGATGTCTGCTAAATTATTTTTTAAAAAGTTTTTTCATTCAAACTTAACTACAGAGATATAGAAAAGCACACTGATGGACTTTTAAAGTTTTGTTTCCAACTAATCGTTATAGTTGATTATATGGACAAATGGTTTTAATTATATTGACAATTCAGTTTATCAAAATTATCGTACCATTTCCATCATAAATGGTGTCACTTTTCCGCCTGACATCTTTTTAAAACAGCTACGGTTAGAGATCAGGATATATGACTACAAACTGCCTCGATATTTGACCTTGAAATATCTGTGAATAGTTTACCTCAGATGTGAATCGAGGGTAATGGCAGATTTTGCCCTGAGAGTTTCATTTCAGGTAATTGTATATAATCTACCAACAAAAATATACTGAATGCTATTTTACCTACAAATAGAAAATCTGTTCTAGGAGTTTTTTCACGGTGAACACATATTGCTTTTTTTGCTCTTTTTCTAGCAAAGACTGAGGTGACCAATAGCAATGGCCAAGCCAGAAGGAGAGCGGTCGCTCCACATGGGGAAGAGTAAGAACACATGGGTGTTTTTTTCTTTCTTTTTTGTAAAGAGTTTGAGACTATTCTAAGAATATACTATGACCATCAAAGTTCTTTGTGGTTGTTTTTTTTTTAGTTATTTTTATTTTTCCTACTTAGGTATTACCTGTGCCTCACTTTTCTCTAATAGTATGTGCAGTCAAGGGATGATGGTATAAAAATATAAATAAAATGTAAGAATAAGTTGTTAAATTAATCTTTTTGAAATGAATTAATAAGCGTTTCCACTAAAAAGTTGTACAATGTATTATCCACAAAAAGAACAAAACTCCTGTTTTGAGGTCTCCGACCAGTAACCCTTCTAAACTGAGGGTGAGAGAAGTATCTAATTTTAGTGCCCCCTTACTATTAGTAGAGATTTCCAATAAGTTTATAAATTAATTCTGTGAAATACAGAAAATTACATATATTTACTAGTTTAACAGATTTTATAATATGTTCATCATTTTAGACTAGTAACTTTCAGTTTTTTTTCCTACTGGAAAAAACAAAACCCTAAGGGTTTAAAGCTGTGAACTAGTATATCCAGAAATATTTAATGAATTAACTCACTAATCAAGTTTGGCAGATGAAAATCATACACTGGGTATTTTTAAAAGAAACTCTGTTAAGTGTTCATTTTAAATACTAATTTCATTTCTTTTATATACTTCTTTGTAATTTGTGTATTTAAAATGTGGTCTGGGATTTTACTCAACTAACACATAATTTTCTTCTAGTCCTTTGGAGTAATTCTCTAATAAAATGATTAATGAGAACAGCATAATGATTAATACTAATACATTACACTTTATAGGTCCTAGGACCTCCTAGGAGATACAAGTACTTTATTGCAAATTTCATTGCCTCAGTACCATGAGGTGGAGAGGATAAGAGCGTATTTATGGGAATTTAAAGCACAAAAGAGGTTAAAACCATGTCAAATAACATTTACACATTTTATGTGTCTATGGATATGACTATTGAGTTCATAAATGTGGAGAGTATTTATTCCATACAAATATTTCATTTACGTGTATATTATAAGTCAGTGTGTTTTACCAAGAAGAGAAAGGTTTATAGCCTCCCAGACTGATTCCAAGCCAGTGATTACCAACTTTTATTCTTATTTTGCTTAATTTCACTGAACCCTGGAAAAGGACTCTAGGAAAGAAGTAATTCAACAAAAGAATTTAATGTGATGCTGATTCATTTTGACTTTACAATTTTCTGTCTTTCACTGAAGTTTGGAAGTTTTGAAATACAGCATCGACAATACACAGTGGGCGAAACTGCCTTGGCAGTATTTGGGAACACCTGCCTAAAACTAAAGATCCAGGCTCCTGTAGCTTATTAGGCAGAGTTGGGTCTGAAATCTGGATCTCCAAAAGTCTAGGCCTGAGTGCTTTTTACTCTGAGTTTGTGACACACACATGGCAATGCTTTGCACTCAATATCACCAGTACATGCTGCAAAGTAAAGTAGTTATGAAGGCCAGTTTAGAAGTACCATTGTAAGTGCAGATACTCTGAAAACTTAAACATAAGCCTTATTTTGAAATTTTATTGTATATTCTTATGGTAAGTAATGAGTCACTTACCTTCCCCACGCTGCCTCATTTGTAGATGCTTTATTAACTGGAACACAGGAGGAGTCAATGACAGTTGATTTGTTCATCTTGTAGCAGAAACCACAGTCTGGATCCAACATACATTCATTACAGTAACTGAAAAACAAAAAGAGTTACGGTCACGTTGGCAGAGACAACTGGTGCTCACCGTGTGCTGGATTCCAATGCTTCCCTGCATTTTACACTCTCTTTTGCACTAAGCTTGGGGCCTTGGGAGTCATTTTGGGCAAGGCACGTATCATGTGCCCTGCCAGGTGAGAGCTGGCTGGTCCTTCAATCTCTCCCTTTCTTGGCTACAGCACTTTTGGAAGCCACTTTGAGATGGAGGAGGCTTGGATCTGACAGACTGGATGTGGAAGGGTCCCAGTCAACCTAGAGCAAACAGACCTTTACTTTTCTAAACAAGTGAGATTTGTTACCAACCTGCAGACTGGCTCATCTTGATCCAGGCCTGACTGGTTCCAAATTATATCAAAGCATTTATTTCTCTTAATTGTCTCCCTCACGTACCATCTATTAAAAATTGGAAAGTTTTTTTTCCTAATATATATCCTGAAATAGAAAATTCAAACAATGAAATAATTATGTTTGAAGAATAAAGTTAAACAAAAATACTACCACCCAAATATGGCCATTGTTAACATCTTGGTGGACATCTGTATTTTAACAAATATATAGAGTGTCAACTATGTATTATTCATAATTTAAGAGAACTGGGTATAGGAAAAAAGGCTAATCTTCCTCTAAACTAATCACTACTGGCTGGATCAAAAAGCCATAATCAATGAATCATGGCTTACTTGATAGTGGTATCCTGACTACAGGAAAACTGTAGAGGCAAAAATCTTTAGAGAGCAGGGTTTGGCATCCAAAGCCTACAGTGTGCTTATAGAATGAGTTTTCTCCCTGTAACACAGTCATTTGCTGGACAAGTCTGGAGCACCTCAGCTATGGCAGGTACATGCAAGGCACTGGCGACACCAAAGATGAATAAGCCAAAGTCCCTGCTCCTTGGTGGATAAAAGGCAAGGATGAGAAACAGATGTATAAGTAAATAATGGCAATAAAATGGAAAATAGGTATGAACTACCCAAATGACAGAGGCCTATATTCATATTGACCATAACAGCTGGGAATAATTTCAGAGGTGATATTTGAACTAAATCATAAAAGAAATCTCCCATGCAAAGAGGAAGAGTGAAGGGCATTTCAGAGAGCTGCTTATTTTATTATTAGAGATCAGTCAGCACAGACTTATTAAATACCTATTGTGTTCAAGTGATTACATGATGGGTTATGGGAGGAAAAACAGGTCATCTGAAAAAGACATCTGAAAGACACACAAGTCGTCTGAAAAGAATATGAAGGACAGTATTTCTTAATCCTCAAAATCGAAATATTTCTTTGATTCATTTAACTAACTGTGAAAACACTGGCACTGTTTAAAAATTAGATTTATTATCATTTCATCCTCCTCCTATACACTTTTCCTTTGGTAAACAGTCATACCTGTTTTTGAATGAGACTTCAGCCCCAGACAAAAAGCAAAAGAGAGGCCTTTCAAAACCTACTGAAAGGTCAAAATACTTTAGAGAGGTGATTCAGCAATATAAATATAAAATTGTCCACACCTGTGATAAGCACAGTCAAACAAATAAGG
>NW_012137191.1:8287288-8388653 GCF_000956105.1 Propithecus coquereli | reverse complement strand
GAGAGAGAATGAATTCTGTCAATATGAGGTTAAATTTAACCACCCTAATTGTTCCAGTGGCCGTAAATGATACTCATTGGGGAAAGTTCAACTTACTCATTTGCAGATAAATAGTTCTCTACTTTATTTCTCTGAAAATATGTAGTTCCTATAAAAGTCCAAAAAGCATAATAATAAAGGCTAATAGTTACTGAGAACTCACTGTGTGTGCATATCAGACATAGCAGGTGTTATCTATAATGGATAACCTCCTCCATCACTCATCCAAGCTGACCACAGCTTCCCACTGTTCCAGCTTGCTTATTAAATGATCAGCCCATGGCCCACTGTGTGCCAGGCACTATTCCATGTGCTGGGACATGTTAGTGAACAAAAAGAGTCCCTGCCCTCATGGAACTGATTTGAATATTAGCCCTCCTAGTGACCACCAGTTAACTGACTCCTCCACTTGGTCTCTATTCATTAGTTTTTCCCTTTCTTTAGCCTCTTCCTTATCCAGCTTGTTGAGCACAGCCAATCATTTCAATATCCTAAATTTCCCTGCTCCTCTATCATTCCATCCCACCAATCTGGCAAAAATCCTAGCTCTATATGAATGCAAATATTTGCCTTTTCTGTGCATTCACCCACATACCTAAATGTAGCTGCAGGAATCACACTGTAGGGAAGATCAGTAATTGTTTTATAATTCATAATCACCAGCCTCAAACAGACTCTCGACAAGCCTGAAATTTTCAGTATTCTTTAGTTAACTGTAAACAAGGACTATTTCAACTACTTACATGAAAACTATCTCAATTTTTCTTTACTTTCTTCAAATCTTCAAAGTGGTCCATTTTCTGGTAATTTCTGCAAATGACTACAACTCCAGAAAAAGTAGAAAGAGAAACCACAGAGAAAATAGAAGGCAGCAGAGAGGATCTTTATTATCTCCTCAATAGGAAACATAAACGTCAATCCAATTCTCCCACCCTCCAGTTACACAAAGAAGCTGTTCTTCTTACCTAAGGGCAACTTCTCTATCTGGGCTTTCTTTCCATTCCATCTCAGACCCTTTTAATTTGTGCCCCTTCTTTCTCTTATATTTCCAGTGTCTTCAAGTGAAAGCTTAAGTTACTCATTGGAGATCTTTCTCCTTTTTTAACAAAGGCATTTAATACTATAAATTTCCCTCTATGCACTGCTTTAGATGCATCCCACCTTTGTAATGTTGTGTCTTCATTTTTATGCAGCTCAAAGCATTTTCTGATTTTTCTTGTTTCCCCTACTGGCTCTTTAGGAGTGTGTTAATTTTCACATATTTGTGAATTTCTCAAGTTTATTTCTGTTAGTAATTTCTAATTTCACTCTACTGTGATTGAGAAATATACTTTGTGTGATTTCAGTCCTTTTAAATTTATTGAGGCTTATCTTATGACCTAGCATATGATCTATCCTGAAGAATATTACTTGTTCACTTGAGAAGATGTGTATTCTGTTGTCATTGGGTGGAATGTTCTATAAACGATTATTAATCTAGATGGTTTTAGTTAATATGCTAATCCTAAGGCACCTTAGTCCCCTGGTTTCTAATGGTCTTCACCTCTGCTTAACTTCATCCATATCTTGGAAACTGTCATCATCTATGACAAAGGTCAGCAAGCTACATATAGATAGCCTTTGAGAAAAATCAGGCCTCCCACTTGTTTTTGTAAATAAGGTTTTACTATAACACGGTCATTCCTATTTATGTACTTACTGTCTATGCCTTCATGCTTTTCAATGGCAGAGCTAAAAAGTTGTAACAGAAACCACATGGCCTGCAAAGATGAAAATATTTACTATCTGGTCTTTTACAGAAAAAGTTTGCTAATCCCTTATCTAGAAGACATATACAGATCTCACATGCAGATATTTCACTCAGGTCCTTCAAGCTCCTTCATTTCCTTATTCCAAGAACAACTACTCTTCTACCTCAAAGAAACCTTCACTCCTTTCACTCTAATCTTTCACTTACTTCATGGCTTTGCTTCCTTCTCTATGGAACCTTCATGGTGAATCCCTTTAACCACTCTCACCAGATCCTCAATGTCTTCATATTTAGGTTCTTCTATTGTAGCCTACAAAACTTCATGTTTAGCTCTTTCCAACCACCCTTCTTCATCCTTTCCACATACAGGCTATTCTGAACTGGTAGAGAAATAACACAACCAGGCATGTTGATAAAAATATACATTCACAGTATTCAACTTTGTCTGGATATTCACCGATCTGAGGAAATTTTTCTCTGTCCCTAATAGGTAACATTCCCCACTGTTATAATTGATTTCCCAAACACCACAACTGTCCTCAAATCCTAATCCTTATTCCTCCACAAATCTCTTAGAAGATGGCTTTGTCTTTGTCAGGGCTCAGAACATGATACCCCAAAATATGGCACCTTGGAGAGCACACTCTGATCTTCTCCCCGCTTTCACCTCTGAAGCCTGGTCATCCAAAAATAAAGTTTCTGACCTACTTCTTCTGAAAGGAGATCATAAGACTGGCATTCCAGAGCAGTCCTTCCCTACACCCAGAGGTCAAGAAGAATCTGGACAAACAGGCCTTGCCAAGTTTCCCCCAGTTTATTACCATCAGAACATAACCCTCCTTTTGTCCCCCAGTCAAACTCCTGCAAAGCTGCCCATAAAAACACACAGTTTTCCCTGGGTCTTTGGGTCTTCATTTCTGAAGGCTCCCGTGTCACATAAAACTTTGGTTCAATAAATTTGTTACGCTTTTCTTTTGTTAATCTCTTTTGTTATGGGGTATCCCTTATGACTCTTGAGATGAGTAAGGGAAAGATATTACCTTTTCTCCCTTATATATTACTCTTCGCAGCAAAAAATGAAGGAACTACGCATGAACTTTCTCAGCTTCAAACTAAGACATGAACGAATATGTCTACAGCCGTATCTATTCTCACCGCTTTTCTTCCAGGCTCTGAAAAAGAGGCATTCAAGATCATCCCTGGATCAAAGCTGTTAATCTCACTTCTCTGGCCATCACCAGGACCAAGACCATGTCCCCATTAGTTATTTTCTTCTCTTTATACTTTCAAACCTCTTCCAGAACATACTCTATAGTTTATATGCAGGCTAAAGCTTTTCCTATATTAAAAAAGCATGAAAAATTATCCTTTCTGCTACTCCATACTGCCTCTCTGCACCAGTTCACAGGTTCACTGAGTGAAAGGGGCCAAGTATTAGAAAGTGTTCAATTTCCCTGCCATCCCAGGGAACGGACCACAGCATGGGAAGTGACGTTGTGCTTATCTGGACTAAGCCCTTATCTTGATTTAGAGCCTCTCAGGCTTCTGGAGTTAAGACAAGATTTCCTACCACTCTCTCACCCTTGACCTGCAATTTTTTTTTCATCATATAGACTATAATATGGCAAAATTCTTCCAAATATAACAACATTCCTCACTTCAACTTCATATTTAGAAGTTAACACAAAACTTTAAAAATCCTGAGGACTCTGCTAATTGATCTTCTACAGAGAGCATGTAACTGTGACTTTAACAATAGCATTTAAAAAGAGAATAACTTCTAGAAGTGCCTATTTTTCACTCATGATTTGCTCTGTAGGCCTTTCTTGGGCATGACCTGATGAATTTATGTGAGGTTTCCTAAATATAAAAACTGAGAATTTAAATATATTGGCACAAAATCAATGCTCGTAAAAATATTCTAGGCATACATTAAACCCTTTGTTGCTGTTGGTGAAAAGCAGACATTAGGCCTGTTTGTCCCCTTTCACAGTGTGACCTGGGCTAACTAAATTTTAGACTTTGCGTTTTCCTTCCCAAGAGCACACAATCTCTAAGAACCCACCCAGACCCAAGCGTCTACATGAAAGAGAAAGACAGAAATACATAGGATCTCACCCTAAATGCACACAAACTTTAACAGTGTAAAATCATGCTTTCATTTGGGGAGATTAGACAACAGCCAATGATGCTACTCTACTGTGGCATGCAAGTGCTGGGAGAACTGAATGCAGAGTGTACTGGAAACTCTAACAGAAGATTGGAAAGTATTTAATCCAGATAATAATTGCAATTAGAACCAAATGGTTCTTTTCTTGCTAGTTGCAAAGAAGGACGATTTAACTTTTCAATCTCTGACCTTTTCTTTTTAGAAAGTGGGAAAAGTAAGTATTCACATATTTAGAACAAAACTGGTTTCAAAACCTTATAAACGTTTCCACTTAAAGTAAAAAAGAGCAGAACAAAAGGCAGCTTAGTGTCTAAGGGAGAGAAGGAATGGCCTATTTCATTCAATCAATCGTTTACCTGTTTCTGGTGGCACCTGGGGTATTAACCAAATGTGCCCTCTTCTCTCTCCTTAGAAAACCTTTAAAAAAAATTGATTTGGGTTAATTTATAATATTTTTAGTTTCTACTCTTTACAGTCGGGTGTGAACTCGGTCTTCTAGAAAACGGTCCATTTGTTTTTAAGTATGTCTCATTAAACTCAATGAGATGGAGAATTAAGAACACTGATCTTAAAATGCCTGTCTCTGGTATGCCCTATATTTCATAAAATCAGTGAGAGCAAACACAGGTATACGATGATCTGTTACCACAGGTCCGCTGTCACTCTTTGCAGGTAACTGTGCCCATTCACTCATTCTTTATGCGTGAACCCCTTACTTTCTGCAATAATGTCACTGTTTCCCCTGAGAGCTATTCCGAACCTTCCATACTCTCTACTATCTCCTTCCTCATTGTCCACACCACCTTGACCAGGTGACTTGGAATCCAATTTACCAGAGAGCTCTGCCACTGTTAAAGGGGACTCTGTGCCTTACTCGGAGCCCTCTGAAGGACAGATTTCTACAGCAGAATCCCCAGAACACCAACCTTTCTTCCCTGCCAGACTGTAGATGTCAGGCGATTCCCTTCCCCATATTAACTGCGTAAGTAGTAACTGTGTTCTCTCTCATGAGAATAAGAACGAAAAGAAAAATTCTTAGAGACTTGAGTAAATGGTTGGAAATTAATTTAAAAAGCTGGAGGCCTATTGGTACTAATTTTGTGAAGCAAATCGTGACTCACTGCTCCATTAATGCTGCTCTCCCAGAGATTACCAGTGATCTTCTCACCCTTAACTCTGAGCACTTTTCTGTCCTAATCTTAATTTATCATTCTGTGATATGATTTTCTAAAATTTTTCCCTTTCCTAAAATGTCCTCATTCCTTGTGTGGTTTGACACTATTGCCTTTATGTGTCTCCCGCCTCTGAATGCTGCATCTTAGTCTTTTCCTTCTGCTTCAGTTCTGTTCTAGGCAATCTACTTTCATTACTTTTCTGGGAAACATCAACCTTATATATAACCAATACCTTGAGACTCCATGACCTGTTTCTCTATTTTGTTTTTCTTCCTTAATTGCCAGACCCGTATTTCCAACTGCCCAATTATCTGGATGTTTCATAACCCTCTCAAACTCAACACTCCTAAAGCTCAATCTTTGGCTTTCCTGCCAACCCATTGTTCCTTAAACCTGAGCACGATCCTAGAACACTCCCATTTAAATAGCTATTAATACCAATTCTATCAATTCTATTGCTAAAGCGTGTAGTTCCTCTACTCTCCATCCTTACCCTTCCCATCTTGTCTGAACTCTTCCGGTAGTCTTCTAATGAGTCCTCCTGCTGCCAGACTCCTTCCTCTCCATCCTTTACACTGCTTTGCATCTAACCTGATCAATTTCTGATTAAATCCTGTAACAGCTTTCCACTGCCTATGGGGTGAAAATCAAACTCCTTACTATGGCATGATCTAGCCCCTACCTACCTTGTCTGTCTCTTCTTGCTATTTGTCCACAGGTGCTATGGGTTCTAACCAGTCCAAAGATACCACAGGAATTAGAATATGACATGCTGTCATGTTTTTCTTCATGTTGTTTCCTCTGTCTGACCTATTACTTTCCACCTTATATTTCCTATACTACCTTTGTTTCGAACTCATATTTGGCCTCACCTCCTCTATGAAACTTCCTGACCCCGGAAGAATTAATGCATCACTATGCTGTCACAGGACCACACAAGTCTAGTGTTATTATCACCCATCCCACTGTCCCTCTAAGGGTCTGTGATGTGTTTGCTTTCCCTTACTGCACTGTGACCTTCTCAGGACAGAGACTTTTGTCTTTTCATCTTTTATTCCTAGTGATTTCCATGATGCCTGATACCTAAGTGCTTAGTAAGTACTTGTTCACTAAAGAGATGAAAGTCACTGATAGCAGATTTGGTAGTTCTCTCTGTAGCTCCACTGGAGAAGTTACACTTCATTCCCCATCTCAGTCCATGAAGATAACAAGACTGAAGCTTGAATTGAGCTGTGAATTGTTCCTTACAATTCATAACCCTCAGATCAAATCCATACATACCTGTCTAGAACTCTCTGAAACACAGGCATATATATTTCTCATCACTTCTCCTTAGGTACTGAGGCTAAGAATCAATTGATTCCTGAATTAGAGGCAAATAATTTTATAGCAATGTTTAAAACCAGTCAGGGTCTGCTCTGATTGAGAAACTGGCTCTGGTACTATTAAATGGGGCAAATTTAGCCTAGTGGTTAGAATAGGGTTTTTGTTATTTAACATTTATTGGTACTTTAGGCTCTAATTCCTAGTAATTGATTATCTAATCTCTTTAATGAATTCTTAGGTTGATTCTTCCTTTTATCTCCAGAAAGTGCACCAGTGAACTGTCTAACAAACAGAGAAGAAGAGAGCTCTATCTGCCAAGCCTGTCAACTCCAATGGGGTTAAGTGTTTTCCTATTACACTAAATGAATGTTTGATCAACATAGGTAAAACCAAAAACCTCAACTCTAATTTTGCAAATGTAAGATGATATGTATATGCATGTGTGTTTATATACATACATATGTGTGTATAAAGGCAAATAAACATGTGCCTAATATATATACATTTATATATAACATTTTCAGTCTTGATAAATTTGAGAGTAAAATCAGATTTGCATACAATTTGGTCAACACATATAATCTAGTGTGCAACATGCTACCTTCAGAGAAAAATACAGTAATTAATCTTCTCTGGTGACAGCATACATTTTCCATTATTGAGGGGACAGAAAAGAAATATTAGAAGGAACATTTAAGAGATAGGAATTTTTAGGTTTGCAAACAGACCAACTAAGTCAATCAGTATGTGCAGACATGAAGAGGAGTTTGGAGGTTGATTTTTATCATGAACCTTATTATGGTTATATCACAGGTTGCCACATGAAGAGACTATACTAAATAATTACAAGTTCTCTTTTAATCCTCACATTCGCTTTATAAGGGAGGTTTTATATTCCCCTTTTTACAGATAGGAAACCTGAGATTTAGAGAGGTTAAACTATCTGAGCAAGGTCACACAGCTAAAATGTGGCATAGCTGGGAGTCAGACCCAAGGATGTTGTCTTCAAAGTCCATATTTTTATAGAAAGTTTATTTAAAGGAAAACAGGCTAAGCAATAGAAAGGAAATAAGCTAAAATTAAAATTAGAAAGAAAATAACAGCTAAGGTTTTCACAGCATTGCATAATGCACAAAGCACTTTAACACACATCTGGTCTTTCCAGAAACTTGGTGAAGTATGCAGCATCATTCCTATCTTACAGATGAGGAAACCCAGGCTCAGAAAGCCAAGAGACTTGTTCACGTCTCTAATGAAAGTTCTCTGACTCCAAATCAGGTATTTACTCTACTTAGCCTTTATTTTGTAGAAATTTAAGCTATGCCATTGAGATAATTGATTAGCATAGTGAAGATTCTGACACTGACACTCTGATAGATGTGGAATCTTCTATTGTCTTGTGTTGACAGCATATGAGGCACAGGTTATATTGCCCAGTAAAATGGAGGCAGAAAGTCAAAACACTTCCCGTGGAAAAGTGGTAAACACTAAGGAACATACTTTAAAATTGTTTTTATCGACACAAAATTCATATCACCTAAAATTTACCATTTTAATAATTTTAAAGTTTGCAATTCAGTAAATCTTTTTTTTTTTTTTTTTTTTTTTTGAGACAGAGTCTCACTGTGTTGCCTGGGGTAGAGTGCCGTGGCATCATCCTAGCTCACAGCAACCTCAAACTCCTGGGTCAAGCGATCCTCCTGCCTCAGCCTCCCGAGTAGCTGGGACTACAGGCATGCACCACCATGCCCGGCTAGTTTTTTGTATATATTTTTAGTTGTCCGATTAATTTCTTTCTATTTTTAGTAGAGACGGGGTCTCGCTCTTGCTCAGGCTGGTTTCGAACTCCTGAGCTCAAACAATCCGCCCTCCTCGGCCTCCCAGAGAGCTAGGATTACAGGCGTGAGCCACCGTGCCTGGCCCAGTAAATCTTAATGTATTCAGAGTTGTGTGACCATCACCACTATCCAATTCTAGAACATCTTCATCACCCAAAAATAAATCTTGTATCTCCCAATTCCCATCATCCATCATCCCCAGGCAACCACTGATCTACTTTTTGTCTCTATGGATTTGCCTATTCTAGACATTTCATATAAACAGAATCGTATAAAATGCGATTTTGTTTCTGGCTTTTTTTACCCAGCATAATGTTTCAAGGTTCATCCATGTTGTAGTGTGTATGAGCACTTCATTTCTTTTTTAGAGTATAATATTCCATTGTAGGATATACCACATTTTGTGTATCTATTCATTAGTTGATGGGACATTTGGGTTATTTCTACTTTTTTTTGGCTATTTTGTGTAAACATGTTTTCAATTCTCTTGGGTACATGCCTAGGAGTAGAGTTGATGGGTCATATGGTAACTCTATATTTAACTTTCTGAAAAACTGACAAACTTGCATTCATGTATACTTTTTGATACTTGATCTTTAACCAATGATACTGGTACAGAAATAGTCAATTCTCCCAAATCAGTAGTAGAAACTGTTAACTGAAAAATTTTATCATTTTTAATGGGCATTGCCAAAGGAGATGTTTTTCAAGATTAACAATGCTATCTGTTATTTATAGTAGTGATCCAATTGGCAGAATGAAAATTGTCTTTGGATTTTTGCAGAAAGAATGATAGGGAATATGGTCCGGAATAAAGCAGCAAATAAACTGTGGAAAATGTATATAATGTTCACTAATATCTACCTGCCCTCCATTTCAAGGTATATAGAGAATTATAAGTCCCTGTCCTCTTGAAGTTAGTAGTAGCCAGCTGACTCATTGTGGCTGCACAACATGAGTAGAAGTCATAGTTGGAGGCCATAGCATTTAACTGCTGGTGCTCAGCTCTCCAGCTTTACACTTCATCTCTGCGATGAATCCTGAAGTGTTGAAGTCAGAACTGGCATCATAAGATAGTGGAGCCACCATTAGCCTGGGTCTCTGAGACCCAGAGTCTTTTGTAGGTTTAAATCATTAAGATTTTGTTGTTGTTACTGTTGTTATATTACTAATATTAATGCCTATCCTTCCTGACTGCTATACCAGCTGAACTTATTTCTGTATCACTGGGGTTATGAGCTACAGTATATGATTATTGGCACGTCTTATGTTATCAGTACGTTTTTTAACAATCAAAGCACAAACTGATCATTATATTGTTGACACATATTCTACAAGTAGGTCATAGAGCTTTAGCAACAAGAATAATAAATAAAAATAATGTAAGAGCACAGTTTTGTTTAGGGCTCATTATCACCATTTGAAAGTTCTTTTATATTAGCCTTATTTTATGTATTTATGATTGTATTTGTATCTGTGCCCCTAAAAAGCTGTAAAACATGCATTCTCCCTCCAAATGCAGCTAACTAGTCCCATTTCCTGAAATGAGGCGCCAGTTTCTGCACAGTGTTCCTAACACCTAGCTCTTTTACTTATTGAGAACTTTTTGCTATTTCAAGGCATAGGGTAGGTAGATAGTCCTTTGTTAACTCCAGTTTAGGATGACAGTGACAACTCTGGAGTCAAAGTCTAATTTAAGCACTGCACTGAGGGACACATTCTTTGATTAGCATTGTACTATTTTAAAATGTAATAGTAAAAGTATTATAGTGAGCAGTTTATAGATATCCTTCCATACATAGAAGCCATAACCATAAACATTTGCTACTTTTGCAGTAGAAACTTCTCAGAATTAGAAAATAAAAGTTAAAAAGCAACTCGGATTGCCCTTTTTAGAATACTATTTATCTGTTTAACATATAAAATATAAATAATCAAGAAAGTGAAGTGTCTGCGACTGAAGTGTTTTGTATTCAGTGTCCATGAAGAACAAACTCATGTAAACATATTTGGATCCATAGTCATACATGTTGCTTTCATGCTACTTCAGGTGTACTGAGAGGCAAATGAGATGTGAACTTAAGTCTTGGTCTGAGCCTTTCATGGACTTTGGAAATTATATTCTCTCCCCACACGACAGATTAAAATGAAGATGAAGAAATACTTAAAAGGAGAAAAAATTTCATTTCTTAAGTATTAATAATTTTTTCTTGAAATATGAGGATTCTGTCTGCACTAAAATATGCTTTAGAAATACTCCTCCTTAGATCAACTGAATTTAAAAGACTATGGAGTCTTTAATACGGCCTAATGTAAATTCATGACTTTCAAAATCAAAAAGAAAAATTGAACCAACACATTTGATAAGTAGTTAAAAATAATGTCTAGATTATAAATTTAGAAGTGGGAATCTATTTTTATTCAGAATTGATTAACTTTTTACTGTGTGGAGTATCACAAATTGAAATTTGAACATCGAGTATCTGCGTTCTTTTTAAATGGCAGTCACATTGCCTTTAATGTATTTTCTTATGTCAACATGAAAACACAGGTTGCTTTAAAGTGAGCAATCCATATTTTTTTACCTATCTGAGCAAAAACTTCTTAAAATTGCCACTCTTTTTGAGACCCATTTTTGCTAGTTTGTGTTGATAACTGATGGTTCTATATTTCAGTGGTATCCAAATCTGTTTTACATTTTTTTATCAAACGTTTTAATACCTGGCACTAGGCTTATACATTGTAAGTGCTTCATACAGAGACAACAAAATCAAAAGGAACAGATAACATTTTGGTTTATACTGCTTTGCTTATCAGTTCTTCCATAGTTACCGGTAAGGCTTTCTGATTTTCATAAAAAATTGTATATTTGAACATGAAGGACAAAGTGAGTTTTGCTTGGAGGGTGAGAGAAGCAACCAGCCCCTGGATCCCCAGAATGCTGTCTGATTTGGAAGCTGTGTTGTGTGATGGAGATGAAATGAGATAGCTCAGAAGTCATCCCCCGAATATCATCATGTCCTTTGAAGCCAGCAACTAACTATATTTAGTGTCAGCATGTGCTCTTACAACTAGACTGCCATACCGACAGAATTTCATGAAATTAAAAGAATTCAAGGTGGAGGAAACCAACAGGAATCAGTAAAGCAGTGTCATGGGTGGGTCAAATTACTAATGTCAGCATACAGTGATTCTTTTCTGTAAGGAAAACATTCAGGTTCACATGTATAGTTCATCTCCCTAGCTAGAGGAGGAAGCTTAGACGAGAATAGCTTTCATGGTCTTCATTTTCTCATATGAATGTACAGATATAGCCTAATTTGCCTAAAGGGTATTATTTTGTAAGTGCATCTCATCTATATTTACTTCTTCCTTTAAATGACTTTTTCCATGTTCATCTACCTTTGTAACAGAGGCCTTAAAAACAATTACCCAAAGCTTACAAACAAAACAAAATAAAAACCAGTAAAACTTAGAACAGATGCTCATATTCAATACCATGTGGACAAGATCATCCTGCACTTAGAAAAACCAAGGTGGTGAACACTTTAAAATATTTTAGAATGATTTTACTTTATTTTACATACTTGCTTTTATATTAAAGATGTTCTATGATGATCTTTAAAACGGCAGAAAAAGAATTTTCTGAGCTGAATAAATATAGGCAAATGAAAGTAAATGAGCTAAAACAAACAAACTTCTTTAAGTCCCAAATAGACTACAACTCACAAAAAAGGTTTCTCAGAAAAAGAATCTCAGTTTCACTGATTGAGTAAAAATACATCAACATAGGTATTTTCAGACCTATCGGGTTTTGAACATAAATTATTGTCTATTTCCCAAAGGCTGTGTGACACCCTCCCTTGGGCAACAGGAGCATCACACTGCTTAACTAGTAAATTTCAGAATGAAGAGGGCAGTAGTTAAGAGAGGGGTTCCAGAGAATGACAGATCTGTCTTTTTCAGTTAAAGCTTAGTTCTACCATTTGCTAAGCCATATGACCTTCTAAAATTCACTTAACTTCGTTAAGCTTCAGTGTCACTGGTAAAATGGGGGAAATAATAGCATCTACTTCAGTCTTGCTGGAAAATAAAAGAAAATCCATGAAAAGCTCTTAGTAAGTGGCTGGTGCAATACTAACTACATAATAAATGGAGGCTGTCATGACCACTCCTTTTGAACAGATGAGCAGACCACTTATTTGTTCAAATTGCTCATTTTAAACCAACACAACAAAGGGCAGCTGTTTCACTGGTTTTAAAGACCAAGGAAATAGGATAAATAAAAGTGATATTAATGATTCTTTCTTCCTTACAAAGCTGGAGGTAAACTATTTAAGACTACCACATTTCTTGCCACCTGCAAAGTTGACTTTAGACTTCTAATGTCACTAAAGAGAACTAAACCACGAAACTAGCTGGAGCCCTTTTTGGTCAATTGCTTCATCCTTCCTGATATTAAGCAGTCATTCCTGCTGTCAAGTAGAACATTTATGAGTGTATAAATGTCCCATAAAATCAACAGATCCCCTAGCTTTACTGTTGTGGCAAGGATTGGTAGTGGTCAATCCCTACGTGCATTGCCCCTTCTTCTTTTGTAAGATAACTCTGATTTTAATTGGGCACAAGGTGGCCCCACTTCCCTCTCCCAACTGCTGAATGGAAGACACTTTCCAGTTTTCATTACAACTAGGTATGGCCATAAGATTAATTCTGGCCAGTGAGATGTAACTGTGTGGGATTTCAGGAAGACCTCAAAGGGAGCTGACTCAGCTGGGAAGAACTGCTTTTTCTGCATTTTCTCCTTCTGGCTTGCTTCACAGACATGCTGCCAGAGCTCCTGCAGCTGTCCTGGACCATGTGGTGAAACTGTAAAGGACACCTGTAGGGGCACAGCAAAGGTACAGGACCTGGACCCCTGAGAATACTAGGTCTAGCACATTGGTTCCAAACTCCTTGCCCCTGAAATTATTTTTATAAGAGAGAGAAACTTTTCTTGCTTAAGCCATTGTTATTTTGGGTTCTTCTATTATACACAGCCTAACACAATTTGTAATTGATATGAGTATTTTTGCTTGTTTCTAGATATATTCTTAAAAAAACCAAGTTTACCCAAATCTCAACATCTCTCTAAAGATATGAGACTTGGGTATGGGTTCAAAATGTAAACAGAGCCTTCTTAAGATACTGCCTATTTCTAACGAGAGACTACGTTTCATGCTTTACTTCCTTAACAGCTGGCACAATACAGTACCTGGTGAATGGGTAGCATTCAGTAATGTGTGCCAAATGAAAGAATGAAAAGTGGGAAAGAGTCGCTAATAGTATCTCTGTGTACATACGACTGCAAATTGGTGATGCTGATTTTCCTAGTGACTCAGTGTGCCGTGGTGAATGTGGCATTTAGCAAGCACACTGGTTCCTTCAAGTTACTGGAGTACAACGAAAGGTGACCTAAAAGTCTCAGAATTAATGTCTCATCCCATTAATCTCACCCACGGAAAAATGGCTGACCCTCCCTGTTGGGCACTGCCTCTTATTTGTGAGACACAAGCTCAGTAATGACAAGGATGATGCCTGTTCTAGCTCGTCAAGGTGATTTTGCTTTGTAGGTCTGTTCTTTGAGGTGCTTACGCCTGCCTCTATCTTAACTCAGTGTGTCTCTGATCGAGGTGGTAAATTGTTCCTTTGTGACTCTTCCTTGTAGGGTAACTGAGCAGTTAAGCTTCTTTTTTTAGTGCTACAATTTCTGTTGCTCCAATTTCTTTCTGACAGGATAATTATCAAGTTTGTCTCTCTTGGAGTCTCATAGATTCATGTTTATTTGAGTTTCATTTATGTGTAAATTTCTTAGTTTTTTCTAGTATTTGTTCAATTTGTTGCTTTTGTCTTCTAATATCTTAACCTTCAAAGATCTTAAAAATCCTAGGTTACTTTCAGAATTATATGGCTATTCCCTTCTTCTCTTTTTTTCCTGGTGAGATTTCAAAGCTCTGTTGATTTTTTTAAAATATTCTCAGATTGATACTTTTTTCCTTCTGTCTTTGCTATTAGTAGTGTATATAATTTTATTTTAACCCTGTAGTTTAAAATCTTTGGATTCTTGTGTCTTTTCACATTTTCCTTGAAAACACAATTCAAATTGTAGTTAAGCTCTCTGTTTATTCTGCATGCTTGCTATCCCTCTGTCTGGAATGTCATGTTCCCTGCTTTGGCCTGGCTAACTCCAACAACTCCTCATTGCTCAGCTCTGGGAAGCCTTCTGTAACAATCCAGGGGCCGATGGATCTGTCAACAGGCAGCTACTGAAACCGAAAGGAGTTATTACTTTAATACATAATTAGATGAATGGCTTTTTAAAATTATGAGTTCCTCTACTGCACTGACATATTTTTCAACAATCTACGTACTAAGTACAATAAGGAGGCCTCTAGATATTAATAAAAGAAATGTAAAAAAAAAAAAAGTATAGCACTAATTCCTCTTGCAATTCTGCAGTTGAACAGAGCCATGGCACTTGCCGTCAGTCTGTGTAAGAATGGAAGGTCACTTTGGTACACACTGAATTCCAAATATAAAAAGCAACAATATTAATTTAGGATATTTAGATTTTTGAAGTTTATTCTAAACATATATAAGCAAGCCAAAATATACACACTTATATAATATGAAAAAAGTTAAAAATTATATCTGTGCCAATATTAGTACATGATAATTGCTAAAAATTTAAACACTCATTTGTTTATATTTACTTATGCATTTGTTTATCCACTGTCAACACACAATTGAGTAACATATATGAATAAGGATAATATATATCCCTGCCAAATTTGGTTACATAGGCCGAGATTCGTTTCAGGTGGTGAGTTACTACCTTTAATGTCAAATGTTTATTATACTACACTAAACTTTTGTGAAGATATCTATTGCCATAATAATGTATCAATCTTACAATGATAAAAACAAAAAATCCAGAAGAGCTAAATATTTAGGCCTCACAAAATTAAACGTTTATAGAAACATTAATCAAAATAAGATAAATATTCCATTTGCTTCCAAAATGGATGAACTAGAAAATGCTACTAAGTTTTCTCTATGAAACAACTTTAATTTCTGTTTGTTAATACTAATAAGAATGGATTTATGATATAAAAATCATGTTAGGGTTAAGGAAAATCAAACAAAAGAAAAGAGAATAAGAATTTTTTAAAAATTAAAAATTCTGACTCTCAGCCAGCAATGACTTGGTTTATGATATTAATAATTATAAAAATGAGCAGTGCACTATTTTTGGAATGTAAAGGTTAGAGATTTTATCAATCTACCTGCAAGTTGGTCCTAATGTACAACAGCATTTCAAAAACATTTGTTCTAGGCTGAAATTACCACAGGTGTGACATAATCATCAAAGCTAAGTGCCAAGGAGTAACAGGTTTCCACAATGACCGTGAAGTACGCAATACAGATGCACATGTAGAAAAACACCGGGTACACGAGATGTATCAAGTGAAAAGCAGCGGAATGAAGGATGAATTTGTATTATCAGCTACCTAATAATACGAAATATTTAAGACATGCTGAGCTTTGAGTCATTGATCACTGCAAATTAAGTACTCCTACATAGTGTAAAAATAAGTTTTCAAAATTACCTTCTAAAAACAACAAAATCATCTATTTCACTGTGTCAAGGATTTTAAAAAAAGATATTCTTTACCCTTATGTTAAGATATAGATTATAGGCAATCGTGCACAAGTTTGTTTCTCTTCTACAAGACAAAACTGGGACACAAGAACAATGTCTTTTATCTTTTATCCCCTATAATCCCAGAACAATGCAATGTTGGAAAATTTTATGGAATCCGTTTTTAATTACAGGAAGAAGCATGGTTTAGAAAGAACTACAACACAGCTCTGTGTGAGTGTGGGTAAGGTAAGATGCATAAGGTGGTTACTAATTACCTAATACTACTTGTTATCAAGTTCACAAAAAATAACTAGTTTGGTAAATAATAGTGTCTTGATCATTCAGTCACATGAATTAGTATTTTCACAGCAAATAGCTGAGTTCACAAGGGAGAAATGAAAATGGAGGAGTCTCTGGTATTGTTTTGGGAGACTGTTCAAATTTCCCTTTATGGGCCTAAAGTCCTATTAATATTACCCTACAAAAAAACGTGGCTACAATCAATTGTAAGGCAGACTAAAATGCACATGTACTTTCCACAAGTACAAGTAGAACATAAAATGCTTACACAATTCCTGTGAAAAATCTGTGTCAAGAAATTACTGGCTTGCTTGATGTTTTAGTGTTGCTTTAGAGAACACTATGGGGGGCTTGTCTGTTGAATATGCCCCAAGATAACAGACCTGTGGCTGACCATTGCCACTGCCAATTACTTTTTCTTGGGAAGTAATAAGAAGGGTCAGAATATCTTGCCCACCAGAAGCAGTTGCCTCGTTACGTTCACAAAGAATGGTGCTGAGGGCACCTCCCTCTGTGTCTGCTGCGCTCCCCGTTGTGGGGGTCCAGAGCTAGACGTGCTTTTTGTAAAATAAAGAAATCTCACCTAACAGCAAGGAGCTGAGCCAGTGTGGGTGGCATCTAAATGCTGTTTGGCATTATCTTGGAAAAAGAACAGTGGTTTACGGTTCACCATCTCTATGACTTGTTTCTCTGTCAGCATCCCAAAACTTCGAACATTTCTCTTTTAAATTAATCAAAAGTAAGCCTGAGAGGAAAAAACAGCCAGTAATCTCTAATTTTGATAAGGCCCTAAAACAGGGATTTGTAAACCTAGTCCTTATACTTTTAAGCTGGACATCATTTTCTTTACATAAATGATTCTCCTAGAAATCTGTAAAAGCTTTATTCAAGCCACTATAGCGTGAAAGGTATCTCGCACTTTGCCCAGATCAGAGTTTCTGAGGTGAAGTGATTGGAAGTAATTTTAAAGAAAACAGTTTTGTAATCTTTATCCATTTAGGAATCTGTGCAGGGTCCCAGAACTTCAGCTTTATTACATAATGAACTTTGGCTACTGAATATCTCTGAGTTTTAATGTTAGTTCAATTAAACGGCACATTTAGTAGGGATAGAATTTCATTAGGGTGTCTCTGGTTTTAATGATTTTCATCATTTGGTACTTGATTTTCAGGGGAGTATTTTAAGACAAAAACCTAATGTTTAAGTAACTTGTACATCAATATGTGGAACTTAAAGCCCTTCCCTTTGCTTTTTGGGGGACTGGTACTTAGTGTCTCTTGACAATACTCATAGAATTTGGATAGTATTGACGCATATTCAAAGAAGGGCCATCAGTTTGACTCAGGGAGGGAGGTGAACAGAACACAGTGGCTCTGCAACTTACCAGTTACATCACTCTAGGCAAGTTACATAAACTCTGTGAGCGTTAGTTTTCTTATCCATAAAATTGGATAATGATAGTATCTTCCTCCTAGGAAAGTTTAAGGGTCATATGAGATAATGTTCAAAAAGAATGTGGAATGATGCCTGCATAAGATAAGGGCTTAATTAACAAAAACTATAATTATTTTAAAATAAAAAGCCTGCTTAGAATTGTGCCCCATCCATACTCCAAGGTATATTGGCTGGGATCATGTAATCCCCACTGAATATCCATAAAATCGAACTGTCCAAACACTCTTCCCCTAACTCTTTGCCTTTATCATTTAACCAGTCTACTCCTAGTATCTCCAGAAATACCTCTGTCCTCATGTTCATCATCATGGAATAACTTCAGACTCTCATCCTCTCTCTCTGGGGCTGCCAGACTCTTCTCCCTCCAATCCATACCCCAAAATTCACACAGAAAACTCTGTATAAAGTTCAACTTTGAGCATGCTAACTCCCCTGCCTAGTGCTGTTGAATGTTTTCCCTTCCTCACCAAAGTCCTGACCTAGTGTCCAAGGCATTGCCTTTTCTTGTGCCTCATCTCGTCGTGACTGGTATCCCTTGCTCCAGCAGTATCAAGTTTTATATTCCCCTGAAGAGCAAATCTGTTTTCTGCCTCTGCACATGTTGCTCTCAAGCCTGGTTGGCTTCTCCACTTTCACTGGTCTGAGAAACACCTACTCACCCTCAGAGAATCAGATCAAGCTCACTCCTGTGTGAAGGGTCCTTAACAGGGGGCCTGTAAACTTGGATGAAATAAAAAACTCCATCTTATTTCATTAACCTTTTACTCAAATTTAGCATTTCCTTCAATTATGAATGTAGGCCATAAACTACTGGCAACAGAAATCACATATTTTCATATCCCATTACAGCAGTTGCAGAAATCTCCAAATACCGTTTACATTCACCATGGTTTTGAAACTATGGTATTAGACCCGCAGCTAGATGTTATTTAGTATGTTAATCAAGAAGTACTACATTGCTATATAACGAGTTTATTTTTAGAAGTATTTTGCAAACTGTATTTCAATAGAATTGATTTCCTTTGTACTCCTATAAAATTTATTTTATGCAGTTAAAAACATTACAAAGGGGTCTAGAAAAATGTGAACATTAAGAAGCTTCATGTGTGAAACCTGTGTTGGCTTCAGAATTGAATTATACCAGGCCATGCTGATACATCCATCAACTTTTATTACAACTTTTATTACTTTGTAATTATGTATTTGCATTTTTCTCCCTTACAGGTGCAAGCTCTGCAAGGAGGAGGGCTTTTTTTTTTTTTAATCTCAATATCCCCTGACCTACTGCAACTCTCGAAAATGTTTATTAAAACAATGAACTGACTACAAATGTGAATATATGTTTTTTCCTAAAGTTCCATATTCTTTGATTTTCCAAATGGTATAGAATTATACAATAATCAATTGCTGATTGTCAGCTACCAAAACCAGGTTGTTTAGGATACATGATTTCATTTTTCTAGTTTTCTAATTTATTTACTATGTAACCTGGGCGTTATAATTCGAGAGACATGTTACATACCATCCTTTTTGTTCCTTATTTACTTATTAGTATTAGGAAAACATTATCCTGTTACCACCATGCAACAATCTGAAAACAGTCTTTGAAGCCTGACCTAAACACTGTGAGACTGCGTTTCCCAGTGAGCCCAGAGAGCGCCGTGCCTGAACTGCTGAGGCCACCAGCGTGCCTACAGCACGTATCACCCATCATGTGGCAGCCATGACTGAACTTTGAAGAAAAAAGGTCTGGAAGTTTCCTAAATCATCAACTCTTTTATAGCAAACATTTTATAACAAAGTGTTGCCAAATTTTCTAACACATATACCTAAATTTCAGGGTGAAAATTATACCAAAAAACTTCCTTTAGTCAGTACATCTACCTTGGCAAAACCAACCCTTTATTCATCTATCTGTCTATCCATCCAAACACCCAATCAAAATTAATCATTTTCAAAATTACTCTCACTGAAGAGATTCTTTTAGCAACCAGGTTGCTATTCTTTGTTTAAAAAAAAAAAAAAAGTCTGGTCCACAGCAACAGTTATTTTTCTATCATTCAGAAAGGGGAAGCATAGTAAGAGCTGTGAACTTGCTTTTACAATGTGATGGGAAATACTTCAATACAAAAAACCAGAACGTTTAGATGTTAATACCTGAATTGCTTTCACCATTTATTTAATGTCATTTACAAAATGGTGATTCTCATTTTATTTAAATCTAATGAGAGAATGGTTAAGTTTTTTAGGGGCCTCATTCATTTAGTATTTATATGTTCTGTAACGTCATCTTTGCCTTTATTATAGGGAAATACACCAGAGGTTATGATTATAGTTTACTGATGCTACAGTCCTGGATGGTTTATTCCTTTTGTTTATGCAGAACAAAATTTGGACACTATTTTAAGTGGAAAAATTGTGAACAAAATTTTGAACAAAATTCCAAGTTGGTTTTAGTTGTTCACTGCGATGACAGAGTTCTAGAATGACAATATAGGTCTTATGGATTATCAAGATATACTTCCCCACCTTTACCTTTCGTTTTACTTCAGACCTAAAGGGACAAATGCTTTTCTCAAAAGTCTTTTGAGTTCAAGAAGGGATGAAGATGACATTTCAAATAAGAATGTAAGCAACAGAAAATACTAAGTACTGCTCTGATTATGTGACTGGTTTGTATTTAACTGGAGAGCAGGGGCAAGGATCTCTAGATTTTTATCCCTAAAATTGTGTTTCTGAGAAGTAGACTACAGTGAGATTTCAGAGCCCTTATTCCTCTCACCCTGAGTACCGTTCTGTTTGTAAAGCATTTATTCTTGTCATCTAACTAATCACGTAGCCCTGTCATTCCCTTACAAAGTATCTCTCAAGTCTATCTCCACTGCCACCATCAAGGTCATTATTTCTTGCCTAGGCTACTAAGTTGTTTTTTTTAACTTATCTCCTTTATCACCTTTTGTCTTTGTCTCAGCAATTCTCTACTCTGCAGCCAGACTCATCTTTTTAAACCACAAATCTACTTGCCATTCCCATCTTATTGTCCTTTGAAGGCTTCTCAGCACCGTAAAATGACATCCAGAATTCTCAGGTTTATGAGGTCCTGGCATGTTCTGTCACTGGCTTGCTGTCCAGTCTATGGACATTGCTGTGCCCTTCTCTCGCTTGCTTGCTATGGCTCAGTCTCACTGGTCAGCTCCTTGAAGAAGCCACATTCCTTGCTTAAGACCTGTACACACGACCTGATGTTCCTTCTCCCTGAAATGCTCTTTCCCTACTCTTTGCACACCTAACCTAGAGTCCTCCTTCTTGTCTTTCTGGCTTCCCAAAAAGCACCTTTTGACAATGGAAAATAAATAACGCTTGGGGAGGGAATCTTGACATTGTGGAGAATTTGCAAGTCCTTGGCCAAAAGCCATGGCATCAAAATAAAAAGGTCAAAGAATATGCCCCATAAATGTCCAACTTCCTTCATCAAGAAGCTCTTATGTCCAGATGAATAGAAATCCTTTCATCATAGTTAGACAGAGTCCACCTCCTCAGAAGTCAATTTCAGCACTGGGGTATTTAAGTGCGAGCAAAAGACGTATACAATTATTTGGACATAAGGTCACAGGATAACCTACGAGGGCTTTTTGTTTAAACTTTCACTTCCCTTTTCAATCAATTTATATACATTTACCTTCATCTCAAATGGCTCTGTGGATATCAGTCACCACATATAACATATTTTCTGCTTAGTTTTATTAATAGTAACCACAAAGCATTTCAGCCTGTACCACCAGCCCCTCCTAATTTAAAACAGGTTAATTTTAAAGGAAACCAGTAAGCAAAAAAGAATTTTTTTGATAAAAATGGAAAGTTCCAGTCACAGTATAATATTATATTCACTGTCAAGATGCTAAGAATTACTGAAAATAAATGCATTACCACTAGGAGGTCAAATACTGGGAAAGAACAGAGGCTAATAGGGTTTTTGCACATTTCTAAGGTTGCATAAAAGTTTTATGATTGAATCTGACAGTCTTAAAGTGCCCATGTCAATGATGTGGGTTAAATCACACCTGGCTAAAAAAAGGAGAAGGAAAGACAGTGTAGTGAATGCAAAATTATTTTTCTTGGAAATGAACTTCAAAGGACTAATTAATGAGAGGCATACTGCTTCCCAAAACTAGTGTCACCACAGTAGGGAGGTCGACGGGTGAAGCCAGAGTTTGTCAATGTGGAACTTCATTTGAAGAGGAAATTTGGAACTTCATTTGAAGAGGAAAACATGAAAATATCAATGTATAGAAAAAGAAGCACATTGATGATCTTTGTACTCTAGGTTTAACAATGTTCAAGAAGCCAAAAAATAAAAATAAAAAATAAAGCTGGCAGTTTTTTAAAAATTGAAGCATTATGGCAGTGGTTCTTAATGGAAGATAGACTAGCATCTCTTGGAGAGTGTTTCTAAACCACACTCCATTGTCCTGGTGAGGCAGACTTGTGGGAAGGCGAGGCGGGTAGTTGTAAGTACCTCCACAGATGACTCTGAGTAAGACTCTTAATTGAGAAGTATTATTAGTAAAAGGAAAAAGTACAATAATTAGAGGCACAGTCTCTTTTGTCAATTTCTATTCAAACAAGGTCTAAAATACAGTAAGAACTATATTGAGGAGTTAATGTGCCAGGCATCATCACTAAATTAGCAAAATTACCTAACTGTACAAGTCATCTTGAACTGATAAACTGTGTCCCTGGTCCAAGAAAAGACCTAAGAAGGGCCTGAAAGGAGTAGAAAGAGAAGCTGTTGCATCATTGGTTTCACACTAACAAAAAGTCCTGAAGAACTGTATGAGCTAAAAAAAAAGATGGTCCACATGGGGACCAGACAAGAGAAGTCTAAAGAATAAGCAGTTAGTCAGTGTGCCCTAGGGAAAGGAATGTGACTTATTTGAGTCTCAGTTTGCTCAAATGTAAGATGAGAGGCTTGAATTAGATTATATTAAAGGCCTTTCAGCATGAATAGTCTGTGATTCTATGCTGGGGGAAAAGCATGAAGAATGGAACAGTACTGTCCATCTGATTAGTAAACTACTGGTGGAATTGCAAAGGCAGTGAGAGTCTCAGTAAAGATCTTGGGTATAAACCAGATGTCACCCAAGTCCATGGCTTTAATTATCATGTATGGATAATAATTCTCTACTCCAGAGCTCTCCTTCAACTACAGACCAGTACTCCCAAATACCCACTCAGTATCCTCACTGATGATGTTTCACGGACACCTAAGATTCAACATGTCCAACATCATACCCATGGTCCTGCCTCATCTAATTACCCCATCTTATTTCCAAGATCTATTCCACCTTGCTGGTCTAATGGCAAACAGGAATCATCCAAAGACTCCTTTCTCTTGTGCCCATAGTTAATCAATTATTATTATTATTATTATTATTATTATTTGAGACAGGGACTCACTTTGTCACCTGGGCTAGAGTGCAATGACATCATCATAGCTCACTGCAACCTCAAACTCCTGGGCTACTTAATCAATTACTTATTTTAAAGTTCCTTTTGATTTTTCTCTCCTGAATACATTGAAAGTCTCTCTACCTATTTATCTCCAATATCAACACCATAATTCAGGTAACTCTCATCTCATGGACAACTCTAAGAACTGTCTCCCTATATGAACACAAGTCCTGTGTGCACCCACACCCCCAGAGAGAGTTTAGGATTGAAAATTGTTCAAGGCGCTCCCTGGCTTAAAACTCCTCAGTGGGTTTATGTTTTTGGACTGAAGATCAAAAACATCTAAGGTTCTGAATGATCTGGCTCTAGTCTATCTTAATAGCCTTATCTTATTCTTCTCTAACCTCACAAATCTTCTTTCAGTTCCTTGCATTTGCCAAGTTCCTTACTGCCCTGCGCCATCTTTATACATGCTTCATTCTCCCTTTCAGAGCTTAGTTCAAACATCCCATTCTTAAGGTAGTCTTCTCTGAGTCCCATCATCCCGATCTCATCTTCTATTATAGGCTTTAACAATGACTATAATGTTTATTGAGTGCTTATTATGTGCTAAGTACTATTTTAGGCATTTTCTACATATTAATTCATCCTTTTCTACATATTAATTCATCCATCTTCACCTATGGTAGGTGCTCCATAGTATGTTTAAATGCATGAAGAATGAATGAGTGAATAAGATTAAAACCCTAGAGCCATAGGTACCTTAAAATTCTACACTTGTACACTTTAGGAAATATCTGGCTACTTTTAAAGGTATTATGATAATGATTTGCATATACTGAGATCACACTATAAATAATAAAATGTCAAGTATTTGGGGGAAGTTTTATCTAGGAAAGGTTTGATTCCTCAAAGTTTAGATAGCTCTCATGAGAAAATACATTTAATTGGAAATGAAAGGCATAGAACATTGGTAATTTGAGAGTGTGGAGCTAAAGGCCATATTAGAAACATGTATGCATATTCTCATAAAGATATATGATTCAGATGATACCCACACAAGAGTTATTTCTTCTAGCCTTGGCTGGTACCCTGTGACAGTTTTTATACAGGTAGTTGCACGTTTTCTATAGCAACTTGCTTCCATCTTTATCTTTGTACACAGTTTTATGTGTTAAAAACAGATCTGAAAGATGTTCTTTAATACATTCACGTTAACAGAATCAAACAGGCCTTGTAATAAAATATCATCAACTAAAAAATTAAAATATTCTAAAAAGGGGACATTCACACTGCAAATTATTTAGGAAGTCAATCTCTTGGGTCTAAAGTCATTCATAAGATCCAACCTACAACATTTTTGGCCTCAACCTACAATACTGCCTGGTATGAAACCAATATATATTGAATTAAAGAAGAATCACTGTTCTTGAACCATTCATTCTCTTAAATATTCTACTCTAGTCAGAATGGATTAGATACTCATCACCGTAGTCTACAGATTTCTACAAGTGTAAGTGCAGAGTCAACGGGCACAGGCATTTAACTTTTATGAGGCAGAACCATATTAATTTCCAAAACTAAGAACAATTTGTACCCTCACCAATAGTACACAATACATAGATATTAAATCAATTCCCCTTTTAAATCTGTTAAGTCTTTTTAGAACAAGACTATAAAAATCAGTAACCCAACAAACAAATAAATGAAAAAAACTTATTAGTAAGATAAAAGAGGTGCTATAACTGTCTATTTTCCAAATGCAAGTAGATATCACAATTTAGGACCAGAAAGGCATAATAATATGTATCCTCCTCATTTGTGTTGTTATGAGAAGACATGAATGTATTATATTCATGTTTAACTAGAAGTTCCAAGTGGATACCAAGTGGAGTTTAGTGTATAAATGTAATGTTTCATAAAGAACTGTTTGACTTAATAAACCATTTATTCATCAATTTGAGACTTGTGCCCATCAAGTCGAGGATAAAGGAATATAACTTTTTATTTTTTTAAAGCTAGGTCTTATTCTATCTATATGTTTTAAAGGGGTTGTTAGCCTTTTTGATGGCTAAAATCAAGTAAAAAAAACTGTGAAACTCTACTGCCAAATATATTAATTGATCTGTTCGATCATTCAATCTTCCATTTATGTGTTCTTCGGTCCATGTATACATCCACCCACTTTTCCATCCACTTATCATACAGTGTGTACACCATTAAACTTAATGAGGTCTTAAGGCCTGCAGCTTGCCATTAGAATATTTCACTCTTTTCCATCATCACTTTCTACTTCCTGACCCCCAGGAAGAGCCACAATACTGGGGGGAAGCTTTGTTTTCTGTTTAAATGAATAAGAGGCTATCCATGGAACGCAATGAAGGTTAATTGTCAGACTATTCAGAGGACATGTGCTTCTTGCAAGAGTCTGATTACTGATTAAAGTTATTTATTTCACCTGGGATATAGATGCCACTGAGTCATAGATGGTCTAAAACAGTTTCAATGTATTCCTGCTTAGATTCAGTATCAATCCCTAATTTTAATTCCAGAGAAACAGCTTCAAAACTGTGTCTAATAATTCACTTTTTTCCTGATTCCTTATACTCACGTCTTTGCACACGCTGTTCCTCTTCCTGGTGGCCCCTCCCCACTACCTTTCCCATTTTCTTCCCTTCCCTTATAAGAATGGATACCTAGCAAGCTCCTCCTCATCTTTCTTTAAATTTTAGAAAAGTTAAAAGCAAACAGAAAAGTTATCAGAGTTAGGTTAAGGAAGGGGAACATAAAGAAATCTCACCTGTATCTTGTGCAAGTAGTGTTCTGACCTGACGGAGCTACTGGTTTAAAAGTGACCCGTGGGGAAACTTGGGCCGATAGCAGAAATCCTAAGGCAAGAATAATGAGTGCTACGGTGGTACCTAAAAACCAAATAAAAAAAACAAAAAAATTTTTATATCAGAGAATAGTTGACAACATTCTTCCAAAGCATATTGGGTTCTGAAAAATTACCTTCATCTATTTTTCACTGGATTAGACAAAATGCTCCCAGTGTATAAACAAATTATCGGAACAACTCACTAGCACATTCATTGTGAGATATGATGAGAGTGAAATTCAAACAAATACACTTGCTAGCCAAACAGTAAATTGGTAATGATTTTCTTAAAAAAACAAAAAAAAGCTACCTAGGATTGCTGAGAATCTCAAAATCAATTAATGTAACCAAGATTATTGAGTGCCTAACATGTCAGTAACCATGAAAGGCAACAGAACGACATCGAGTGTTCCTTGTGTTCCTTTCAGTGCCAAGAAAATTGTTCTAATACTATTTGATCACGATCATGTAACATTTAAATCAGTAAACTAAAAAGCAACAGACTTACTATTTCTAAAGCAGTTGAAAAAGCATTTATTAAAAGGAGTAGCATTTTTTTTTTAAGACTTTAAGGTGCCAGAAATGATATAACACATGTATACATTTGTCATTCCAGTTGGTATTTGAAAGTGGAATATTTGCCTTTGATTTTAAGGTATAGGATTGGTGATTAGGCATATCACTTAAAAGGCCAATTTTTGTGTCCCTGATAGAAATCCTGATGGTAAATAAGAAAGTTTTTGAACTTCTGACTATTGTTCCAGCCACAGACATCATGAGGATAAACAAAAAGGGTCACGGGAAGGAAAGAGAAAGAAAATATGGCTGCATTAATTTCCACAATTTATTTGAATGAGACAATATATTTAAAATATGGAATTTAGGGAGGGCATTTATGTAGTGGTAAGTTTTTATTAGTTAACCTAAGAGATAATATCTGATGTAATAAGTTACATTAACTACCCAGTACAGGGCTTAAATTGTTACAAATACTCAGAAAAACTTCCTTTCCCATGACTCTGCTAGAGCAGTAGTTCTCATGCTTGGTGTAGATATCGCCTGCTTAAGAAACACATGCTCCAGATCCCATCTTCAGAGATGCTAATTTAGATCTACCAGATCCCATCTTCAGAGATGCTAATTTAGTAGATCTAAGATAGGGCCCAAGAATCCATATTTTAAAATAAGTACCCTTGGTAATTCTGATGGAGACAGCCCGTGAGTGATGTCTTCAGACATATTCCAGTACCAAAATACATGGGGAGGGGGAGGAAACATGGTGTTTCTGGCTTTTTGATTTATTACTAATAAAGCTACATAGATACAAACCTCCCGCTATTAAAAGAATCAAGAGGCTGTCATTAAATTTGTAATATTTAGGAAAAAGACTAGTTCTCTGAACAAGTTTTGAAAATATTGAAAAATTTAGACCACAAAATGTCCTACATTTAAAATTATTCATGGACCACATATTTTATACTTCTTTGTATAAAAAGGTTTTTTGTACAGGCTTCAATATAGGTTATTTGTAGCAATTTTTAAAGAATGAATACCTATTCAAAAATTGTTTCGATAAGATTTTTCTCTATTTTTAACTCAATATAATAAATCGTAATAAAAACACAAAATAGGGAACAATACTGAATCAAAGGTTTAAAAATTCTAGGCTGTAGCCAATTTAAGAAATTTAAAATAGAGGTGGGTGCGGTGGCTCACGCCTGTAATCCTAACACTCTGGGAGACTGAGGAGGGAGAATTGCTTGAGCTCAGGAGTTTGAGACCAGCCTGAGCAAGAGTAAGAGCCCGTCTCTACTAAAAATAGAAAAAATTAGCCAGACATGGTAGCAAGAGCCTCTAGTCACAACTACTCAGGAGGCTGAGGCAAGAGGATGGCTTGAGCCCAGGAGTTTGAGTTTGCTGTGAGCTAGGCTGATGCCGTAGCACTTGCCTGGGCAACAGAATAAGACTCTGTCTCAAAGAAAAAAAAAAGAACAATATTCTAATACTTAGCACTATTAAAATATCAAATATATACTTACATACAAATGAATAAAACAAAAACATATTGAGATAAAAATATGACTAACACTGAATCAATTAGTATTGGAATGTGAAAGAAATATCTATTGTGAGGGTCACACTGGAGTAGTATTAACACACTAACAAGGTTGTTTAGCAGTAAGTCTCCTTCCGAAGGTGTAAACTTCCACTGGTCATTATTTTCTACTAAACCTATTTAATTACAGTGAAAAACAAGAACTGCATAAATACTATTTACTGTATGTACATGTGAAAGAGGAGACCTGCAACAAGAAACCAGGTCTTCTACCTCCTAAACCACTGTAATATCCACTAACATTTTACTGGGCACCATAATAAGGAAATCAGATGGATGGTGTTTCTCAGGCTGGAGGAATCACTGCATAGGATTTGTAGTGGACACAGCTGAGGTGATGGTAGTTTTGGCTAAAAGAGAAAAAAGCAAGAAAGAGAAGTGCCTATGGATTTCTCATGAGAAGCAGCCCCTGAAATCTCTTGGTCTTTCTCTCCAAGTAATTGTCTTAATACTTCCTTTTAATAGTCAGGATGGGCTCTGGAAATCCTTGGGCCAGAAGACCTATGCTGAGAAGGGAAACATGACATCAGCCAAGAGTTCAGGGAAGTTCCCAGATTAGGACAATGGAGGCTGATTTCACAGTATGGTTAAAACAACAAAGGGTCACTTTTTGGCAACAATAATGCTGTGACAGCTAAAATGCTCTGAGCACTTTGCTCCGTGTCAGGATGTATTTTAAATGCTGTACATATATAAGTGTGTTAAATCCTCATTACGACTCTGTGAAGTCAGGATCATAATTAATCCCCATTTATAGATGAGGAAATAGAACTTTGCCCAAAATTACAAAATTCAAATCCACACAGTCAGGCTTTATATCAATAATGCCCCCCAAATTCTGCGTAACTGATAAGAAGTGTTATAGTGGAATACAACAAATGAAGGGACACAGGCTGCTAGAAAAAATGTTTAATCTGTAGTTTTTCCCAGATCTCAACAGCCAAATCCCAAATTGAAGAAGCACTTAAATTCTGTTTAAAAAATAGACCTCTTGAGGTAGCAATAGACTGGGGTCCTATTGGAAAGGAAATGTGTCAATTAAAAATATTTGAAAGCAGCTATTATCTCTTCTTAGAGTTGACCTGAACCTCAAAGGTCAGTGAATCCAATTTCCAGCCTACTGTAGGAATTGACTTTTAGCACATCACTGCCTGATGGTCATCTATCCTTTTGTTGAGAGTTTACCATCCTAATGAGACAGCACGATTCATTGTTGGATAGCTCTGATTATTAGGAATATTTTTCTTGTATTAAGTAAAAATCTATGTCCTCACATCTACAGTCTGCTAGAATAATGTATGTATTAGGCTGCCCGTTAGTCTTTTCTCCAGGCTAAGAAACTCTGGTTTCTTCAACAAGTTTACAAATGTATGGTTTTGAAACCCTCCCTTGTGCCTCACCTTTCTTCACTTACCCTCTTTGTTCCCTATGTAGCTTGGCTGTTGGCAATCACCTTTGCCCCTTAATCAAACAATCTCTCACCTTCCCCTCAGTGCTTATACTGCAGTTCAACTCACATGACAGGACTCAAGGGCTCTTACTGCTTAAGCAAGAAGGGGAGGTGGAAGTGTTCCACTCTTCCTTCCAGGGTGAGGGCTGGGGGAGCATAGGTATGCCTGATAACTGAGTTTGGAACTCAGAATGTATTTTCTCATCAAATCTGGGATGAGTGCCTAAAACAGTCCTATTAGACCAATGTTTTAGGTATAATTTGGTTAAAATAGAATTTAATAAATGCTGCCCTGGAAACTTTACATTTTAATGGAAAAATGTATTTTTACTCAATGAACTTACAAAGGAGCCATTAGAGTTCAGTTAATTGATAGTAGGAATGTGCTTGCATATTTGGGAAAAAAATTAGAAAATTATATGATGCAACCAAGTGAAGAAAATGTTAAAGATGGGTCCCATTCTGTCAAGTGAAAAAGCCCTTGTGTTACAGAGAAATAACAAATGAAATGGACAGAATTTAAACACAAAAGATACTTGAGAGTAAGAAAATTTTGCCTTACTTAGTCATTATAAAAAACACATTTAACCAACTAGAATTTATCCTAGAACTTAGACCTGTCTCAAACATAAAAAGAGTCTGTTTCTGTTTTGTAAAGAAATTATATGGTTTTAATATTCCGTTGTTGAAAGAGCTTTATAAAAAAACGCCACCAATTTACTTCTACTCTATTCCCAATTTAAAAATATAACATATATTAAAAAGCAAGTTTCTGAATACCAAGTTTTTCAAACAAGGATAGAACAAAAAATGATTATTCTTTTCACTTTTGCACCTTTGAGCAGAACTCAAAATAATAACAGAAAAATGTTACCCTCAGTAGGTCCAAATTATTCTTGCAATCCTAGTCACATTCTAGTTCCCAGTCACATATTGTAACATTTGTTAAAAACTCTTTTTTTTTTTTGTCTAGAAGAACTCTAATTTTATATTGCTTGGCTAAGAAACCAATATTAGAAGTGTTATCAGTATTGTATTTTCGAAGGTTGACTTGTAACTGTTAGAAAAAAAGTTTATAACTGAATCCTCCATCCAGGCACCTACCTGCTAAACTACCAAAGGTAAGCTTTCTGCGGCCCACTTTCTCAACAAGCCAGACTCCCACGAGTGTGAAAATGAAATTCGTGAAGGCTGTAACTGAAGCCAGCCATATTGCGAGTCTATCATCTTCAACACCAGACATCTGCAGAATGGTTGCACTGTAGTACCTGCAAGGCAAAGAATAAAACAATTGCTGTTGATAGTTATTCAAAGAAAAGGAGTTGTTCAGACAGAAAAAGATGCAGCCACCTCAAAAAAACATGAATAGCTGTAGTAATAACATTAAGTTAACATGGGAATTCACGTGAGCTGCTGAAAGGATCACAATATAGAAACTATGTTCAGATAAATTTATTTTGAACTTTGCATGTCAATAAAAGACACCCATGCAACTGGATAGAAGGCTGAAGGCTTCCAAAGTGAAACATACCCCACAAATAGGTAAAGCAGTAGCTGGCACTTACACTGAAACTATCAAGGATAAGTTCCAAGCCCCTGGAATGAATCAGAAGTCATCATATACTGTGAATTAATGTCTTTAAAAGAATAAAGTGACTCACTGCATATAATAAAGAAATGTGATATAATGATAGAAATCTGTTACAAATAAAGAAGCTCTTTCAAAGAAGACATAAAGAGTAAGAATGTGTCAGAGTATATCTGGCATTGTGTAAGGAGATGAGAAACTGACATGATGTACACAAGAATGGTTTATGGTTCCTGGAAGGTAAGCCTGTCACACGATCTGCATGATTAGGCTCCGTAGACTCATTTTGTGCTAAATGAATTCACTAGAGACTGGCTCTTAAAAGACCATGATGCCAGTATGTTGATGCACAATGGAAGACATGTCTGGCACATTTACGGATGACAGGTTTCTCACAGGACATTCCTTTTCTGGTGAAAATATTGGTAGCTAAATCAGCTGGTTACTTTACAGTTGACCCGAAAACAAAGCAAAATATTCCCAGGGAATCACTTATGAAATGTGATAGACTTCAAATCCTAAGACACATTCTGAATCATGGCCCTGCCTAGCTTTCACAATATTTCAAAAATAAAATGTTTTAAATATATTTAAAGTCTCATTGATTCATCAATGACTTCTGTTTTTAAAATTAATGATAATGGTTCTTATGTAAAATTAACACCAACATGGACTTGTTCATTTTGCTAAAAAAGTGTTTTCCTATTTTAAATTAGTAAACCAAACTTATAAATTACTATGCAGCATGAAAGATGTGCTTTACTGATCACACTAAAAATTATGCCAGCCATTTTAAGACTTTGATTTCTGACAGCTGTTGTAAAAAGAGAAATTCCTTGTGGAATTATTCCCATCATCATGAAAATTGTGAATATTTTGCAGTCAGAGTGTAAAGTGATGATAAAAATTATGAAAACAATTCATTCCATCTGAATACTATTTTACAATTTCCAAGTTTGACTGTATACATTTTCATAAAGACCTGCGCAACAAGGTCAAATCTATACGCAATCATGAAGAAACTAACTGAGTACAAAACCTAGAAAGGCAGGAAACAGAAATGCTGAGAGAAAATTCAAATATTTAAAGCCAAACGAATTTGATACTTGCCATGCAACTAAATTTGAGTCTTCTCAATACTTCAAGAATAAAAGTAGATACATTGCATAAAATAATTCTTCAAATAGAGGCATGAAAGAATTAAACAAAGAGGGTGTTTTGATGTTTTCTTTTTCAATACAGTAAAATTATGGGCCGGGCGCAGTGGCTCACGCCTGTAATCCTAGCTCTCTGGGAGGCCGAGGCGGGCGGATTGTTTGAGCTCAGGAGTTCGAAACCAGCCTGAGCAAGAGCGAGACCCCGTCTCTACTAAAAATAGAAAGAAATTAATTGGACAACTAAAAATATATAGAAAAAATTAGCTGGGCATGGTGGCACATGCCTGTGGTCCCAGTTACTCGGGGGGCTGAGGCAGGAGGATTGCTTGAGCCCAGGAGTTTGAGGTTGCTGTGAGCTAGGATGACGCCACGGCACTCTAGCCCGGGCAACACAGTGAGACTCTGTCTCAAAAAAAAAAAAAAAAAAAATTCTGAAATCACCAAGTGCTAAATTAAAGGACAGAAAGGGAAGTAGTATGAAACAAAACAGTCTAAATTTTACATAAAATAAAAAACATTGCATAGGCCTAAAAAATTTTTTATGATGCTTAAGTTTTTTTACAGGCAAAAATACAACCAAACATTGGCCTGAGATTCACAAATCTGCATTCTAATGGCATCTCTGTGGTATGCTGGCCAGGCTGGGTAACATAATCACACGTTCATTGAGTATTTATTTCTTGAGTACTTACTGTATAACCTGTGTGAGTTACTAGGATCCCATAGATATGTTATTACATTCTGGTGCTGCCCACAAGAAGCTCATAGTTTAGTGTAAGAGAATAAAATGGCAGGAAATCATTCTAATACCACAAGGTGTATAAGTCACAATGTGGCACAAAAGGACAGAGCAAACAATTTTATTTGATGTAGAAGGTTCCTGGATTTTCCTGGGAATTAATGTTTGAGTTGAGCCTTGATCAATTCTCAGGGGTTTGCTAGCAGACACGACAATCTGGGAGGGTGTTGGAGGTGACAGAAATGACATATATGAAAGGCAAAAGTGCAGGACAGTATGCTGGGTACACAAATGTAAGTACTTGACCTTGACTGAACATAAAATGCATATGACAGAGAAGTATGACATAAGACCGTAGCAGGAGCTTCTGTGTGGAGGAGGCATGAATGGGATGCTATGTGTTCTAGGCTTTATTCTGTCGTAATGGAAAATCATGAAATGGACTTTAAAGAGAAGTATTAAAAACAGGATTAAATCTGTTCTACGAAAAGATCACTCTGATAATAGCCAAGTGAGTGGACTGGAGGCAGACTGAATGAAAGGGATGCTGTTTGGAGGCCTACTTCAAGTCATTACACTGGCAACAGGCAACTGCAGATTGTCTGGATTAATGGCAAACAGTGAGAGCAGGGGCTGAAATTCACCGACAGCCTTGTATCTTCCTCTCAAAAGAGCTGCAACTCCAGCCCCCATTAAACCTGTCCTGTGTGGACTGCCTTGAGTTTCACCTTCATTGCCTTTCTCTGACACTGGTAAATGCATTAGGTTTTACTGCTGCCATAACAAATTACCATAAGCATAATGGCTTTAAAACGACACAAACTTATCATCTTACAGTCCTATGGGTTGGAAATCTGACATTGGTCTCCCTGGGTGTCAAAAAGTCAAAAGGCTCAGCAGGGTTCCTTCATGGAGGCTCCAGGGGAAAATCATTTCCTTGCCTTTTTCCAGCTTTTAGAGGTGCCCCCCATCCACCAGTTCCATGGCTAGTGGTCCCCTCCCTCAATCTTCAAAGACAACAAACAGTTAGTCACTTCCCTCTCATGTCGCTTCACTATGACCCTCTACCTTCGTCTTCTACATTTAAGGAATCAAGTGATTATATTGGGCCCACTCACATATCCAGGATAACCTTCCTAATTAAGGTAAACTGATTAGCCAATCTAATTCAGTCTGTAACCTTATGTCTCCCTTTGCCACGAAGGTGACATATTCACAGGCTCTGAGGATTAGGATGTGTATGTACATCTTTGTGGGGACCATTATTCTGCCTGTTATAGTAAAGGTGCTAATAAACAGTAAAATAAGCAAAAGCCAACCGTTAGAATGAGAAGGAAGGAATGAAAGACAAGGACATTCACATAAAGGATAATCAGTTCCAGAAAAATTCAGGCAATAACTATATTCTCTTTCATAGGGCAGGAGATGATATAACTAGGTCAGAATAATTCAGAAACCTAATTTTTAAAAGTCAGATCAGGGACTTGTGTAAAGATACATTTAACTTACATTTTGAAGCATATGAATTCCAATGTTTTCATAAATAATGGTATCAGCCAACCATTTAAGTAATAGGTTATCACTGTGTTTACAATCTTCTAAACTTTTATGTAGTAGTTTCAATTTTCAAGGGACTAAGTATTCATTCAAAAGATTCACGGAGCGTAAGAGAGGCTTCTTTGTGAAAGAACGATATGAAAAACTGGAGAAGGCTTTCTTTCCCTTTTAGACTCAAAGCAGGAAAGCCTTCTCTTTTCAAAGTCATTCTACAATATCTGTATCTATCAGACAAACTATCATCTTCAAAGATTCCTTGGGCAAACTTTGCTCATCTCTTACATACCACCTTTTCCCCAGAGTGAAGTTGAAAAGTTTACAACTCTCTGTAGACATTTAAGGACAGCAAAGGCTGGAACTGCATGCGTATTACTATCTTAGAGGTTTTGTGACACCCAGCTTTCAGTCCTGAATTTTCAACCTAACACAAAATAGCTTTAGCAAACATGTAGACTTTGGTAATGACAACCTATCCTAACGAGGACTTTTAACTATCAATTCAAGTATAAACATGAGTACTTCATATGCTTAGCAAAATACATCTATTAAGTTCCTATTTGAATAAAGCACTTCCTAGGAATTTCTGAAAATGCTATCAATTTTTAGCTTATTGAGGCCATACCTTCCTTGTCTTTTTCACTATTACCGGTGTTGCAGAATAACAGCAAGAAATAGATACTCAATAATTGTTGAATTTATTAAATTTATTGACAAATTTTTGAAAAGGGATTAAGAATATTTAGGATAAAAAGGTGCCTAAAACAAAAATTAAAGACTGTTAAGAGAAAATAAGAGAAGATGAGTTGGGTGCAGTGGCTTGCACCCATAGTCCCAGCTACTCAAGAGACTGAGGCGGGAGAATTGCCTGAGCCCAGGAGTTCGAGGATGCAGTGTGCTGTGATCACTCCAGTAACTGTACTTACTTTAAGTACTGTACTTACTGTCTTAAGTAGTTTACATTCCCCAAACCAGAGGTTCTCAGATATAGGTATACTACAGAAATGCCTGGAGGGCACGTTAAAAAACACCTGAGGTTGGGTCCCACCTCCAGAATTTCTGATTCAGTAGGTTGAGAACAAAAAATTTGCATTTCCAACAAGTTTTCAGGTGATGCTGATGCTACTTTGAAAACTACTTCCCCAAACCATTACTATAATCACTTTCTTTTCACCATTCTCAAATTCCCTGGCCTGTTCCACCTTTGTCATATTCATGTCATAAACTCCAACTCTGCCTATATCCAGTTATTCTTCTTACTCTGCACTTAACCTAGCAGCTGAAAGGGTTTAGAGAAAAACACAAATTGTCCTCACTTAAAATTCCCTAAGACATATATTTTCCAACTCTCCAAAGGATGGTATCATAGAATCTCCCTTCTTTCCACTATTTCAATCTCTGCAGCCTCAGGTGAAATCTTGCTTAATAATTTACTGATAGAGTGTGATGGATACTCCCTTGCTTCACCACCAAACCTACGAACCTATCTGATCAATTCTACATTAATTCATGAATATCAATCAATACTCAAATATCGCTCTCCTAAATTCCTTCCTCAACATTTGCAGCTAGAATTATTACATTTTCCTTCTACTTTTCCCCTGCAATTTATCTGCACCTCTCTTATAACACACACTACTTTCCTTCTGGTATTAAATATGTATTTCCTCTATTAGACTATAAACTCCCAAAAGAATAACTATGTGTGATTTACCTTTACAACTGCCAAAGCAGAGTTATGACTATCTTTTAGACATTTTCTCAATGTCTATTTAAAAGAATGAATGGGATAGTATGGCTTATCACCTCTTTTTACCCCATATTTATTTTTGAGATATAATTCACATACCATAAAGCTTTACCTTTTTAGATATATAATTCAGGGGCTGTTAGTATATCTATGATTAAATTTTAATATCTTAAGTAATTATAATAAGCACTCTGGTAGGCTGAGGCAGGAGGACCACTTGAGCTCAGGAGTTCAAGACCAGCCTGAGAAAGAGTGAGACCCTGCCTCTACAAAATATACAAAATTAGCCGGGAGCAGTGGTACATGCCTGTAGTCCCAACTACTCAGGAGGCTGAAGGAGGAGGATGGCTTGAGTCCAGGAATTTGAGGTTGCAGTGAGCTATGATAATGCCACTGCACCCCAGCTTGGGAGACAAAATGAGACTCTATCTCCAAAAAGAAATTATAATAATTAATGTTCATAATATGGTAAACCCAAAGCCAACAGAAGAAAAAACTAAGGTCAGAGCAGAACTAAATGAAATGGAAAACAAACAAAAATTATACAAAAGATCAATGAAACAAAAAGTTGGTTCTTTAAAAAGGTAAACAAAATTGAGAGACTTCTTGACAGATTAACCAGAAATAGAAGAGAAACAACCCAAATAAGCTCAATTGGAAATGAAAAAGGAGACACTGCAACTGATACCACAGAAATACAAATCATAATCCTTGAATACTACAAAAATCTCTACATACATAAACGAGAAAATGCAGAGGAAATGGAAAAATTCTTGGAAACACACAATCTCCCAAGACTCAGTGAGGAAGAAATAAAACTCCTAGACAGATCAATAATGAGCAGTGAGATAGAAACCGTAATAAAAAATCTTTCAACAAAAAAAAAGCCCCAAACAAGATGGATTCACAGCTGAATTCTACCCAACCTACAACAAAGAGCTGGTACCCATACTGTAGAAATTATTCCATAACATTGAAAAGGACAGAATTCTCCCCAACTCATTCTATGAAGCAAGCATCACCTTGATACTGAAGATAGGAAAGGACACAACAAAAAAAGAAAATTATATATCAATATCCCTTATGAATATATATGTAAGATTCCTCAATAAAATACTAGCAAACCAAATTCAACAGCATATCAAAAAAATAATCCACCATGACCAAGTGGGCTTTATCCCAGGGATGTAAGGATGGTTCAACATATGGAAATCAAGAAATGTGATTCAGCACATAAACAGAAGCAAAAACAAAGATCATATGATCATCTCAATAGATACAGAAAAAGCATTCGACAAAATTGAACACCCTTTCATGATAAAAACCCTCAACAATCTAGGCATAGAAGAAACATATCTCAAATTATAAAAGCCATATATGACAAAGCCATAGCCAACATCATATTGAATGAGGAAAAGTTGAAAGCATTCCCATAAGAACTGGAACAAGACAAGGATGCCTATTGTCACCACTTCTATTTAACATATTGTTGGAAGTCCTCGCCAGAGCAATGAGCCAAGAGAAAGACATTAAGCATATCCGTATCAGAAAGAGGAGATCAAACTATTACTTTTTGCTGACGATAAGATTTTGTATCTAGAAAACCCCAAAGATTTCACCAAGAGACTCCTGGAATTGATAACTAAATTCAGCAAAGTCTCAGGTTACAAAATTAATGTACACAAATCAGTAGTTTTTCTACATATCAATAACAGTCAAGCTGAGAGTCAAATCAAAGACTCAATACCATTCACAATAGCTACAAAGGAAATAAAATACCTATGAATATACTTAATCAAGGAGGTGAAAGATATCTATAAGGAGAACTATGAAACACTGAGGAAAGAAACTGCAGAGGACACAAACAAATGGATAGACATATTATGCTCATAGATTGGTAGAATCAACATTGTTAAAATGTCCATACTACCCAAAGTGATTTCTGATTCATTGCAATCTCCATCAAAATAATAACATCATACTTCACAGATCTAGAAAAAATAATTCTATGCTTCATTTGGAACGAGAAAAGAGCCAGAATAGCCAGAGCAATCTTAAGCAAAAAGAACAAATCTGGAGGCATCTCATTACCAGACTTCAAACTATACTACAAGGCTATGGCAACCAAAACGGCATGGTACTGCTACAAAAATAGAGACATAGACCAATGGAACAGAACAGAGAATCCAGATACAAAACCATCTACCTACAGCCAACTGATCTTTGACAAAGCAGTCAACAATGCGCACGGGGGAAAAGAAGCCCTATTCAATAAATGATTCTGGGAAAATTGCATAGCTACATGCAGAAGAATTATATAAGACCCCTACCTCTCACCACTCACAAAAATTAATTCAAGATGGATAAAAGACTTAAATGTAATACACGAAACCATAAGAATTCTAGAAGAAAATATTGGAAAAACTCTTCTAGATATTTGGTCTAGGTCTTGGCCATTGGTCTAGGTCAATAGACCTAGGCAAAGAATTTATGACTAAGACCCCCATGGCAATTATAGCAACAACAAAAATAAATAAAAAATAAATAAACTGAAAAGTTTCTGTACAGCTAAGGAATTAATCAACAGAGCAAACAGATAACCTACAGAATGGGAGTAAAAATTACCAAACAATACATCCGATAAAGGGATGATATCGAGAATCTACAAAGAACTCAAGCAAATCAGCAAGAAAAAAACAACCCCATTAAAAAGTGGACAAAAGACATGAACAGGTTTTCAAAAGCAGACGGACAAATGGCCAATAAACATATATAAAAAATTGCTCAACATCACTAATCATCAGGGAAATGTAAATTAAAACCACAATGAAATATCACCTTACCCCAGTTAGAATGGTTTTTATTAATAAGTCCAAAACTGATAGATGCTGGTGTCGTTGCAGAGAAACAAGAATGGTCATACACTGTTGGTGGGACTGCAAATTAGTACAAACTCTATGGAAAGGAATATGGAGATTTCTCAAAGAACTAAAAATAGACCTACCATTTGATCCAGCAATCCCACTACTGGGTATCTACCCAAAGGAAAAGAAGTCATTTTACCAAAAAGACACCTGCACTAGAATGTTTACTGTAGCACAATTCACAATCGCAAAGATGCGGAATCAACCCACACACACACACACACACATACATACCAGGGAGTGCTACTCAAGCCATAAAAAAGGAAGAATTAATGCCTGTTGCAACAATTTTGATAGAACTGGAGACCATCATCCTAAGTGAAATATCTAAAGAATGGAAAAACAAACACCACATGTCCTATTAAACTGGAACTACTCGAGCACACATATGCACAGAGGGAAGTAAAACTCAGTGGAAAGCAAGCAGTGGGGAGGGGGAAAGAGGGGATGGGTGAAAACAGGTACGATGAACACTATTTGGGTGATGGGCACATTTATAGCCATGACTCAGTATTACAAAAGTGATGTATATAACCAAAAACATTTGTACCCTTTAATATTTTGAAATACAAAATAAATAAAATGCAAAAAATGTATAATTCAGTGGCTTTTAGTACATCTATGACTAAATTTTAATCTCTTAATAATAATAAATGTTCATAATAAAGTATTCAAACAATCCAAAGTATTTAAAGAAATAAAAAAAAATCCCCTGGAGTAGGAGGAGGAGGACAGGTAGAGGGGTGTGTCTTGAATGTCTTGGTTTTTCCACCACACTCGTCACCCCCATCCCTTTCCTGATTCAGCTATACTTCTTTCTACCTCACTGGCCAGCCTGAGTTCCCAGGAGCCCTCAAGATTGGAGACTAGTACATTAGAAAATGACTACATAGGACTTCCAAGCTTTTTATACAAACAGTGACACAAACTAGTATTTCCTTCCATCATTTATTGTCTCTTTAGCTCCAAGTTGTGCCAAGTTGTGTCCATCTAACACCTCATTACAGCAAACAAAAGGGAAAAAGGTGAAAGTCTATTTAAAATTCTTCTCAGGAGGCTTAAGAACCTGAGTGGGGAAAAAAGAGCAGGTCATGGCATTTTCTTCCTGAAAAACATCGTTATTGGCATTGACTTTCAAAAGGGAATAAGACAATATTTTATTTTAAGCTGTAATGGCCTCTAAGGTTTGTTTGTAAGAAAAAGTTTGCAAGAACTTTTATTCTATATAAAAGCAACATTTTAGTGCGTGGTCACAAAAATGTGATTATGTAAAGATATATAGTTTTATGCATATTATTTATAACTCTGAATCTCTGTGGAATCACAAACTGGGAAAATAGATCAAGAGCATGAAGAATAAAGTGAAAAAAGCAAAATACAGAACTATGTTGAGGGTAGAATCTCAACTATTAAAAAAATCACAGAAAAATAAGACACACTATCTGTAGGTGGTGAGATTTAGGTGCCCTTTCTTCTTTATGTGTTTCCAATTTCCTATAATAAGCATGTATTATTTAAAAGTATTGTTTAAAGTATTAAAATTTTGTAGATTAGAATGTCATACATTGTCTTCAGGCACCATAAGCCTCCAACTCTGTGAACTAAATCTAATATTATTTTAAGTAAAACAAACACAAAATAAAAACCAGGAAGAACTTAACAATGTATGTATGTCTTCAGAGAAAGACACTCTTTTTCCTTTGCCAAACTTAGTATTTTCTTAAATGAAATAATCTATGTCCTCTATTTCTTGGTGCCTAAAACACTACACATAAGACACAGTAACATAACAAATTCCTACCTTAACTATTCAACAAATATTTAGACAGGATAACGGTAATAAACATTTTAGTAGAGAACAACAACGTGATGGCCAAATGTCTCAATCGGATGCAATTAAGATACACTTATTCAGGGTCTAGTATGTGCAATACATGGTGTAGAATAAAAAGAAACTATCTGAGGACTGTCAGGGGAGTGTGGGGCCCACATTCCGCTGAGGGAGCCTGCCACACATGTAAGAAGGGCACTCTGACGGGCACAGTTCTAGCATCAAGAGTGAGGTGCCACTGGAACATGGAGGTAATGAGTAACTCCTTCTGACAGTCCAAACAGTTAATCAGCAATTCCAATTTGCCGTAACACTGTTTCTCATGTCCCAGGATTGAAAAAATGCAAAGGGGCAAGGAATTTAGGATGCTGGTGACCACAGGGTTTAGTTGGGGAGAGCATCTGAAATCAGCCAAGGATCATACACAGGGAGAACTGAAAGAACCTGAGAGACCGTAAGTCACAAGCAGGATGACAGATACCTATTGGGTTCACTGACTAGAAAAACTGTTGTGGCAGAGATGGATGTTATAACCAGGAAGGAAATTCTTGATTTTGGTTTTACAGGAGACAGCAACGATCTGAACGGTGACTATATTTAAGAGGTGCCTCTGAGACAGGGGACTCATGATGAAATGGAACAGGAGCTCCATCCATGGGAGCACACCAGGCAGGAGAACTGAGTGGGGGAGGGGGCACAGTGGAGGAACAGAATGCTGTCAAGGTCAATAGGACTGCTCAGTTCTCAAGGATTAAGAAAAACATACAGACTGACCACACTTGGAGTTCCTCAGTAAGTTTACTCTCCACCTCTCCCAAATGATGATTTCATCTACTGATGAAAAGAGTGGGCTCGTAGGAACAGACAGAGCAGATAAAGTAGAATGCAATCCTGTGAACCAGGTACTAAAGTAATTTGCTTTATTCAGTTATCTAATGTGTAAGAAGTGCAGAGATAATTCCTATACCAAATAGTCTATATTTGGTATATTTCTTTTCTTTCTCTCCTTCTGTAATGTGGATGAAGTACTTGTATGGCATGACTTAACTGTTCCAGATATCAAAACCAATACCTGTGAGTTCAGATTATTACAATAAATTTTCTATGAAAAGATAAATATTAAAGGGTATATTACAAAGCACCCGGAGAGAAATTCTCTCTGGTCTTAGTACAGAGGAATTCTTGTCCTTCTCTGGGGAAATGATTTGTTCCTATCATAGGAACACTACGAATCATGGAATGAAACATGCCTCCCTTCTTGTACTGGCTGCTCAAACATATAGAGCAACACGGTTCTCAAACTCCAGTGTGAACAAGAATCATCTGAAAATTGCTCCAAATGTAAAATTCCCAGTTGTCCATCCCCTAAGTCCATCCCCAGCCTCCCACCCAGAATTCTGATTCATTTCAAGAGACTTTAACGTGGGTGGTTCCAATACCACTTTGAAAAAGATAGGCTTTCTGACCCAGTTTGCACAGTTATTATTACCCTATAGCAAGTTCCTTGTGCAGAAATCATCTTACTTTCTCCTACTTTGACCTATTTCCTAAATTATTAATTTTAAAGTTTATTTTTACCTTACTGCCTCTCTATATGTTTAAGTTCTCCTAACTTCTGAAATAAGAAGGGGTTGAAGAGAATAAAGACTTTTGAGTTAATAAGGATAAAACTTATTTTTCCTTTTCCAAATATCAGGAAAAGAAAGCTGATCAACTTTTTAACAGCAGAGGAACAAGTTGAGCTGTAATAGCCTTGGGCAAAGAGCGGCCTGCCACACAATGTATTATTAAATAGTAAATTAGGCTGTTGGCTTGATGGGAGCACCGTGACAGCACTGTGCCCTTTGATGTTCAAAGCCTAAAACTGCACTTGGTTCGTTTCAGTGCATACATGCAGCACTGACATGCTTGTTCAATTATCAGCAGAACTACAGGACCTTTCACAGGTGACAGAAAATATTCTACCTCTGTATACTTATGAAGTGTGACCTCAAGAGGAAAAGCAATTACTAGTATCAATCGGTCAGCATACATCTACTGAGGGAGTACCACATGAAAGGCATTCACTATGATTCTCAGATACCACACTGAAGCACTGACTCATCCAGCTAATTCTGAAGAGTCAGGAGAATCAGGCAAATACTTTTGAGTTACATTAGTTGGCATGTTTGAATTGACTGTATTGTGTCAGCTCTACTTTCCTTCACATGTGCAGAATTAGTTTTAGAAATGCCCTTTTCATTTCTTGTTCCTTATGATGAAAATCTAAACCTACTTCATAAGAAAATACTGAATAGGAAAAACAAGAATAATGCCTAACATTTATTGAGCATTTTCTGAGTCCATGAGACTCCATTTTAGAGTTGGAACTAAGGGCAGAAATCGCTTCCTGATAAAAGAGGAAAAGGAGAAATAACATTGAGCACTTACTAAACACCAAGTAGTGTCCAGAAGTGCTCTGCATATATTTTATCATTCAATCATCAAAGACACCTTATGAAAATGCAAACTTGGTAAGAGGCAATGCTAAGCATTTTAGGGTGTAATTAACTCAACATAATAGCTCTACATTCCATTCTCATACATACTCAAGACACCAAAGAGGCTGTTATGGAAATTCTTATTCACTCTCCACACAGGGAAAAACATAAACCCTTATTTATATTTAACTCTTTACATTTTTTTCCTGCAAAAAAGTATTTTCATTTGCAACAGCTAAAGTTTTTTGTCTAGTTTGACACTTCGGCTGCTAAGCCAAGTTGTCATTAATAATGAAATACATAAAATTAAAAAATCATAAAAGCATTGTTAGAATCTAAGACCTCCAGAGACGGGCAGATGCATGGGCAGTAGTCTGTTACGAGGGATAGCCCAGAAGTGTGCTGCCCCCTTCCGGAGGATAAAGAGCAGCAGCCTGTCCTGGAGTCTCAAACCCAATAAACCCTCCTCTCCATTGAGAGCTCCACAATCAATGAAAATAAACCTAAAGAGCAGGCTTACAGGGGAATATAATGACAAAAAGGGCATTTTCACAAATGTGTGAGAAAAAGGGGAAGCAGAGTCCCTCATTCCCTCTGTCTATCATGGTGATAGCTGGGCAAGGAATTATTAGATGTTGAGCAGGAGTTTTTTTTTTTTAAGCACCAGATGGTAGAGTCCCTCATGCTTCCAGTTACTTCTATTCTGATGACTCCAGCTGAGGCCTGGGTTAGTTATTCCAATTTTATGGGAAAGTAACCCACTGTTGTGTTGTGAAGGCCACTGTTACATTTTACTTAAATCCTTAAAAAAAAATTCTAGATTTTCATTCTTCTTGGCGAGGAAGGCATCAGAGTGACAGCGTCACTAGTATAGTATGTGTTTTTTCTTGTCATCGTATGAGGCTCCCCTTCTGGTTCCCCTTCTCCTTACTGATTAAACAAGGCAGAAGTGGGAGGGAAGTGGTTTGAACAGTGATCAACAACCCCTTTCCTTTTAACTTCAGGAACCTCCAAAGTCAGTTTCCTCATCCTTTGTACCCCACATCCCCAACCCCAACTCTGAGTCTTGTGTTAACAGAATGCTTGGAAACTCTACTGGACTGATCTGGCAGGTATCAGTTGATTGTGTTGACTTAGCAATAAGCCATGGAAACTCCATGTGCTTCTGGAGAAGTAGCGGTGCCATCTGGGCAGGCTGCCTCTGATGACCACCTGCTGCCTGTCTAGTTCATGTATTTAACCATTTTAGGTTTTTATTTACACATTCAACTTAGGAAGGTACTTGCAATTAGTGACAGTGTAAAATCCTACCCTGTTTTTCAATGTTCGAACTTTACCTGACAGGACAGAACTGCAAGACAGCCCTATAGTAACTTTTTGTGATCATTCTTTAATAATAATTAACATGTTGTTTACAGTGTCATAATGAGCAAAGAAGTTTGTCAACACAGAGATTTTATCGAGTATAGTATTTTCCTTTATTTGGAATTCTTACAAAGTAATCAAACTTTTATAATATAATACTAATAACTGATGTATCCTATATCCTGATACCTACAGCTATGATCTGCTTACCTCTGAATAAAAACAACTAAAATTATTCCAGAATTTCAAATAACCATAAACTACTGAACTATTTTTCTTCTGAAAAGTTCAGTGTTAAGTTCAGTGAAAAGTTCAGTTTATAAAAATACAAGTGAGGATTCAATAATTAAAATAAAAACTCTCCCCGAATTGAGCAATAAAACTTAAATGTTGATTGTGATGTAGTTTTAGAAATATTTACAAACTTAAACTAGATAAAGGGATTGCTCCTATTTTTGCTAAAAGCAAACCAGATGTTGGTTCCTGCTATTTCATTTCAAAATTTATTAGGCCTACTCTTATCTTTCTGCAGATCATATATATCTATTTATTTTCTGTTTATGTATCACCATTCAATTCATATCCCCAAATTTGTTATCAATATCAAATTTGTTGCCAAATTTTATGTATTTCTAAATTATTATTTTATTCTCTCAGGATGTTATATATTTGTCTAAGCGCTTAAAGTACTGGTAGATTTTTGTGCTTTTCTATTAAATGAGAAATTTTAAGACATATTAACATAAGTATAGTTTTATACTTTAACAAGTTACCCTGTACTTTATAATTATTACAGCATGAATTATACAGATACTCACTCATATACTATTATACACATGAGTACAGACAGACTTTTTGCTTTAGTGGTGAATAATATTGTACTTTAAAGTCCAAAACCTCATTTGTTGTTTTTATTACTCAATTAACAAAATCCCCTCTGATTATCTCAACTGAAAAATTAATATAATCCTTCATATCTTTACCAGCTTCCACTTTCAACTTGTCCCTGGACAAAAATATCTTATATTTCTACATAGCAACTTTAATTCTTACTTTCTAGAAGCAGAAAAAAAATTACTACATGTGAGTAGAAACTCCATAATCTGTAAAATAGCCCAATTACCAATATTAAGTAATACAACTCTGTATCACTCTTTTAGTCCTAAATTGAACAATTAGGGGTATATAAAATCTGCAGTTATATGTAATGAAGAAATAAACAGAAAAACATATTATTCAACTCACAGGGGAAAGCTGGATCATCTGTTTTCCTTAAAGAAATAGAGATGTAATCAGAAATTCATGTAGAGGGAAGTTCATTAGAACATTTTTATACAGGGTTATTTATAAAACTGGAAAAAAAAATAAAAACTACATTGTGGTAGAGTAACAGCCCCCTAAAGATGTCCATGTCCTAATCTCTGAATGTGTAATATGTTGCTTTACATGGCAAAAGAAAATTAAGGTTGTAGATGGAATTAAGGTTGCTAATCAGTTGACCCCGAGATGGAGAGATTATTTTGGATGATTCAGATGGGACTAATGTAATCACAGGTGTCTCAAAAGTGACAGAGGGAGGCAGAAGAGGCTCAGAAAGAGACGTGACTATTACGGGGGTCTGAGTGATGTGAAATGAGGACATAACCTGCCACTGGTGACTTTGAAGGACTGGGGGTCAGAGGTGGGGATGTGGGGAGCCTTTAGAAGCTGCAAAAGGCGAGGAAATGAAACCTTCCATGAAGCTTCCAGAATGAATTACAGTCCTGCCAACATCTGATTTTAGCACAGCGAGACCTCTGTCAGATTTCTGACATACAGGACTGTAAGAAAATTAATTTGTGGGTTTTTTTTTCATTTTTTAAAGTTTTATTTTATTTTTAATGGACACATAATAACTGTGCATATTTATGGGGTATAACATGTTTCAATACATGTAAACATGGTGTAATGACCAAATCAAGGTAATTAGCAAATCCATTACTTCAAACATTTTTAATTTCATTGTGGTGAGAACAATCAAAATCCTGTCTTCTAGCTACTTTAAAATATACGAAAATCTGTGGTTTTTTTAAAGCCACTATATTTGTGGTAATTTACAAAAGCAATAGAAAACTAGTACATATACTGATACCCTACATTATGGAAAATGGTTAAACAAATTATGGCCTACACATACAAAAGAATTCTACATAGCTATTAAAATTATGTTGTAAAATAATAAGTAATAACATGAGAAAATAGAATCACTCTAATAGTAAGTAAAAAACTTACATATATTACATGATTTTAATTCTGTAAGTCAAAGTATATACACACAATGAAAGGTAAAATGGCATCTCTGGGAGGTGGGACTATGAACAATTTTAATGCATTTCTCACACTTTTTCATACTTTAATAATGGAGTTTTATAGATTTATAAAAACAATAAATGCTAATAGAAATACGTTGGGCACCTAAATTACTAAGAATATCTCAAAGTTTCAAATGTACTTTTTTTAGATTTAATTTTGAGGATGTATATAGGATGCTACCTCCTGGGAAACCTTCACCAGCTCTTCCCCAATCTCTCCATTATTTCAGTCGGGCTGCTGAACTCCCACCTATGCTGTGTGATTACCATTATAGAGCATCTCTGCACTGTATGTAACTGCTTCTTTATTTTTCTGACTTCTCTCTTCTTTTTATCAGTAAAATCAGGAATGGTTTAGTCCAAAGAAGATGTGAGGTTTGTACCTAATTTTAAGAAAGCCTATGAACACCTCTAACATATTTATTCAACTCTATTGCATCTTCAGTTAATGAATTATAGGACTCCTGAAAATACATTGCTTCATGAGTTCTATAGTGAAGACTAAGATAGGAACTTGGAAATAATGGATATCTTTTCTGCAGGCCTATTGCTTCTAACAATACTTAAGGTATGTATGTATTAATACATTTTACATATTAGAAATATGGAGGCTCAAAAAGGTTAAAAACTTGCCTGAGGTTAGTGGTAGGGATGGGCTCAGATCAGGGCTCATTCTCCTAAATCATACATTGCTGCTAAAATCCATATGGGTGCAACATTTATCTATAGCCTTTTCCAGACATTCAGCTGTGAATGTCTCTCTTCTTTACTGTGAAATTACAATTTTTATAAGTGGTTTGATCACCACTATTAGTTGTCTCTGGTGCTTTTAAAAAACATTTGTAGATACCATAGGAGGAGAATAATCCTATCTTGGGAAATATGGTTATCTTAAAACTAATATGGGTTTGTTAGTAGGTTTAATCAAATCCATTGATTCATACATTACTTCTACTCTCTTATCGAAAAGAGGAGACCTATTAGGTAATTTCTGGCCTCAAAAGTTTGCTAATCACCAAAGAGCATGCACTCTATTGCAATTTACATCTCCACTTCTGTTCCACATAGTTTACTATTTATACTGTAATTAAAAAAAGCCTGAGCTGAGAACAAACCATAGCTACATTTCTGTAATTAATATGGCTGTCTTTTATCCCTGTCTGTCTTGTTAATCTGCCTGTCTTGCAACAGATTGGCAAGGTCACCTTTCCTAACCCTTTCAGCTTGTTAGGGTCACAGGGACAGATGAGCTGATTCATGCATGTGCATGTCTTTACTTCTCCCCAAGGAGACCCGTGGAACTGTCAGGCCCAGTCACAGGACCTACTGTTTCCACCATGCTGTAACAGATTTCGCTGAGTGAGCCCTGGACTGCATGATTTTATCATTGTGACTTGATCTGTACAATTGTTGAGGCTTAAGCAAAGTTTAGTCTAAAGGAAGATAGTTTTTTTTTGTTTTTTTTTTTTACTCCTGCAATCCTAATTTATTTTCACTGCTTTCTTGCTTTTTACTGATAAATTGAGTGCATTAAACAATAAATCTATTTCTTTGAATACACTCTTATGAATCTTCTATAGAAAACACAATCACAGAAAACATCAATTAATAAACATAAATAGTAGCCTGACCAATTAATACAGTACTAGGCGATTTTCTTTAAAAACAAACAATATCAAATTTGTCCAAAAATGGTGACAGAAAAGGCCTCTGAAACACAGAAGATAAAATTTCTCTGTAACAAAAGGATACAGACAGAATACAAAAAGCAAAAAGGTAAAACTGACCAAAGTCATATTTTCTGCTTTTTTTAATAAACCAAAGTTGTAGGGCAACATTGTCATGTTGGTAAAAAAAAAAAAAGAAAGAAAAAGAAAAAGAAAGCAAATCCTGACATTTATATTAATAATTTACCAAACATATAATCAGAAATGAAATTTAAAGAATTTAACTAGATTCTAATTTTGATGTTACAATTTGGTTTAAGCTACCCTACATTTAATTTAAGACATTTCCATATTATTGAGATGACAATCTCTGAATACTCCCTATTGAAAAAGTCCATAAGAATAAGAAAGCAATACCATATCTAGCCATTTAAATTAGATTGGCCAATTTTCTAGGAAATCACTTAGCAACACTCTAAGTGGATAGTTGGGATTTTTCAATAATTTATTTTATCCATGTTTATTTTATAGAAAATGAAACATTCACTTCAAAATTTATGGCTCTTTTCTAATAAAAATAAAATCCATGGTTAATTTAAAAGGAAGAATAAAGTCAAATTCTAATTAGAAAAAACTTATCTTTTATGCAATAAACATTATGTGCTTTTTGTTGGAGTGTGTATGTGTAGGGGGGATCCTGTCTTAAAGTCTTCATTTTCAAGTTATTTATTAACTAAATTTAAAAGAAATACATTTTCTACAATTTATTTTAAACCTACAAAACGATACCTTCAGATTTTGTTATTAACTGAAAACATAAAGTTTCAATTTTTGAACTCATAATCAACATGGTATTGAAAAAGTAAATCCACTCTTTTGATTGAACAATAAATTAACTTTTATAACTAATGCGTTAGGGAGTAACACAAATGCTGAAAAAAATGGTAAAATATAGAATATCTCAAAAAGCTAGATAATGTACCTTTAAACATACAAATGTACATAATGTAAATTTGATAGGCAGTTAGTATATTATAGTAAATGCTTACTATATGTTAATAAATGTTTTTGCAAAGGTTTAGTAAACATAGCCATACCCACATTATGCCAGCTATAGTGTCACGCAGGGCTTTCCACACAGTAACAGCTGAATAAACTAAACTGAAAATGAAGGACTCTGAAAGCTTTATGGTATCTTCAGTAAGTAATATGACTATCTTACTTAGCTTTTGAGTTAAAATTTTATTTTGCTTTACTTTGTTCTAATTCACTGAACACTGACTCTCCACATGTTGAATTGGATTAATAAAACACGCATAAACATGATGAATAAAAGTAGACTACCACAACAATATTTTCCTTGAATTTATTCTCTGATCCATAATCAACATTCAGATAAGTGAGCTCCTAAAACTTTTAAGGAAAAGACTTAATATAAGAAAAGAATGTAGCCTTTCAGTCTATGAAAATAATTTGTCTTCCTGCTGAATTGATTTAGCTTGCATAGTGGAGTGGTTAAACCCAGACTAAATATACAAGACAGACTAAAAATTCTAACACTGGAATGATTAGAGGGAAAATAAAATTAAACTGATCAGCAATCATTAGGTTCAAGGTCAATCCAAAGGGCTAGGATCATGGATGAATATTGGCCTTGGCTGGCAGTACATGAGTAAAACATAAGTAAAGATTGGTGAATAAAGCTGGGAGATGCAAGAAAGATAAAGAGAGGGAAAGAAAACAAAGAGAGAAAGAAAAGGGAAAAAAGAAGAAATGGAGATGAAACCACAGCGTATTCACAAGAATTAAATACTGCTATAAGGACAACTGGCAAGAAGAACCTGTGTTTTACAAGCACTCTAGAACCATGATCTAAATCATCCTGCAAGGAAGGAGACAGAAGCACAACCAGCATAAGTAACAGGTAGTGTGTTTGCTACTACTGAATGCACTTCAGGAGATGACTAAACTGCCCAAGTTATTTTTCAAAGAAAAATATAATTTCTAAAAGAAAATAATGCTTAATGAGGTTTAAATATTAATATCCCCAAGTTCTTTGAAATTAAGACTTCAAGTATTGTATAGTCTACCTTAGGAAAATATCTTGCACTTCCTGTTTATTACAGTTTTTCACATAATCAAAAGGTTATAAAAGTTGTATATACTTTTATTGAGAAACAAATTATTTTGCCAGTAGTGAGTCAAAAATATGTACAATTTTTACAATTGTTAGAATCAAGTTACATGCATGGGGAAAATACATGTCCTTTTTCATATACTGGAATTTCAACTTGTTAGACAGTAGAGTAGAAATGTAATAGTATGGCCTTACTTCTTTAATGTTTAGCCAGAAAGACGAGGGTTTAGCAAAAGAAAAAAACAGTGAAGAGAGACAAGTTCTAACCCCTTAGTTCAGTTCTTATTTTCCTGAGGGCAAAGCTAGTTGATAGTTATTTCTAGTTGATAGTTACTTCTTTATCAGTATTTCTGTGAATACTGGAGACTTCTGGAATACGAGCTATATTAAGCCTTTTGGTCCATCTTTCTGGGACTCAATCTTTCCATCCATTAAAAAAGAGGATGGTGAGTTGAAACCTACATGACTCGCACATGTTAAATAGAGAAAGTCAAGCATTTTATGCTTTATGGTTATGCTGCTGCCAGCCTGCACAGACCATCTGAAAGATAAGCCCAAAGGGAGCTCCCAATTTCAAAATCTCACTACCCCTGTGCTTAACAGACAGCTGTTATGTAACAATTCCCAACTGCCTACCTCAAGTACATAGGAAAGAGATGTAGCTATTCTACTGCTATAAGCAGTAGGATGGAGAGGTTTTAACATTTCCACAGGGAATTGCTGTTGGACTATAACCTTTAATTCCAGGGTTAGGTAGGCTGTCCTGTCAAACTTTGTGTGGTGATGGATGGAAATGTTTTATATCTGCTCTGCCCAATATGGCAGAAACCAACTACATGCACCTCTTGCACACTGAGAATGTGGCTAGTATACTGAAGAAGTGAAATTTTTATTTTATTTAATTCAAATGAATTTTCACCGAAATAGCCACATGTGGCCAATGGCAGGGTTAGAGAATTTATAATTGATTGACCAAATGAAATACTAGCTTCAATGTACAGAAATTAGAAAATATAAAATATTTTAAAAAATCAATTTTCCCTCCGTTACCTATAATTACTATTTACATTTTTGTTATATTCTAGAATTTTTCTTCTAATGAATATTTTCATAAATCAGAAAATGCATGCATGCACATTTAAACTAAATACGTGTAAATGTAATATATGATATATTTTTATGCAGATCTACAAAATATAAGAATTTTGAATTGCTCTACAATAATACATGTGAGTTTGTTATATGCCTGGCACATAGTAAACACCTGATAGATGTTAGCAGTCATTTTTAATCATAGCAATTATTATTGAAGACTGAATAGTACACCATTATATTGAGGAGGCATTATCAAACAGTCCATCATTGTTGGGAATACAGTTTTTTTGTTTTTATATAAAGTCCTACAATGAAAATCGTACATCTGTTCTGTTTGTAGAAATATTCCCTTGGGATAAATTTCTAGAAGTGGATCAAAGGGTCAAATGTCTCTTTTTAAGATTATAGATGCCTATTATCAAATTACTACACAGAAAAGAACCAATGAAAAAATGAAGCTCTTTTGAAAATATAAGACAAGCCTTATAAATCTATATGCCCAAATCATTAGGATGAAGAGTTGATGGTGATAAATAGGATATAGTGGAGATGCTTAGGTTCTAAAGATATCATAATTATGCTAGAAAATCTTTGATTCACCCATAAATTGAAACAATCAGTATTTGCTTGCATGTCCATTTGGGGACTGACATACTATATTCTACCACTGTAACACTATGTGTCTTTGAATTGAAGAATCACACTCAAGTCAGCATGACACTCACACTGTGAGAGACATACAGGGAATTGAGACCCCGTGAAGAAACCACAGACTGCAATTTTCCATTCTACTGCTCAATTTGGGGCATATGTTCATGGAATGGAACCAGAGTCACCCACACTATTTACATCTCTCTCAATTATTCCCTCTCTTAGCATGAACAAATTAAATGTGCAAATGGGGTGACTTTACACATTTTGGATATTTAAATTGGATATTTAACATGTTCTTTATCTTTGTGTATAAAATGAAAAATGGAAGAAAGCAAAAGGCAAGGAGAGAAGAGAAAAGAAACAAAGTGAAAAAATGCCTGCATGCACATGAAGAGAACTATTTATAAACTTGAAATGTGTCCCCTTCTTTCCCTACCAGTGTGCAGTATTATTTCGATGCTCTGTTCATATTGCGTATAATAAATTAAACAGTGGTATACCTCTGGTGTACACCATGGAAGATTTCGTGTTGTTTTTAAGCTCTGACAGGTGTACTTAAAATAAACGCACAAATGAGGAGGAATATTCTTTTCCTCACCTAAGTGAAATCTAGAAACAGATGCCTCTAAAGTCGATTTAACATTTCAGAGGCAGAGGTCAGCATTTTCTTGCCTTGCCTTCTAACACACATATCCCAAATGAGTCATGTTCATTTACCTTTACAAGCTAATATTATAATAGCAAGAAACAAGATATAATGAGACTTATATAATTTTATATTTACATAGTTTATATAATTTTATTTATCTACTGTGAATGAGGTGAATGCCACAGCAGTTCCATGTTGAACTTAAAGAAATAAGGAACTGGGAAATAAATTCTCTAAAGAGGTCAATGTCTTATGGACTCTGCATCTTATTCCCTGCTGAGTTATGTATAAAAGGTTGACCACACTGCAGGAAACATTTGTTTATAAAAAGCTCATTTCTGGCCGGGCGCGGTGGCTCATGCCTGTAATCCTAGCACTCTGGGAGGCTGAGGCGGGCGGATCGTTTGAGCTCAAGAGTTCGAGACCAGCCTGAGCAAGAGCGAGACCACGTCTCTACCAAAAATAGAAAGAAATTAATCGGACAGCTAAAAATATATAGAAAAAAATTGGCCGGGCATGGTGGCGTGAGCCTGTAGTCTCAGCCACTCGGGAGGCTGAGGCAGGAGGATCTCTTGAGCCCAGGAGTTTGAGGTTGCTGTGAGCTAGGATGACGCCACGGCACTCTAGCCCGGGCAACACAGTGAGACTCTGTCTCAAAAAAAAAAAAAAACTCATTTCCTTTCCTCAAGGTGATGAAAAGTTAAATTATGGTACTCAGGAGATGAGTAGTAAGGGGAAGAGACAGAATTAAAAGTACACAGGAACACAGTAGTAATTTCAGTCCAATTAGCAATCTCGATGGAAAAATAAAGCTAAAATCTAAACTGATCTGACAGGCAAAGGCTCAATTACTCACAGAAAGTCTGAATAATATTTTGACCTGAATATGGCATCTATCTCATTAATTTAGGGACAGGACTTAACTGGAATACAAAAAGAGGACTTCAGAAATAGGTAACTAACCTATATGATGGGTCCTTTAATCAAAATATGTATATGATGGATTAGCCAATTCAGGCAGCATTTTTCCAAAAGGCACAGAAGTACTGAAGATACAGCTGTAAAATGTATCAGGTAAACCAGTGATTCTTACGTGGTGGGAGTAATGGAGACGAAAAATATTTGCTGTGATTTTGGCCTCCCAGTATCACTTCACCTGACTTCTGGAAAATATCAAGAATAATACACCCATTCTTGGCCCGAGTAGGGGACACATGTGCCCAGATTTTGGGAGGCTTCCATATGTGGTGCAGGGGCAGGCACATGGCAAAAACCAAACTCAGGAGCTTCACTTTTCAACTTTGGCTTTTCCCTGTTGAAGGGACAATGTGAGCCTGGAGCTTCCACAGCCACCTTATGATAACAAGGATATATACAACCAGCAAAACAGCTGCACGACCCAGAAAGGGAGACATCATTTGAACCGTGCAAGGGAGGCAAGCTCTATTCCCAGATCGTTCAGTTATGATAATTGATACATTCCCATTTAAGCTTAAGTTTTCCATCACTTAAAACTAATGAGTAGGAAGGTAGGAAAGGCAGGAAAGACTGAATGTCTTTTATATTTTCAGAGGACATGAAGAAGCAGCATGTCAAACTGGAGTGATCTCTCCTGGAGTCTCATACTTGGACTTAAGAACAACAGATAAGATACAGCTACCTATCAGATTTCTTGCTGCTACCTACAAGTTTGAAATCAGGATTCTGCCTTTGTCAGGGGTCCTCAAGACCACCGTCATTATCACTGATTCACAAGGACTCACAGGACTCGGAAATTGTTATGTATGTGGTTATGATGCATTATAGCAAAAGAATTCAGGCAAAGGGAAAAGGCTCATAGGGTGAATGAAGTCTGGAGGAAACCAGGCACAAGCTTCTAAGAGTCTTCTACCATTCGGTAGAATACACTTAATTTCTTGAGCAACAATTTGTGACAACACATGTGAGATGTTATCCACCAGGGAAGCTCATTAAAGATTCAGTGTCCAGTGTTTTTACTGGGGGCTAATCATGTACGTACCTTCTGCCTAGCATGTGTCCAAATGGAAAGCAGATGTTCAGTATAAGCCATGTTATTTGTACAGTTTAGACACAGTGAACCACTCTTGCCATTTGGGGAAAGTTTTACATCAGTGTAGGGAACTGTTTATCATTCAAGTTCCCAAACATCAGCCAAAACCAACCTTGTAAGCAGGCCTTGATAGCAGCCTCAGGCCTGCTATGTTAACTCTTTTCTGCACACTGCCCTTCTTTTGGGATACTTCAAGACCTCAAGTTAGGACACCTCTCTTCCAAGTGCTAATGCCACCTGTCACCTTCTGTGGATAGAGTTCTTGTTTACGGGACTGGACATCCTCACAGATACTGCAGATGAATTTAATATCCCACCATCTGCCGCCTCCTGATAGATGGACAGACCTCATTTAAAGCTCTGGCGCTTCCTTACGTGCCCTACCTCCGCTGCAAGCAAGTAAACTTGACTACAGGCCACAGGGGGACAGGAAAATGTTCTATTTGAATATCCAGATTTCTTGGTGCATCCTACTTCTTTAATAAATACTTGTTGAATGAATACCTACATCCCAAGATGTAAATCTGCCATGCCCCTGGATTAATAGATCTTCTGCACTGCCTTTTCATTGTGTGGCTCTTCCTTTGACCACGGGTGCATGCACACACACACAAGGCATGCCACTTCCCGACACAGACACATAGGCAAACTAACCAAACCCCAGCCCTAGAAGGGCTGCTGCAGTTGCTGGAGCTAACACTAGTTTACTGTTTTAGTTACAATTCAGTATATTAACTTGAAGAACACAAATATGCCCACAGAATAGGACTTATGCTCATATGAACAATTTTGAAATCAGAATTCCTCACTGGTCTTATTATAAACAATTAAAAAATTTTTGTTTTTATAATATTCTGAACACTGTACTGAAGAAAAGTCATGAGCATTTTGGTGGCTGGAAAACCTACCTAGAAAATACCCTGCATTCAGCATCTTTGTCTTGCTGCTCTGGCTGCTCTCCACAGATCCCAGATGTAATCTGCTCATAAGCAGCCTGTAATACTGTTCATCCAAGTTGCACAGTGTGCTGTGAGCCTGGCAACCTTCCTCTGTGGGAAGCATGGCTGCAGATGACTAGCTGAAAATAAAACTAAACTCCAGGCTGAATGTATCATCATGATTTTAATTAAGTTTCTAGAAGAGTTGCTTCATTTCGTGGCATCTTTTTCCCTCTTGCATTTACAAATATGGCCTAAGAATACTGTCTTTAAGTAAATAAGGTATTTGAATCAAAGTACAGTAAATGTGTATGAGTGAATTTTACTCATTATTAGTCTTACAAATGTTGCTGATTTTAATACAGGATGCTACCCTTTAAAACATCTAATGTCTATACATATTAATATTCTAAAACATACTGCAGAATCACAGAGCTAGAGAAATCTCAGGCAGTAATCATGTATATCTTTTTAACTTAAAAGAAAAAGTCTGCCACAAATTCAAACAGATGTTCATATGGTATCAGGCCTTTAATAAAATGCCCAGAAAAAAAAACTTCTACGCTTTCGTGGATAACTCATTCTACTGTCTCCATAGAGGAGATATCCTCTGAAATTCTTAATCAACATCTCTTTGTGATTAATAATTTCTGTTAGGTTAAATTATATTTGGCATAAATAGTATACTTAAAATTTTACTTCTCAAGTGAAACAAAACAGCTGATTAAGAGGATTCTTATAATCTATAAAACACCCTAAATTCTAAAAACACTACAACTTTACCACTATAGACAAATCCGTTTGTGGTAAAATCGACCTGTTAGACAAACTCTGATTCTTGCATACAAAAAACTGTTCTTTGTTTTCAACTAAGACCATCTTCATCTTAGCACAGCCTCCAATGGGCTTAATATTCCCAATCTTTAACCCTTGAAGTGAACAACTCCAACCCTCATTTCTTATCTTAGGAAAGAAATCGAGGGTATAGGCAAATTACCCGAATTACTACCAAATTACTGTTTGAATAACCAGGCCAGCTTATCAACTAAATTTCATCAGATATAAGTAACTGTCACTACTCCTAGTGTTTGTGGGGATTCCATTTATATGTACATGTATTTACACACACACATGCATACTTACACATATTACTCACGTAAGTCACTAGATAACTTTCCCCAGTGCTCTGTCTACTCTGGAAGAATCAGTTTCATCTGTTTCTTTGATAGTTAAACCTATTTTTCTGTCCTATTGGGTCTATAGTTGGGTCTATGTTGCTGGGCAACCAAAGGGATAAGGATAGGGTGGAGGCAGAAAATCTCAGTTGCATTATTATTATCTCAGTTGCATTAGGCCAAGTAAATATTAAATCGATTATTAAGATTCTTATTAACGTGAAAGCTACTTAAATGTGGGGGGTTCTTATGTCTTCCGTGATCACTTTAAATTAATGTTTGATAAAGTGGAGGTGATGGCAATAATGTTTTTTCCATTTCCCTTCAAGTATGAAAACAGACAAAACAATTATGAGGGAAGACAAAACAGATAAAATTTGTTTTGCAATGTCCGTTAGGAAGCAAAATGTATATTTACTTGATTGTTTTTATAAATAGAAAAAATCACTTGCTTTGATTTTTACCTTTTAGATTTCTTTCAATGTATATAGTGAGTTATTTATTAGAAGAAACTAAGCAAATTAACCCACAAATCCAGTTATATAAATAGTTTGACCGTGTTTATACGCTATTGTATTAACGCTTAATTAGTTGTAATTAAATTTTAGCAATCCTTTGCGATTTTCTTGTTATTTTGAATAATACATAAACCTTTTAAAAAAGAAACTCATTTTATTTTATTAGGTTTATAAGCAGGGGCATGTATTTGGTCTTTCAAATATTTATATATTCATGAAAATACATCAAGATGTAAAATGATGAAAGAAGACATGTACATTATTTATAGATGTAGTGAAAAATTTAAATTGTTTATGCTGATTTTCCTTATGTTCTCAATTGAGAAACAGAAAATATTTGTTGACTTTATAAGCTGATCTCTCTTACAAGATTCCAAAAATCTATTTGCATGGCCCTCAAGACAAGTTTTTCCCATAGAAAACATGGAAGTTAGAGACCCAGAGCTCCTACAAGGCCCTATCAAACCCACAATGTGCCTGATATATAGCACTAATAGAATGTTCATAATGTAGAGTGATATTTTAATGGGAAAGTGTGTTAAGTAATGATCCCGTTTTGATCTTGTTCAGATTACATTTCCCCTATATATTACCTTGGAAATAGAGTCACTGTCTTACTAACCACCGTCCTGCAGAAATCCCTCTGACCTGTGAAACAGAAAGATCTAAAGGTCTGGAAAGTATGGGGACTGGACACTTGTCAATTTCTCTTTTACATGCCATTGGAATTGGTCTGCCTGATTCTCCACTTTCTCTGCTTCATCCCGAGTGTCCTCTCCTTCCCTGGATACTAGAAAGAGAATGAAGCCTTTGAGTCGATGCTCCCAAACTACCTGCTCCCCTTCCCAGCTCATTCCACCTTTACAACCACACCTTCAAAAGTTTCAGTCCATTGGAGCAATGGTAGGAGGCCACATAGGAACCCATGGTGGGGAGTCTGCAAAATTCATGGATCCCAATTTTGAGGCTAGAAGAACTACAAAGACAATCTATTACATGGATTGGACACAGAGAGGCCCCTTTCTTCCTAAATTTCATTTTTCTTCTTTATTTATTTTTGACAACAACGAGGAGAAAGATAAAGTTGCATGAAGGTGATATAGAGTCTAACAATGTATCTTTGCATACAAAAAGAAACGCCTGGGGTAACAACTTTAATTGTCAGAAGGGCAATACACCTCAAAATAGGAATGGCCTTTTCTTTTTAATTATTCCATTATTCCCAAATATTTTTAATAGTAAAATCCCCCAGACAACCACAAAGAGTTATATACTTGTTTTGGGGTTATGGGTGAAGGGGACACTGTGTATGGCTGCACTTTTTCCCTCAAAACCCAAGGAGGGGCCGGGCACGGTGGCTCACGCCTGTAACCCTGGCACTCTGGGAGGCCGAGGCAGGCGGATTGTTTGAGCTCAGGAGTTCGAGACCAGCCTGAGCAAGAGCGAGACCTCCGTCTCTACTAAAAAAAATAGAAAGAAATTAATCGGACAACTAAAAACATATAGAAGAAATTAGCCGGGCATGGTGGCGCATGCCTGTAGTCCCAGCTACCTGGGAGGCTGAGGCAGGAGGATCGCTTGAGCCCAGGAGTTTGAGGTTGCTGTGAGCTAGGATGACACCACAGCACTCTAGCCCGGGCAAAAGAGTGAAACTCTGTCTCAAAAAAAAAAAACTCCAAGGGGGAAGAGATACTTGGAGCTGAAGCAACAGATTGTGTTAGTGGAGAAGGAGGGAAAGGGGAAGAAAGAAGGGAAGGAGAGGGAAGGAGAGGGAAGGGGTCGAAAGCTAGGGTGTGGCCGAGGATAATTATGAAGGGTGGAGGTAAGATGAAGGTCCTGGGGCAGAAATTAGGGATGCAGAAATCCTGGGAACGTGGTGTTAGGTAAGAGTTTTATGGGGGTAGGGTGGGTGTTCACTCTCATCCTAATACCCAGATCAATACTTCCCCTTACACCACAATCATGGTCAGGGGTAAGGCAAAAAGCACGGTTTGGTATTTGGGAGGACCAGAAAAAACAGATCTTATATGAAAAGCAAGAGGAAAATAGAAGGAAATTCCATGGGGCAATTCATAACAGGCACATAACTAGTGATATGGCCTAAACAGTTATTTATATGTGAAAGATACAAAACAAATCAGAGATGGGCTATATCAAGATTTGAAAATAAATAATGAAGTACGTTTTTTTAAAAAAACTGATTAAAAAGGGGATAATTCACGGGGGCAGAGGCAAGTTGTACTCCCATGGTATGTAGTAACACACATATATTTTCCATGTTTGGAAACCTCCAGGATAGAGAATAACAAAAGAAAAAAAATAATGTTTTATATTCATCAATTTTCAAATAAATATTAAAAGATTATACTAAAATCTTTCTATTATACATTGCTGAGGTGTAAATGTACAATATTTCCTAACCATTTAATTCTTTTATAAGTCATTTCTTTCTATTTCTAAATTCTATTTTATTAATAAATAGGCTTTTCTTCTCTGAAACCAGTTGTACAGGGTGAGGATGGCATTTACAATGGGACTAAAAAATTCATCCAATAACAAAATACGAACAGCTTGCATTTGTCAATAATGTGGCAAAAAAAAATTCGCTGTTCAATTTTCTGGATTTGGTGCTCTTTGTTTTGCCTACCATGAATATTTCAGAAGAATATGTTCATCTTTAATTTATTCCTATAGTATCACTGAATACTCATTACATGCATACAGACCTGATATAAACATGTCCAAAGTTACAAGAAAACAAATCAAAACACAATGTTGGCTCTACGAATAAACCCAAGTCTTTGTGTAGAAATGAAGATTTTGAAGACAAAGAAATAAGATGGATTTTCACAGCTTCAGCTCTGAAGTTGAGGTGGTCAAGGGGACCTAGTTTTGAATTCTGTCCCCATTTGTGTTGCACTGTGCAATTTATTCAATCTCTCGAAGTTATTTAAATGGTGCTAATGAAACATACTTATGGAATTTCACTGAGAATCAAAGGAGAAACTGTGGGTCGTTTGCACACTGTGGGAACTCAATGAGTATCAGTTTTCTACTCATTATTCTTCTTTAAGGTTTTTTTTTTTTTTTGAGGAGTATCAGTAACATAAAGAGTGGCTCCCTAGGTACACAGGGCATACATACATGTTTAGTTCTTTCCTTCTTCCTTATCCTTGTCCCCAGGTGACAGCAATAAATAAATCACAGATATTTGAAATAAAAAAAAGACAAGTTAAAGGAGCTCTGGTATTTTACCACCCCTTACCCCCCCAAAAAATGGGGAGGAGGAGGAAGGAGCTCTGGCCTACCATTCTACCTTGGTATAGTTAAAGTACCACATTTCTGCCTCTTTAAGAAGGGTCCTTAGGGCCATCAGAGTTATTTGACTTTCTCAAAAGCCCTTAGGAGGACTAGGACTCCATCACTTGCCTCCCTGTGCAGTACTGTCTACCGCATCATGTGCAAATACGTTTCCTTCTTGAATAACAAGCTGAAGTACAACATACTAGCAATCCTAGAAAGTGATATTACTTATTACATGCATATGTTAATTTTTAATAATTGGTATATTTTAATAAATATATACACGTTTATAATTTATTTCTCTGAAATGAAAGGTCTTTTTATCCATATTTATGGACGACAAATTGCATTTATGTTGTAATCATCTATGTGGTACAGTTAATACTTGGATAAACTTCAAGTAATTTTTTTTAAGGTTATAGCCATTGTCAAGCTTCTTACGTGTTAGAGGTGATACTTTGATAAGTATCAGGTAATTTTTTCAGACATAATCATTGCCTAGCTTTAATACATGAATACATTTGGAATACTAATATGCCCACCTCCTGTTGGATATTCTCTTCTGTTCTCTTGCACTCCATCTGTTATGGCAGAGGAAATCAACAACCTTGGGAACCCACAGAACACATCTGACAGCTGCAGGATTCAGATTCTAACTTCGAGAAATTGTGATTCACTAAGACTCTCTGATAAGAAAAGTATTCATTACTACAACCTGGAGGGGCTATGTGTGAGTATGTGTGTGCTTTGTTTAATTAGTTTGGCTAAAGGAAGAACAACATGTCCAACATTTTTAATTTTAATCCGAATTGGTATCTTGTCGATCTTTCATAAGCTTCAGATGACATTATATGTTAATATGTGTTCCTGCTAGACACAGCACTTGACAGAGTGAACATGCAAATGTTGGCCTTGGCAAGAGCATGACTCTATTTAGCTTAAGATAACAATAAAATTTTGTTTCTTAAACTAATGCCCACATAATTTTTACTTAACAGAGCTGCCTTTAGAACATCAGCATTGTCCTGATACTTCTTTTCACTTAAGACTATTTTAAGTTCAACTGTTTTGTTATTTGGTCAATAAATATAAAGATTGGTTTTGTTTTAGTCATGTAGTCTATTTTGCTGTTGTTTTAGGACACTGTAACCTCATCCTGTTGTCTGTCCTTGTGCTACTTAGATTTAATGCAAGTTAGAGAACAAAAAAAAAAAGTGCAAGAGGAATTATAAAACAGGGATTTTATATAGCCCTCACCCTTTCTTGACTTCTGTTCTGCCTCCAGCTTGTATCATTTTCAATGTAAGAACAGTACCCCAAATTCACATTTTTCCCCTTTTTTATTGGTTACTTTTAGACAAAGTCCATTTCCACTGCCTCCTGCAGTACTGCTGCTCTTCCCTGACACAGGGTCTGAGAAGCTTCTGAGAATCAAAGAAATGACTGACCACCAAACTAACGTGGAATAGAAAATTAAAGTCCTTTAGCTAGAAATTTAAGAAGTCAAGGACAGCAAGGATATGTCTAAAAATTAGGACCAGACAGACAGGAGTAGGAAAAGGGTTAGCATCAAAAGAAGTGATGAAGGCACAGTACCAGAATGCTGTCAGATGGACAGCATGGTTTGGTTATATGTGGTGATCACTACGAGAGTGCCCTGATCCTGTTTCTTAGGAAATTCAGGGCTGCTTCTGACACCGTGACCAGAGGACACTCCCTTCCTCCTGACTCCTGTGAGGAGCTGAAAATAGAGGCTGATCTAGTCTCCTGCAACCTTGTAGACAAGACCCAGGACCACTCAGCAATCCTCACCTCCTCCTCTCAGTTCCTTTTCCCCATGATGATCAACCCTCCTGGGAGTTCAGCAGACAAAACTTTCCTAAGGTTCTGATCATTTCTAGTCTAATAGACCACATATACAATTAAAGTTCGCAGCTTTTCTCTTTTAAATTAAGGATATGTTTGATAATCATCCATGAAAACTCTCTCAGCATCAATTCCCATTAGCATCCACATCCCATAATAATAGTAAATAATAATAAACGAATTCTATTATGACTGTCCATTTGGGACAAGATGGAAAACTACTGTGGCAGCTCTATTCCTTTCCCAGTCAAGTTCCACAGATATACAAGTAATGCTGGGTCTTGGTGGTTTCTCAGAACCTTACTTAGCAAATAAAACAGCAACAGTAGCAGCACCAGCAACTAAGAAACCCTGGGGGAGCAGGAAGAAGTTGTCCTGATATGAATGAAAAAGTTATAATCTAAAGAGGAAGAGTCAGCGGGCACAGACTAGGGATGGACTGGGAAGGATTCTCTAGCTGGCCCTTTTTTCTCTCCCAGAGCTGTCTGGTAAAACTAGTCATCATAAGGAGACAAGAAAGGAGTACCTCCTGCTTAGTGCCATCTAGAAACTACAAGGTAACATCATGGTAGCTCTTGAGCCCTGCTGGAGTGTGGGCCCATTACCAGGGCCTGCTGATGTGGCCCCAAGTGCCCTCCACCTCACTCTTCCATGGCTTGTGTAAACTCCAGTTGGCACAGATTTCTTTAGGTTTTCTTTCTTTCCTCAGGCCTAGAATAGTACATGGCATATAAGAGGTAACTACTAAATAGCTGTTGGCTGAATGAGTGAAGAAACAGAGTACTTTGGGGATGTGACCACAGATCTGTGGCCTAGGAAGAGGTACTACTGGCTTCCCTGTCTCATAAACATATCACATAAGACATGGATCCTCTTTGAAAGGTATCTTGAAGGATGTGTTCCAATAAGAAGAGAAAAGAATTCCAGAGGAAGCCAAGACATAAGGTAACCAATGGAGAGGAAATATCTCAGTAAATTTATTATTAACCTGAGTAAGCATAAAACATATAGAACAAGATACTCCAGATGATGGCAACAGTTGAAAGACTGCTGAGATTCTTGTTGTGGGGGAAGACAGAAATATTAAGTTTTACATATTAGAAGGGAAAAACAAATATAATGACTCAAGTTAGAGACAAGAGAAAAAATGCAATTTGTAACTTATAAACAAAAATTTTAAAGTCTGACTTGTCAACATGACAGAAGATAGAAAAGAAGAAAAACAAACTATAAGCATGATGAATAAAAATATAAAATAAGATGGCAGAAATAAGCCACCATACAATAACAAATACAATAAGCATGCATTTGTCAAACTCAGTGATCAAAAAACTGACTCAGATTTGATTGACAAAAAAATCTAACATTGTCCACAAAAGACAAACACTGATGGAGGAGACAGAAAAAATACATAAGGTGACTATTAACCAAACAAATAATTAAATAGCAATCTAAAGATTACAGCAAGCAATTTAATGAGAAAAGATACATAATTTGCTCATAAAAATACTATATAAGCAATAATACTAATAAATATATATCCACGTAATGTGTCATGACTTACTGACAGCAATGTGGGGAGAAACAAATATAAATTTTCATTGGAAATTTTAATACATCTCCCTTAAGAAATTGATAGAACAAGTAGAAAAATAACCAAATATGAAGAAAATGTGAGTCACACCATTAACAGACTTAATATAAAATATATATAGTAAAAACTTTACCCCCAAAATACTTATTCTTTAAGCATGTATATTTTTTTTTTTTGAGACAGACTCTCACTCTGTTGCCCTGGCTAGAGTGAGTGCCGTGGCGTTAGCTTAGCTCACAGCAACCTCAAACTCCTGGGCTCAAGTGATCCTGCTGCCTCAGCCTCCCGAGTAGCTGGGACTACAGGCATGCGCCACCATGCCCGGCTAATTTTTTCTATATATTTTTAGTTGTCCAGATAATTTCTTTCTACTTTTTTAGTAGAGACGGGGTCTCGCTCTTGCTCAGGCTGGTCTCGAACTCCTGAGCTCAAACAATCCGCCCGCCTCGGCCTCCCAGAGTGCTAGGATTACAGGCGTGAGCCACCGCGCCCGGCCTAAGCATGTATATTTTATGTATTAGACCACAAATGAAGTCTCACCATCTTCAAAAAAATCAACCTATGTACCATGATCTCTAACTAAAATTCAACAAAATTTTAAATTAATAATGAAAAGGAAGCTAAAAACATGTCAAGGTACTAAATAATTAAATAAACTGATGGTAAAATAATGGAGAACTAACAAGACAAATTATAAAACACTTAAGAACTGAATGACAGTGAGAGTTCCGCATGTCCAAGGCAGTGTGAGCTGCATCTAAAGCAGCAGGGTAAAATGTAGAAATTTAAATAGATTTTTTGGATCAAATAAGAGAATGAAAACAAGCAAGCACAGCATTCCACTGAGAAATTAAGAAATGGAATGTCTGCTTACAATGGTGGAATAACAGGTATGAAATTTACCCTCCTACCTTAAACAATCAGAAAACCAGGTAAAGCATAAAACACAAAGGTTTTCAGACTTTGCACAATTTTTCAGACTTTGCATAAAGGGCAGATAACTCTGAGGGAAGAGGTAAAAACGAGGTGAGCTCTACAAGTGACGCAGCAAATTTCCAAATTGTAGCACACACAAGGAGAGGGAACTCGGAGTGCTGGAGAGAGCACTGCATAGAGAAGACAAGTACTTCAGAGATGTGCATTTGTTCAGCAGGAGTCTTTGGTGAATACTGCTCAGTGCAGGTATGTGAGGAAATTACTGAGTCCAGAGAAAGAAGCACCAAATGAGCAGGTCGAAAAAGCTCACTTTGGCCAAGGAATAATCTGTATACCCACCCACCTGAGTAGACAACACACGGAGTGCTGAGTAGAGTCTTTAGAAGGGTACTGCTTCAGTAGTGAGGCCAGACGGCCTTGCCAAAGCTTAAAAGCAAACCTTGAAAAAATCATACTATTTCCAAGTTACTGAACTGTATGTCCTGACAAGATCTGTGAAGCGTCTAACATTTTGCCCCACTATAAGCTAAAAGTTAGCTTGTCACTGATTCATGAATCCTGACAGAAGACACAAGACTGCTGGGTCAGAGACAGTGGACTTTGCTACTTAAGGCCGCAGTCCCCAACACCCACGTGGCAGACTGGTACTGGGGTCTGTGGCCTATTAGGAACCGGGATGCACAGCAGGTGGTGAGTGGTGGGTGAGGGAGCCAAGCTTCATCTGTATTTACAGCTGCTCCCCATCCCTTGCATCACTGCATAAGCTCCGCCTCCTGTCAGATCAGTGGCGTCACTAGATGCTCCTAGGAGCACGAAGCCTACTGTAAATTGTGCGCACGAGGATCTAGGCTGTGCGCTCCTTACGAGAGTCTAATGCCTGATGATCTCAGGTGGAGCTAAGGTGGTGATGCTAGTGCTGGGAGCAGCTGCAAATACAGATTATCATTAGCAGAGAGGTTTGACTGCACAATAAATGTAATGCGTTTGAATCATTATGAAACCATCCCCACCCTGGTCTGTGGAAAAACTGTCTTCCATGAAACCGGTCCCTGGTGCCAAAAAGGTAGGAGACCGCTGGCTTAAAGTAAAGTATGTAGCATGAACATCATATTAGTTGGTGATGGTTCTCCCTTGACCCCCAAGTTCCCTGGGGACAACACAAGTGGATTTATATGGATGCTGGCAAATGCAGTGGGCTGTCTTACAGGAGACTAAGCTTGGGGGATGCACCACTTTTATAGCAAGTGGGAGCAAGCCTGTTTTTTGTGTGGGGGGAGATGTTATTTATTTCTCAAGGTTGTTCACTTTAAATCCACCACTCTGAGAAATGTCCCTATCACTGTTAAAGAGTATGTAAAAACTCTTACAACTCAATTAAAACAATGCAATAAAACAAGGGCATAAATTTGAACAAATATCTCACGCAAAAGATACACAGATGACAAATAAACACAGAAAGAAATGTTCAACGTTTTTAGTCATTAAATAAGTGCAATGTTGATTCTACCAATCCATGAGGACAATGTTTTTCCACTTGTATGTATCATCTGCAATTTCTTTCCTCAGTGTTTCATATTTCTCTTTACAGAGATCTTTCACCTCCTTGGTTAAGTATACCCCCAGGTATTTTATTTTCTTTGTAGCTATTGTGAATGGTATTGTCTTTGATTTGACTCTCAGCTTGACTGTTATTAGTGTACAGGAATGCTACTGATTTGTGTACATTGATTTTGTAACCTGAGACTTTGCTCAATTCATCTATCAATTCCAGGAGTCTCTTGGTGGAATCTTTAGGGTTTTTTACATATAGGATCACATTATCGGCGAAAAGCTGTAGTTTGACCTCCTCTTTCCCAATATGGATACACTTAACTTCTTTCTCTTGCCTGATTGCTCTGGTGAGGACTTCCAGTACTATGTTAAATAGAAGTGGTGACAACAGGTATCCTTGTCTCATTCCAGTTCTTAGTGAGAATACTTTCAACTTTTCCCCTTTCAATATGATGTTGGCTATGGCGTTGTCATATATGGTTTTTATAATTTGAGATATGCTCCTTCTATACCTAGTTTGTTGAGGGTTTTTATCATGAAAGGGTGCTGAATTTTGTTGAATGCTTTTTCTGCATCTATTGAGATGATCATATGGTCTTTCTTTTTTCTTCTGTTTATGTGCTGAATCACATTTATCGATTTACATATGTTGAACCATCCTTGCATCACTGGCATGAAGCCCACTTGGTCATGGTGGATTTTTTTTTTTTTATGTGCTATTGAATTCAGTTTGCTAGTATTTTCTTGAGGATTTCTCCATCTATATTCATAAGGGATATTGGTCTGTAGTTTTCTTTTTCATTGTGTCCTTTCCTGGCTTTGGTATCAAGGTGATACTGACTTCGTAGAATGAGTTGGGGAGGATTCCCTCCTTCTTGATGTTATAGAATAAATTCTGCAATATGGGTACCAGCTCTTCTTTGTAGGTCTGATAAATTTGGCTGTGAATCCATCTGGTCTGGGGCTTTTCTTGTTTGGGAGATATTTTTTATTGCTGTTTAATCTTGTTGCTCGTTATTGGTCTGTTCAGGAGTTTTATTTCTTCCTGACTGAGTCGTGGGAGGTTGTGTGTTTCCAGGAATTTGTCAACTTTCTCTGTTTATGAGTTTATGTGTGTAGAGATTTTCATAGTATTCACAGATGACATTTTGTATTTCTGTTATATCAGTTGTAATATCTCCTTTTTCACTTTGATTGAGCTTATTTTGGTCCTTTCTCTTCTATTCCTGGTTAATCTAGCAAGAGGTCTATCAACTTTGTTTATCTTTTCAAAGAACCAACTTTTTGTTTCATTGATCCTCTGTATTATTTTCTTGTTTATGATTTCATTTAGTTCTGCTCTGACTTTAGTTATTTTTTTTCTTCTGCTGGCTTTGGGTTTGGTTTGTTCTTCCTTTACTAGTTCTATGAGATAGGTCATTAGACTGTTAATTAGCGATCTTTCTGTCTTATTGATATAGGCATTTAAATTAAAACACAATGAAATACCACATCCACTAGAATGGATAAATTTAAAAAGACTGATTATACCAAATATTGGCAGGATATGAAGAACTAGAATTCGCACATATGGCTGGTGGAAATACAAAATGTTACAGCCACTTTGGAAAACAGTTTGGCAATTTCAGTTAAAATTACATTTATTGCATTTCCCAGCAATTCCATTGCTAATTATTTAGCCAATAAAAAAGAAAATATATGTCTACCCAGGGATTTGTACATGTATCTTCATAGAAACTTTATTTGTAATGGCAAAAACTAGAAACAACTCAAATATTCATCAACAAAAAAATGAAAAATAAAAAAGGTATACGATGGAATACTATTCAGCAATAAAAAAGAATGACTGATATACACAACATGGATGAGTCTCAAAGTATTATTCTAACTAAAAGAACTAGACACAAAAGACTACATACTGTATGATTTCATTTGTATGAAATTCTAGAAAAGGCAAACCTACAGTTACAAAAGCAGCTGAGTAGTTGCCAGGGGCTAGAGATGGTAGAAAAATTGGTTACAAAGTACTATGAGAAAGCTTTTGGGGGTAATAAAACTATTCTTTATCATAAATGTATACGTTTATTGAACTCAAAATTCATATAGTTCTTCGCTTAAAAATGAATTTTATTTTATGTGAATTTTCTTACTATAGTTGAATATCCCCTCCAAATGGGATGATTAACAAAACAAAAATTGACTCTTTGAAAGGACTGAATAAACAAACCTCTGGCAAGATTGATCAAGGAAAAGAAAGAGAAAATATAAATAAGCTCGTGGGAGACTGAAACATGGGTAACTACTATTATCAACTATTACACAGAGTAAGCACAAAATACACAAATGAGTATTATGAACAACTGTAAGCCAATGATTTGAATACATGAACAGAAAAAATCTATTGTAGAGAAAAAAATTCCAAATGGGAATAATGAGAAATGGAAAATATCAAGAGATCAGTAATTATTTAAGCTGAAATAATAACCTAAAACCTTACACCCTTAACCCCGTCACCTCCACCAATAAAAAACTGTCTCAAGCCAAGACCATTTTGCAAACATGTATTATCAAACACTTAATTATAATAAAAATTCAGCAAACTAGATCTCAAAGAGAACTTTTCCCTAACTCAGTGCAGGATAGCTACCAAATCCTATAGCAAATACCATACTCAGTTAGGCAACTTTACACATTACGTTTAAGGCTGGGGCAAGGATGCCCGCTTCTCTATTCATGTTTAGCAGTATCACAATCCTAGCTAATCAAATCAACTTATAATTTTTAGTAAGATTTATCCACATTTTTATGGATCTTTATGGAAAAAAAAGTAAAACCCTATTAAGATACAGAGAATAAAGCTCCAAGTTATAAACATACCCATGTATACATACATACCCATGATATGATACAGACAGCCTAATAAACCAGTAGTAAATGACAGAATATTCATTAAGGGGTGATGGAAAAACTGACTCACTATAAAGAACTGGATTCTCTACCTAAGTCCAAAAGAACTTAATGCCTAAATGTATAAAACTATAAACTAATAGAAGGAAATCTAAGAAAATATCATTTTGACTTCAGGAAAAAGCATAATTTCCTAAAGAGCTAAAATGCACAAACTGGGCAGAGAAAAACTGACTACATCTACAAAGGACAACACAAAGTTAACAGGTAGGTGACAGAGAGATTTTTCCAGAAGCAAGACTACAAAAGAGTAAAACATACAATATATAACATACACCTTCAAATTAGCCAGGAAAAAAGCCAGGAAAACCAACAGAAAAATGGACAGAGCATACAGATTGTAACGCAGAGAAGAACAATTCCCAACAGCTAGTAAGTTTAGTAATCAGAAAAATTCAAATCTAAAGTGCTAGATAACAATATGCATCCACTAGACTGCCAAAATTTATAAACTTGGGTAATATAACATGTTAGGGAGGGTGAGAACAGAGAATGAAAACTCACACACACAAACAATTAGAACAAGAATGGATGAAGCCACTTTTAAGAGTAATCTGAAGACTTGATCAAATTAAGACTAATATTTTAGAACCTAGAAATCCCATTACTGCGTATATATCTCAGAAAAATCCTCACAGAGGCTTATACAGAGATACATAAGAAGATGTTCACTGCAAGACTTTATAAAAGCTAAGAGTTGGAGGCACCTACATCCTCTATCAGTAGAAAATGGATAAGTTAATCATATTATATAAATACATTAGAATAAAATACAGTGGCCAAAAGAATTACAATTGTACATAACAACCTAATATTAAGAGAAAAGTTAGTGAACAAGATTTCTAGGACAATATTACAAAACAAAATTAATCAAAATAAGCATTTAGTACAAGTAGATATATTAAATACATAGGTACACTGAGTTCTTATGGAGGAGGAAAGATTGGGAAAAAAACAAATTGATGAAAAAGAAGGGTGATGTACGGAATGGCAATGATAATGTACAAAAACTAGGCACAGACTTAGTATGTCTCGTATTGGTATAAAAATGAATCAGAGGTAATATTTAATTTTCAGCAAGGTTAATCATATTGACAAGTACATTAACAGCAACAAGAAAAGAATGAAAGAAGCAATTCAACATCAAGGCTATAACTGGGCAGTCAATAATAATGGTGCATAAAATAGCCATACAAACACCCTCAAGGAGGAGGTAAAATCCTCACTGGGCAAGGTCAGATATCTAATTCAGTCACAAGATAGATCATGTTTAAAGACGTAGGAGTCTATAGAGCCCTTTGCAAAAGAAACTTAAATGGAGAGAAAGTTTTGAAAAATTAGCCCATCAGTTTTCAATGAGTAAAAGACTTGACATTTATTGTCATCTTTCACAGGGAATTTAAAAATAGCCAGTGATAAAACAGTATTTTTCAGTGTTACATAGGAGAAAGCACAAAAGTTTAGGGTTAAAAATACCAAGATTAAGCTGGTTCATCAAAGTGACAACTGAGGCCATGGCTGATTTAAAAATAACCGAGTAATGCCAAATTTCACAAGTCCAAACATTAATCACAGCCATCATAAAGAAATTTTGAAACTTAAGAGTCTATGTGACATAAAGAGCTCAAGGACTGATTCCATCGTGACAAATCTCTGATTCACAGCACATTTTCTATAAAAAATTGAAGTAATCAAGAGGGCTTGGCCACCTACCTTAATTCAAAAGACACAGAATACCTTATAAATGCATTTTAATCCTGCCTATTTCCAAGAATTTAATCATTCTCAAAGGATAAAGATCTGCTACTACTGAGAATATTCAAAAGAACCTACCCTAGGAGTTGAAAACCAAATTAAAAATTTTTAAAAAACCAGCATCTTCAGAATGCTCCTAGATTGCTAAAGGTGACTATTATGAAGGGGCAATATTAATTTTAGAAATATAAATTACAGTATGATTTTTAAATTCCATGATGCTGCAGATACACCCCAAGTAGGACAGTACACAACAAAAAATATCAATAAACATAATTAGCTGCTAAAATGTACTGAATTCTCCCCTTGTCTCAGTTGTTAAAAGCAAATTTTCTGAGAAATTAAGGCCAGTAGTGGTTTCATTTAAAAACAAAGAAGATATATAGATCTCCCTGTACACTGCTAAGGAAAGTGAAAGTGAAGAGTCAAAATTAATTTATTTCTACTGCTAAAACTTTAACTCTGAAAATGGAAAGCCTCAGCTGCTAGTTTAATTATATATACAGTATCTCAATATCACACACACTGGAATTCTAAGCTAAATGGTATTAACAATAAAGGTTAATTATTTTCTTATTTCATTTTAATAGAAAAATGCTTTTAAAATTAATCTCGTTTTTGATAAACGTTCCCTGTGAACACAGACTACTATACCACACCAGGCAGCTGGGTCAGCTTTGGCTCACACCATCATTATATATTAAAAACATCTATCAAGAGCACAGCAATAATCTGTCTTCTACAAGAATCTGAAGTTCTTGTGTTTAAGTAATTAATAAACTTAGTACCCCTTGCCTCCCAATTCAACAGTCATGGTCCTGAAGAAGAGGCAGAATTTAAATAACTTGGAAATATAAGACAGCTTGTTCTCACTGGGTGTGCACAAGTGCTAGCAATTCAATCATCTTCCCTAACATACAGGGCAGGGAAAACATAGCTTCATTCCTTCTCAACCTTAAATGATCTCGTAAGATTACAAGAATACTCTTCCCTAATCATATCAGTCCCTATTACACAAGTCACATAGTCATTCAACAAATTTATCGAGCATCTGCTATGGATCACCCACTCTGCTGGCAACAAAACCAAACACAGTCCCTTTCCTCCAGGAGGTTTCGATCTCGAGCAGGAGATACCCATCAATCAAATATGTACAAACAAATCCAAAAATCTAATGTGAAACGCTTCAGGACATTGGTCTGGGCAAGTACTTCTTGAGCAATACCCCTAAAGCACAGGCAACCAAAGCAACATTGGATAAATGCATTAATATCAAGCTAAAAAACTTCTGCACAGCAAAGGAAACAATCAACAAAGTGAAGAGACAAGCCACAGAATGGGAGAAAATAAATATCTGTAAACTACCTGACAAGGGATTAATAACTAGAATATATAAGGAGCTCCAACAATAATAAGACATGAAATAATTTGATTAAAAATGGGCAAAGGATCTGAATAGACATTACTTAAAAGACACACAAATGGCCAACAGGTATATGAAAAATGCTCAACATCATTAGTCACCAGAGAAATGCAATCAAAACTACAAGGAGTATCATTTCACTCCAGTTAAAATGGCTTTTATCAAAAAGACAGGCAATAATGAATGCTGGTGAGGATGTGGAGAAAGGGGAACCCTCGTACACTGTTGGTGGGAATGTAAATTAGTGCAACCACTATGGACAACAGTAAAAAACTAAAAATAGAAGTACCATTTGACCCAGCAATCCTACTGCTGGGCATATAGCTAAAGGATGGGAATTCAGTATATCAAAAAGATATCTGCACTCTCACGTTTATTGCAGCACTACGCACAATAGCCAAAATATGGAATCAAACTAAGTGTCCATCAATGGATGAATGGATAAAGAGATTGTGGTACATAGTCACAATGGAACATTATATAGCCACAAAAAAGAATGAAATCCTGCCATTTCCAACAACATGGATGGAACTGGAGAACATTATGTTAAGTGAAATAAGCGAAGCACACAAAGACAAATCTCTCGTATGTTCTCACTCATATGTGGGAACTAAATATTAAACACAAATTGATCTCATGGAGACGGAGAATAGAATGATGGTTACCAGAGGCTGGGAAGGGTAGTGGGGAGGAGGGGATAAAGTGAGGGTGGTTAATGGGTACAAAAATATAGTTAGATAATTAGATAGAATGAACAACATTTGACAGCACAACGAAGTGACTATAATCAACAATAAGTTAGAGTATATGCTAAAATAACTAAAAAAGTGGAATTGGAACGCTCCTAACACAAAGAAATGTTAAATGCCTGAGTTGAGGGGTACCCCAATTACCCTGATATGATTAATTCACGCTGTATGCCTGTATCAAAACATCAGATGTATCCTGTAAAGATATACACTGTTATGTACCTATAATTAAAAATTAAAAAAATAAAAATCGAATGTGATAAGGACTTCAGAGAAACATTTGGAGCTTTGAGAACATGACCTAATCAGGGTGGTCTGAAGAGTCTTCCTTGAGGAAGGGATAATTAAGTAGAGTTCTTATAAATTAGCTCAGAAAAAAAAGGAAAGGAAGAATGTTTATTCAGAAAAACAGCATGTCAAAAAAGTATGTAGGGGGAAGGAGTGTGTTTAGAACCAAGACAAAAGCCAGTGTAGCTGAAAAACAAAGCAGTCCTAGTGATGGTTAATTTAATTGTGATGTGTCAACTTAAGTGGGACAACGGGTACCCAAATCAAACATTATTTCTGGGTGTGTCTGTAAAGATGTTTCTGGATGAGATTCGCATGTGAACTGGTGGACTCAGTAAAGTAGACTGACCTCCCCAATGTGGGTGGTCCTCAACAGTCCAATAGTTAAAAAGAAGGAAGACTTTGCCTCTTCTTTTCCTGCCTTGGTGCTTGAGCTGAGTATCTCATCTCATCTTCTCCTGCCCTTACATCATCAACCTGATTCTCAGGTCTTTGGATTTGGATTGAATTACGCCACTGACTTGCCTGTTTCTCCAACTTGCAGATGGTAGATAGTGGGATTTTTCAGCCTCCATAATCAAGTGAGCCAATTCCTATATATCTGTCCTATAGGGTTTGTTTCCCTGGAGAACCCTAATACAGCCTCCTTCCCTTCTCCTTTTCCCTTCTTCTTCTCTAGTATTCAATTTATCTCTAATTTTCCTTCTTTCCTAATCTTACCTTCCCAATTCCTCAATTATTTCAAAGATTAAAAAAATCAGCTGATGTACAAAAAAATAAAAAAATCCTTAAGTGACAATGAAGAAATGTGCATACAAACATAAATTTAAACACTCATTGAGTACCTATGGGCATTACTCTTAGGATTAAGATACACGGTCACTATCCTTGCACATCTATTAACAGATAATAATGACCAACCTTACAGCCATGCTTCTCAAATTATGACAGACCCATATCCATGTTATAAGGATGTTCACATAGTCTGTAACTGTTGGAGTTCACAACCCCAGGGTTACAACCTTGTCCTAGGCAGTATAAAACCCCAAGGGTCAACATGGCACATCTTAATTGAGTTTTAACTCAAGTTTTAGGGGGAGGGGAGTGAATTAAAATAAACATGAATATATAACAGAAGATAATATAAGATTTCTTTGGGGTTTTTTTTGGGGGAGGGGGCAGGGTATAAAACAAGAGCCTTCATGGATAACTGCTTCAGGTCAGGGATATTCATGACTCTATACCACCATTATTGGCTCTTTCATGGAAAAGCATGAAAAGATCTGCTTAACATGTTGAGAAGATAACAAAACATGCTTCATGTTGAAAAAGAATAAATAGCCTGTGAAGTAAACCTATTCCCTACTCAATTCACTTTCTATGAGTAAACAATCTCAGCTCCTACTTGACTGAAGTATGTTCTCTCTTCACTTGCCCATTATTATCAACAGTCACGCACCAATCCCAATCTCTTTCAGCAGAGAGAAGCCAGAAAATGAAGAGGTGGAAGGGAGAAGACACCGGTAATTTAAAAGACACAGGAAGTAACTCAGTTCTGATTTCAAGTTCTAGGTCCCGTCCCTGCTCCTGGGCGAGATGCACATAATTTCCAGTGCTTGGATGCTGTGTAATTTTCTGTTGTAGCCATTCAATGACTTTAATTTTTTTTTCCCTTGACCTAGCTTCAGTGGGTTTTTGTTCACTACCAGAGACCTGCCTTTATCTCCTTCATTATACCGGTGACTTATCATTCCTTAAGCATACCAAAATCTCTCCTGTTTTACAAAAAAAAAAAAAAAAAGTATAAAAATAATCAAATAAAACTCTGTACTGGGCTGAAGAGTGTCCCTTCAAAATCATGTCCACCTATAACTTCAGAAGGTGATCTTGCTTGGAGAAAGGGTCTTTGCTCATGCAATTAGTTAAGATGAGGCCACACTGGATGAGGGTGGGCCTGAATCAAATGACTGGTGTCTTTGTAAGATTTGTAAGAAAGGAAGATTCAGATACAGAGAAACACACAGGAAAAGATGGGCATGTGACAACAAAAGCAGAGGTTGGAGTGATGTGTCCAAAAGCCTAGGAATGCCAGCAACCATCATAAACTAGAAGAGGAAGGGAAGGATTCTTCTCTAGAGCCTTCAGAGAGAGTCTGACACCACAGACACCTTGAATTCATGTTTCTGGCCTTCAAAACTGTGAAAGAATAAATCCCTATTATTTTAAGCTGCCCAGTTTGTGGTATTTTGTTGCAGCAGCCTAGGAAATGAATATAACCTTCTGAATCCCCCATATAGGGTGACCATATATCCTGATTTGCACACATAGTCTTGGCCAAATTATCATTAGTGCCCTGTTCCATTCTCAAAAATAGCTCCATATGGATAACAAATTATGGTCACTCCACTTGTTCTCTATGTAATTACTGCTCTCTCTCTTTTTCCACCCAAGCTAAGTTTCTTCAAGAGACACATTTGCTTGAGAATTTCTTTACAGTCCTTTTGTTCCAGCAATGAAAAAGAACTCACAAATCTGAAATTGTTATTTGCTTTTACTTTTACTCTCAAGGTTAATCAGTTTCTTCCACCTTTTTATTGTAAAAATTTTCAAATCTACAAAAAAGTTGAAAACATTCAAAACACTAAAAATATACAATATACTACTCTTGACCTAGTAGTTTAGGGGGTGGCAAATTATGGCCCACGGGCCAAATCTGGCCTGCTGCATGTTTTTATACAGCCTACCAGCTAAACATGGTTTTTACATTTTTTTACATATTGAAAACAATCAGAAAAATTAATACTTCTTGACATGTGAAAGTTATAGGAAATTCAAATTTCAGTGTCCATTAATCAGGGTTACTGGAAAACAGTCATGTCCCTTTGTTTATCTCTGTGGCTGCTTGTGTGCTAAAATGGTATAATTGAGTAGTTGTGACAGAGACCACAAGCCACATAAAACCCTAAAACATTTACTATCTGGCGCTTTATAGAAAAAGTTTGCCAACTCTTCACCTGGATTCACTACTTTTTAACCCCTTGCCACATTTCTTCTCCTCCCCTACCATCTACACGTTTTTACTTTACCATTTAAAATGAAGTTGCAGACACTGTGACTCTTCACTTCTAAATACTTCATACACAATTCCTAAGAATCAAACTATTTGCCTACGTGACCAAACAAACCCAAGCAAATAACAACAACAAAAAAAACGCACAGTGTATTAGTTTGCTCAGGCTGCCGTAACAATATATCACACACTGGGTGGCTTCAACAACAGACATTTATTTTCTCGCACTTCTCCAAGATCAAGGTGCCAGCAGGGTTGGTGTCTGGTGAGGTTTCTCGTTTTGGCTTGCAGATATGGCTGCCTTCTTGTTGTGTTCTCACATGTCATTTCCTATATGCAAGTACAGAGAGAGAGAGAGAGAGAGAGAGAGAGAGAGAGAGAGAGAGAGAGAGACACACGGAGGGAGGGAGGGAGGGAGAGGGAGAGGGCGTGCAAGCTCTCCCTCTGGTGTCTCTTCCTCTTCTTACAAGGATATCAGTCTTGTTGGATTACGGACCCTCCCTCTTAATCTCATGTTACCTTAATTACCTCCTTAAAGGCCCTATCTCCAAATACAGTCACACTGGGGTTAAATCTTCAACATATGAATTGTGAGACGGAGACACAATTCAGTCTACCACACACACACACACACACACACACACACACAACCTTTATCACAATGAAAAAAAATAACTCCATAATATAAGCTAATATACTGTATATATTCAAATATCCCCAATTGTCTCAAAGTTAATTGTTTAAAGAAGCCTTAAAATATGTATTTATGATTCTTTCAACAAACATTTGTCTACACTGTTTGTATACAAAGATAAGAAACCAACATTGCTCTTACTTAGTGGTGGTGAAACATACAAATAACACAATACAGTAAGATCAGAAGCCCAGTTATAGTGAGTTAAAGAACAATTATGTACAATGATAATCAGGGTGTGGTCAAAAGAGACGCGTGGACCTTAACAACAGTAACTAGATCTTAGTGTCACTGACATAATAGATATTAAAGTAATATTTTATATTCAGCCTTGATAACTAAATATAAACAAAAACCCATTAAGAACATGTCGATCATAATCCTTGATTATAAATATTCTTTACCTAGGATTAATTCATCATTTATCAATCACCAGGCTGGAAAACTCAAGCACCTCTGGTTCATTTTTACCCATTAGTCCATGCATTTCTAGATACTGTCTTTTTGGGGGGTATAGTCTTTTATATCTTTTTCCCCCTCGAGACCTTCTCCATTTTCTCATTGTTCAGACTTAAACTTACAACATCTTTTTACTTTGTCTCCTTATCTACAGACTCTCCACTCCTATTGCTCTCATCCACTTGGGCTAAACCAACTGTCTCCAATGACTCTTCTGTCAATCTCTCATTCAGAACACTCCGAGGGCAGCCCACTACCCACACAGTAAAGTTCAGTTCTCTTTTATCATATTCGAGGCACTCAACAACCTATTTATGCTATTATATTCCCACATGAATTTTGTGGTCTTCATTCTCACCCGAATGAAGCACGTTTGTATCTTTGAACCTGGCCGTGTGCCCTTCCACTCATGTGAAAACACCTTGACTACTTAAGGGCATCACTCCAACAATTCTTCTTCCCTTGCCCTCCTGCATCACTTGTTCCCTCCCTACTGGAACATTCCCATCAACCAACCAACATTTAAAATGCACACACATGCCTTTTGAGACCTCATTGTCTCCACTTTACCTTAAAAAAAAAAATGGCAACCCAAAGACTTGACTGCATTTATTGTTTCCAATTCTTCTCTTCTTATTCTATTTAGCTTTTAATTGCACCACTGCATCTCAAGTTGTCAGCATCCACGTTGTTAAATGTAGCAGTCAATTCTTATTCCTATGTCATTTGTCCTATCAGCAACATCTAACACAGCTGATCACTCCCTCCTCAAAGCCAGTGTTTTCCCCTATGTGGCTTGTATGATCTGGCACTTTCTGAGCTGCTCCTTCTCCTTGGCCAGATTCATTTCATCCAAAGTGCCCCAAGATCTCTTTTCTTTTAGCTTCTTGCTGACTCCACCCAATCTCATGGCTTTAAATACCATCTACCACTGCAGACTCCTAGGGTCATATCCCCAGTCTAGACAGCTTCCCTGCACTCCCTTATGTAACCCTTCATCCTCTCCATTTACACAATTATATACAGGCAACTAAAATCTAATGTGTGCAAAACTGAACTCCTTATCCTCCCTAAAACCAACTCCATCTAGAGTCTTCTGCATTTCAGCTGCTACACACCAACCCCTTTCACCGTGCTGATCTCAGATCTACCTGCTCACTCACTGCCAGCCTTATTGGCCTCCTTGGGTTCTATTGACACACCAGACACTGCGCTCTAGGGCCTTGGCACGCCTGCTCACCTCCGTTTGGAATGCTCTTCCACCACACATACTTGTGGTCTATTACCTCAATTCTTTTTGGACTGTCTTCAAGTGTTAGCTTCTCAGTGAAGTCTCCTCTAAACACTTATTTAAAATTCAGCCTTCTCATGTTTGTATGGCCAACAGCCTTGGAAAATACTGTGTCTCCCTCTGGAACAAATGACAGATTTGTTTACTGTCCCCTGTGGCAAAAGTCAGGAAGGCTATCTGCCCATTATAAAAGATTTTGGTTCCCTAAGTTTGGGGTTCTTCTCCTGTAACAACCCCACTACACGTGCAGACTTCACCTACCCTTTTGCACCTCCCTGTGGGAATTGCAGCAAAGGGAATCACTTCAAACATGCTGGCTACTGGGCCACGAATAATAAAACCCTTTGTCTCTGACCCAGGAGTCTCATTTCTTCTGCCAGCATCCATGAAACTGTGACAAGTTAACTTGTCAGCTTGCAAGTAGGGTAAGATCTCAGATGCTTCACAGTTTTTGACACTCCTCTCACTACATAATTCAAACAAAAGTCCTTGGACAAGAACCACTGTTTAAGATAGACACTGTGCTGTCGCTGGCTACTCTTCCTGGATGGCCCCCAACTAGTCTACCAGAGTGCAGGTACTAGGGCCTGGCCATTTCTGCTCAGTGGGGACTCAATGTCACAAGTAATCTTTGCTCCAAAGTTCCTTGTTGGGTTGGCTGAGAGTTTGACAGATATGTAGGCTTTCCCTACCCAATACAATTCCTCTGCCTTTTATTTTTCGCAGTTGTTACCGCAATAAATTGCTTGTACTTCCAAAAAAAAAAAAAAAAATTCAGCCTTCTCCTCATCACAGCCTCCTCCATAATCCCTTCTCTGTCTTACTTTTCTCTACAGAATTTATCAGGGTAACAGGAACATAGCAAAGGTTGCTGCCTAGGCATTAGGAGTAGAACACCACACCCACATGGCTCAAGCCAGTGGCCAGAGATAGGAACTTAGAGGCATCTCCCTTGCCTAGTGGACTGGGCACCCCGCTTTTCCACTACTGCCTCCACTTTTAGCTCCCCTTCATTTTCCATTAGGGCAGCGTTGCCAGCCACTCTGGTACTGGAACTCTTATTTAGCTGGGTTCTCAAAAAAATTGCCTTTGAAAATATATAATTTCTTTATGTTGCTTAGTTCTTCCACCAGAATCTAAACTCTGTGAAGGCAGTAGTCTTGTCTGGTTTGTTCTCAAGAAATTTCTAGTGCCTGGAACAGTACCTGATGCATAGTAGATGCTCAAAAAGATGTTATGCTCTATTATTAGAAGGGCCTTGTCTACTATATTTTGCTGTATCCTTATGGTACCATATATACTCTATGTACTAATTATAACTGAATAGAATTAAATTATTATTATTATAAACATTCACTAAAGTGAAAACACTGGATGAACATTATTTTAATGGTACTTAACTTACATAGCTTGCTTCTGGGTGCTGTGCTCTGAGCCACTCCACAAAATGGAGCATCCCTGGCTTTTGTTACATAAAAATTCTTTGATTAATTAGAACCCTTTCCTGATTAACAGGATTTTTTTTTCATGTTTAATCACTAAAACAAAGAATTTAATTGAAATAAAATAATTTTATATTGAAGTATATTCCAGCTTCTTTTATTTAACAAAGCATCTGATCAATGAACACATATAGAGACTATACAGTTGAGTAGCTAAGAGATCTGGAGTGAAATTCAGGCTCTGAATCTCAGCTATATTGATCACTAGCTCTAAGACCTCAGGCAAAACATTTCACTAAGCTCCAGCTTCCTTATCTATAAAATCAGCATAGAAATCATATCAACTACATAAATGTGAGGATTAAATAAATTCATCTATGCATAGTATTCTGGTACATTCTCACACGCACACCTGACTACACCTTAGCTACCATTATAATGCCTAATAAAATGCCAGGTCCTATGCCAGTAGCTAGTGAGAGATAATCAAAGGAAACCCGTTTCTGCCCTCATTAGATAGCATAACTAATAAGCAGGCTTAAATGACATCAGCACTAAGCATATCAGTGCTTTGTATAAGAATTTTTGCAAATAGACAAGTAGTTCAAATGCATAAAACCACAAGCCTAAGAGAATATTAACAGTGATTCTAAAATGTACAAACAAAATTTAAAACATAATTAATTTTGGTTTTACGAATAGGGTTTCTAATTGGGGTACCTGGCACTAGGTTTGTCTATACAGAGCTCCAAAGAAGTAATTTTTGAGGCTAAGAATTGAGTTGTATGACCTGCGCTGTTTGCCTTGGCAATTTAGCATGCTTTTAGGCACATGCACTGTCCACTTTCTCTTGTTGGAAAATGATGATCTTCAGTCACCAATAACTACTTGGAGAGTCTTTTTGAAGCAGTAGGCTCTCCTTAGTCCAAAGAAGCCACTGACAAAGAAAGGGAGCTCTCTTCTGCCCTGGCTGTCACATTTTACCCTGTTCAGGTGCCTTTGGTAAGTTCAAGTGTACAGTGATGTGTCCCAGGAATGCTCACCTGGAAAAGTCATGGTAGCTTCTAGCACCTCTAATTGCCTGCACATGAGTAAACTGCTTTCAAGTGATAGACACTACTGTTTTACAACAGTCCATGACGAATAAAGAACAAAACATTCTCCAAAGGGTATCAGTGTAAGGCACAAGTTTTATCGTATTTTTATATTCTATTTTAATTTGGCAACTCAATCTGATACAGCCATGAGGCAGCATTTAAGATTTAAAAACCTGCACTGAAGTAACCCTGAGTATATCAGATATGCTAGTAACTCTTGGATGTGTGTTTTAAATATTTTACTAAGGGAAAAGGAAAATTAAATTATTATAGTATAATTTAGAATGTAATTTGATGTGCCAATAAGACTAATTTGAGTAACAGAAAAAGTAATGTTGAAATCAACTTTTCAATATGGTAAAACCACTTAATGTAAATATGACAATATTGCATATAAATCCAACAAAAGTGCTAATAAATTAAAAGATCAACTCAGACGCATCAAGGTATACAAAGTAGTATACCTTGGTTTAGTTTGAGCTTTAGTTTGAGCTCAAACTTAGTTTGAGCTTCAGTGCAAATGTGATTTTCTGACATTTGTAGAGTAATAGACACTTCTCAGCATTTTTCATATTGCTTTAAAATTTACACTATTTATATACATCTTAGTGTCTGTAGAGCCTACACTGCTAGAAGTTTACCAATATATATATATGTACACATAAAACTTATTATCTCTTTATCAGCTGAATTGAAAATGAAAAGCACAAAGAATTCTAGATAACCATATCTAAAACAATCTATTTATGCTATTGATTTTGACAGGAAGAATTTTTCATTGTTTAGTGTAATCTTTTCCAATGGAGCCTCTACCGTTTTCCACTCTGGGCCCTATGGTTCCATTAAGATCTTTTCCCCAGTTGGTCTCCCAGGGTGGGCATGTGGCCCAAGGCTCACCAATCAGGAGTATAACATCTCCCTAATACAAGGGAGAGGTTGGTATTTGGTGTTGGCCCATGTCCCAACTCAGATCAATCAGCACCATTTTGGGAACTAAGATTCTTTCTTCTAACTATGGGAAAGAGTTGCTATCTTCTTAGAGGGTTCTTTCTGAGCCCATATAAAGGCCAAAATGGGAACAGAGGGTGGGGGAAAACAGAGTCCCGATGACATCATCTGAGCCTTGGGAATCAAGATATCCTTGGACTTTTTACTTATGTAGGATAATAAATTTCTTTTGGCTTTTCCTTGAGTTAGCCTTTTGTCATGTGAAACAAAAAGGGTAAAAACACTGTACTTCACACTGCCAATCTTTTTTCTCTAGTATTTTTGCCAAATACTAACTCCATTCTAGATAAATTAGTCTTGTCAATGTCCTCAAAAGTTAAAAAATTAAACAAAGGAAGAAGAATTGAAAACAGACTCAAATAGATACCTGTATGCCTATGTTCAACTGTAGAAGTGTTTCCAATAGCTCAAAGTGAAAACAACCCAAGTGTCCAACAAATAAATGGACAAAATGTGGTGATCCATACAATGGAATATTATTCAGCCATAAAAAGGAACAAAGTTCTGATACACGTTACCATAAGGGTAAACCTGGAAAATATTATGTTAAATCAAAAAGCCAGATACAAAAGGACAAATATTGTGTGATTTCACTTACATAAAGTATCTAGAATTGGCAAGTTCACAATTAGGAAAATAGATTAGAGGTTTACCAGGGCCTGGGGTAAAAGGGAAATGGGGAAGTGATGCTTAATGGTACAGAGCTTCTGTTTGGAGTAATGAAAAATTCTGGAAGTGGACAGTGGTGATAGTTGTACAACACTGTGAACTATACAGTTAAGAATGGTAAAATTGAAAATTTTATGTTTTTATGTATGTGTGTGTGTTGTGTATACATACACACAGACATACATATTTTACAATAAAAAATTTTGTAATAAAAGTAAACAAAAATGGAAAACCTACTCATCACAAAAAAATTTTCTAAACCTCTTAGCACCTCACCCCCTTTTCTGCCTCCCTTACCACCCTGTTCTGAGGTTACATATGCACATGCACATGTTTTGTAAAACTATGAGAAATATAAATATTATGCAGTGGGGGAGAAGCATTAAAACCACAAACATATTGATATTCATTTCTTCACTAAAGCTATAATGATTCTGTTTTATTAAAGGTTTTTATACTTAAAACTCCAAAGTTACTCATATTGAATAAAGCTTAGCAAGGTAAATAGTAAAAACAAAACAGAATGAAAAAGTATTATGTTAAAATGACTTTCCTTCTCTTTGGAATGTTAATAACATACACTCAAACAAATATAAATGATGTTTGTATAATATATCCCGCATTTTTTGTACTGCCAGGAACCCCAAAACATTCTTGAAAATGAAATTACTAAATTTGCTTGCTAAAATGAATACCTTTACCAAATTCAAGCAGAAGAGACCCACATTTTTTTAAAGTCAGGAAGATATGTGGGAAGCTGAGTTAGTCATTTAGCAAGTTAAGAGGACTTCACCTTTTTCTGACACCACATAGATAATAATTATGAAGAACTTCTTTGTTCTCTATGTTAATACACTGTAAGAAATTTTCCAAGGACTACTCCTTTAAAATCATTCTTCAGCATTTACTTATGTCATCATACATATTAGGGGCATGACATATAAGATGCCACATGAATGAACACATTAAGTGTTCTATATATATAGATAAATTATTATTTGCATTTTTGGTATCTATCTAAAACTATTCAGAAGGTAGTAAGATGAGCTGAATGTATTTTAATTAAATCTACCAACTTCTGTCATTTATCTTTATCTTCTACCACCAAATGTCACTCACTCCAAAAAAAAAGTAGCTATAGTAACAAATCTCAATGATTTCATACTAGCTTTGCATGTATGACAATATATTAATACTTTTCACTTGCGTATCTTAAAACATATTTAATAACAATTTTTAAAATGAGGGTAAAGAAATACTCAAAAGCTTACAGAAACTATCATTTTTTTATAGCTTAATCACTTTTATATGAATTATTTTGGTTTTTACTACTAAAAAAAGCAATGTTAACTACCTAGTAATACCACTTCCCTACATCACTTCTCACCCATTTTTGAAGTCACTGCTACTTTACTTTCACTTGATATTTACCTCTGTATCTGTCTATACGTTGATGCTTTAAAAAAAAAAAAGTTTTCAGTAATTCCAATCAACCACTCCCCTTTAAAATACAAGGATTTATTTAGCTCTGTTGCTACTCCTTGCCTCTACCCAACAAGGACCCTTCTCATCCACCCAATACTGTCAATGCTGTAATTTCAGTTACGCCAACATTCAATGTTTCCAACATTACTATCCCTTCCTATGCAATGCCCCACCCTGAAAGGAGAGAATGCTTGCCATTTTTTTTGCTTATCTATGTATTCATCATTAATTCAACCTCAAATTCTTTGTCAGTTATTTAAAGCCCTTTCCCTCATTAAGAACTCTATTATTGTCATCTTCCTCATGAAGAATCTTCAGAAACTTTCTGTAACATACTCCCATCGGGTCTGACTCCACTCTTCCTTTGCCCCATTGCTGCACTGGACCCCCGTGTCCTGTATGCCATGCTTCTCTTCCTGTTGGTTTACGTCTTCTTTTTGGAGCAGCATATCCTCCAGGACTGTCTTGAAAAAGGCTTCGTGAGAAGTATAATTGTTAAGAACCTGCATATCCAAAAACATCTGTATTCTACCTTCAAATCTGATCAATAGTTTGGGATATATGCAAAAGTCTAGGTTAAAAAAAATTTCCAAAAAGGAGAAGTTTGAAGACAATGTTCCACGTTTTGCAGCTTTCAGTTCTGCTTTTAGGAAGTCTCATACCATGATCCCTTTTACCTGACTTATTTCCCCTGTCTCTGGAAGCTTAGAAGATCTTCTCTTTGACACCCATGTCCTAAAATTCCATGCTGATATGCTTTGGTGTAAGTCACTTTTCATCCACTAGGCAAGGCACAAAGTGGACCTCTTCCACCTAGACACCCATGTCTTTCAGTGCTGGGAAATTTTTTCTGATAGCAGCTCCCTCTGTTTTCTATAGTCTTTCTAAAACTTCTGTGAGTCAGAAGCTGAAGTTCCTAGACCACTCTTCTATTTTTCTTACTGCCTTTTTCTTCTCATCCTTTGTCTCTTTGATCCTACTTTCTAAAAGATTTCTACAACTTTATTTTCCAAAACTTTTGTTGAGCTTTTTCCCCTGTCAACTTTATGGAGAAATAAGTATGTACAATAAACTACATCCATTTAACACACTGACTGCCACACTAGAAAAAAAATTTTTTTCCCTGGGGCCATGGTGTTTTATAAAAACAAAATGATCCTTTCTAATTTGTTATTTTTTATTGTTTTCTGTGTGAGTTATATGCAATGCAATCCACATTTTTAGAATTGTCAATATTAACTGTAACAATAATAACATCAACAAATAAGATTTTCATGAACCAAGTGCAGGATTTTGCTTCACAAAGGCTGGGGCTCAAAATTAGTCTGAGTTAAATACAATTCACATGGCAGTCAATGTGTTAAAGTATAAAAGTCCATAAACCTTGACAGCTGTATAAAGTATAAAAATCACTACCACTATGAAGATACAGAATATCACTCTCAAAATATTCCTCATGCTTCATTGCAGTCCATCTTGCCAACCTCCCCTGGCGCCAACCAACTACAGATTTGTTTTTTGTTATCATATATTAGTTTGCATTTTATATAAATAGAATCATATTATATATCTTTTTTTTTTTTTTTTTTGGGTTGTTTCACCTAGCATCATGATAGCTGAATAAGCACCATAAGTTATTTATCCATTCACCTGTTGATGGACATTTGGGTTGTTTCCAGTTTGGGGTTATTGTGAATAAAATTGCTATGAATATTTGTGTATGTCTTTGTATAAATGTAGACTTTTATTTCTCTTGGGCAAAAACCTAAGAGAGGAATAGCTGGGTGGTATGGTAAATGTATTTTTAACTTTTAAAAATAATGCCAAACAGATTTCCAAAGAGGTCGTACCATTTTAAATCCCTATAGGTGTATGACTTGAGATGCTTCACACTAACACCACAATTTGGTATTGTCTTTTTGGGAGGGGACAGGGTTTTGCTCTGTCACCCAGGCTAAAATGCAGTGGCACAATCATATTTCACTTCAGTCATGAACTCCTGGGCTTAAGCGATCCTCCCACCTCAGCCTTCCTAGTAGTTGGGATTACAGGCACATGCCATGGCACCTGGCTAATTTATTTTTCTATTTTCTTTTTTAGAGACACGGTCCCACTATCTTGCCCAGGCTGGTCTTGAACTACTGGCCTCAAGCAATTCTCCCACCTCTGCCTCCCAAAGTGCTGAGATTACAGGCATGAGTCACTGTGACCGGCCAGTATCGTCTTTTAACTGTTAACCATTTGAACTGGTGTGATGGTATCTCATAGTTTAAATCAGAATTTACCAGATGACTAATGATGTTGAATATCTTTTCATGCTTACTGACTATTTGCATATATTTTGTGAAACATTCGTTCAAATATTTTGATAATGTTTTTATTAGGTTATCTTATGAATTGTAAGAATTTTATAGTTTTAGATTTTACGTATGGCATATGATCAATTTTTTAAAAAATACTTGTGTATAATGTAGTATAAGGGTGGATATTCACTCTTACCACCACCCCAAAACTCTGGATATCCTTTGTTCTGACACCATTTGCTGAAGAGACTTTCCTTTCTCCATTGAATTTCTGTGAGACTTTTGCACTGATCACGTATGTTTGGGCCTATTTCAGGACTCTATTCTGTTTCATTGATTTATAAATATATATTAATACACATTATGTACTTGTTAGTTTTAGGGTTGTATAACTATGAATTAAAGTGTAAAACAGTGTTGTTCAGATCCAGAATGTCTTTACTGAACTTTGTCTAGTTGTGCTATCAACGTTAAAATCTGCTACCATGCTTGTGTAATTATCTATTTCTTCCTTTACGTCTCTTAATTTTTGGTACACATATTGTGAGGCTCTCTTAATAGGTACATACATATTTGTGATTGTCAGGTCTTTCTGATAAATTTTCACTTTTGTCATTAAGAAATATCCATTTGTATCTTTGATAATTATCTTTCTCTTGAAGTCTATTTTATTTGTTGTACTCTCTATAGCATTTTAATGATTACTTTCTACACGGAATCTTTTTTCAATCAGTATCTTCATATTAAAGTGCATCTCTTGTAGACAACATATAGTTGGAGTTTGATTTTGCGTCTATTCTGATAATCTCTTTTAATTGGAATGTTTATAACATTGACATTTAATGTAATTATTGACGTGACTAAATTTGTTTTCAGTTGGTTCCCCTTTTTTGTCCCTGTGTCCTAATCTTTTTGCCTTCTTTTTGAATAGTTAAAATACGTTTTTGAATTTCATCTTAGTTTATTTATTGGGTTTTTAGCTGTACTCTGTGGCATTATTTTTTAATGGACATTCTAAGAATTAAAACATCCATCTTTAACTTCTCACATTTTAATATTTTACTACTTCATGTAAAATAGAAGAAGTCCGCAACATATATTCATTTACCTCTATTGTTCTTCATGTAATAGTTGTCATAGCTATCATGAATTTCCCACAGCAATGTTATAATTAAGCTTCAAACAGCTTACAAATTTTAAATAAAAAGTCTTTTATGTATATGACACAGAGATTCCTGTCATGTCCAATGCTCTTTTCAATTCCTAAAGATCTGAATTTCCCACCATATCATTTCCCTTCATCCAAAAGAATTTCTTTTAGCATATTTTTTAGTGCAGGAATGGTGGTGCAAATTCTCTTAATTTTTCTTTGTATGAACGTGTGTTAACTGCACCTTCATTCTTGACGGCTATTTTTATTAAATATACACTTTTGGGTTGACAGTTTTGATTGTTTTATCTTTCTTTTGTTCAGAACTTTAAAGATGTTTTAGCCTCCATCGTCTTGCATAAGAAGTATGTGGTATTCCTAATCATTGTTCCTCTGTAATCTGACACTTTTTTCTGATTATTTTCATAATTTAATCTTTATCTTTGTTTTTTACCAGCTTGATTATGATTTGCCCAAGCATCTCTTTCTTCAAATTTATCCTATTTGCAGATTATTGGGGTTGTTGAATCTGTAACCCTGTACATTTCTATCTTCCACCAAATTTGAGAGGTTTCTGACATTATTTCTTCAATTTTTTTTCTCCTCCAGTGTCTCACTATTCTCCATCTGGAATTCCAATTACCTATAGGCTGAGCCCTTTGTCTCACATGTACTGAGGCTGTCTTCACTTAAAAAGAAAAAAAAAAAAAGTTTTCTCTTTCTTCTTCAGACTGGATAATTTTTATTGTTTTCATTCCACTATTTAGTTCATCCAATAAATTATTTATTTATTTATTTATTTTTTGAGACAGAGTCTCCTCTCTTGCCCAGGCTAGAGTGCCGTGGCATCAGCCTAGCTCACAGCAACCTCAGACTCCTGGGCTCAAGCGATCCTCCTGCCTCAGCCTCCCAGGTAGCTGGGACTACAGGCACACGCCACCATGCCCGGCTAATTTTTTTCTATTTTTAGTTGTTTCACCAATTTCTTTCTATTTTTAGCAGAGACGGGGTCTCACTCTTGCTCAGGCTGGTCTCAAACTCCTGAGCTCAAGAAATCCGCCTGCTCAGCCTCCCAGAGTGCTAGGATTACAGGCATGAGCCACTGCGCCCGGCCAATTTTTTATTTCTGATACTGTATTTTTTCAGTTGTAATTCTGTATTTGGTTCTTCTTGATTGCTTCTATTTCTCTCAGGAGATTCTCTACCTTTTCATTCATTAAAAACATATCACCTTATATTTTTTTGAGCATAGTTATAAATGTTTTAAAATTGTCTAATTAAATCCCAACATCTGGGTTATTCTGGGGTTAGCTATAAAACATCACTATTTTTTTTGACTAATAAACATATTAAAAACAAAACTACCATCACTTTAGAAAAGTTGAATTTTTCTTAGGTTCTTCTCATGGAGTATTCTATGATTTCATAAAATCAAATACATATTTACCTCATAATTGAATGTGAACATAGTCTGTTTAAAGCGCTGAAAACCAAATCAGCTAAAATCACATTTAAATTATTCATCAATATTTACTGATCTTTCCTAGTACTATTTAACACAAAATAAACTATTTTCCTACTTTCTCTAAGTTATCTATATTAATTTCTTTAGTGGCCCTAACCCACTGTTAGGATATCATATGTAGACCTTCATGAATGGGACAGACACCAAAATAAAATGAAACATAGTTTCTCATCTGGGCATGCATTTGGCAAGCTTTTTTACTTGGTTAATTAAGTACTCATAATACTGAAACAAAGGTTATTTGAAATTTGTTGAAGAGAATTCAAACCATGTTTAGAACAATTAAAGCAATGAGAAAGAAAATGTCTGTCAAAGCACAATAAATTATTCCTCAATTATTAAAAAAATATGAATAGCAATCCTTTATATCTAAATAATTCTTTCCACTCAAAGACAGGAAATATTTTATGAAAAAGTCACTGATAACTACTTTTAGGGAATGATTAATATCCCTTTTAGTCAGTTTTTAAGAACATCTTACATATAAATCTCAGGTTTAGAACCTCAGAAATACCCAAGGCATGTTATAACGTGCCCTCAGGAACATTATACAAAGTTTTATTATGAAGAATTTTAAAAATTCAAACAGATTTATATGTTTCTCTGCACTCATTTTGCAAAAATGGGTGCAGAGGTATGAATTGTAATAAATAAGCAAGACGTGTGACAGTATTTTGTAAATTGCTCTTTAGTATTTGACGTATCTCCCACTGGTATTTTAACTACCAGGTCAGCATTTTAAAAGACAATAAAACTATCTTTAAAGTTTTACAAAGTGAGGACAGTTCTAATTTTAAACATAAAGATTTTTTAGAGTTTCATTTACAGAGAAAAATATTATCCTGATACTACTATTTGATTGAAGAGAGCTGCTCAGTTGATAAGGCAATCCATCAAGGTGCCACTATATAATTTATAATACCGTCACAGCTAAAGCATCTAGTGTGTTCACATACAAATGGAACAGTAACAGACTTTGCACTAAGCATTTTAAACACATAAGATTCTTGTCAGCCAAAAGTCTCTATTTCATGTATCCTAATCAGATGGCCTGATGCTTCTGAGTCCACTAATAACATTTCCCTCCTATTCTTTTTATGAAATTCTCCACTACATTTTTTTTTTTTTGCATTTTATAGACTTTAAAAGAATCTTGAACTCCACAAGTTGACTTCTACCTTTGACTCCTGACACCAAAGTACTTATGGAGTTTAAAATTAAGGTAAAGAACCGTGTTCAAAATTCATAGTAAACTAAATTGAAAACTGGTGAGTCATATGAATTAACTTTGTTAATCAATATGAATTAATGAATGTTTCCGGGAAAGACTATAAACATACTAACCAAAGCATATCCTTGGCTTTTTTCCCCAAATGTCATTTAAAATATAAAACCCTAAATATATAACACTACAAGTTAGTTCACGGTTTCGTGATTAGTAAAATGTCTAATACTTCAAATAGTATATTCATTATATGGGGCCTATGTTAGGTTAGAATTTATCCTTTTTTAAACAGTAAAATATCAAAAAAGAAAAAAATTAACTTGCTATTTTTATCCTTAAAACTGCTTTTCAAAACCTAAAAATTTTTAAGCAATGCTATAGTAAGTTGGCTCTGATTTCATATTCAAAGATGTTTATTTTAAGGGACATTTACAATAGCTAAAGGATATACTTTTACTAATTGGACCGATTTATCAAGTTTCGCTATGTTCAAAATACTATGTACAACAGGACTATTTTATTTCAACACTATTGAGCTCCGCAGAAGTATAGAATACAAAGATAAATGGTGCATGCTCCTGAAGTTCCTTAAATGCAAATAATTAAATGAATTAACTTCAAGTAAACTGGACAAACATTAAAGTATAAATTAAATCATATCTACAATTATAAGCTCAGTCAGTATTCAAGTGATCATATTGTATAAAATGGATTAAATTTCCAGTATCAAAAGCTTGATATATATTTAAGCATTTGTTATTTATGTTACTTCATCTGGAATCTTTCCTATGGCAACATTATCTTGAAAAGGATGTTGTCTGAATAACATCTTCTATTTAAATAACCACTCAAAAAATGGTCGACATTCTTTATTCCAGGAAAAAAAAAAAAAAACCAACTTCAAACAGTATTAATTAATATTATGCTTTGGCCCAATTGCTGCTTACCAGATTGGATGAAAACTCTTACTCTTACTCATATTAGAGATGTCTGTAAAGTAAATCCATGCTACTTCTAATATGCAAATTTACTTATTTAAACTGAGAGCCTGACAAACCTCCAATTAGGCTCTGATTGCACTTTCTGTGTGTGTGGTGGGACCAAGAATGCTTCTTTTAATACCAGAAGAAGAGATAAAACAGTGTCAATAAAATAGTGCTAGACTCTCTACTGCACAGATAATGAGAGTTCAAAGATTAAAATTTTAAACATATTAAATGCATAAATAACTTTTAAAAATAAATAACACGTTTTCACATTTCAGAGAAGCATTTCAATTATGCATTTGCCTGTATCTTGTCTCCTTAAGATTTTTCAATAACTTATAAAAGATGTCCAGTTAAAATCTGCAGCTTTATTTCCTCACCATCTCCATTAAAATGACTATAAAAGAATTTTTTAAAATATGCAAGGATAAAGAACATTAGACTAGAAGTTTTGGACAACGGAAAGAGGATGACAAGTGGTGATTGGGTTAACATGGCAGAACTAATTCCTAACTACAACAGGGGGAAGCCAGCAAGAAGCAAGATGATTTCTACGACAGACTCTGGAAAGGTTCAAGAATTGGAGACACCAGATATTTCAGACAGTGGATTAAATAAAATAAAAGAGGATTAGGTGAAAATTGTTGTAACAATCAGCTAGATGCCTCCCCCACACTGGCCACCCCTTTGCCATTCCCACACCCCGAGAACAGAGGGAGGTTTCCTGTCTAGAGACAATGAACAACCAAGGCCGCAGACTGCAGGACAGCAGGCCCGCTGAAGGCCAGCAGGAAGGCATGGCATGGGAACGAAAGGTTATGGCATTAAAAATTCTGAGGGAGATAAACAACACTCAACTCTGAGGACTGAATAAAGATTTCTGTGGTCTCAAAATGTTTCACTTCCCACTCAGTTTTCCACAGGAAACTGCTACAGAACAAGAACCACCAAAAAGAAGGACTAAGGCTAAAAAGAGGACACGGGACCTAGGAAACAGGGAACCCAACCACAAAAAGAGAGGAATAAAGAGAACTCCTACAGCTGTCCCTGGGAGGCAACGAGATCAGAGAAGAGGCAGGATAATGGAGGCTTCGGGAGGAAGGTCTCCAAGAAAGGCAAGGGAGGGGAGGCAGAATCACAGGGATGGACTTCCTGAAGTTTCTCACGAGGTTTAACCATAAAGCTCCACTAAAAATCGCACAGAAAGAATTAGTGAAGGGTAAACTGAACACTGAGCAAATCAAAGAATGTGATAGCTATTTACTATAGGGAACAAACAAATGTTGGTATAACCATATCAGCCAGCTGACAAGGTCAGCTTCCTGGGTCACAGGCAACAAGGCGGAGAGCGGTGTATTGTGCCACTGGTGGAGCAAACAGAAGACACACAACACGCTGAGCTGCTCATCTGGGAACTGTATTTCCACCGTCATAATGATGAAAATGGTTAATTTTAATTAATTCCAAAACCTGAGATATAATTATATTGGGGGCAGAGAGGATATATCAATGTGAATGTTGGGGGTGGGCAGGAAGAATTATTTCATCTTCCATAATGGAAAGTCAATACAGAATTTCAAAGATTGAAAAAACTATATAAATTTATTTTATTTAGAAATACAGACATTAACACTGAAAGAAACATCTAAAAGAAGAGAAACAATTGCCTCTGGAAAGCAGAACTTGAGGTCTGTGACCTACCACATAAATGATCCAACTTCAAATGATCTATTGTTTACTGAAAAAAACCTTAAATTCAGCAAACTGGGCAAACTTGTTTCACTATGCTTTAATAGATCAATCTTCAAATCAGTCAGGCCATTTAATTCATATTCTACAATTAAGATAAGCAGCTTACCAACATTTTTCATCTGGTTGTTGACACATTATATACATGCAACCTAAATTAACCATATAACTTTAATAACCAAATTAATTCACAAATTGGCCTTCTAATGAATATGTGTTAATGTATGTCTGTATGATTCATGCTGAGAAGCCCTAGTCGTGTCAGCTTTTCTGACTTTAAAAATCATCTGAAGTATCAACTAAATATTCATGTTAGAGAAAATCATTTATGTACAAACACGCAACTTACTAACAACCGAGATACACAGGAACAATCTTGCGCCCACTCCATCTCTAACAGTTGCTGTCAGAACTGCTATAAGCATCATCTACTTCCTTCCATTCCTACCAAAGGCAAAATGAACACCCTACCATGACCAGAGTTCCTCACTACCACAACTAGCTGACCTTGTCAAAGCCATTGTGGCAGCCACTCCCTCTCCCAGGCCCCTATTCACCTACCCACAGGGGCTGGCCCCTACCTGTACCTGCACTTACAGAAGCCTCGGCCTCCTAAGCACCTGTGTTATTTTAGTCTATTCTCACGTGGAACTGATGCTATAGGAATACTGGGGTCAGGGAAAATATACTGTGAATCTTGAGTTGGAACTTGGAAAGTTCTACAAAAGCAATGACATGACTGTTTCTGTATTTCAGATATCATAAGGCCTAAGAGGATTTTGTGCATGTACCAGCTTAACAGCCACACAGTTGCTATTGGAAAATGATTCTCAATTTCCAACTGAACTTTTATATCCCTGGAAAATAGCTAATCAGTAAGTTAGGAATGGCCTCTGTAAAGACTAATGAACAGGAAAAATACCTTCCCAGAAAACGAATGGCCAAAATATAAATATCTGCATTTATAAATATTATCCAAATTCATTTCTTTGGATTTTGTGCTAATTAGTAAAATATTAATATAGTTTTAATTTATTTATACATTAGTACACTATCATAATATCATAGTTTTATTGAGGTCCGGTCCATTCATCAAGACCTTTGTTACTATTGTAGCTATTCTTTTCTTTAATCTCCCTGAACTGAAAACAGACCTTGTACAATATAATTTAGCAATCTAGTTCATCCATTTCCTAGAAAAGGTGAAAAAAAAAAAATAAACCCAACAGCTATTTCAATACCTTTTTTTTCATGCTGTTTTCAGTTTTGTGTCATAATGGAATGTGTGGTATACAAGGGTGATTCTGATTTTACTATATTAGTCCAGTAAGGTAGAAAACAGAAAACGGATTTTTCTTTCAGTTATTTAATCAGTTTACTAAGGATTTGGAAGAATCAGGTACTTCAAATAAAGGTAGAGTACGATATGACTATGCTTCTTTTCTTGACCACTGAAGCAATATGAATAAATAATCCAATGTTTAAAATACACCCCCAGGCCGGGCGCGGTGGCTCACGCCTGTAATCCTAGCTCTCTGGGAGGCCGAGGCGGGCGGATTGTTTGAGCTCAGAAGTTCGAAACCAGCCTGAGCAAGAGCGAGACCCCGTCTCTACTAAAAAAAATAGAAAGAAATTAATTGGACAACTAAAAATATATAGAAAAAAAAAAACTAGCCGGGCATGGTGGCGCATGCCTGTAGTCCCAGCTACTCGGGAGGCTGAGGCAGGAGGATCTCTTTGAGCCCAGGAGTTTGAGGTTGCTGTGAGCTAAGCTGACGCCACGGCACTCTAGCGAGGGCAACAGAGTGAGACTTTGTCTCAAAAAAAAAAAAAAAAAAATACACCCCCAAACACCTAGTTCCCCATCTTTTAAAGTTTTGGCAAGACTTGACTATAAAAAATCAGCCATGAGAGCATGATCATCAATGACACAGTCTAGTTATAAAAAAGGAAACAGGAGAAGCAGTTGTCCACACTTCTCTCACAGCCAATATTTTCTGAGTACCTACTGTGTGCTGTAGGTTAAGAATACAGATGAGGGCCCCACACATGAAGCTTAATAATCAGGTAAAAAAAAAACGCATAATTTTAGGCAGTGACAAACACTATGAAGAAAAATGGAGTGATATGATATTGAGGAAATGTGGCTATTTCAAATAGGGTCAAGGCCTATCTGAGGTGGTGATGTTTAAATTCAGACACAAGTGATAAGTAACCAGCCACAATGAAGACATGGAGGAAGATCTTTCCAGGCAGAAGGGAAAGCGACTATAAAGTCTCTAAGCTAGGAGCAAATCCCGAGAGTTTGGAAAACAGATGAAAGAAAGAAGCCAGTGTGGCTGAGTCTTAGTGAACCAGGGGACAAGTGATGAGAGATGAGGATGGTGGGAAAGACAGGGGCAGACAGCAAGAGCCTGTGGACCATGTGAAGAGCTGATTTAAAGTATGATGGAGAGCTACGATCTTATTTACATTTTTCAAAGACCATTATATTAAGAGTTGCTCTGTGGAAAATGGCTTATGAAGGAAAAGCATAAAAGCAGGCAGACCAGCTGGGAGGCTGGCTATTGCAAAAGGTGAGCCAGAGACAATGATGGCTTGGACTGACGGCAGCAGTGGAGATGACGATAAATACCGGGAAGGATATGAGCTAAAAGAGAGAGCAGAGGTTCCCAAACTTTCTTGCTTCATGGAGCTCCTAGTGTCTCAATCATTTTTTATTTTCACAACACAAATAGGTCTCGTGAAATACCTACCAATTCCATTCATTAAGGTATAAACTACTGAACAGCAGTAGTCCCCCCATGTCACTGTTTCGCTTGAAAATTTAAAATATCCTACGGCACACCTGGTGAAGGGTGTCCTATGCCCCCATGCTGTTTGGGAACCACAATTTTAGAGCTAAGGCTTGCTGGAGAACTGGGCTGGGAGAGTAAGGAGAAAAGAAGAATCCAAGATGATTCCTGAATTTTGGGCGTGAGCAACTACATGTATAGTAGTGTCATTTACTGAGACGGGTAAGAATGAAGAGGAAACACAACCATTCTGAAAGGTAGGTTTTATCATCCCATCTGCAAATAAGAAAGCTGAGATTTAGAATAGCTATGTAAATTACCCAAGGAAGTACAGCTGGTCAGGAAACAAAATGAAATTTGACTCCAGGTCTGTCTGATGCCAGATAAAATAATAATAAATAATAAGCTGCTATGAGTTAGTCACATTGGAGTACATTAAATATGATATTTCAGTTAATTCTAACAAGTCTGTTATAAAGGTCTGTCTGATTCCAAACTGAGCTACAACTTACTCCCTCTTAGCTGATAAACATGGCCATAAGGTAGTAGCAAATGGCAGTCTCATCCACATACCATTTTTTTCTGATTTGACATGAAGGTCTTGGGGGGAAAATGAAACTGAAGACTTTAAAACATCTACACTATTGTCGAAAAAACCAGACTAGTCCTGAAACCAGAGCAATCTAATTGTCAGCTCTCATCTCAACCCAATCCTGAACAGGGCATATATGGGGAAAGTTCTCAGTAAAATTTTAATCAAATGTTGATTCCTTAGGAGAGGTGGCACAACCTCAAAGGCCTAGATGGGGCCAGGCCATAGGGAATAGCAGGGAATGTAGGGAACCAGAGAGAACACACACCAGCTACAAGAGGCTATGCAGTCCCTTGAAATCTGGACTTTAACGTGAAATTTAATAAATGCAAAAACATTGCACTTTGTAAAGAAAGCATGCCTAAGGACTAAATTCAGTCCTTGCAAACAGTCTTAGATAAATGATTAAATTTCTCAAGCATACTTTTGGATAAGCAGCTGAGGGGAGAGCTTTAAGGAAGTTAAACAGGGATCATTAGAAGGATCCAGGAAGCTTCACCTTTACTGCTAATTCTACGCAGTAAAGATAAAACTGCAAAGTTAAATCCACTTTATAAATTTCCTATTTTCTGGTACTGAGTGTTTTTATAGAAATACGAGTACCTTATATTTAGTTCTGTATATTTTAATCTGTCCAGTAAAAAATAATCTTATCAAAATAAATGAAGATGTTCTCCCAAGAGACACTGTTCATTTTTCTCCCTGCCATGAATGACATGTCATCAGACTATTTGTCTCTGCATGGAGCAGCTTAATAGCATTTGAAATCTTGCAATTCTATCGGCCACAGGAAGCATAGTCAAAACTTGGACAGAACTCACTAACTTAGTTCTTCAGTTGCCCTGACAAAGAAGGAACCAAGAGATCTGACTTGAAGAATTTTTTTTTATGGAAATCTTCAGCATTCAAGCTCAAACGAAATGTACAAATACCCATCCAAAATTATAAATCATTAGAAATGTCATTATAGATTATCGCTAATTTGGCAGTGGTTTTGAAAGATCTCAACGCTTGAAGGCTTTTATTTTCCTAAGATCATGCCTGCAGACTAGTTAAGGAAAACAGTCACAGAGTGTGACTCATTCTCACTATAACATCATGCTATAAATCTGGCTATGAACAGAACAAAAGCAAAAAAAAAAAAAAAAAGTCAATAATAATTAAAATCTAGTTAGCTCTACCAGGAGAATATTGTAAGGGGGGCATTTTATATTTGTATGGTCTTTTGGAGGAAGTAGACAAATCTGTAGTTATAAATATAATAACTATTATGATAGGAATCTACTCAAAGTGCTATAGGAGGCCAGAGGAGGACCACCTGAATTGGCCCCTGCATTCCAGGGAGATGACATGTTACCTGAGTTTGGAGGTCTTTTAGGGTAAGCTGAGTATTTCAGCCAGGGAGAAGGGCATGTACGAAGGCACTGAGGCTCGGGTTAACTTTCATCACTGGCAGAAGTGCAGGAGATTCCATGCAGCAGGAGGTGGGGCAGGTGGGGAAGGGGCTGGACACGTGTAGTGGTGAGATGGACAAAGTCAAGCCACCAAGGGGTCTGGACTTTGAACTCTGCTGAAAGCTGTGGGAGCCATTACATGATTTTAAGTCAAGATGGACATGATTTGATTTTATTTCAGAATGTTCAGAGACAGAGATAATGAAGGACAAATTGAGGGTGTTGGGATTTAAGGCAGAAAAATCCCCTGTGCATCCTTCTACAGTGCTGTCCAGCCCCTGGCCTCACATGCTTGCGCTAGGGTAGGTTCACTTTGATTGTTCTCCCTTAGGAATTGGGACAACTCTAATCAATCTACTGTGGATGCCTGAAGTACCTCCAAGGTTATGGTGGCAGAATGTGACCACCTGTGAGCAAAAGCACAGGATGATCCCTAAGATACAGAAGGAAGGAGGACATACACAGCCCTAGAGACACAAGGACAAGGCAGCTTATGGGCACAGAGGCTGAGCAAGTGACTCTCCAGTTTCTGGTTTCAACCCTTTGCCAGGCCTAGCTTCATTTCCTGCCTTTAGACTCTCTGTCCTTACTGTTAACCAACTCACTTTTCTTAAGTCAGGTTTGAGTGGGATTCTGTTACTTAAAAACATACTAATCACTGACGAAAGCAGGGCCTGACAGACAATGGCAATGAAGAGAACAGGAAGGATGTAAGGTATACTAAGGAAGCAAAACTGAAGAAAATTACAACTGATTGGATTTGGATGTGTTTGCTCCCAAGCCACAGGCCTGGGTACCCAGCTGGTCATACCCACCACTGAGAAGGGATTATAGGAAAAGGGGCAGACCTGGTGGGAAGTGACAGGGATTCAGTCTTGTGTGTGTTGAAACTGGCCAATGTAGGACATCCAAAAGTACAGATGTCCTGCAGTTGGATATATGGGTGTGTATCACACAGGGGTTCTGATCCGGAAGTATAGATAGGTCATCTTTAATAACTAGATGGTCACTGACCCCACGGGAGTGGAGGAAATCTCCCGGTAGAGTTGTAAGTCAAGACCTAGAGGGCTGATATTTAGACATTAAGGTCTAAACTGAGTAGGAAAAGCCATGAAGGAGACTTGAGATGAAACGTGGTGAGGAAAAATTTTTAAAAAGAACCATAGCCAAGTAATGAGAGCCTGGATAGCTGATTCACTGAGAGGACAACAAATGTAAATGTAAGAAGAGGAAAAAAGAACTTGCAGACATCCTCTGAGTGACTTCTGTATGGCTGGCTCTTTGCTGCCTCATTTCATCTTCCAAGCAACCTTCCAAGGCATAGCCTTTTAAAGATAAGGAAACAAGATGGTAAATTCCCTAAGGCAGCAGTCCCCAACCTTTTTGGCACCAGGGATCTGTCTCATGGAAGACAATTGTTCCACGGATCAGGGGTTGGGGGGGGTGGAGAGGCCACGGGATGAAAGTAGAGCTCAAAGAGTGATACGAGCAATGGGGAGCAGCTATAAATACAGATAAAGCCTCACTGGTGGGCCGGCCCACTGCTCACCTCCTGCTGTGGCCAGAAATTTTCCACAAATGGGGGTGGGACTACTACTCCTCATTAGGCATCATGGGAGTTGCTTTATCTTTCTGTCTCTTGTAACCTCCCACCGTCCAGTTGG
>NW_012137191.1:8232913-8287238 GCF_000956105.1 Propithecus coquereli | reverse complement strand
GGGGGGTGGGAGGGCGAGGGGAGAGGCAGAGGTCAGGCAGTGACGCTACGCCAGGTTACTAACAGGCCAGGGACCCTCTGCAGCCTAGGCGTTGGGAACTGCAGCCCAAGGGGATGGGCTAGAGGATGGGCTAAGTTATATTGCATACCTCCAGTCCCTGACAGAGTGCCTGCCACAGATGTGTTTAAAAAGTAAACTAAGACCTGAGCATTTCTACAATGTTACCTGGAATTAACCAGACTGGTGTTACTTTCACATTCACATATGATTCTGGGGACAAAGTTCTGCTTTAATGACACAGTAAGCCTATTTTCTGGGGCACATCCCTGGATTTCATGCTGCTATTTCAACTCATTAACAGCATCTCCATTTCTTCTCCTTACCTTTCAGTGAAACACATGAATCAGAGGAAGGGCAGGCAAAGAAATTAAGTTTTCATATTTCCAAAGATGCCCTAGGAAACCTAAAACCTTAGCTGTTGATACTTTACAAACCATGGAGATGACTTTCCAGTAATTATCACAGGACCTCAAATGCACATCTGATTCAGAAAGCATGCCAAAAGGATTTGACAATCTTCTGATGTTAAACCACAAGGCATGCCACCTGGGGAATACTCAGCAACAGATGCTCCACCTCCTAAGGAGGCATATTAGCTCCTGGTATTCCAAGGTCATTGAGGTCTTTTCGCCTTGACTTAAATCTAAGATGAAAAGAACACATCAAATACCGAAGAGGACAACACTCCTACAATACCTACAAGTTACAAGAAAAACACTATTATGATTCTTTCCAATATTTTGAAAATAGAAACATACATGAAAGAAGGGTATTATAATGATTTTGTGTCTACAAAGGATATCTTTAGCCAATGCTGATGTGTGTTGGCTAAAGAAGGTAGGTTAACTATGGGATGTTTCTGCTTTCCACAAATGCTTGAGAATTTCTAAACTGCAATGCACAGTAAATGGAAGGGAAGTTAACATGGACTTAGTTCCTCCCAGGGGCCTGAACCATACATGCTATCTCATTTAATCATCACAAGATCATCAGGAAATATTATTATTCCTGATTTCTGGATCAATGAGGCCCTGGGAAGTTACACAGCTTGTGAAGTTTACATAGCTAGTAGGTGTGGTGGGCTTGGATTCAAATCCAGATCTAATACCAAAGATTGTGATATTAATAGTATTTGATGTACCATGTTTCTGCCCACAAAACTACATGTAAAAAAATTTTTTTAAATACAACAAAAATCATTCGTCTATGTCCCCTTCACTTCCTACATAGAGTTAATCACTCATTTTCCTGTGTTTCTACAGCATATAATTTGGCTTTTATAATGCTGCACTGTAATTATTTGTGTGTCTGTCTCCTTAGGCAGAATACAGACTTCTCAATGATAAGAATTATAGCTTAGACATCTTTGAATCTATAGCAACAATAAAGTAAATGATGGTTTGGGGTATAAATAAACAAATAATTTAACAGATGCATTTCTAAGATTCCTGTGACAGGACAAAACTATTTGTGAATTATACAAAGAAAAAAATATTATAATATTCAAGATAACACATCCTCAGCATTTCTTCTTGTGAATCTCCCATTTCTATTGCTTATTTTCCATATGGTTAGCCAAGGATCATTAACCTTTTTTCACTAACAATAAATTTGCTATATCCATGAACAGTATTAAGAAAGTTCATGTCCATATTGGATTAACTTTTTTTTTTAAACACATATTTGAAGACTCAGGGTTTTTAACAGATGCCCTGCCCCATATTCTCTTGACCTCTCTGTGAACTCCCCTGTAGCCATCTTGGAAACTCACTACAGAATTTGACAGTTTCTAGCTCAGCTCCCTTTGTTTCTCTCCTTGTCTAACAGAGAGCTCTGGCACCATCAGATTGCTCAGGGAAGCCCAGTGCATTTAGCATCTGCAAGGGCAACTCTCAAGTTGAGGGACTGGGGATAGTGCCTAATACCCCTGGACTAATTGTGAGGCACCATCTACACTATTCCTTGCAGAGCACCCAGCAGGACTGAGCTCCAGTTGCTTACTGATAACCTGCTTACCAATGTGTCCTTTACTACCTTTTCTCCCTTCTCTACCCTGCTTTCCTTATGCCCTTACTCCAGCCTCTGGTATCACCCAAAAAATAGGATCTGCACCCAAGTCCTTCTCTTAGGATCTGATTTTGGGGAACCTTAAACAAAATCAGGTGTGCAACATATACACAGGAAAATGAAAAATGATCAGGAACATTCAGATGGTTCACTATAAAGCCATTCTGTTCAAAGCCTCACCTGATGAGAATGCTTTGTTTTGTATGCTAGGAGAGTGAACTATCTGCCACCAAAAATGGTTTTAGACTCCAGAGATAGAAAGTGCACACTTTCCCTTGTAAACCATGTGTACACTGGAGTTAAGAAGCCAGTGAAGTTCACAGGGCTTGAGGCTACTCTTAGAAAATCATTGTGGAAGCCAAGGAAAGTTCTACTGCATCAGGTGATAGTTTTGCTACACGATCTTGGGATATAAAGAGGCATTATCAACCACAGCCAAGATTATCTTTCTTTAAAGATATGCTTGGGATATAAAAATATGGTCTTAACATGTAAGAAGCGAAGCATTTAGGATGATGACTAGCATGTGGTAAGCATTTAATAAATATTCCAAAAATTATGAACAAAATACATTTTTCTTTTTAGACCAAAGTTGATTTCCTATAGTCTGATAGCCTTTCATCCAAGAGAGATCTAAAGGTATTATTATTTCAAATGTTTTAGCTTCGACTTCTACTCAAAACTACATTTGTCATCATTCAAATGTACAATAAAAGTCCTTCTAATTCACTTTATAAGTAATTAGACTGAAAGTAATTAACCGGCATGCCCAGAGTCCCATGGTAGAGACAGATCTTGAAACTAATTTTCCTGATTCCTGGGTTAATATTCTTTCCATCACATTACACTCATCTTTCAAAAGAGTAAACCATAAATCCTAACATTTTCCCATTTATTCAATAACTTTCAGCCAATGAACACAAATGATTACAATACACTAATCTTGGAATACTTCGATAAGGTAAGCATTTTATCTTTCATTAGCTTTTGGATTATGGATGCAGAGAAGGGAAGACTTACTTTAGTGAGTCCTGTCTGTTGGATCCCAGAGAAAACAAAACCACATTCCCGATTCAGACTTACAACCTGAGAGCAAACCCTTATTCTTTTCTTCCTTATTTCCTGTCACTTTTATTTTTCTCTATATTTACCACCATTTGGCCATGGCTGCTTGGTGTCATCTTTCCTGACTGGATGGTATTTTTTTTTTTTTTTTAATACTAGGAGAGCTTGGAGCTTGTTGGGGATAGAATACGAGAATGGAACAGATCCAGAAATTCTGCACTTACAAAATTAAATTAATTAAATATGACTAACAAATATAAATGACTCATTCAACCATCAGCCTGGCTTGTTCAGGAACTCTAGATCAGGATATAAATTAAAGGCCTTAATTGGGTACCAGAAAATTTAAGAACTGGACGAGTTTCATGATTATTTAGATGCATGTGATTTTATGACCCCACAGTCATTTAGATTTTTATCCTTGGATGGTACTGAATTTCACCAACTTTGATTACTTACTGTATCTTACCCCCAAATGAGCTATAAATAGCCAGCTCTGCACGTCCCAGGTATTCTAAGATGAAAGGGTGGCCCATGTGATCTGGAGTCAGAAAACTGGCCTCTATTCTTAGCTCTAAAACTTATTAATAGTGTAATGGATGACAAGTCACTTAACTAGTTAAGCCTTAGCTTCCTTAGCTAGAGAATAAACAGAAGGACTGCCCTGCCTTCTTGACAGGATGTTGAGATCAAGAGAAATACTGTCTATGAAAATATTTTATAGTGCTATATATGTGAAACAGTAAAAATTGTTATTGTCATGACAATAATGAATACACCATTAGAGGGGCTCAAAATAGTTTTGTCCTACTTTTCTTGTTTCCTATCAATATTTATTAACTCATGCTAGAGTAGTACCTGGTATTTAATGCTCAATAAATGATGGCTATTAATATTATCACTAGAGCATATTTTCTAAAGGCCTTCACTATCCCATAACTACAGTGAAAGTAAGTGAACTCCTGGGAGTTAAGATAAAGCAGTTATGGAAGCAAAAATGATCTGTCCATACGGTATCGTCTACTCCTCACCCTACTTTGAGTCAGTAGAAAATGGAAGAGTAAGAAGAGGAGATGAAGCTGGGAGCATTACTCTGAAAGGACAGTGGCTTAAACGTAGGGGACTGAGTATCCAAAAGGAGTTTATTCCTCTACAACTCTCTTTACCTGAAACAAATTCAAAAGTTTAAAATTCTGGCTTTCCTTTTCACTGATTTTCTGTGTAACCTTAACGTAAGTCATTTAACCATCTGGTCTTCCCAGGTACAAATCTGATACCTTTCATCCGTCCAAGATGGACTGGTTATCTATTTATCAGAATATACCAAATCATGGCTTATAAGTTCCTCAAAAAAAGAAGGATGCTATCAAATCTACATAGAACCTGGTGTTTTCTTTCTACCTACCTACCTACACACACACACATTCTCCCCAATGCCCCAAACATGTATTTTGGTTGTGGTAATGATAATATGGGAAGGGTCCATTCATTAATAGTTGACAATTTTCTAAGACTAAAAATAGAAAATCACTGATGTTATAACTAGAGTTTAGAATAGATCACAGTGAGAATTTCTTCAGAGTTTTCTTTACACTAATCATCATCATCTTCATCTATCATTCCTCTTGTTTTGACACATGTGGAAAAACTTTGCGAGATACAATGCAATAATACAAACACCTTTATATTAGGAAAGCTGGCTCTCCATTTGCTTTATTCTTTCTCTCCTGAGAACACAGGAGAATAACCAATTCAGCAGCATGTTGAAATTATTAAGTGATCAGAGACATATTAGAAAACCAGCTCATTTAAAAGTTAAATGTAATGTTTGAAATATGAAATGTTTGTAAGAACTTGCAAGTCTTCAGTAGGGTATAGAATAAGATATGGGTTAGGATATAAAGAAACATGAGTTATCATACAAATAAAAGATACTTAAACATGTATATACACGCACACATATATGGTAGAGGGAAAGAAAATCAAATATTTCAAGAAGAAAATCTATTTCCTTGACTCAGATAGGGTATTAAATAAGTCAATGGGATAGAAATAAAGGAGAGAAGAGAAAACTAAACATGGTAAGATTATATAATACAACCATGAGGATGAGGTCTTTTAATATTTTCCATATGATCTTTCTATAAACTTTTATTGGTAAGAAATAGAATTCAAAATACCTATTTCAGTTCCCACAGACTTTGGGGTAAAAGATAGAATTTATAAAAGCAATTTCAACTTCTACACATTATGAGGGTTGAGTTAGAATATACAAGAGCCATGTAAAAGGGAAGAAGCTGAAAAGAAAGAGCAAAATTTTATATACACAAACATGTGTTACAGATAATGAGATATCTATAAAAAAGGAATTCTGAATAAAATAACATTTCTCATTTAAAAATGAGAAAAAAATATTTTCTGCTAAAACTCATAAAAAATAAATTATTAGGCTCTGGTTAAAAGATGATTTAAAATTAGAAACAAAATTTATGATAGTACTTATTGAATCTTAAGAAGACTGGAAAAAGACACACACACACACACACACACACACACACACACACAAATACAGACTAGAGAGAGCAGGAGAAAACATTACATGAGCATCCCAGATTAGTCATTTTCTACCCAGATAACAAACAGTACTATAGTCTGTCATAATGACATTAATTTACCCTAAGTTTTATGGGCTTAAAATATGAATGTCTGAAATGATGTACCATGAATAAACAACAGTAACACAGCATAGGTATCATATTAAGTGTCTGACCCTCTAACCTCTAGACATGAACATCACATTAATTTCTTCAGGGAGTTGACTAACTGTTTTGAATCATGTAGGCACAGTCTAAGTTCAACCATCATTTACTTTATTTTATTCCTCCTGTTTTCCAGGATAAATACTCAAATGCAAGCAAAAGCTCTATGACAATACTACCTACATCATGTACAGTTTGTGATGAGCAAAGGACATCAATGACTATCACAAATCTTAGGGAACATGAGGACCCTTATATCATTTGATCTCCGTGAAAAGACTAAGGCTTTAAAGAAATGAATGCTTTATAAAAACTTGAAAACCTAAATCAGCGCAATTTATATTAGATATCACAAATGGATTATGACAGTCATTTCAACTAGGAACACACTGGCCTCAGCCACCACCTATCAATTAGAGGTGGCTCGGTCTGTGATCCCTGTTTTAAAAGAACACAAAGGTACAACAAAAATCCTTCCTCTTCTATGCTTTCAAACTTGTCAAGTTTAAATGCTTAGAAAAATGTGGAACAAAAAATATTTTCAGAAATAGAACCCATCTTATAGTAGGTTGATCAACCAAAATATTCACATAGGGTTATTACTACGTGGCATTATTTGAAAGCTTCATCCTAGTGTTGTTGTAATTCTAGACCATCATCACACCGAGGAGGGTGGACATATCTCAGAACAGGGTCATGGTGTGCCAAATCCAGAGGAAAAAAACAGACACACATGCTTGGCATTATACCAACAGAGATGGGCCTTAACAGAGTTGATAAAGGTGAGGGCAAAATTAATAAAGTAAATGTTAGAGGAAGGGAAAAGCCAAAATATTAAAAATGTAGTCTAGGAAGTTACATTCTAACAGGGATTATGATTAAAGCCAAATCCACAAAGGGTGTGGTTATATTGAGAGTGAAATTTCATAACAAATCCTCATTTAATCTAATAGGTCTTTGGGACTTAGTTTTTATTCTTAAAAATTATTTTAACCAAATTACTCTTCTCTAATTATCACTAAATAAATCATCACATCCAAGTAATTTTAAAGGAAAATATCCAGAGTCTCAAATACAAATGGTTTACCAGGGAAATTTTAATTTTACATAATTTGTATTATTTTAATGAATAATTTTAACCAACAGGTGCAAGTGGGGGGATTTCCAAGATCTAGTAGTTTTTCATCTAATAGTCGATGTTCTAGGAAAACTCATGACCTTCTCTAAACCGCATTCTATTATTTAGAATCTTAAAAGTCTACTCTGGAGAAATGGAACAGTGCTGTATAGTCCTTATCAGAATTTGAAGTCCTATATTTAACCATGAGTTTATTTAATGTGTGTTTCCTCTACTAGCCTATATATCCCTGAGGCCAAGGCCCACAAAACACAGTAGAGCCCATACTCTTCACCCCACTCCAACCCCACCATACATACAACTTTCGGGATTACTCTGAAAACTAGAAAACATAGACCTTTTCTGTCTTTCCCATTTCTCTTCTCCCACTCAATTTGCCTTCCACTGTACTCTGGTTGTAATAAGCACACTTCTACCAATGTCCCTATCACATTGCACTGTAACAGACTGCCCAAAAGGAAACAAACTAGTTATCTGCGGGCCTATAATGACTGACAATGCCAGGTGATTTCCTTTTGTTTTACTTTCTAACCAGCATCAAGAAATGGTTTAGGATAATGATATATTAGCTCAGAACATAAGGAAGTCCTAGATGGCATAAAAGAGAAATTATATCAAATAAAGCCAATAACATAACAAACAAATCACCTCTTTCTAGTTACAAATGATAGGATTTAAAAAAATCATAAAGTTAGTATCTCCCAAAAGGAAAATCCTATACATTTAATAACAAATCACTGAGTCCTATTCTTTTTTTCAGGTAAAATAATCCTTTCACAATCTTTTCAGTAAAAAGCCAGAAAGAAATACATACATGATGGTGTTAATGCCTGAGAGCTGTTGGAACATTTGTAGGCCACAACCCACAATTAAAGCTCGGCGAGTTGGGGGATAACTCAGCATTCTGCAGATCACAGGTCCGGCTTTTTTTTAAAAAAAGAAAGAAAAAAAAGGACACATCTATTATTTTTAGCTCTCATAGTAATTATTCCCATTAGGATAAATTTCCCCAAGTCTCCATGAAATCAACATGACTGGGCATTTTAAAACAGAACAAATATACTTTGACAGAAATCTGGGTACAATGTATTCATTTTAAAACAGACTTCATATATTTTTTTAAATTGTAAAAGGAACAAGAGAGAACTCAAGTTAAAGCAATCTACGGGTTCTAGGAAGACCTATATACAACTGAAACTGTCAAATTATTCTTCCTTAAATCCCTACAAGCTGTATTTATTAATCATTCTCTTTGTTCTATTTTCTTGGCAAATAAATATTATTTAAAATTCATCCATGTAGGAGTACAAAGTCACTGGCAAGATTGCTTTAATCAACCAAAAGAATAGCATTTATCAAAAACAATTAAACAAGGAACAAAATTCATTCCAATATATTTGACTAAAGGAGTTTGGGCACAATATCAGACTTGGTTACAGCTGTGATAGATATTAACAAGTCACCAAAAAGGTAATAAAAAAATTAATGTGTATGTGTGCATATATGTATTTCTAAATTTTGTACAGTTCCCTAAGAGGCATTCAATGATCATTTTAAAATACAAACGGGCTTTCAAAAAAGAGGCCAGATCCCTTGTTCTTTATCAGAACTCTAGATCAGTTCTAGAAAGCTGTCAATCTAAACCACTGAGGCCTTATCAATGACAAACCTTATCAATGCCTGTGGTCTGGGCATAATTACTAAAGTGCCTTTTTTATCTTTGTAAGTGTTCAGTTAAGTGTCACCTTAGCTTTAAGAGGCATTCTCTATGGTCCTTATGGGGTTAGAGTTGACTCCCAGGATCTATGGTATTCCTGCTGTTAGAAGAGATGGCCTGGGATCATGGGGATGCTAACTGCTTAATTAGAGGCATTCTTCCTGGAGGCCATGTTTTGTTAATGAATCTTAAACCAAGCCAAGCAAATTAAAATCCAAGAAAGTCTCACTATTTCAAGAATCTTCTGGAAATCCAATATTCCAGTTTGTAGAAATGGAATAGAATACGTTGTTGTCTCAGCAGTAAAAGTTAATATGGAATGTCAAGCCAGGGCATTAATTACAACTGAACATTATAGGGGTTAGAATATCTGATCTCTGCATGGGTGTGATTGCAATCATGAAACTTGATTTACTGCAAACAATTTTGTCTCTAAATGGCAAGACAGGATACAGATTAATTTAGAGAAGTGTTGACGGCCATTCAAAGCTAAATGCAGTGACAACTCACTTAGAAAGCAGGCTAAGGGTATTATAAATGTCAAATTGCATTGGATTCAAGCAAAGCAGTATTAAATCCTAATATATCAAAAAGGCTGTGTGAAATGGGTAGATTTTGAGAGCTCTATGGTGACAGTGTTAAAATATATCACGATCAGCTGCCTAAAAGATGGCCAGGCTCATCTGCAAACACAGATACCTATCAGGGAGCCACAAAATAAGCAATGCACTACCTTTTTCAATAAATCAAAACTTTCAAACAAAAAATATCATTTACCTTGTATACCACGGAAAACTTTCTAAATGACAACAAAACAAAAAATACACCCCAAAACCCCTGTTTCAGCTTTTTGTAACCTCCACAGATGAGAAACTGGCCTTTCCTGCTGCAAGAAATCTATTATAATCTTTGGATAGCTGTAGCTACTTTCACTAGTAAACCATTTCATGAGTTGATTGACAGGTTAGGTAATAATGGTTTTGCAGGACAGAAACACAAAGAGAAAATTATGACAAATTAGGACCAAAGTCTGACTTGCCTTAATATTAAGAGAAGCTATCACATAAACATCCCATATTTATTTCCTAGTATTTTTAAAATCTGGATTTTGTATTTTCTCTTGGTTTGGACTTCCTGTTAAAAATAAACAATGGGAGTTCTTCTATTAGACTGGAGTTTTTTTTAACAGATAAATTTTGGTCACAGCAGCTGCACATCTGATTATGCATAAACAAAATTAAAGAATTTCCTCTCATTAAAATCATAAACCTAGCCTTACTAGGCAGTAAAACTGACTTAACAAATAAAAACTATCATTAGTCTTTATGTCACAGAAGCTATGAGGCAGAAGGAAAAAAAATCAAATATATTAATTGGCTGAATGTTCATAAGTCAAAATTTAAAATGCCATGCTCTACTTACATTTCTTTTGCTTCTGTAATTAAAAATATTTTCTTTATACAAACATTTCACACTTAATTTTCTTTTAAATGTTTGTTTGAAACACAAAAATTCCTACATAATAAAAACTAACCTCCAACCAACTAATGTAGATTAGAAATAAAGGAACCCAAACAAAACACATAATAAAGCCATGGATTCAAGAACTTAAAATGGGTTCAACTTTTCCTTTATTCTGAACACCTCATACTGTATCAAGCTGCTAAGTAACTTGCACAAAGTTGTCCAGGTTGGCAGGGGGTCTGGTAGCAGGGATGAGAAAGACAGTCCCACAAGTGCAGCCATTCCTCCAGACAGACTGGCTGTGAGCCGAGCCTACAGAAGGCTCCGAGTTTGATTAAAAATGCACTACACCCCCGTTGGTATAAAATCCCAGCTCTTGACTTCCACTTCCAGCTAAAGTGGAGTCATGGTAACCAGTTTTACCTTCTCACATGAAACAAAAAGCCATACAAAAATACACGAAATAATATTAATAGTTCCCATGATGGTGGACAACAGGCAATGAAGAAGAATCATCCCTGAGATTCAAGAAAAAAATAGAGGTGAATCCTACAATTGTCCCAACTGAATGCCTCAAAAAAGTTTCCGGGCTGCAGCACAGGGAGGGAAACCAGGCAGACTTTGGTGGTCTCCTTGAGTTGAAAAGAGGCAGCTCAGAATACGGGGATGCCACGGGGGTTAGAATTCACAGGGCAGAGGACCAGGGAGGAGAGATTCAGAGAGAGAGGGAAGGAGAATTCTAGTGATCTTCAGGGTCCCCCTTGAGTACTCAGTCGAGTACTGATCAGTGGACGTCTGTGAGGAAACAACCCAAGGCAGGGAAAAGAGCCACAGGAAAGGATTAGAGAAATCAATTCCAGAAGCTCATACAGGGCTGTAAACAGTGCCTGTTCCTACCAACCAGAGTGAAAAACCTGGAGCATAAGGAAGAGCATTCAAAAGGTACCTACGTTAGTAATGGTGAAAATTTAGTCCTAGATTAAACACTGCTTGGGTACCATCTAAAACAGCTTAAAAGTAAGGCCCAACTGCTGCCAAAGTACTGAATAGCATCCCAGAACAAAGCTCAACAACAAGACAAAATTTATAATGTCTGGCATACAATAAAAAATAACCAGGCATATACAAAGAAAGGAAAATATAATCTCTAACGATAAAGGAATAAATTCATCAAGAGAATATAACAATCCTAAATGGTTATGCACTAAGAGCTTCAAAATATATGAAACAAAAACTGATACAAATGCTAAGAGAAATAGAAAAACTCACAGTTATGCTCCAATATTTCATCAGCCCTTTCTCAATAACTGATAGAACAAGTAGGGCTGAAAATCAACAAGGATATAGAAGACTTTAACAACACTATAAACAAACTTGACCTAATAATTGACATCTAAACAAAACTCCACCAAAGACCAGGATGCACATTCTTAAAGAGTATAGGTATGGTTACATTCTGAGCTCTAAAACCAGTCTCAATTAATTTAAAAGAATTCACATCATCTTGTCAGAATCCTGGGTTTTGGCATCAAAAATGTCAGAATGGGAGTCTGCCCTTGGTTCTCGGTGTGCTCTTGGCCGAAGAATGACCAGACGCACCAACATGTCAAGTCCAGACTATTATTCCGGTCTTCTGACTCCTTTCTGGGAAAACTTACCAGCAAAGCCAATACGACAGAATAACCTCAGGCAGGAAGCAGATGCACAAAAGCAGCTCTTTACTGTAGAATAAAACGGGTCAGTCCACGAGTGGAGACAGACCAACTCACTGACTGACCCACTCACTTCCTACTCCTCAGATTGTTTCCTTTTATTAGCCCAGGCTGGAGGAGGGCTCTTGGGAGGTGTGGAATGTTATCAAATGATCAACAGGTGTCCTCAAAATTTCATTTGCATATAGGGCTCCCTCTAAGAAAGCCCACCTAGGGGGGTGAACTGCAATGCAGACTCAAGCTAATGGCATATTAATTACCCTTATGTTACTCTAGATCACTTTCTAAATCTTATTATGCCTGGGCTGGGGAATTTCTAGATTGAGAAAGCATTCCCTTCTTTCCCAGGTGTAGCAGTTGCTTAGGATAGGGCTAAGGGTGGGGCAACACCAAAATGGAGTGCACCCTTATCCTTCTTCCCAGGTGGAGCAATTACTCAAAACAGCATCAAAACAGGGAACCCTTGTCCCAGGAAGAGCTGGAGATCCTAACTATCTACCTAACAATAGAATATTCTCTGACCATAATGATATTAATATAGAAATCAGTAACTGAAAGATAACTGGAAAACACCTTCAAAATTGGAAGCTAAGAACAAATTTATATGGATCAAAGAAATAATGGAAATTAAAAAGAATATGAAACTGAAAGAATATAAAAACATAGCATATAACAATTTGTAGAATGGAGCTAAAGTTGAAGGTGAAAATGTATAGCAATAACCTCCACTTCAACCTTAAGAAATCAAAAAAAGGCAGACAAATGAAACCCAAAGTAAGCACATGGCTAAATGGAAATCCATGGGGAAAAAAAGGGAAGATAGTTGGGGAAAAAAAATCAATAAAACCAAAAAGAGCAATAAAATTGATAAGCTTCAAGCCAAACTGTGGTAGGCTGAATAATGGCCCCTCAAGATATATGCACGTCCTAATCCCTGGGACCTGTGAGTGTTATGTAGATGGCAAAAACGGACCTTGTGGATGTAATTAAGTTAAACATTTTGAGATGGGAAGACAATCCTGGATTATCCAGGTTGGCGCTAAATGCAATCTCATGTATCCCTATCAGAGGGAGGCAAAGGGAGATTCCAGACAAAAGGAAAGAAGGTAAAAGCAGAGATTGGACTGATGCAGCCACAAGCCAAGGAATGCTTGCTCCCAATAGAAGTTGGAAAAAGCAAGAAACACACTGTCCCCTAGAGACTCTGGAGGAAGTGTGGGCTTGCCAACACCTGGCCACCAGAACTGAGAGAGAATTTCCATTAAGTTACCTGGTTTGTGGTAATTTGTTACAGCAGCCACAGGAAACTAATAGACTGATTAGGAAAAAGTGAGAAAAGATACAAATGGCCCATATCAGGAATGAGAGAGATGAACTCAATAAAGAATTAAAGGAATAAAAGAACATCATGAACAACACTATGCCATTAAATTCAACATTTTAAATGCAGTAGACAACTTCCCTAAAAGATGGGCTCTTTCGAAGCTCACTCAAGAAAAAACAGATAGCCTAAGTAGCCAGCCCTACAAGCTATTAAAAGTACTGAATTTGTTAAAAACTTTCCCCCAAAGAAAGCTCCAAATCCAAACACCTTGACAGAAGCAGATCAGTGGTTGTCTGTGGAGGAATTACAAAACCAAGGAAAGTTTTGGGAGGCAGGAATATGCTGACTCCCTTGATTGTGGCAATGGTTCCACGGTGTTCACGTATGTCACATATGTCAAAACTTATGAAATTATATGGTTTAACTATGTGCCTTTTATTGTATATAAATTGTACCTCAATAGAGCTGCTAAACAACAACAATAACAAAAAGCTTTACCAATAAAGAGACATTAGATGCCAGGAGGGCTGACACGGTGAATTGGATAGTAAGGAAAAAGTTCGGATATTCAAAGACCATGACTTTCACTTAAATAAGGGTATGAAGGGGTTACTAATTAGAAGCAACAATATTTGATTAAACTGGATCGACAAAGCCCACTGAGACCACCGAGTGAGAACAGCCAAGGATGCAGGACCCCTAGAATTTCTTCAAGATTTCCCTTGCTCTTATTCTTCCCTTTCTTTTCATCTTTCTTATTTATGGATTTTACCATGCATTAAAGAAAAGTTAAGAAGGAAAAAGTAGAACACTTTGTGACTAATGAATTACAAGATGCAAACTGCAGGAGGTTTCCTCACTGCTGACAAAGTAAAGATGCCTCCGTGGAGAAAGCAGGGGCCTCGCTGGGAGCAAGATAATCACTGCTCAGCTTCAAATATTGCTCTCCGCACTTATACTGCACTCCCCATTTAGGGCCCTACGGTTGGGCTACAATCAGGCACAGCAAGGTCCCCCAACACCATAGTCCCCCCCTGAAGATAGCCAGAGGAGGCTGCTCTCACACAATCACCAAGGATATTAGCATCTGCTCAAATCCCAGTGGATTCTCTAACATTTCAATAGCTCTTCATGCCTTATGAACCATTTATCACTGTAAGCGTCCTATCAAGGAAGGAAGAGCAGGTGTTGCCATCCTGTCTCAGAAATGAGGAAACTAAGCACAGAGGGATTAGGTAACTCTCCCAAGGTCATAAACTAATGAGCACACAGAACTAGAACTTGACCCCAAATTCTTGCTCATGCCATAAATGTCAAGAAATTTTATACATATACTGAAGAAAGCTGATTTTTCTGAGAATAAAAAAAATCAACAACTTACAAACAGTGTAACAGAACACAAAACTTGCACATATTCAAGCTTCAGGAATAAACACACTCTGTTTAGCATAACTTCCATCCCTCAATTCCTTTTTCTTCATCTTTTTCATGGCCCCACCTGCCATGATACCCAGGCCTCAATTCCAGATTCAGCTATTTCAAACCCTTCCTTTCACTCTGCCCCTTCCTCAATTCCCACATCCAGGGAGTTGCACATTGCTTTAGAACAGTTAGAAAAACGAGTCTCAATGCTCAAAGGCATAAGGAAAGACCCACAAAGGGCATGCCAGATCAAGCACACATGCAATGGAAGTCCACATTTCTCACCCAGACTTGTTCTTTACCCTGTGTTTTCTCATTTTAAAGGAGCTCAAGAAACATAGCTTTCGACTTTTCATTCTCTATTCCTACTTCCCATAGCTATTAATAATACATGGTCGAGTTTTAATTATAATTAAGGTACGTGTGCCTAACTTCTTTCTATAAAACATCAGAAAGATTTCTCTAATCTTGCACCTAACCCCTCTCTGCCTCCCCACCTCTCCACTGCCTGGGCTGGGCTCTTATCCGTCTCCTCAGTGAGACTGTGTATGGCCACAGAAAGTGTTCACACAGACCAGTGTCGAAATACCAGCCTCACAACTTAGCCATTGTGAGATTCAACCTCTTTAAGCCTCCATCTCCTTTTCAGTAAAATGGATTTCGTAGTAGTAGTATCCATTACGAGGATTAGAGATAATCAAGTTCTGGGCACATGCCATGTATTCAATTACAAACCCCATATATGGTCTCTGTATCTCCAGTCTCTACAGGATTTAATCCAGCCCCTCCACATTGCTGCCAGCCTGTCTGCTAAAGACCACTTCACTGATCTGTTCAAAACCTTTGATAACAGGTTCAGGGCTTATTTCATGAAGGGGATGCACCTGCCCCGGTCTACCTTTCAAGATTTATTTCTCTACGTCTCCTGCAATATGTAATATGCTTCAATAATCTTTAGGTCATTTGTTTTACACAACGAAGTCTAATACTTATATATTTTTCTTATCATGTTCCTTCTGCTTGGGGTTCTAGTCTTCCAATTTTGGATGACTGGATCCTTCCTATGCTCTCACTCCTGGCTACTTTGTTTTGTGGACTAGGTATCTGATCTGTCTTCCACACCGGATTATGACCTCTGTACTGGATTATGTTGGGTGCATGGTTCAGGTTTTGTCTGTTCTATCATTTTACTTTCCATTGTACTTAAGTCCAGGATCATGCAAATAGAAGACATTTAATAAATATTTGCTTAAATGAATATGAAGAAGAAAATAAGAAAAGAAGGGGAAGAAGGAAAAAGAAACACCAGAGCAAATATGAGAACTCATGGATGGAGCTATTGGAGTGCACTCCAAGTTGCTAAACAATGTTGTGATTAATTATAAACTACCACTAAGATCCTGAACACACCCATGCTGTTTTCCTCTTCAATATGCAGCAGATGATGTTTGTGATTACAAGCTGGTGCTTGTCACATGTTCTTTTTGGAAGAATGGACTGCTGCTATTGATAAATTCAACCCCATGTGGTTCAATCATTCCTTCACAGTCTGGCATTTATGCCAATACTTTCCTGAAATCCTCCAAGGCAATCAATTTGCCAAGATGTTGTGATGGGCCAGCTGTCTATAGATGCGTGCTTGTATGCTGATCATGGTACATTACGGACTGTATGCAATGGCTGTGTTAATCTAGTCATTATTATTCCAGGTTGCTAAAGTAAAGACTTTACTTATAAGAAAGATGATAACAGGCCTTAATACTACTAAAATACTGTTTTCAAAACCTTTTTTTGTGTTACTATCAAGAATTCTTTCTAAATTCTAAAATATTTCCTTTGTCAAAGGTATCTACATAAATGAAGCACATATAAAATGCATCCCCCAGCAATCCTTGAATGAAGGAACTTCAAACTTCACAACAGCCATGAAACTGTGGTATGTTGCTGAGGGAAAAAAATATTAGGACTTGCTAGTCTAGAAAACCTTTCTTGAGAAAAGAGAGGCATCATTTTCTCAAATAAATAATTTTCTTTAACTATATTCTTAACCTTAATATTATCTGTAGATAAAGTAACTTTTAAATGAAAGGACAGTTACTCTCAACCTGATGGTGTTCTGACAATATTTTCACTATAAACTATCATTCTTAGTGATACAATAAACTTTTTCACTTACTCAATTTTTCAATAGATACTACATGCTAGGAAATAAGAATATATGAGACTTGAATCTGTTAAAGGCTACACAACCATAACCAATGCAGAATAGTCCAATCTCCAAATCACAGAAATTCAGGTTTGAATCCATCTCAGCTATTTTGTAGCTGTGTGATGCTGGGCTCTCTGAGCTCTGTGTGCTTCATATGTGATGATCTCTATTTCATAGGTGTGTTTTGATAATTAAAGGTGGTAATGCACATGAAGTATATCACACCATAGCACAAATACTGATGTTATGATTTCATACATTAGCTCTCTGGTAGAATTTCTCCACAGCTGAATACAATTGAAAAGTTTTAAATTAAAACTCTTCAATAAATTCCATATTGAAAACATTCAATAAATTGCTGTAAACAAATAAACAAATAGCCTTCACCTTTAAGATTCTACAAAATAATTCAAACAGCTTCATTAACATAAAAATAAATGGATGCTTATAATTTCCCTTATAGTTAATAGAACACTCCTACACAGAATACTATTAAATACTATTTAGAATTAATGTGAAAACCTAACCATGACTCACGCTGTATTTGGCTTTACATGTAATGTTATCATGAATAAAGGTACCAAAAAGATAAAAATCAACCTGAATTAAATGGCCTATAATCTTATGGTGGGAAAGAATATCTAAAAACAAACCAAAAAAATTGCAATTGTCCCACCAAATTCCAGAAGTATGCTTGCTGCAAACATATGTTGTACCTTGAAATACAACACCTTATAAATGCTGACTACATTTTCTGTCAGCATGACTCTCAGAAAAATCGTAATTATTCCAAAAATATCCAAGAACTATATATAAAAATGAACTGAATATATGAGGCTATAGACGTATGCTCTAATTTCAAAGTAGTTCTTGTCCCACCCCCAACTCTCTTTTCCCACTCTTCTATTACCTCCACCACAAAAACAGAACAGAAAAGAAAAAGCATGGTCTCCTACATATTAAAAAATATCAGTGTTAGTCATTTAATGTAAAGTAAGAGGTAAAGATGTTCTATAAAAAGGGTAGTGCTAAGTTCTCTAAAATGTGGCAGGAAGTAGAGCACTGGGTTCATCAAAGAGCTGATTCAAAGTATGGATTCTCCAGTACTCTCTCATCTTTCACTTAACAAAGGTACAATTTCTAAAATATTTAAGGTAAGAAGTATAAATGCTTATGGCAGAATGTACAAGCTGTGGAAAAAGGAAAAGAGCAATAACAGTATCTTCCATTTGTTTAGCTACGCTGGGACATAAGAGATTAAAAAAGGTCTTTACTATGCCATGAACATAAAAGACAAAGCCCACAACGGAGACCCACACATACACCTGGTCACTATGTGCAACAGGGTTGGTGCACAGGACCCTGGAGGTCACAGTGTGAATGCTGGATTTTAGGATGCATTTCGCTTACAGTGGCAATCTGAAAATATCCTATATCACAGGATATAAATAAAATAAAGCTCTCTTTATAGGGCTGACTTACACACTGGCTATTTTGGCAATTAAGCTCTTTCCACTAAAGCTGAGAGAGGCTGCGGAACCTGATTTCAGTTAGTGAAGTAGGCCAGCCACCTCTGAGGACCTCAGAGGAAAGGCTGATCTATACTGCACATATAAATCAAAAACTGGACTTCCACAGGGAAAAAAAACTTTATTAGAAAAGCCATTTAGCCATTTAAAATAATGTCTTATTTTACAAATTTTCAAAAGAAAACAATCTCTGATAAAATGTTCAGATACAAAGGACAAAATATAATCATAATATTTCCCAAATCAAATATAACTTAAATAACAGGAAAACCTTCAATTAACTAGTATAAATACAGCCTCATTTATTCCAGAAGGACGTGTTAAGAGCGGAATACCAAAACAACCCTTTTATTTTCTTTTCCCCAAAACATTTCATGACCTAAAGCAGTTGGTTAACTAAACACCCCCTCATCAGATCAATATCTAAAATAAATCAATATTGATTTATGGACATCAACAAGCTGGTACATAAGTTTTAACTTTAAAATGCTATTGGATTTCTGTACAGAACTTATTATTTCTATTGCAGATAATATATTAAGCTTTTCTGCTAAAGACATGTTAAATTTAGCAAAACTTGAAAAGTACAAAATGAGATAACCAAATAAGGTGGGAAAGACTGATAAATCTGAATAGGTTCAAATTACTTTTAAAAACTGCTTATAAATCTGGCTTAGAATAAAGTGATTTTCTAATTTACTAACCAAGAAACAAAAAGTATGATTTCCAAAGTAAATCTTCACAAATTTCTACTTATATATCCAGTGATACACACTAGTGAGGGCCTCTGCTTTGTAAAAGACAATTTTTACATTTCCTCATGCATTGTAAAGATCAATTCAGAAATTTCAGTGACCTTTTATGGTACAGTGCAATTTTCAGAATTCTTGGCCTATGAGGATCATTTCCTTCAGGATCACAATTGCATTTGATTTGAAAACAAACCTGTGAAATAGTACTAACCCTGAAACACAATTCATCACTGAAAAAAATCTAATAAAATACCACTACATCAAAAGAAATGCAAAGGAAAACTAAAGCTTTCAAAGAACATTTAGGAGTCATTAATATTATTAATTTCAGGCATATGGCATATCCCTGAGTGCCTAGATTTAAGGACATGAGATCTGATAGGATAAGCAACACCTATGGGACAGAGGGTTTGCCTATCCACAGTGAGGTTGTTCAAGTCTCCAGTGTTCTCCCATGTAACACCCATGCAGACAAAAGTGTATATGTAAATATATGATAGACGTGTATGTATACGTATGTGTATGTATACACATATTGAGAGAGAGACAGAAAACTGTCTCTGTGTGTATATAGAGAAAAAGAAGTGTGTGTATGTGTCTATGTATGTTTTATAAATACAGGGGAGGGGAAGGGGGGAAAAGAGGTTTTGTATTACAATGACACAATTACAAAATCTCTTATTACTTGCAGACTTTCACTTCCTGAAGTCCCCTTTTCTGACTACTTCCCCACTCCTACTTTGATAAGAGAAATGAGATATCATGAAGATATAAATATATTTGCTGCAAATTGCTACAACAATTCTGTTCCTTCTTCCAATGTTTTTTGTTTAATTCACAAACACATACCCACAAAGCTAAACGTTCTGAAAAATGGTGGCAGAATATCAATAGAGAACGATTAACAGCAGGAAATGGGAGAAGTGAGTTTCACATGTCCCACTCTAGAAATTGTATGGCAGGAATAAGAAAAAATAGTATTGGTATCTGATTAGCACATCCAGCAGACAGAAAATATTTGCATTCAGGGACTGCTAGTCTGAGAACAGATCCGCATGCTAAGCTCTCCTATTGATCATCCCTTAAGCATTTCCACTAAATCCATTTTGATGGCCATAGCACAGGATAGCTTCTAATGCTGCTTTTATGGGTTATCCTACTGTGTATGAGGACTGGGCAAGGAGAATTCGAAAGACACATCCCCAGATGCCTTTGCTCTGAAATGTCTGTGGATATCTAACCTTATTTCCTTGGCATTTTTGTTTTTAACTTGTGATGGTTTTTCATTAGGCAGATTCTTCTAATCTTCTAACATGACACAAACCATAATTTTACTTGATATGGTTTGAGATGCTCTTCTAGATAAATATGGCTCTCTAGGGATGAGGTCAGTATTTGAAAATCTACATATGGCTGTTTTATTTTGAGGCATGTCTGCAGTTACCATATGGTCAGTGGCAATCTGTGCAGGGAGTCAGGATGTGTCTATTTAAAATACTGACTGAAATTTGAGTTTCTACTTAGAAATGCTTTCATACAGCTACTTTTTCTGAATGCTAAATCTTATTTTGTCTTTTGAAAATGCAATCTGCCCACTGTACTGCAAAATTCAATTGTAAAATAAAGCTCATTTCTATATATTTTCATTGATTAAAACTCAGTTATGCATATATAAAAAGTCTAGCATTATATTCATTATCAGAGCTGTAGAAATGATTCTAATCTTGCTATTTGACTTGTTCATGGCTTGTTTAGTCTATATTCTAGTATGGCTCAGGATCACTGGAACATACAGTTTAGACAGAAGTGAAGCAACATCTAGCTGACTGCCTCTCAGGGATATTCTAAAACATCCTCTCCTCTGAGACCCCTTAAAACACCAAGATTCTATGACTCTATTGAACACAACTATTTTAGCAACATGCATATTAAAAATATATGGTTCCTTATGTAAAATATAGCCATGATGTAACTGCTATGTGGGAGTATAAACAAGTGTTCTGTTTGAGTGAAGTATGTGGCTATTATAAATTATTCCCATTCATTATTCATCAAGTTACTATAAATGTTTTAGGAAAATAATGAAGAGCCATTTTCTAGCACTTTTCTAAAAAGTACTATTCATAAATATTCTATTTAGCCTATTGGTATAAAGCCCTTTCACTTTATTGATACATATCCATTTGGTCTTTTAATGAAAGGAGGGAAGGAGAAGAGAAGGAAAGACATCTGTGAGAGTGTAATGGTTGTAAAGGAGCAAGACAAGCTAAATTATTCCTAATAAAACAAGGAACTGACATATTTAAAACCAGAGAACAACATCTATGTAACCTCAAAAAGATCTAAGAATGGTATTTTGACCTGGAATCATGGCTTAAATAGATTCTCTTTCCACTCATTATTTCATCTCACTCTGTAAATTACCTCAAAATTTTGAACCACTTCAGAAACCATCTGAGGCAAATTCCTGTAACTTCCCTCCCTTCCAACACAAAGTTTCTCAGTACCTTTATCTGTTTGTCTTTGCCTTCAAGCACAGTCAAAGGAGGGACTCTTTCCTCTCTGAGCTTTCATCCACGTTGTCCATCATACATCTCCCTTCTCCTCTGGGGTTTGGCACATCATTATTCCCCATCAACCCCTCTATCCCAGTTCTACCAACCTACAATTCTATCACCTCTACAGTTTTTGAAAGAAGAGGTCTACACATACTTTCTAAGCCTGCCCCCTCCCATTCTATTGCAACAGCTCTCTAAAAGATCATTAATTAAAACTCTAATTGCCCATACCAATAGTGAAGTGGTCATTCTCTGTGATCTCTTCCCATTTCATACTATTGGCCAATTCTTTTTTTAAAAAATATTTTATTTTTTTTAATTTTAAAAGATTACTGGGGTATACATTTTTTGGTTACATGGATCACTTTTGTAATGCTTTAGTCAGGGCTATAAGTGTGCCCATCACCCAGATAGTTCATTGTACCCATTAGGTAGGTTTTTGCCCATCTTCTCCCTCTCCCTCCTCCTGCTTGATTGCCACTGAATTTTACTTCCCTCTGTGCACTCATCAGTTAGTTCCAGTTTAATAGTGATTACATGTGGTGTTTGTTTTTCGATTCTTTAGATACTTCACTTAGGATAATGGTCTCTAGTTGCATCCGAATTGTTGCAACAGGCATTAATTCATCCTTTTTATGGCTGAGTAGTATTCCATGGTACATATATACCACTTTTTGTTAATCCACTCATGAAATGATGGGCATTTGGGTTGATTCCACATGTTTGCAATTGTGAATTGTGCTGCAATAAACATTCGAGTGCAGGTGTCTTTTTGACAACATGACTTCTTGGGTAAATACCCAATAGTGGGACTGCTGGATCAAACAGTAGGCCTGCTTGACCTACCGTTCTATACAGAAAGTAGACCTACTATTGGCTGATTCTTTTAAAAAACATTCTTATCCTTTGTCTTTTTTGATACTACAGAATTTTCTTTCTCCTCTAACATTTCTTTGTTCCATTTCAGTGATCTTTGCTGGGTTCTATTCTTCTGTTGCCCTTAATGTAAACATTCTCCAAGGTTTCATCCCAAGTCCTAAGAAATTCTACTCCAGCCACTCTTTTACTTCCCAAATTCAACTTTTTAATTAAAAAAAAAAATACACACACAATTTTTACCTCTAAACCTAATCTTTTTCTTGATCACTAAAGTAACATAAGTATCCTGATGCTTCAAGAAATAATTTTATAAGTCACATTATTACATTTGCTATCAACACTTTTCACTACTCACTGGGTATGCCCGATATGAAGACTGTAACAAACTATATAGTGGCCAGTGAAAGTATTTTTTCCCTTGAGTGATTTTCTTCCTGTGAACAATAAGAATCATGTAACTGATAGCATTTTCCTTCCCATTATAGCTGACAGGAGGCTCAGAATCAAACAGGCAGCAAATCTTTACTAAGTGTTTATGCCTTTATGGTCAATAATATAAATCTACATTTTAGACTTTCCCCTGGTGTTGATTTTCTCTTCTATTTTTAATTTCCCTTACCATTATATGTTTGTTTTTAATTCCTATTTTTTACAATTTACTTTTATTTATATTTTTGAATGCATCTACCGTGAGCTTCCTAAAATCTTTTAGGGAATAAGACGAGACATAACCAAACAAACAACATAGAACAGCAGTAGGTATTCAACAAATTCAAAACCGAATTAAACCACTCAATATTATGCATATATTTGTTCCCTGAGTGTGGCTTCTGTAAATGTTCAATGAATGATTACTGAAATGATTAAAAGATAATTTAGTTCATATAAAATATTTCTTTTAAAAGTTTTTAGCTAATAAACATCTATTTCTAAGGTCTAACATTAATAAATAATTGGAAATGTTACTATCTTTGTCACAGGGTACAAAGAAATTTATTACCCATAAGCTATTTCCATCATTTCAGAATTGGCTTGGATCCTATCAGCATTTCTGGGTGGATGAAAGGCTCTACACCTGCAGTCCCCAACCCCCGGGCTGCTGACTGGTACCAGTCCTCGGCCTGTTAGGAACCGGGGCGCACAGCAGGAGGTGAGCGGCGGGCCAGCGAGTGAAACTTCATCTGTATATCCTGTGGCTTGTGTAACTGCCTGAGCTCCACCTCCCGTCACATTAGCAGGGGCATCAGATTGTCACAGGAGCGGGAACCCTACTGTAAACTGCATGTGTGAGGGATCTAGGTTGCACGCTCCTTGTGAGAATATAATTCCTGACGATCTGAGGTGGAGCTGAGACGCTGGGGAGCCACTGCAAATGCAGATTATCATTAGCAGAGAGGTTTGTATAATTATTTCATTATATATTACAATACAATAATAATAAAGTGCACAATAAATGTAATGCGCTTGAATCATCCCAAAATCATCCCCCACTCCCTGACCCCCTGGGCCTGTGGAAAAACTGTCTTCCATGAAACCAGTCCCTGGTGCCAAAAAGGTTGGGGACGACTGACTATTCTACAATATAGTTTCTTTATCACAGGGAATAAATTCACTGTGTGGTTCCTCTCATCACCTCTGACCCACAATCAGAGATCCCCAATACAATAATTTATACTAGGGGTTTGGAACAATATACATGTCTGTAAAAGAAAATGAAAATATTGTGTATGTATAAAAATTGACCATAGTACTTTATTTCCTAGGATATCATCTGATAAAAACACACTACTTTCAGAGTTGACAGTGACAAGCTGAAGATACAGAGTAGGCTCTTCATTGGGGATCTTTCCTTCACACCTCACTGTTCAATTGTCATAAAAATCATGTGGCAGGAACATAGGAACAGCACTATGAGCAAAGTAGGACAGGGACCCTGTCGGGAAACACATCTCCCAAGAGCCTGCTGCTCAAGAATGCAGTTTATGCAGATGATGGTTAATTAACATGACTCATCAATTACACTGCACTTGCTGATGACCTTGGTTCTTATTTCACTTAGAAAAAAGAGGCAATTAGAAGAGAAATAATTCATCTTCCCACCAAATCTGCAACCTCTCTGTATCTTGACTCATTCTCTGCCATCCCAAATGTTAAAAGGTCAACCTTTCTCCTTTTGATGTGGATCCCATCCCTTTGAGTCTGTGGAGAACACTGTGCCTGCAATAATTATCCATTCCTCTCTCCCAATGTCAGTTACCCTTATCTACTGGATCTTTCCCATCAGCATATCATCTTGATGTAATATTGTCCATAATAAAATAAAACTGAAAGATCAACTTTTTTTTAAATCCACACTGTCCAGTTCTTATCTAATTTTGATGTCCGAGTTTACAGAAAATCTACTTAAAAGTCTCTACACCTTTTATCTCCACTTCCTTGCCTCCTGTTCTCTCCTTAACCCCATTCTAAGCAGGTTTGCATCTCCACCAATCCACTAGAATTGTTTTTGTCAAGGTTTCCAACCTATCCCCCCTTTGTAAATTGAATGATCAAGCCTCTGCCATCTTACCTCAACTGAGAGCAACACTGGCACAGCGGCTTCCTCCTTCCTTCTTGAAACACTCCCTTCACTGGCTTCCAAAAGGGAAGCCTGGTTCACTTTCTCCTGGTTTTTACTTCTAAAATCACTGTGGCTCAGTCAGTCCCCTTTGCTGGTTTCAGCTTCTCTTCCTGACCTTCAAACTTTGGAATGCCCCAGGGCCTAGATTCCTTCTCTTCTCCCTATAGATGCATTCCCCACGGATCTCCTCCAATCCTGTGACTCCCAAATTAACACTGTCATGCCAGCCTCTCTTCTGAGCTCCAAACTCATACATCCAACTTCTTATTCCACATCTGCATCTAAATATACAACTGGCATCTCAGATTGTACTGGCCAAGACGGTATTCCTGATTCCTCAGCAATTCACTTCTCCTTTAGCATTCCCCTTTTCCCTAAATAAAACCCCCACTCACCCAGCTGCTTAAGCAACTAGAGTTATCGTCCCCTCACACCTCTCAGTTAAGTCATCCACTTAGGCTGCTTTTTCTTCATAGCACTTACTATCAGTTGAGTTGCAGATTTATTTGTTTTCTTATCTCCCTTGGTAGACTCTAATTCCATGCATTTGGGGTTCTGCATTCTAATTCCTATCCCAGAATAGTCCATAACTTGTACATTTGCGAAAAGAATTTTTCTACTTCAAAACCAACTGCTTTTGATTCAAGGCATATTTCCATACCATTGTGTCTGATCTTTTCCAGGATCAGAGATGGTGGAAAAAGCGTGTGCTCTGGAATTAGATCTGTCTTGCTTTCTACAGGAGCTCTGTCCTGCCACCCCCACCATCACCACCACCCAGCATTATCTTCATTTATCATTGACAACATTATTCAGCATTGACTATATTCCACAAACCATGTTAACTTCTTTATATACATCATTGTTTAACTCTCACAATGAAATATACAGGGCAAGTGTTATCATTTCTGTTTACAGAGATCAAAGAACTGCTAACTGGTATAGCTAGAACTTAGTTGAGAATCTTATTCCCAAGCCCTTCCTATTAACCAATATATTTTCCTGCAATCCCAGTTCAATAACTTATCCAAAATCGCCCACGAAGGTATCAACAGCAAAGAGAGGACTTAGGCCATATCTGACCTCAACCCACGTTCTCACTAACTATACTGCATATTACAAATGTCCTCATTTATAAAACAGGGTGATGATACACACACCAAGATGATTTGTCCATGCTGCCCCTACAAGGCATGCACTCAACAGCTGCTAGCTCCCTTTCCTGAGTTATGGCATGTATAAATACTTGACTACATTTTTTTAAAAGTTTCACATTGTTTACAAAAGTTTTCTTAGTCCCTGTGTTATCTTCTAGCATTTTTGGAGCACTTCTTCACTGAGAATCTAAATGTAAATATGACAAAATTTTTTTACAAGCTATGTTCAAATTATTAAAGTATCATCTTATATAGCAATTTGCATAATCCTAGACAAATGGCATGAAGCAATGATGGATATCACTGAATATCACTGCCTACAAACTATCTGAGAAGTTTTACACTATGAATTTTGATACATAATTCTCCTGCTTCACTTACGTGTTTACATTTTAAATTTTCCTTATAAACTTTTTACATAATTTTTCACACAAAACTCAGAGGTTCAAAATTTTTTTCTGTTGTCAAAATTTCCTAAATTTTGAATTAATGAAATGTTTTGTGTTCAGGCATTTACTATGTGTTATAACTGGATTCTACAACTCAATTTTACTTTATCATTCAGAAATCTTAAAGCTCATCCTAGCATCAAAAGGCATGCATTCTTTCTCTTCAAGATTTTCTGTTTATGTCACATGAGCAAATGCTTTTGCTATCCCTCGAAAGGGATGAATTGCTACTCACCATGGTGACTTTTTTTTTAACAAATGCCTCCAATTTAGATAGACATGCAACAGATAGATTTGGAAAGCAAATTTCAATTAGGCAAACTATGTACTTACTTTCTGTTAAATCCTAATTTCAAAAAAAATACAGAGGGAAAAGAAAAACATTCCCTACCACCTGACTTACACTTTATTTTGTGAATTTGCTGTGGAATATGAAGAAAATAATGCCCAAAAAGGGAACTGAGAAAAATTTCTATTCCCTGATATTAAATCAACAAAGCATTTTAACACATGCATCCTTTTAAGACAATCTATTAATATTTACATTCTGTTATAAGTTTTATTCTGTTATAACCTTTTTGAATAAAGGTATTGGACACTTCCTAAATTTCTTCATGACAAGCCCCATTAATTCTAATTGAAGCTTCCCATTCTTAGCTTATCCTTGGCAGATAAAGCAGAGATTAGAGCCAAATGTAAGATTTCCCAAAGGGGATCTGAAAATAAGTTATAAGTATTCAAGTAAGCTACCTGTCTGGATGAAGATTTATTTATTTGATCAAAACAGCTTTCCAAACTTCAAATAACTCATGTACAAAACAGATGTAGCTCTTTAAATGCAACTGTTTTTATTTTACTTTCTATTAACATGCATCACAAATGGATAGAGCAACTCTAAAGAGCCGAAGGATATAAATGTTCAATAATGCATATTTGCTTATGAGTCTTGAGTCGTAAATAAACATCAAATCACATTCTTAAGTTTGAACACTCTAGTTATGTGTGCCAACAGCAGACTAGGAGTCCTCCCTTCTCAGCTAAGTGCCCAAATATAATAATTCATAAATCAAAACAGTGACAATATTATTTAGAAATGTGAATCACAAGGAGGCGCTATTGTCATGGGATGTCAGCTCTGCTCAGGAGTTCATTTTCTTGTCTTCTAATAGGGCTGAAAACAGACCTTAATCTATATTAAGCTCTCCCTTAAATAATTACCTCAGGTACCCAACATGACATCACTAAAGCAAGTTCAGGGACATAACTGCCCCCATTAACAACATCCAAAATTAGCAAGAGCAGGCAAGTTACTTAACCTCTCCATGTACCATCATCTTTCTAGTTACCATCAAATGCAATTTACTGTCAACGCCAGGACTCTGTATGAACTGGTAGGCTCAAAGATGAATTAGACATGGTTCTTGCCTTACACAGTAGATGGTGCTTATCAAGGTAGACAATGATAAGCATCATAAGGGGTGAATTCATGACCTGGAGTTGAGAACGAGAGAGAAGTATTCTAGCTGAAGTAGACCATATTATGAACACATTTATTAGTTCCATGATTCATTTCAAGTTGCAATCATTAATTTTCATAAGTGTTACTTCTGGTGTTTTTTTTTTATTTATAACAATGTTTCCATTTTTAATCAGAAATATATCATTTGTGGGTGGAGGACCAAACTGATTTACTTTATCAAATATTCTACATAAGATCTTTTCATTGCATACTTTTCAACTTATCAAAGCCAAAATGTCCACCTTCCTAGATACTTAACATCTCTTGATGCTTTCGGGCCTTATATTTAAGATGGAGAATGAAATCCACGTGTAGACAACCTCAAGTATGTTGTCTTTCTCTAGCCCTAACCCTAGCATTGCTATTTCATGCAATGCATTAACATGTTTTCCTAAAAAATAAATTTAAAAAAATCAGAGAGGAAAGCATGAAAACATATGTATTTTAAGCTAAATGACTGGATTTTGTAGAGTTTGACATCTGTGGTAAAAGACAAAAGGATGAAGGGATTGAAGAGAGGATGATAGGCATGAGCTCATATTTATTCAATTCCTACTAGATTCAAGCTCTGTGTAAATTAATCTGTACTGCTCCCTAAGAGGTCTGTAGTATAATATTAAACCCATTGGGCATATTAGAAAACAAAGGCTCAGAGAAGCTCAGTAACTTTTCAAAGATCAAAGAGCTAGTAAGTGGTAAGGTCAATACTTACCTGACCTCAAAGCCCCCACAGTCCCTCATGTTTCCACATATCAAACTGTTACTCTAATTTCTTTCGGACACTGAATCCGAAAGAAACTACACCAAATACAACTTGTCATGATTACAGAGATTATTCTGTCTCAATCTTCACTTTTTCAAGAAAGAAAAGCAGTGGACTGGGCCTCTCTAAAAAGAGGCACAGCCTTTTTGTATTCTTATTATATTAAGAATGGTTATAAAGTAATGTGGCTCATTTTTTTAAAAAACATCATAACTTACAAACCTGTTTCCTTCAAAGTTATCTTGGGAGGCAGGTTATAAAATTATTTCAATGATGTTGAAATATATTTCAACTTAATTTCAGCTCAAAATATATCTGAAAATCTTTTAGAACCAGCTTCAGAGCCAATGGCACACTCTGAATATCCTCAGTGGTGATAAATCATCTCTGCAAATCAATTTGGCTTTTGGTAGTGGAGTCATCCAGAGGGAAGCCTTATTAACAAAATGAGTAAAATCATTTGATATCAAAGAGAAAATGTACCTTTAAATTAATGAGCTATGCCAAGCTATGGCTCAACCCAGGGCCTTGGCTCACAGCCTTCATCCTGCCCCTGGTGAACGCCATCTCATCCAGAGATGCTTCCTTAAATGCTCACCACCACCCCCCCATCTACATTATTGTCTTTATGAACACGTTTCTTTTCTTCAGAGGTCTAAGGATTTAATGTGTATGCTTTTATTAACCTTGCCTCCCCCACTGCATTGTGAGCTCTCTGAGCTCAGTAACCACGTGGTTTTGTCACTGCAGTGTTGCTGGCATCTAGAGAGAACTGACACAAGTAAGCATTCAGTACATTTTTGTTGAGTGAGTGAATGAAACATATTGCTTTGTGACTCCTTGAGGACTACTTGCTCTATGAAAGTAGAAGTCCTCTGAGCAACAAATAGCAGCCTCACTAAAATATAGTCCATCTCCCCCAAATGAGAGAATAGGTCGATTCTTCTTGGTTGGTTAAGAAACCAACTTGTACTTTTAGAGTCACACTATCTTTTTAACAAACTTTACATTAACAAAATGTGATATCAGAGCAGCAATAAGTGTACTCTTCTATAAAAAATGGGTTTAATAAAAGAAAGAATATAGAAATAAGTTTTATGATTTAACTTTTGTTTTTCTACCCAACTGAAATGTAAATCCATGGTACTAAAACTAGAATATGATACTCTTTATTATACACATAGAGGAAGTAAATTATTAGAAAATCATTACCACTAATTATGAATGCTTAATGCAGAAATTCTGGATTATTAGTATCCAGTGACTATATTCCATTCATAATTTTTAAAAAACTGATTTTTAAAAATCAAAACCATTTACTTCTTTGATTATGTTACTTCAAAGGAGCAACAGTTTCTCTCAGTTAATTTTTTAAGTGGCTAAACAAACATATGAAAAAATATTCAACATCACTAATTATCAGGAAAATGCAAATTAAAACCATAATGAGATACCACCTTACTCCAATCAGGATATCCATTAAAAATTCAAAACAGATGTTGGCATGGATGTGATGAAAAGGGAATGCTTATACAATGTTGGTGGGAATGTAAATTAGTATAACTTCTATGGAAAACAGTATAGAGATTTCTCGAAGATCTAAAAGTGGATATAGCAATCCCACTACTGGGTATCTACGCAGAGGAAAAGAAGTCATTGTATCAAAAAGATACCTGAGCTCATACGTTTTATCTCAGCACAATTCACAATAGCAAAGAAATGGAATCAACCTAAGTGTCCACTAACTGACGATAAGTAAAGAAAATATGCTCTATATACTTCATGGAACACTACTCAGCCATAAAAAGGATGAAATAATGTCTTTTGCAGCAACTTGAATAGAACTGAAGGCCATTATTCTAAGAAACTCTGGAAAAGAAAACCAAATACCACACACTCTCACTTGTAAGGGGGAGCTATACTGTGGGTACCCACGGTCATACAGAGTGGTATAATGGACTCTGGAGACTCACAAGGGGGTTGGGGGGAGGGGAGTGAGGGCTGAAAAATTACCTATAGGGTACAATGTACTCTATTTGAGCGACAGGTACACTAAAAGCCAAGATCTTACTGCTATACAATGTATCTTATGTAATGAAATTGCACTTGTACCCCCTAAATATACTGGAATAATAAATTTTTTTTAAGTGGCTAATGTCTTTGTTGACTAAAAATTGAGAGTATTCTACAGGGATTCAGAGATTTTTGTCCAACATCTTTATGGCTTTGTAAGTAGCAATACAAACAGCCCTTAGACAGGTTTTCCTGTGCTCACTAACTGGCAAAGATTTGCTATCACATACCTTCACAAAGACAGAAGAAGTAACCTATAGGAGGTCACTGGGGAAATCACCAAGAAGGAAGAGTTTGACAATGATTTTTAAGTCCCCTAAAAGCAAGAATATCATAACTAAACTACCAAATCCACCAACCTGCTTCTCTGACCTACACCGAGGTTACTTACACATATGGGGAAGGCATATATGCAAACTATTTTTACAATAATAGTAATTTAATAACAATACATGGTTAATGTCGATAATCTGGAAAATTCCAAAATATGAAAAACAAAGAGGAAACAACCTTGAAACTCACTGTCCAGAGGAAACGATGATTATCCTGGCCTTATTTCTCCTCCCAGTGCTTTATTTTGTATATCGCTCATCCTGCTATTTGTTTCTTAGTGTCAAGAAGGTTGGACAAAATTTCCATAGTTTCCCTTTACTTGTATTCCTCACAACTGCTCATTTCCTTGCTCTGAAATTACCAGGTTAGCCATTTTTGCATTCTATGATGCATATTACCTCTGCTTATTTAATGAAAATGAAAATTATTCATGGGAGGTAATAATGGTTAAGAGAAGCATTCAGGAACTGACTGAAATGATTATTAATTCACAGTGTGTCTCTAGATAGACATTTGAAATGTCAAAAGATAAATAAAAGGTGTACAAATGTTCCAGAAACTAAGAAACAAGGTTAAGAATTCAGTGCATAGCTAGGTTGCAGACCAGAAGGTTGCATTTAGGAAACCACAAAACAACATACTGAAATGTGAAGACACACCTAAAACTTGGATGCTAAAAGAAAATATTTACAAAACCAGCAGTGGTCATATACGTTATAATTTGCCCTCTAAAGGTCAGACTTGAGAATCACAGGCAGTTTAACATATTAACTACCATGTGAGTTGTATTTAACTTGAGCTAGTTTTGAGCCCAGGGCCTCGTGAAGCACATGCAATTCACATGGCTCTACCTTGGGAGCCTCGTGAACTGTTTTTCAATTTGCACATAACTAACATACAGAAAACAATAAAAAAATAACAAATTTTTCATTAAATTAGAAAGCATTGTTTTGTTTTCAAAATTTTTATTCTATTTTCATAACAAAACACTGTGGTCCCAAGGAAAAAAAATTTTTTCTAGTGCAGCAATGTGTTAATCAACAAAAATCAAACAAAACTTCGAATCTTTTATATTCTTTTCAGTAGGGTGATTATTTACCTGTTTTTATGCTAACATATCATACCTCCATCAATAAATAAATAATTATATGAAAAATGGGGTACAGAATTTGTCTTAGTACACTGGAGCTGCTATAACAAGATACCATCAACTGGGTAGCTTATAAACAATAAACATTTATTCCTCACAGCTCTGGAGGGTGGGAAATCCAAGATCAAGACCTCAGCATATTCGGTGTCTGGTGAGGGCCTATTTCCTGGTTCAAAAACAGTACCTCCTCGCTGTCTCCTCACATAAGTGGAGGCCAGGGGTCACTCTTGGGCTCTTTCAAACAGGCCCTGATCCCAGTGGTGAGGGCTCCACTCCCATGACCTAAGCACCTCCCAAACACCCCATCTCCTAATACTAATCCCACCTTGGGGGTTAGGATTTCAACATATGAATTTGGGGCGGGGGGGACAGACACAGACATTCAGACCACAGCAGAATTTTCATCAAAGTACTCACGTATTATAGAGATATCGATCCATGACTGTTTACTACGTGTTCACCCATGCCTCCTACAGGGACTTAACTGAGCCCTCAATCAGTGATGTACCTTCTGATACAATGCACGGTACACTGCTGCTCAAACTATCTGTAAGGGAGGACCTTTTTTTTTTCTTTTGGATTTCCAATTTGTTGTAGGCTGAAACTTTCATTACATACAGTAAAATGAATTACTAGAAAAATGAAATTGTGAAAAGACACACAAAATAGAGTAACTTTAAAAATTAGATTCAACAGACATAAAATTACTGTGACCAGCTGCTATAAAAGTTTCTAAATGCTTACACTCTATTTCTGTATGTAAACTGTAGAAGAACAAAAAAAGGAGAGACTTTTGTTCAGGGACTAGTCTATGGACTCCACTTTGGGTCACACTGATTGAGCCAACCAATTTCAAAGAGAATATATCTCAGGCACAAAGATGTTGCTTGCCAACACTCTACAGGTCTGAGTTTGCATGAGGTTCATTTTCTACCGGGCATCTAGCCTGGTCTTAGTTGAAGCTGCCACTTCTGCCTGGATTATGACTGTGTACTGAGCTGGGCTAGGAAAAGGTGGGTTATTTCATAGAGACATAAGGATATCAGCAATTGAAAGCAAGATTTAAATACCTAGAAATGATAAAATCTTAAGCTTTGACCACAAACTATAAACTTAACAACATGATTTTTCCTTTGGCAGATTTTAAACTATAGCCTTTTCATTTTAAGAAAAATGGCTTTTCCTGGACAATGCACTAAGTAAAACCCAGTTAATCATACCCACAAAAAAACACAAACCTATAGCTTCACGCCATGGCTAGGCTGCCATGAATGAAATATTATAATGTCAAATAAGATGTGGTCTCTGCCCTCAAAAATCTTAATGTCAACAATGACAAAATAATGAATTAAGTGCTATAATACAGAAACGTATAAAGATCATAGTACATCCATATGCTGCTAACTCCTAAATTCACACCTCCAAATTTGCCCTGTCTTCTGAACCAAAAACTTGCTCACCCACTGTCTACTCAATTTCTTCACTTGGATATCTAAAAGACATCTCAAATCAAATGTGTCAAAAGCAAACTCCTGACTCCCTTCCCCTAAATAATAACAACCTGCTTCTCCAACAGTCTCTCTCAATTAATGGCCACCCTTTGAGCTGCTCAACCCAACAACTATGAATTTGAGAATCAATGATGTGTAGACAGTATCTGAGACATACCTTTATACATTTATATGTTGGTTTTTCTTAAAGCCAAAAGGTAAGCTTAAAAGCTGCCAAAGGTCAAATCTACTTTTTCTTTGACTTTTTGATAAATTATAAATATATTTTCTAATAATAAAATATCCTTGGAATTCTGAACTTATCCTTTATCACTACAGTTTAATCTTTTTAATACAGTGCTGGTATCCACTTGTCCACTTGTGAGCATTTATTTGGTATCGTTACTCTGTTCAAATAATTGCAAGGCTTTTTCTAAAAATAATTTTTAAAATATCTCAATTATTTTTCTTACTGTAAAAGTGCTACTTTAATATCGCGAAACATTAAAATAAGGGCACATAAAAAAAAGGAGTGGAATTCTCCCATGATCTTCCAAGTCCCCCTGTGAAAATCATCACTATTAATTCTTCAGCTTATTCTAAATTTAGCTAATCCTGTACTGATGTTTAGATGGTTTCAAGTTTTTTATTATTATAAACAATTCTACAATGAATAATCTTCTATTTATGCATACCTTTGCATATATGAGAGGATATTTCTTTAAAACAGATTCCCAGATATAAAACTGCTGGGTCAAAAGTTTTGTAAATGTTATATTTTAATAGATATTGCTAAACTGCCACTTCAAAATATTGTACCAATATAAAATGCCACCAAGAAATAATATGTAAAAGAGTAATTGTTTCTTCATACTTTTGGCACATTGGTATATCAATTTTTTAATAATTGACAATGTGATAGTTTAAAAAGCTATCACATTGTTTTAATTTATATCACTTTAAATAGTGGGAATGAAGATCCTTTCATATATTTCCCGTTCCTTATTGTGTGAATTACCTCTTCATAAAATTTGGTTTTTTATATTAAAAACAAGCAAATAAATAAAAGCTGCCAAAGGGGAAAACAGGTTGTTAAATTTACAGTTCATGGCCAAAGCTTAAAATCGCATCATCTCTAGGTATTTAAACTTTGGATCATCTTTAATTCCTCTTTTTCTCTATCCCACATCCAATGTAAATACTGCCAACTCTAACAATTCTCATGAACCCCCAGCAATCCCCTAGGCCACCATAACTCTTTCCTGGATTATTCCAGTAGCCTCCAATTTAAGGGACCTGATTCCACCATGTCTCTCTCCACTCTACTCTGAACACAGGAGCAAGGTGAGTCTTTTTAAACCCAAGTCTGCTTCGTCAGTCCTCTGATCATAAGCCTTCAGTGGCTTCCCTTCCCATTCTAGAATAAAAGCCTAAATCCTTATAGTTTGCTCTTCTGACCTTGCCTTCTGAAGCTCTTCAGGTCATTCTGCACTAGCCACACTAGCTCAGACAGCTGCATGGCGCAATTCTCCTCACTTATGTTAGTCTTTTGAACACATGCCATCTCTGACCTTCCTGGGCTAACCTATGGAAGAAAAACGGTAGCCCTCTTACCCCACTATTATTTACCATCCTTTAACTGCTCGTTAAGTTTTACCTATTATCACCATTACTCACTAACCTTTACCCCCACCAGTCATTCATACATTTATGTGTTTGTTGGTCACCTCTCCCCACTAGAAATGCAACTTTAAGAGGGCTTCCTTTCATTCACTGCTAGATCCTCAGTGCCCAGAACTCTGCCTGGCATGTAGCAGGCATTCGATAAATATTTTCTGAATCGATCAATAATCAAAGATGGACGCCTTGCTCTGGCTAGTTATGAAGAATGTCAGGGAAGGATTTAAACAAAACAGATGACACTGAAACTAGGTCTTAAAAAAAGACTCAAGCTTGACTGACATGGAAGGAGCTAAAAATATCATTGCCACATAAACAACTTTTTCCACAAAATCTTCCAGGGTAAGAATGCATCGTAGGGAAGACCATTAACGTTCTAGCTGAGAGAATCCACAGCAAATGAATTAATCCCCATGATCCAGAAGAGGATGAGGGTATGGGTAAACAAAAAGAAATCTGCTACAGTTGTTGGGAAATTTTACAGATGAGCAATTACTGTAATATACATCTAGCTCCTAAATAATGTAACTATGCTCCCAGTAATCCATTATTCTTACCTCAATACTATTTTTTTTTTGGAGGGGGGGCCACATTTGAGTTTCATTATGGAGTTTTTCCTGATGGGACTACAACTCAGATTTTTAAAAGGAAGCAATGAGGAGAAAATACTAGGACTTCTTTGTTTTACATAGAGTAAGTTCTATTGTGGTACATCTATTCTGTTGACACCTATGGTCATGCATTCTGGAGCAACATCTCTCAAATATTACCTCCTTTTATTAACTGAAATGGTCTTACACATATTTCTTTATTTACTTGCTTATTTCTCATCTCCTTCCCATTAGAAAGTGAGTTCCTTCTAACAGAGCAGGAACATTTCTGTCTTCTCACAGTATGCCTGGGGACAGAGAAGTGCAAAGCACACAGAGCACCCAATAAATGCTCGGGGGTGAATGAACAGCATTCAAATGACAGAGCAATGAATACTTTACATAGGGAGTCTACATTTTAACTTCTTACACCTGTTTTAGCAGTACATTCTCCTCTGAGTGAGAGTTCTACTTAACAACATAATCAAAAGTACAAGTAGGATTGTGCCAGCACTTGTGTTTCTGGCTTTACCAAAGTGTGGGAATGGTATCTCAGTATACACCAGAGAAACATAAAGTCTGGGGAACCACTGCTGTAATGATACAGTGCTATGGGAAACACAGCAAAAGAGAGCGAAGGGATTCCTGCAATCCTTGTTCCAGGACCACAACTAGGTGCCCCTGGCTCACAGAGGTGACACTGCAGGGGCCTTCCATTGCCCTCTAGTGGCAGCTGTGCTGTGGATACTTCACTATATTAATATCCATACTTAATTTATGCATTATATGATCACAGTTTAGAAACTTTAAGCAATGCCAACTGTCTGTACGATAAACGTTCTTGTAAGAGCCAAAGTATTAGAGCTTTTCAAACTCCTAAACGCACACACACCCAAATTAGTCTCAACTGTATTAGATTCACAAACCTAGGCATAAGGCCCAAGTCTTCTCTACTTTTTCATCATCCTAGCTGACCCGGCATCTATCTGTCCCCCTCCCCCACCCAACCTTCCACTGCCCACCCTCAAAATTCACTCACTCATGCATTTACACATTTGTTGAATTATACATTTCATAAACAGCTACTAGCATCATCCAAAGGGCTTTTTCTGTGTTTTTAATACTGAAATAATGTTTCATTGGCCAAGGAACAAAGTAACTCCAATCCCTGCTAATTTCCCACCAATCACTGCAGGTGGTTATGAGCAATGCTTTCTGCATAGACCCAGTCAGCTGCCAGGTGGAGCCCTCTTTCTCTCCTGGTCCAGGTCCCCTCAGGCTATATCAGCTCCCTTACAGGCTTTGTGAACAAAAGGCACCCAGTCACTTCACCCTGCCTTTCCCACCCAGGTGAAGGCCCCACTTCCTCCTCTCCCCATCCCCACATCAGTCAGCCCTGGGCAAGGTCACAGGCGCTGCCCACTGCTCAAACACTGGAGACCAGACAAGCCGGACACCAAGGGAACTCAGTGGTGGTCAGTATTTTGGATAAAGCCGTAATCCCTGCTACAATTGTTGCTGTTTTTTTTTTTTTTTCTCCTTTTTAAATCTCCTTTGGGGCAATGACAGAATGCATCTTATTCAGATCTTTAGCATAACCAAAATCAAAGAAGAGGGAAAAGGATACCTGGAGAACATCTGGGCTCACCAAATCAGACATATGAGCTATAAGGGCTGGAGCTTTTAATTTTTCCATCAGAAACAAAGACAAACCAACCACCATCTACTATTGCCATTTCATTAAAACAAAAATAAAATAGTAAGAACACAATTTTAAAATAAGGGACTGCACTTTCAAAGAAAGAATACTGGGCAACCTTATACCAATACACTTGAAAAAATAATAGGATGGTGAGCAGTAAAAGTCTGCTATATCTTTCTCTCTACCATCTCTATAAAAGTAATATTCTATTTCTTTTTTTATTTCAAAATATTAAGGAGGTACAAATGTTTTTGTTACATGGATACCTTCAGACATATTTTTATTGCCCTAAATTGATGCTGTGAATAGCATCCAAAGCATGGAGGACAAAGGGGCAATTAAGTAGCCCACATTCTAAAGAGAGTCCCCATGTGAGGAGAGGGGTGCTCCTCACATCCAAAGCCAAATCAATAAGGATCCAGAAAATCATCCATAAAGATGGGAAGCGCCTGCATGACTGGGAGAGACCCACATCTCATTGCTGAGCTCAATGTGTACTTGTGAGGCGTCCTGGCTCATCCCCCCTGTGTCTGCTTGAGTAGGAAAGATAACCGGAGTGTGAAGGCAGCTGAGGATGGGGGGACATGGAAGAGGGAAGTGGGAGCAGAGCATTGAAGTGTCCTGAACAACTACCATTAGGCAGGACAAAGTTGCCACTTGGAGCCCATTTGAGATGGAGGAAAAAGCTTTAACTCAGATATGAAATTGAAATTTTGAAGCAAATGGACTTACAAAAAAGGAAGAACAGAATTTGAGAACTCTGCAATCGGTGAGAAATGGAAATACTGGGCAGTTCTACAAAGTATAGATGGGTGTAATAACTAAAGAAAAACAAAATCTTTCTTGGTTGAACTCCATGAAGTTTAAGACTACGTGACGAACCAGATTAAAACAAAACAAAATTTAGTTTTCTAAGTTGGATGCAAATCAAAGAAAACTTCTCTGTGGACCAGTCCCACTGACGGACTCTTAGGAAAGACCTCATCTAGTCCAAGCCTTCATTTTACATGTGAGAAAATTAGTGTTCGGCTCACACTTAAGAACCCAAGTGACAACACTGTGCTTTCTACCCTTATTCTATTTTCACTCTGCATATTCCATGGATAACACTACTTCCCCCTCCCTGACAGGTGCTAACCTGATTAGCAAACTCAATAATGGGCAGGAGAAAAACAGAATATTACTTTTATAGAGATGGTAGAGAGAAAGATGTAGTAGCCTTTCACTGGTCACAGCCATTGTCCTTCAATCACTCTTCATCTTTTCTTGTATTTTTCACTTTCTCTGATCACTCTTTTCCTTCATTTTCATCTCCTCTCCTAGGGTTAATTACAGCAAATGGCAGGGTAACAGTCAAGAATGGAAGACATGACCCTTAAGATTCTTGTCATCCAAAAAGCTCAACAAGCTTAGAGTATTGATATTTTCTAATACATACATTCTCAGTAGTACTATTATCAACAGGTATAGGTCATTATATTTTACATTTTGGACCACCAAAATTAAGTAGTATGATTAAATGACAATAAAAATATAATGCATAAAATTACAAATTCATATAGTTTCTATTTTAAAAATGTACTAGAACATCATCAAATTACTACCAATTTCTCATGAAGAAATACTTGGGCTTGGTGTTGTTATTTTTCTTTCCTTAACCAAAATGAAATTTATTACTTAGCTAACAAAGCTTCAATGTGCCAATTGTGTGTGTATACGTGTATATATATCTTAATATTACATTTAAGGTACAGTGCCCTCCTTTCTTTTAAGAAAAAAAAAACCATGAAGATGCATCTTATTTTGCAATTATGAAGTACTTAGGCACCTAAGAGGAATAACCTTATAATAATAAAGATCTTAATTCTCAAATATAAAACAGAATTTATTTCATCTTCTTATCACAGTGACCATCAGTTCAAGATATACATAAATAGCAATGACTATTCAAGAAAAACTACTACTGATAAAAATTTCCAATAATTTGACTTTAATATTTTATCATCACTGCTCAATTTTTCATGCATATCTTTTATGACTATCCTATTTTAGAAGCTAATAAACGAAAAGGGAAGCTTTTAGTAGAAACTGTGAAGAGAAACAATGCAGTCTGGGTACCACTTCTCAGATGCTGTTTGAGAGATGCAGAGCAAGTCCCTGATGGCTTTATGTCTGCATCTTCCACATGTGAGTCAGTTGCTAGGAAACGTGAAAGACAGGGATTCAGCATCAGGTATGCAGAACAATGAGCTAGCTTAACAGTTATCTGAACACTAACACGTAACCTTCCTAAATTGTTAGACAACTTAGGAGACTGAAGACTACATGTGATGTTTTTCTAGAGAAACTGATTTATTAAAACTGTTTATTAAAAAACAGATTCTGATATCTACTGAAATAAGAAGTAATGACTGTATACATCAAAAAAAATTTTTTTTCAGCTAAAAGTTACACCCACCCCACTATTAAACTTACAGATAATAAGAACTAATCTCACTGCTTCAAGCTGTATTTTTATATTGCTACACATACATATGTGTACACACACACACACACAAGATAGAAAAATAAGGAAAACACACACATATCACCATAATAAAATACTTGCTCCAAAATTACCAGAATAGAAAAAGGAGGGACTGACTAGAAACAAGGGAAACATATATTCTGTCTCACACCACACACGTACACACATAACACACAGACACAAAGGCACACGTACACATGTACTCTTGCATACAGTCAAATTCACTTCTCAGTCCTTGAGCTTTTGGTCTACTTGGACATAAAAAACAGAAAAAGAGATCTGGATGGGATGTTAGGAAACATGGGATCCATGAATTTACTGTGTGACTCTGAGAAGTACCTTAACTTCTCTGAGAATGATTTCGTCACCTGAAAATTAAGAAAGTAATGTCAACTTTAACAGGTTTTTGAGAGGACGAGATGAGACGATATGTGCAAGCATTTTACAACAGTATAGCACCATATATAAAAAGACAGTACTATTGTCTTATCTATAAAATGGCCATTTCAGTGAATAGACGTAGCAATAGGATTCAGTGTTTGAAAATCAAAATCGAGCCAACTAAAAAGTATTAATCGATGAGGGTTATTTGTCCCAAAAATTCAACATGTAAATTAGATTGTTTCACTAATATTAACATCAAAACAACACTCATGTCAGTTAACTAATATGGGAAAGCACCATGATTTAAGACAAACAAAGAAACAACTATAAGAAGAATTTACAGGGTTTCTTTAAAAAAAATGTATTGCTCCATAATAATTGTATATGTTTATGGAGTACATGTGATATTTTGATATATGCATACAATGTGTAATGATCAAATCAGGGTAATTGGGATATCCATCATCTCAAACATTTATCATCTTTTTGTGTCTGGAACATTCCAAATCTTCTCTTCTAGCTATACTGAAATATACGATAAACTAGTGTTAACTACTGTGCTTTCGTACACTAGACCTTATTCCTTCTATCTAACTGTATTTTTGTACCCTGTGACCAACCTCTCTTCATCCCCCAACCCCGCTAACCTTCCCAGGCTCTAGTAACCATCATTCTACTTTCTATCTCCATGAGGCCAACCTTTTTAGCTCTCACATATAAGAACATGTACATCTCTCTTAAACAGATTTTAAGCCATTTGTATTAAGTCCTCCAGATTTTTAAGATTGGAAAAGTATATCAAATTATCTGCTTTGCCATCACTTCTACCTTCAAAAAAAAAAAATTTACAAGCTATAAAATTCGTGAACCTCTACTAAATTCAAATTGAAACTGAATTTACATGAAGGTCACAGGGGCTTTTTAATGTGCCTGTTACAATACCAGTGGCCAACACATACACCCGGAGTGCCAAGCACCTAGGATCTCCATGTATTAGTTTGTTAGTGCTGCTATATCAAAATAACAAAGACTGGGTAGCTTAAGCAACAGAAATTTACTTTCTCACACTTCTTTCTAGAGTCTAAGATCAAGGTGTTGGCAGGCTTGGTTTCTCTGGAGGCCTCTCTCCCTTTGGCCCACAGATGGCCACCTCTTGCTGTATCCCCCCATGGTCTATCCTCTGTGCACAAACCCCTGGTGTCTCTTCCTCTTCTTATAAGGCCCCAGTCTTAGTGGATTAGGGCTCATTCATATGACCTTATGTGATCTTAAGCACATCTTTAAAGGCCCTAACTCCAAATACAGTCACATTCTAACTCAGGGTTAGGACCTCAACATAGGAATTTGTATGGGACACAATTCAGTACATAAAATCCACTTGCTACTTAATCTCAGCGCAACAGTAAGCACTAAAAATTTTGACTGGCCAACTAGTTCCACACACAGGGTGCAATGCATTACTCAATGCCCAAAAGCTCTAGGTCTTCATCAAAAGAAGAAGAGACAGTAAGGGACACTCAGGAGAAATTGTGTTTACAAAAATATCAACATGGCTGAGGAAACAGAAGTCTCTTGGACTCACACACTCAAAGGATAAAACCTAGTGTGTTCAGCTGTTTTTTGAAAGTTTTCCTCAACTCTGTTGCTGACTTTGGCACTTCCCCAAGCTGGGCCTTAACAAAAAGAACTACATTGCTAACATCCAAACTGGCGGCAAACGCTGGGGAGGGGGAAACAAATAACAAGCCATTATGCAACTTTGCAAATTCTCTTTCACAGGGAGCAATAAAAATTCATTAAAAACATTTCCTGAATATTTCTGAAGTTGATTTGGAATAAAAATCACGTGGGTAGCTGCATTTTTACTGTCTTAGCTTATATGTTATAGTCTTGTCCGAAAATTGCCTTATACAAAAAATAATATTTTACATTTCCATAGTTTTCACCATTCTTACATATTTTCTCATTTCACACTCCCAATGACTCTGTGAGGTAGAGAACACAGGAAAAGATCAAGAAAATGAAACCCAGTAAACTTAAATGACTTGCTCAAGGTCACAAACTAATAATTGAGAGAATCAGAAGGAGAATGCAGGTCTTCTGACATCTAAGTCAGCACTCTTTATTCTTGGGACTTAATGACATTCAAGGCACTGAAACTACAATCTTGCAAAATTCACTTAGCACCACGGGGATGTAGAAGTCTATAAATAAAATTAGATTTGCTGAAATTCTGCACATAATGGCAAAGTGAATTTGGTCTGAAATAAAAATAGTTTTGACCACTTCTTCAATACATGTAACATTTCTAAGATGTCAATCATCTCAATGAAAATTTTAGAAGCAGCATTTTTGTTGAGAATTTATTTCACTAGGCTTAATAACTGGGTAAACATAAAATTTCAAAGCAAAAAAAAATAATTCCCATAATTAATAATACAAAGCAAAAATTTAACCTAGCAACTAGATGATTTTCTCAACTAGATGATCTTACTGATCTACCACACACATCTTCACTAGGCTTGAAACATTTCTTCAGCTAACGACTGAAATTAAAGAGAATAACTGAACCACTGGACTTTAAAATCATTAGGTTAAAAAACCCAGGCTTATTTAACATGACGAGAAAACCAACTATCTGAATATAAACCACAATAAAAACCTGTAGTATTGAGCACTTATTAGATGCCAGGCTAAGGGCTTTACATGTACTGTTTCACTCAATCCTCCCAACTACCCTAATGTAGTTGTAGTGGGTACTATTTCATACTGAGTACAAATGAAGAGAAAAGTGAGGTTAAATAATGTATCCAACAACCCACATTAACAACAAGGCAATGCCACAATCACACCCAACTCTGTTTGACTCCAAAGTCTGTACTATACATTCCTTTACTGCCTTGATCCCAAACAGAAAGATGTGATCTTGCCTAGCACAACTGAAAATAGTCCAAGAGATGGGCCAAAGAGCAACAAAAATAAATAAAATATGCAAACAATATGTACTATTAAGCATGAAATGAATCAATGAGGTTATAGAGTTTCCTCTGAAAGTCTTAAAAAAAGAAAACAAATTATTTTCACTCATTCATTCTTTCAAGAAGCAAAATAAGTGAGCACATGTCATGAGCCAGGAACTCTACTAGATCCTTGAGACTCTAAGAATAATATGACACAATTCATCCCCTTGAAGAGTTCAGAGTCCACTGAGGAACATGAACATGTGGAAGAGATTTTAAAAGGCATTAATATGGGTGATGGCACAGAGCAGAGTTACAAAAATTCCTAGCACGTGTGAGGATTCTGATTTGTATGAAATGGCTGAGTATAGCATATATGTCTCTAAAAAAAAAAAAAAAATAGGAAAGAAAGAGGAAGGGAGGAGGAAAGAATTTCATAAAGCTATTTTTCACTCTCCTTAAACGCCAGAGAAATGATATTTTGTTAGCTGAAAAAGGCAAATCTCTAATGGGCCAAAAGTATGTGGGCCAAATACACAACCTGTTGATAGGCAGGCTTGATCCAAGGATAAAATTTATACTATTTAAAGAATAAAGGTGAAATTTTTGGTATATGAATTATATCTTGCTAAAAAAATTTAAATGAGAATGAATAAATCATATATCCTTTAGAATTTTACTCAAAATATTATTTTTTGAAACTGAGCTTTAACTATAATATAAAAACAGAGAACTCAAGCTATACTATTCGAAGAATTTGCTGATGAGTCCACCTACTGTATTACAACATCTCTCTGTAAGGACTAATGGGGCAAACTGGATCTCAGGTTTTAAAATCAGGAAAAGCTGCACTTCTCCCCAGACCAATGGTAAACTATCCTCAAATGAGCATCATAGATGTAATAACAGAGCATGCTGCTCCTTTTCTCCTGGCTGTTAGCATTTTTCATACAGTGACATTTTACTTTTATCTATCTTATTACACACACACACACACACACACACATGAATTTAAAGAGGTTTCAAGAAATATATAAAGCAAATACAACTAACACAAAAAATAAGTGATGAAACATCTATGAGAGACCCCGGTTCTTGCATAAGTCCTATGGCTAAGTGACTGAGTAGGTTAACAATACCTATAGCAAAAACATGAAACTGATAATCAGAGCTTGCAAAAGGATTATGCAAGGCTATAGGTAAGAAAATCATTATAAAATATTATGTTAGTGATCTTACAGTAATTTCTATGGAAGGATATTACTTTCTTTTTACATAGAATATCTATTTGATTCACTCATAGATATTAAATAGTATGTTCTTCCAAGGTGATCCCCTCTCCAAGGGACCTACTAGTACCTCCCCAAGAATATAGCAACTTGGGATAAAATCTGGCATGCCCAAGGTCTGTGTGGCTGAGAGGATGTTTCCTTTTGACCTTTGACTGCCTACATATATGCCCAAGTCCCTTCTGGACAGAATATGTCCCCTGTCTCCCTATCCACATGCTGAAGGCGTTATCATTCTTGACATGGGTCAGAGGCACTAATGTGCAGCAGGCTGCTTCAGTCATCAACCATGACTTTCCCATCAACAGGGAAAACAGCATCCATAGATCAGCCACAGTGAATATTCTCACCACGAGGGTGTGGCTACCAACACAGTGACAGAACAAGACAGGAGGACCTTCCAGGACATGGAGACCATCTACAACACATCCTTTGAGGACATGCCCCTGAAGGCCACTGACCTCATTTGAGAGGACTGTTGGCCCCTGCCAGGGTCCAATCCTGGATCTGAGAAGGAATTGGAGCAGGAAGGGGAGGAAGTCCATGAATAGACATCTTTGTCTTATTTTTCTTTCTTTTTTCTTTTTCCAAATAAATAAAAACCATTTTTGGAGGCAAAATGAAAAAGCAATGTTATAGGGAGCATTTATTTGACTTAAAGGTATGTTTTGATGTCTGTAGTTCCTTAAAAACTTTTATTAAGATAAAATCTTATCATTACATTATGCCAAATAAGTATTGGGAATAGAATTAAACATGTATATTTGCTCAATATTTTTGCATTTTTCTCTTTCTTTTGAGACTAGAGCTAGAGATTTGTATCTTTATAAAGTTTAAGTTTAGTAAGTACTATATTATATAGTTAGGAGTAAAATATTTCCAAGGCTTGTTCATTGTACAATTTGAATGCTGTTTTCAGAAAACTATACATAAAAACAAAGAGCAAATAAAAAATAGTTAAATGTTTATTAGACAATTGAAATTAACTAGTTTGAAATTTTGTTCACATGTATTCACACATCCATCTTCAGCTCACACTATTTCATCAAAACAATGTATTTTCAGGAGGAAAAAACCAAGTTTGATGAGTACTTTAAACAACGAAACACTTTCAACATGAAACAACCTATGGGATAATAGCCATTTATTTACCTTGCCCCATTTCACTAACCAACGCTAACAAATATCCATTTCATAGTAAGTAAACCACAAGTTTGTGGGATGATTCTTCCCCACTAAATTGAGTTGGAATACTTGAAACAGTTGTTGAGCATAAACAGCTGACCTGTTTATGAGGCACCCAACCTTACAAATCACAATGGTTCTTAATCTGGAGCGGCATCACTAAAAAGTAAACATGTGTTAGCAATTTCAAGAATAAAATTTCTAGAAGGTTTTTGTAACAAACTGCTAAATAAAGACAGAATTTTTTTGTTCTTTCCAGTAATAGTTATTATAATTTCTTTTTGCCATTCATTTACTTATACCTCTCTTTATTCCAAAAAAATGATTTAAAAGGCATGAAATACATTTGTGACTTGCATATAAATATTTGTTTATTCTATCACTTTATATATAAGAGTTTTTAAGCTTATCTGAAAATTGGGCAGAGGGGAAATTGCATTCTAAAAACAAGTAAATAATTCTGCTTTTATAATGGATGAATGTCTGATACTAGTTCAAAGACAGCTATTAAAACCTTTTATCATCAGTCTACCTAGCAGTTTCAATAGCATTTTATTAAAATTCTATCTATTTTTTCACCAACAGCAACCCATTAGCAACATACACTGGGGCATTACTAATGAACTACAATTCCCAGAGGACCTGTTTCAAACTCTTCTGATGGTAAAAACGCAATTAATCACACATAAAAAACACCTCAGAAGACCGTGCTTCACAATGAACAATTTCAGGTTACACAATGATGCAACTTACTAGTATGTCATCAGAGGAAAGGCTTTCTGTAGGGTGGACACCGGGGTGAGAAATATTTCTGTCTTATATGGCTCATATAGAGATCCTGATCTTTTTCTTCAAAGATGGCTGCCTGACTTGATACCAGTTAGAATTAGCTCATTCATTCTGCAACTTCCCACGTCAGTATTTGTCTAATTCCTGGTCTCTGAAGGCTGCAGTAATCAAGGATAACATAAAAATTAACTTAAAAAAAGTGACAGCTTTCCAAAAAATGCATGCCTCAAAATAAACTAGATCAAATAAAACTGTGGTGATATACTATACTATGCTTGAACATTTATAGACTCACACAATGATTTAACAGAGAAAAAAAGAAGTCACTCCTCTATACAGGAATTGAGCAGCACAGAGCAGAAAATATACCACGAGATGTCAATCTGCAGTGTAAAGCATGGTTATTCATAACACAAACTAGGGATCGACAATTCAGACCTGTGAGTTTTAAGTGGGCAGGTGCGTCCTTTAACATGCGTATCATCCATGGGCTCACTGCCATGCTGAGCTCCACCTCTACCCTCAACCCCAGTGAATAATGATGGATCATAATGGCAGAGGGACAGAGAGAAAAGTTTGAGAACCACTTCTCTAAACACAGACACTGAGACATAATTCACCAAATAAAATTCTGTCAACTAAAACAGTTTTATATATAATCAGGAATAAAGTTCATTTTTAAGGAAGCAATACTCATTGAGTAGGGGCTTATCAATTATGCTAGTCTCAACTTATGCTTCAAGCAGAATAGTATACGAATTACTCCAACAACTGGAATCTCAGATAAATTTCAACGCATATTATTTGTAATGCAGTGCTAGCTTCTTAAGAAAGCAGTGATTAACCCCAAGGACCAAAGAAGAGAGACAAAAACAACACCTAACCAAACAGTGAGTGGGCGCTGACAGCATTAACAAAACTTGAAAGTCACAGTTGCCCTGTAGGCAAATATCTTCAAAGGTTCTTGAATCTATATATCTAAGCCTTGGGCATGCTGCATAGTGAGATAGATAAATTTGAGGCTCCTATATTAAGATGGATTGTTGAAGGGTCTAATGACATCCCTAATATGCCTTAACCCCTGAGATAGAGATATGGATACATATATAAAGTCCTCTCCAAAGAGAAGAAACCCTCAATAGGCATTATTGTGGGTTTTCTTTTTAATAAATGTACTGAATCTATAATTAAACACTTACAAAGTACCAGAATTTTTTCTCATTATCTCATATAATATCACAAATATTCTAAAAAATAGGAATAATTATTATTCCCTTTTTACAGATAAGGAAACTAAAACACAGAAAGTTTAACTTTTCCAAAGACACAAAGTAATTGGTGGAGGTAGAATTTAAGCCCAGATAGCCTAATTTCAATGTAATATCCTTAACCACCACCTTATTCTCCTCCTTGTACTTATGGAAATTATAATAATTTATTGTGTGATTATTACATGCTTAGCACTGTTTTAAGCCATTTAGATATATTAACTAATTTAATTCTTATAACAACACAATAAAGTTTACAGATGAGGAAACTGAGCCAAAGAGAGGTTAACTAATTAATAAGGGTCACCTAGCTCCTTAGCAACAGAAACGGACATTGAATCCAGGTACTCTGACTTCTAAGCCTATGCTCATAACCACACCTCATCACTCTGCTTCCCATACCCTGGTTCATTTACTCCATTCATCAGTTCCCAGGAGAAGTTTCCATCCCTGTCACACACAGCTCATTCGTAGGGAGGAAGGAAATATACCCACATAAGAAGGCAGGTTTTGAGAGCCAGCAGACCAAGACCCCTTTCTTGGCCCTGAGAGGTAAAACTAGGGAAACACGTTCAGGGAGATTTTTTCATAGCAGACCAGGAGGTCTCCTGACAGAAGCCTAGTGTTAGGGATATGAAACAAGATCTCTGATATAAACATATTTGCTCTCAGGAAAGAAAACACCTAGGCTAGTGGCCTGTGCTCAACACCAGAATTTGAGAGTTTATGAAGGCTGAAAAGAACAGAATATGTGGCTACTGCAGGAGGTGCCTCAGGACTGGCTATTGCGCGGTATGGAGCAATAACGGAGTCTGGGAGTATGACCCAAAAAGAGCTGTAACCTGGTGTGGTAGGCAGAGGCATTGGCCTCCCCCAATAAGGATTTCCATGTCCTAATCCCTGGAATCTCCTCAGTTACTAGTCTTTATTTTGTTACCTATTATATCTTTGTTCACCACATGGCAAAAGAAATGTTGAACATGTGATTAGCTTTTGGACCTTACAATAGGGATACTGTCTTGGATTATCTGAGTAGGCCCAATCTACTCATCTGAGCCCTTAGGAGCAGAGGAGGAAGGCAGAGGAGTCATAAGAGAGGTGCAGAAGAAGATGGGCAAGAGAGCTGAAGCGGAAGGTAAGGTCAGAGACACTTGGAGGGTAAGAAAGACCCAACCTACCATGCTGCCTTTGAGGAAGGAAGGAGGGGACCACAAACCAAGAACACATGTGGCTTCTGGAAGCTGAGAATGAACTTCAGCAAGACAACACTTATCTCAAATCCTATAACTGGGCCAGGCGCGGTGGCTCACGCCTGTAATCCTAGCTCTCTGGGAGGCCGAGGCGGGTGGATTGTTTGAGCTCAGGAGTTCGAAACCAGCCTGAGCAAGAGCGAGACCCCGTCTCTACTAAAAAATAGAAAGAAATTAATTGGACAACTAAAAATATATAGAAAAAATTAGCCGGGCATGGTGGCGCATGCCCGTAGTCCCAGCTACTCCGGAGGCTGAGGCAGAAGGATTGCTTGAGCCCAGGAGTGTGAGGTTGCTGTGAGCTAGGCTGACGCCACGGCACTCACTCTAGCCCGGGCAACAGAGTGAGACTCTGTCTCAAAAAAAAAAAAAAAAAAAAAAATCCTAAAACTACATGAAAATGAATTCTGCCAACAACCTGAAGGAGCCTGGAAGCACATTTCCTCCCCACCTCCCAGAGCCTCTAGATAAGAGCCTAGACTGACTGCCAACACTTGGATTTTGGACTTTCGGAAACACAAGCAAAGAAACAAGTCAAGACACCCTGCACTTCTGACCTACAGAGGTGTGATATAATAAACCAGAATTGTTTCAAACTGCTAAATTTGTCATAATTTGCTGTGGCAGCCATAGGAAACTAACATACCATGGTAGCCAGGTAAAACATCTTTGCAACCTGGGCAGAAATCATAAGGCCCATCTCAGTAGCCATGGGTTCCATGATAGTAATGGATCAATAAGATCCAGTTCCCACTCGTCTCCCACCCTGTGGACTGAGTACACACCCAGATTTTCTAGACAATTTAGGTGGTAGACTGGAGGTTGGAGTAATTCTCAAAATGGTGATAATGATGGAATGAAACTACAAATCAACTCCAAGAGAAACAATTCTACACGAACTAATGGAAAATAAACAACCTGCTGCTGAATGATTACTGGGTCAATAATGAAATAAAGATGAAAATCAAAAGATTCCTCAAACTGAACAAAGGGGCACAAGCTACCAAACTCTATGGGACTGAGCAAAAGCACTCATAAGGGGAAATTTCATAGCCTTAAATGCCTATATCAGCAAGACAGAAAGATCACAAATTAACAATCTAATGATACATCTCAAGGAATTGGAAAAGGAAGAACAAATCAAACCCAAAACCAGCAGATGAAAAGAAGTAACTAAGGTCAGGGAAGAACTTAATGAAATAGGAAAAAAAAAAAAATACAAAGGATCAATGAAACCAAAAGTTGGTTCTTTGAAAAGATAAACAAAACTGATAGACTTCTCACTAGATTAACTAGGAATAGAAGAGAAAGGACCCAAATGAGCTCAATAAAAATTAAAAAGGAGATATTACAACTGATACCACAGAAATACAAAATATCATCTGTAAATATTAATACTATGAAAATCTCTGCGCACATAAACTCAGAAACATAGAGGAAATCAACAAATTCCTGGAAACACACAACCTCCCAAGACTCAATCAGGAAGAAATAGAACTCCTGAACAGACCAATAACGAGCAATGAGTCTGAAGCAGTAATAAAAACATCTTTCAGAAGGGAAAAAACAAAACAAAACAAAAAAAACACACCCCAGACTGGATGGATTCACGGCCAAATTTTACCAGACCTACAAAGAAGAGTTGGTACTCATACTGCAGAAATTATTCCATAACATTGAGAAGGAGGGACTACTCCACAACTCATTCTACGAAGCCAGTATCACCTTGATACCAAAGCCAAGAGAAGACACAATAAAAAAAGAAAACTACAGACCAATATCCCTCATGAATATAGATGCAAAAATCCTCAATAAAATATAAGCAAACCACATTCAACAGCACATAAAAAAAAAAAAAAAATCCACCACGACCAAGTGGGCTTTATCCCAGGGATGCAAGGATGGTTCAACGTATGTAAATTAATAAATGTGATTTGCCACATAAGCAGAGGCAAAAATAAAGATCATCTCAATAGATGCAGAAAAAGCATTTGACAAAAATCCAGCACCCTGTCATGATAAAAACCCTCAATAAACTAGGCATAGAAGGACGTATCTCAAAATTGTAATAACCATATATGACAAACCCACAGCCAACATCATACCGAATGGGGAAAAGTTGAAAACATTCCCAGTAAGAACTGGTACAAGACAAAGGTGCTCACTGTCACCACTTCTATTCAACATAGTTCTGGAAGTCCTAGCCAGGGCAATCAGGCAAGAGAAAGAAATAAAGAGTATCCAAATGGAGAAAGAGGAGGTCAAACTATCACTTTTTGCTGACAATATGATCTTGTATCTAGAAAACCCCAAAGACTCCAGCAAGAGACTCCTGGAATTGATAAATAAATTCAGCAAAGTCACAGGTTACAAAATCAATGTACACAAATCAGTAGCATTCCTATACACCAATAACAGTCAATCTAGAGTCAAATCAAAGACTTAATACCATTCACAACAGCTACAAAGAAAATAAAATACCTAAGAATATACTTAACCAACCAGGTGAAAAGGCTCTACAAAGAGAACTATGAAACACTGAGGAAAGAAATCTCAGACAACAGAAACAAATGGAAAAATATGTGCTCATGGATTGGTAGAATCAACATTGTTAGTAGAATCAACATTGTTAAAATGTCCATACCACTCATAGTGATTTGGAGATTCAATGCAATCTCCATCAAAATACCAATGTCATATTTCACAGATCTAGAAAAAAATAATTCTAAGGTTCGTTTGGAACCAGAACCAGATAATGGGCTTCTTGAGTAAGACAGGTAAGGGTTCAGACGACTCAACAGAGAATATATTTAAATGATGTGACCATATTTGTAACTTGCAGTTACAAATTTGACTTGGAGAGCAAGTCGAATAATTTCAAATGTATAATGGGAACTCAATTAACTCTACTATTGAATTGTCTTTACGTTCAGTTTCTCACACATAAAACTTATTTAAAATGAGGTAAAAGTGAACACTGGATCAAGTATCTAATTTTTTTTCAACAGGGCAGTCAATAAATTTGAAACACATACGCTGGTTAGACCTAAGTCATAACCTAACTTTGCGAGAGGGTGTAGAACCAGTACAGCTTCCAAAAGACATACCAGGCAAATGGTGAAAAACCTTTCAATGGTAGTGAGCACACAAATCAAGCTGGGGATTACATTTGGTAATCTCTATTCTATGCCAATCACTGAGCTCAATCCTTTACACACTTTGTCTCATTTAATCCTCACAACAAACCAGCAAGAGAGGTATTACTATTCCCATTTTAAGAGCGTGGATATTGGTATTTAATACCACTTTCCAGTAAAGGAACTTGGAGAAACCTCTGATTCTAGGACTAGGACAGTAAATACACAAGAAACTCCTTGTATGGCCAGAAAGTAAGGAAATGCTCAAAAAACAAAAGAAAAACAAACCCCACAATACGGGAGTATGTCAAAAGGATATACAGGTCAACTAAAAGAGCTTCCAGTGGCCAAAGCTAAACAATTTATGAAATAAAACATACAGAGTATATTGGATTATATAATACAAAGCATTGAATAAATATCCATGGGTCCATATTGATATGAATAAGTGACTGAATAAATAAATAAAGGAAAGAGAAGAGACAAATATTGCATGTGGAAGAATTCCAAATAATTCATTTAGATACTTGTCCTCAAGGAGGTAGAACGCAAAACCCTATTCCTTAACTGAGGGCTACACTAAGACTTGTTTCCAAAGGACATAGTCAAGTGGGTCAAAGTCAACATCTGTAGTTATAAGTCATGTTGATAGTATATACTACTGATACAATGTTATGAAAATGGTACTTTATCTCTTCCTCCCCAGAAACCTGTAACTCCAGTCTAATCATGAGAGAAACATCAGATAAATCCCAGTTGAGGGACTATCTACAAATACTTGACCGGTACTCCTCATGTTTGTCAGGGTCATCAAAGTAAAGGAAAGTCTGAGAAACTGTCACAATTCAGAAGAGTCTAGGGTGACATTATGGCTAAAGGTAATGTGGTATCTTGGATAGGATGCAGGAACAGAAAAAAGGCCATTATGTAAATACTAATGAAATCTGAATAAAATCATGAGGCTTAGCTAATAATAATGCATAAATATTGGTTCACTAATTGTAACAAAATTATCATACTAATGTAGGATGTTAACAATAGGGGAAACTGGGTACAAGGCAAATGGGAACTCTCTATACCATTTTTGCAATTTTTATAATTTTAGAACAGCTCTAAAATGAATAGTTTATTTTTTTTAAAAAAAAGACAAAGCCTAGAAGAAAGGCTTTAGAAAATGTAATCACAGTACACTGCTTACTTCTGCAGTAAAGCAAAGTTACAGAGTCATAACAATATAAACAGTGATTATCGAACTCGTAAGTAATAAATATATATTGTGATGGCAGAGGTAGGGATGTGCATGGTATGGCATTACTATAAATCCACATCTATCAGCTAACTCATTTTCTATAGCA
>NW_012137191.1:8220532-8223118 GCF_000956105.1 Propithecus coquereli | reverse complement strand
GAAGGAAACAATCAACAGAGTGAAAAGACACCTACTGAATGGGAAAAATATTTGCATACTATATATCTGATAAGGGATTAATCTCCAAAGTATGAGGAATTCCTATAACTCAATAGTGAAAAAACTTACAATCTGATGTAAACATAGGCCAAGGATTTGAGCTGACATCCTTCAATGACGACATACAAATAACCAACAGGTTATTGAATGCCAAACTTCTCTAATCATCAAGGAAATGCAAATCAAAACTAAAGGAGATATCACTTCACACCTGTCAGAATGGCTATTATCAAACAAACAAAAGATAATAAATGTTGGTGACGATGTGGAAAAATTGGAGCCATTGCGTACTACTGGTGGAAATGCAAAATGGTGCAGTCATGATGTAAAACACTACGGAGTTTCCCTAAAAAAGCAAAAATACGACTATATGATCCAGCAATCCCATTTCTGGACATTTATCCAAAAGAACTGACATTAGCACTCCTATGTTCAATGCAGCAAAATGTGGCTATGTTCAATAAGCCAAAATGTGGAAACAATCTAAATGTCCATCAACAGATGAATGGATAAAGAAAATGTGGTATGTACATACAATGGAATACTTACTATTTAGCCTTAAAAAGAAAAAAATTCTGCGCTATGCAATAATATAGATGAACCTTGAGGATATTATGCTAAGTGAAATAAGCCAGTCACAGTAAGACAAATACTACATGATTCCACTTATATCATGTACATAAAATAGTCAAATTCATAGAATCAAAGAGTGAGATGGTACTTAGCAGGGGCTGGGAGTGGGGGAAATGGGAACTACTCATCAAGGGTCATAAAGTTTCAGTTAAGCAAAATGAATAAGCTCTAGAGGTTTGCTGTACAACATTGTACCTATAGTCAACAATAATTTATTACACACTTAAAAATCTGTTAAGAGGGTAGATCCCACATTAAGTGTTCTTACCACAATACATTTTTTTCAAATGCCTATTTTCTAAGTTAAGTGATCCTTTGGCAAATATAGTGGACCTTGAATAATGTGGGGGTTAGGGGCACTGAAACTCCACATATTCGAAAATCCATGTATAACTTCTGACTCCCCAAAAACTTAACAACTTATAGCCTACTGTTGACTGGAAGCCTTACCAATAACATCAATAGTCAATTAATACATATTTTGTACATTATAGGTATTAATATACTGCATTCTTGCAATAAAGTAAGCTAAAGAAAATGTTACTCAAAAAATCATAAGGAAGAGAAAATTCATCTTATATTCATTCGATAGAAGTAGAACATCATAAAGGTCTTCATCCCCATCGTCTTCATGTTGAGCAGGCTAAGGAAGAGGAGGGTTTGGTTTTGCTGTCTCGGGTGGCAATGGCAGAAGAAAATCCACCTGTAAGGGGACCTTCCACAGTTCGAACCCATGGTGTTCAAGGGTCAACTGCAGGCACTGCCTAACCCTACCTTATCGTAATCACTTAACATTGTTGACAAAGACATACTTTTGCTATAGCCAATCAGCAAGGGAAATTAGGGTGGAAAAGGTTTGCCTTTTAAGATTCTTTAAAAATTACTGAAAGATTAAAGAAAAAAAGAAGGGGGCTGTAGCTATGGTATGCTATACCATACCTGAAGTAATGTGAGTAAATTATAGTTCACAGAATAAAGGAAAAGAGTGAAATTCATTCGAGGCTATTCGATGTGAGCAACAGCAAATCCCTCATCCAGACGTATGACCACACTTTAATGTTAGTACAGGCATTGGGGGTGCTCCCAGGAATACTTAATGGTAGCTTACAAAGGCTATGTGGGTGTGTGTCTGAATAGGCAGGCGGTTGTGGTGATCACTTAAATCAAAAGAACTCAGAAAGTGAGATATTAAATCAGTGGTTCTCAAAGAATGATACCTAACCCTGAAGTAGATCGCAAACAGCAGTCCAAAAAAGCAGCATTGGCATCACCTGAAAACTTGTTAGAAATGCAAATTCTTAGGCCCTGCCTTAGACCTCCTGATTTAGGTTTCTGGGCATGGAACCCAGCAAGCTGTGCTTTAACAAGCTCTCTCGCCAGCTGATGCAGATGCACACTAATTAACAACCCCTGCTCTAAACTACACTAAGTGGCAGTTTGCCACCAAAGGCTAGTTTAAGTCCATGGTTCTCTACCTTGGCTGTATATTAGCAACACATGGAAGCTTCTGACGTAAGGCCCCACTTAGAAAGTCAGATTTTATGGGTTTTGATTCTTTGTTAGTTTAGAATCCCAGTATTCCAGTGTTCAGCCAGGGTTGAGAATTATGCCTAATATAAAGTTGAAATTAACAACACAGGATTAAAATAAAACCAAAAGGTTTTTACATAAGTCCACTGGGAAAATGTAAGAATACAAAATTATTTTTTTTCCAAAAAAATTTTTTGAAATACATAAGGTATAACAGAGAGTGGTAACAATATTTGACTTTGTGACTCAAGAACACCTGGGCACAGCTGGGCGCGGTGGCTCACGCCTGTAATCCTAGCTCTCTGGGAGGCCGAGGCAGGCGGATTGTTTGAGCTCAGGAGTTCGAGACCAGCCTGAGCAAGA
>NW_012137191.1:8214831-8220482 GCF_000956105.1 Propithecus coquereli | reverse complement strand
GGAGTCCACGTGCTTGGCTTTATGCTATACCTTTCTACGTGGTTAAGTGGTTAAAATAAAATAGCACCACTGTTCTACGGGAAACAATGGATGGCAGGTATTTTTATAAGTAAATACCAATGTAAGCTTTTTTTTTAATTGAAGAACTTCTTGCTGAAAAAGAATCTGTTACTTTTAATACTTCTATCTTCCACTCTCTCTTTCCCTGTTAAATGTCAACATGAAGAAGACAATTTGTTAACTGTTGAAGTGACTGGTATCTAGGACCATTCACAAAAACATAAATGAGAAATTTGACATCCTTTATAGTTTGACATACTTTTTATAACACACATAAAGCATGTCATACTTTACGACATACTTTTATAGGTACCTAGGGCAATCAAATTCAAAAAGACAGAAAATAGAATGATGGTTGACAGAGGCTGGGGGAAAGGGGAAACAGGGTTTAATGGGTATAGAGTTTCCATTTTGCAAGATAAAAAGAATTTTAGAGATGGATGATGATGATGGTTGCACCACAATGTGGATGTATTTAATATTACTGAATCGTAATTTAGAAATGGTTAAGATGGTATTTTATGTTGTATGTATTTTACCGCAAATTAAAAAAAAATTTATTTTCCATGAGAGATTTGAGGAAATTTAATAATAATAAAAAAAAAATTTTAAATGCCAGCTTTACCCAGTGATATGCTATCTACAAGAAACTCACTTTAGCTTTAAGGACACACATAAGCTGAAAGTGAAGGGATGGAAAAAGATATTCCATACAAATGCTAACCAAGAGAGCAGACATGGCTCTACTTATATCAGATAACATAGACTTTAAGTCAAAAACTGTCAGATGAGACAAAGGAGGACATTTTATAATGATAAAAGGTTCAACCCACCAGGGAGATATAAACAATTACAAAAATATATATATACCAAACATCATAGCACCTAAATATATAGAGCAACTTTGATAGAATTGAAGGGATAAATACTATAAGAGACCTCAATACTCCACTGTGAATAATGAACAGAACATTATAGAAGAGAAAGAAGAAAACACAGAGTTTGAATAACACTACAAACCAAAGGGACCTAACAGACATATACAGAACATTCTACCTAACAGCACAGAATACATCATCTTTTTAAGGGTACATAGATCTTTCTTCAGGAAAGATCACATTAGGCCACCAAACAAGTCTTAACAAACATAAGACTGAAATCCACAAAGGTACGGAAATTAAACAACACAATCTTAAACCACTGGGTCGAAAAAGAAATCAAAAAGGAGATTAGAAAATACCTCCAGATTAATGAAAACAAAAATACCACATATCAAAACTTATGGGCTGCAGAAAAAGCAGTAATAAAAGGGAAGTTCATAGTGATAAACATCCATATTAAAAAATAAGAGAGATCTCAAATAAACAATCTAACTTTACACCTCCAGGAACTAGAAAAAGAGGAACAAACTAAGCGCAAAGTCAGCAGAAAATACCAAAGGTGAGAGCAGAAATAAATAAAACATAAAATAGAAAAAAAAAATCAACAAAACTAAGAATGGGTTTTTTGAAAAGAAACCAAATTAACACACCCCAAGCTAAACTAAGAAAAAGGAGAGAAGCCTCAAATAGATAAAATCAGAAGCACTAATAGCACAGAAATAAAAAGGATCCTAGTAGACTACTATGAACAATTATATACCAACAAACTAGATAATCTAGAAGATAAGGATAAATTTCTAGAAACAAATAACCTACCTAGACTGAATCAGAAGGAAATGGGAAGGCTGAACAGACCTATAACTAGTATGGAATTTAAATCAGTAATCAAAAACCTCCCAATAAAGGACAGACTAGACATCATCACAGAAGAATTTTATGAAGCATTTAAAGAAGAGTTAATACCAATCTTTCTCAAACTCTTCCAAAAAATTAAAGATGAGAGAACACTTTCAAACTAACTTTATGAGGCCAGCACTGATACTGAAGCCAGACAAAGATATCACAAGAAAACTACAGGTCAATATCCCTGATGAACGAACATGCAAAAATCCTCAACAAAATACTAGCAACCTAATTCTAGAGTACATTAAAAGAATCAAATGCCATGACCAAATGAGACCTATCCCTGGGATGCAAGTATGGTTCAATATACAAAAATCAATCAACATGACCAACGCATTAACAGAATGAAAGGAAAAAACCCCACATGATCATTTCAACAAATGCAGAAAAAGCATTTAACAAAGTTCAACACCTATTCGTGATTAAAAAAAAAAAAAAAACAACTCAGCAAACTAGGAATAGAAGGAAATTACCTCAACATATTAAAAGGTCATAGATGAAAAGCCCACAACTAACACAAATGCAACAGTAAAAAACTGAAAACTTCTCTAAATTTAAGAATGAGGCAGGAATGCCTACTCTCAACACTTCTATTCAACATAGTAGTGGTAGTCCTAACTAGAGCAATTAGGCAAGAAAAAGAAATAAAAGGCATCCATATCAAAAACAAAGATGTAAACCTGACCCTATTTGTAGATCACATCATTTTAAATATAGAAAACCCTGAAGACTGTATAAAAAAATTTTTACATCTAATAAACGAATTCAGTAAAGCTGGAGGATACGAAATCAATGTTCAGAAATCACTTTCATTTCTAACCACTAACAATGAACTATCTCAAAAAGGAATTAAGAAAGCAACCCATTAACAATAACACCAAAAATGATAAAATAACCTAGGAATAAACTTAATTAAGAAGGTGAAAGAATTGTATACTGAAAAGTACAAAACACTGATGAAACAAATTAAGACACAAACAAATGGGAAGACATCCTGTGTTCATGGATTGGAAGATACTATTAAAATGTCCATACTACTCAAAGCGACCAACAGATTCAATGTGATCTCAATCAAAATCCCAATGGCATTTTTGCAGAAGTAGAAAAAAACAATTCTAAAATTCATGTGGAACCACAAAAGACCACGAAAAGCACAATCAATCTTGAGAAAGAAGAACAAAGCTGGAGGCATCACACTTCCTGGTTTTAAAATATATTACAAAGCTATAGTAATCCAAATAGCATGGTACTGGCATAAAGACAGACATATACAACAATGGAACAAAATAGACCACCCAGAAATAAACTCACACATATATAGTGCGTTAGTCCATTTATGCTGCTGTAAGAAAATACATTTGCCCCTCCATATCTGTGGTTTCTCCATCTGTGGATTCAACGAACCTAAGATAAAATATTGTTGGAAAAACAATACAAAATAACAATAAAAAATGCAAATTAAAAAATATATAACAGCTATTTATACAGCAATTACAATGGTATTAGGTATTACAATAATCTAGAGATAATTTAAAGCATATGGAGGATGTGAGTAGTTTTATGCAAATGCTATGCCATTTTATACAAGGGACTTGAGCATTAGCAAATTTTGGTATCCAAGAGGGATCCCAGAAACAATCCTCCATGGATACCAAGGGACAACTATACCAAAAATTGGGTAATTTATAAAGAACAGAAATCTAATTTTTCACAGTTCTGGAGGCTAAAAAGTCCAAGATCAAGTCACTAGCACCTGGTGAGGGCTGTTCTCTTCTTCGAAGATGGCACCTTGAACACAGCATCCTCTGGAGGGGAAAAACACTGTGTCCTCACGTAGCAGAAAATGGAAGGGCAAAAAAAAAAAAAGCCAATCTCCCTCCATAAAGCCCTTTTATAAAAACACTTAATCCCATTCATGGGGAGAAACTCTTATGGCCTAATTACCTCTTAAAAGACCACCTCATAACACTAGCACATTGGCAACACTTGATTTTTGGAGGGGATGCATTGAAACCATAGTACACAGTCAACTGATCTTTGACAAGTGTGTCAAGAATACACAATGAGGAAAGGACAGTCTCCTCAAGAAACGGATATCCACGTGCAAAAAAATGAAATTAGACCTTTAGCTTACACCATGCACAAAATTCAACTAAAATGGATTAAAGATTTAAACATAAGACCCAAAACTATAAAACTCCTAAGAAAAAACATAGGACACAAGGCTTTATGATTTTGGTCTTGGTAATGATTTCATGAATATGACACCAAAAGTACAGTCAACAAAAAAAAATAAACAAGTGGGTCTAAATTAAAAAGCTTCTGCACAGCGAAGGAAGGAAACAATCAACAGAGTGAAAAGACACCTACTGAATGGGAAAAATATTTGCATACTATATATCTGATAAGGGATTAATCTCCAAAGTATGAGGAATTCCTATAACTCAATAGTGAAAAAACTTACAATCTGATGTAAACATAGGCCAAGGATTTGAGCTGACATCCTTCAATGACGACATACAAATAACCAACAGGTTATTGAATGCCAAACTTCTCTAATCATCAAGGAAATGCAAATCAAAACTAAAGGAGATATCACTTCACACCTGTCAGAATGGCTATTATCAAACAAACAAAAGATAATAAATGTTGGTGACGATGTGGAAAAATTGGAGCCATTGCGTACTACTGGTGGAAATGCAAAATGGTGCAGTCATGATGTAAAACACTACGGAGTTTCCCTAAAAAAGCAAAAATACGACTATATGATCCAGCAATCCCATTTCTGGACATTTATCCAAAAGAACTGACATTAGCACTCCTATGTTCAATGCAGCAAAATGTGGCTATGTTCAATAAGCCAAAATGTGGAAACAATCTAAATGTCCATCAACAGATGAATGGATAAAGAAAATGTGGTATGTACATACAATGGAATACTTACTATTTAGCCTTAAAAAGAAAAAAATTCTGCGCTATGCAATAATATAGATGAACCTTGAGGATATTATGCTAAGTGAAATAAGCCAGTCACAGTAAGACAAATACTACATGATTCCACTTATATCATGTACATAAAATAGTCAAATTCATAGAATCAAAGAGTGAGATGGTACTTAGCAGGGGCTGGGAGTGGGGGAAATGGGAACTACTCATCAAGGGTCATAAAGTTTCAGTTAAGCAAAATGAATAAGCTCTAGAGGTTTGCTGTACAACATTGTACCTATAGTCAACAATAATTTATTACACACTTAAAAATCTGTTAAGAGGGTAGATCCCACATTAAGTGTTCTTACCACAATACATTTTTTTCAAATGCCTATTTTCTAAGTTAAGTGATCCTTTGGCAAATATAGTGGACCTTGAATAATGTGGGGGTTAGGGGCACTGAAACTCCACATATTCGAAAATCCATGTATAACTTCTGACTCCCCAAAAACTTAACAACTTATAGCCTACTGTTGACTGGAAGCCTTACCAATAACATCAATAGTCAATTAATACATATTTTGTACATTATAGGTATTAATATACTGCATTCTTGCAATAAAGTAAGCTAAAGAAAATGTTACTCAAAAAATCATAAGGAAGAGAAAATTCATCTTCTATTCATTCGATAGAAGTAGAACATCATAAAGGTCTTCATCCCCATCGTCTTCATGTTGAGCAGGCTAAGGAAGAGGAGGGTTTGGTTTTGCTGTCTCGGGTGGCAATGGCAGAAGAAAATCCACCTGTAAGGGGACCTTCCACAGTTCGAACCCATGGTGTTCAAGGGTCAACTGCAGGCACTGCCTAACCCTACCTTAT
>NW_012137191.1:8192502-8206786 GCF_000956105.1 Propithecus coquereli | reverse complement strand
TTGTCCAATTAATTTCTTTCTATTTTTAGTAGAGACGGGGGTCTCGCTCTTGCTCAGGCTGGTTTCGAACTCCTGAGCTCAAATAATCCGCCCGCCTCGGCCTCCCAGAGTGCTAGGATTACAGGCGTGAGCCACCGCGCCCGGCCCATTAATATTTTTAAATTAAGCATACTCCTAGAAACTAACTAGACTCATCTAATGTTTAAATGACGCTAGAGAAAGAGTAGTCTTATGTACCACATCAGAGAGTGTATACAGTTCTAATTAGATAAGATTTTTTTTTGAATTCTTACTTCCTAACAGGGTGACCTCGGGCAAGGTATTTAACTTCTCTATCAATTTTTACAACTATAAAATGAGAATAATGTTATCAAGTTCTTTGGCTTGCTATAAGAATTAAAAGAAAAAACATTTAGTTCATTGAGGTATCTCCATACTACTTTCCACAGAGGTTGTACTAGTTTGCAGTCCCACCAGTAGTGTAGGAGTGTTCCTATCTCTCCGCATCCACGCCAACATTCGCTGTTTTGGGACTTTTTTATAAAAGCTATTCTCACTGGAGATAAGTGATATCTCATTGTGGTTTTGATTTGCATTTCTCTGATGATTAGAGATGTTGAGCATTTTTTCGTATGTTTGTTGGCCGTTAGTCTACCTTCTTCTGAAAAGTTTCTGTTCATGTCCTTTGCCCACTTTTTAATGGTTTTTTAAAAATTTTTTTCTTGCTGATTTGCTTGATTTCTTTATAGATTCTAGTTATCAGCCATTTATCAGATGTATAGCATGCAAATATTTTCTCCCATTCTGTAGGTTGTCTATTTGCTCTAATGATTGTTTCCTTGGCTGTCAGAAGTTTTTAATTTGATCAGGTCCCATTTATCTATTTTTGTTGTTACTGTGATTGCTTTTGGGTCTTCTTCATAAATTCCTTGCCTAGTCCAATATCTTTATAAGAGTTTTTCCAACACTTTCTTCCAGAATTCTTATGGTTTCATGTCTTAGGTTTAAGTCTGTTATTCATCATGAGTTGATTTTTGTGAGTGGTGAGAGGCATGGGTCTGTTTCAGTCTTCTACATAAACCTCTATGGAGAGTAGTATGCAGATACCTCAAAGAACTAGAAGTACAACTACCATTTGATCCAGCAATCCCACTACTGCGTATTTACCCAAAGAAAAAAAGACACCTATGCTCAGTTGTTCATAGTAGCACAATTCACAATTGCAAAGATGTGGAAACAACCCAGTGCCCATCCATACATGAGTGGATTAATAAAATGTTTACCATGGAGTATTACTCAGCCATAAAAAAAATGGTAAACTAATAGCTCTTGCATTAACCTGGATGGAACCAGAGACCATTTGTCTAAGTGAAGTACCACAAGAATGGAAAAACAAACACACATATACTTACCATTAAATAGGAACTAATCAATCAACACGTGCACATATGGAAATAACATTCATTGGAAATCAAGCAGGTGGGAGAGGGGAGGAGAGGATGAGTGAATTCATACCTTATGGGTATAATGCATACCATATGGGGGATGAGCACACTTATAACTTTGACTCGAACGGTACAAAAGGGATTTACGTAACCAAACATTTGTACCCCTGTAATATTCTGAAATAAAAAAATAAATAAAACAAAAAAGCATAACACTTTACACATAGAAGCCATTAAATATGAGTAGTGGTATAATTATTCAAGTGACGAAACATGATCCAAATAAGGAAGATACTGTTTATTTAACCTTAAAGTTTCCATATAACATAAACACACCTTATCTATAACATTTATAACACAAAATGGGTTTTATAGGAAAACCCAGCTTTTAAATCTAAGCATTTTCCACTTCTGAGGTAATGAAATAGTATCAAAAGATTCAAAGAGTTAAACCAACATAGATATAATTCTGAAAGAATTGGTGTCTCAAAACATTTCAAGAATATATATTTTTAAAAACCCAGAATTTTGAAATTTTATACTAAATATAGTAACACACCTGCTAAAATGATTCCTTATAATAACATTTTTTTTTTGGTCTGAAATTTTGTTACTTAAAGGAGAAGCAACAGAGAAGCCAAAAGGATTTTACTAAGGCATAAAAAGCAGGGGGAATGAGGTCCAGGGTCAAAGTATAAAATGTTAAGAATATGAAGAAACAAATGAACTAATCCTTCATATTGTAAGATGATACTGAGCTATCTTTGATTTCTAAGAGGCTATGATTCTATTATTTCTGTCCTGTATACTTTGTAGCTTAGAAGAAACTACCACTGAAACAAACCAACCAAGATAACACTGTAATGCCCTGATACAGATGGTCCACAATTCTACCTGTAGAGATCTACCCTAGGGAAACATACATCCATGTGCTCAAAAAATATATACAAGGATGTTCAATTACAGCATTGCTTATTACGGCAAAAAATTTCATGCCTATTAATAAAAGAACAGATACACAGAATGTTGATGTATTCATACCTGGAATATTATAGAGCAGTTAAAAGGGATGAAATAGATTTATGTAAGATATGACTCAAATTAGCTCAATTTGAAAGAAAGCAAGCAAGTAACTTAATAACACATGCAGTATGACACTACTCCTATAAAAAAATCTCTCGGGGCCAGGCATCCCAGCACTTTGAGAGGCTGAGGTGGAAGGATCACCTGAGGCCAGGAGTTCCAGACCAGCCTGGGTAACATTGCAAGACCCTGTCTCTAAAAAAAAATTTTTAATGAGCCAGGCATGGTGGCAGCATGCCTGTAGTTCTAGCTACTCACTAGGCTGAGCCACGAGGATCATTTGAACCCAGGAGTTTCAAGCTGCAGTGAGCCGTGATCATACAACTGCATTCCAGCCTGGGCAACAGAATGAGACACTGTCTCTAAAACAAAAAAACAAAAACAAACTCTAGGGATGTGTGTGTGTCTAGAAGGATACACTCGAAGTCCACAACAGCTAAGATCACTGGGGCTAGAGCAGTGGGGTATGAAATGCATGTCATCAATGGCAACGAGGAATTTGGTTTTATCTGTCATGTTCTAATCTTTCAAAGGGAGGATGTATTTGTACATTACTTGTTAAATTAAACTGCTTTAAAAAAGAAGTGCCTGACATCTTCGATCATAAGTGATAGATCTTTTTAATAGCCAAATAGGATGTCTATGGCTATAAATTGTTGGATACTATCTACAAAATTGTGACTATTGACAAAAAACAGAACATTAAAGTCTTTATAAAAATGTTAATGAAAAGTACCAACAGTTGATTTATATTAAAGAAGTGTCTACCTTTTTCTTTTAACAAGCTCAGGATTAAGAGGCCCAGAACTCTGCTCTCAAATCCAATTCAGAGACATGAGTCCTACAACAAGATAATACTAAATTTAAAAGCCATCTTGAAAATCAGGTAGACTCACAAGTAATGTCTCTTTACTCAATTATAACAGTATTTTGAAATTATTTGACTATATTTCTGATCATATTATTTATTCTTGTTTAATTCTAAAATAAATGTGGTATGTGGTAATATCCTAGATGCCCCTAATCTATACAGGAACACGGAAAGTTCAAGGAAGAAAATACATAAACTGGAAAAGCAGCACACAGTTTTTGCACACTTCAGTACTGAATCTGGCAAGAGAGAGATCTTATGTTGGAATCAAAAACTAAAGGAATATCTTCTTAAGATATAAAGTAGTGTCAAGTAAAGAATATTATTCAGAGATATCACCAAGCTAACAATGTTTTGCTCTAGAAATGAGAAAAGTAGAAAATTTGATAATACTTTTTTCTACTGGAAAATAAATGTCGCCCTGTTGTCTGATGCACTGACTACTAGGGAAAGTCAGCTAAAGTTATATACCTAAATGAAACCATTTATTATCATCCTAAAATATACAAATGTCATTCATTCTTCAATCTTGTGATATAGGACAAGGCCTGTCTTCTGAGCATGGATCAGCTGAGAAAAGCATTGTTTTTCTTGCAAAAACCACAGATATTATGTATTGTCTACAATCTCCATAAAGAACAGTGAAAACTTAAGACAGTTAAACACACTCAACACGGAATCTAATTTAATGATTTTCTCACAAAACTTTTAGAGTCATCTTGCCTACAGTTAATTTGAGAGCAATTTTCTTTGGTGACATCTTTATCGAATCTTTCCAAAGCATTCAACTTAGGTTTTCACTGAAATCTTTACCTTTCTTTAAGTTTTTCTTTCTCTAAATTTCTGTTGATTATAGTTGATGATATCGCATAATTACAGCAACCAGCACAATGGCATAAGTAGATCTGGGAACAAATCCAAATGACCTGGTAAACCAACAACCCAACAGGCTGCATCACAAGTGCCAGGGTGTCCTGGAAAGTCATCTGCCAACTGTGAATGTGGCTTGTTGTAGAGAAGGTTCTAAGGGAGTCTAGGGTCCACCAGTTAATTGTAAACATCAGATGTGGAGCACCTTAGTAGAGCATCTGCGTACTGCACCTCCTGCACATGTTAAATGACATTTACTACTCACCAGATTCGTTCCTCAGTCTGCATATGGTAAGGAATGCAACAACCTTAAGATCCAGGCTATAGCCAGTGGCTTGGAAAACATTTGGGTAACATCCCTGGACCGTTAACCAAATGGTAGGAGACACAAATAATATTAAGTCAGGCAAAGTTTATCAACATCACCAATGTTGACATTTTTGAACCAAAAGTCTATGTTGTGGGGGCTGTTCTGTCCATTTGTAGGATTAAACATTCTGCTACCCACTAGATGCGAACAGCACAGCATGTTCCCTGAGCTGTGCAAACCAAAAAATGTCTCCAGACATTGCTAAATGTCCACCAGGGGGCAAAATCACTCCTGACTGAGAACCACTGAGTCAGGGTGGACCAGAAGCTTTCAGCTTCTAGCAAACATTGTTGGGTCCTTCTCCTTATTGGGACCCACAGAATTTCACATTTTTGGATCTATCAAGGATCTTTGTTGCCTACTCTGAAATTCATAGAAGTTGTGAACAGCCAGACTGGCTACATAATTTGCAGGACTGAGGAAAAAATGAAAATACACGTCCCTTGTTAAAAAATTAAGACTCTCAAGGCAGCGACAGTAAAACATTAAAGCAAGGGCCGGGCCCTTTTGAGTGCAGGGCCCCGGGAAGCTGCAGGTCGCATGCCCGTGAAGCCAGCCTTTGATGGTCATCTGGTGATGGGAGTCACAACCTGGGATTCCTAGCACCCTTTCCACTGAACTGACAGTCACGTGAAGATCTGTTACATCTCAGTAAGTCAAGAGGTTTTAATATTTCGGGTTCCTAATTTTTCTTTATTCCATTTTTTACTAATATTCCCTATTCTTTGCAAAAAATGTACATAATAGTGAATTAACTTTTCATTTTAATTTTTTTCAGAATATTACAGGGGTAAAAATGTTTTGGTTATATGAATTACTTTTGTACAGTTTGAATCAAAGTTATGTGTGTCCATCACCCAGATAACATGCATTGTACCCATTAGGTGTGAATTTACCTATCCCCTCATTTCAATTTTTTTTTTTTTTTAGATTTTTCAAGAGAAACCTACTAAATTAGATTGACAGTTCAAATTATAGGACCACAAAATAACTTGTGTTTTATTAGAAACAACCATGAGGAGTTTATTGTATTTTATTAGTAGCATCTGTCTCCTGTCTTGGAATGCTAGAGAAGATATTAATGATGTTCTTTTGCCATTTGGAAACAGATACTCTTTTCTCAAAAATTATCTTTGGCACTAGATTAATTTTCTCAGTTATTCTTGCCATTTGGCAAATGTTTTAACTCCAGGTGTAGAAATTAGCATCATTTCCAGAATGATCAAGGGCGATATACCATTTATTATAAAATGTCAGAATGTATTGCTTAAAGACATGATGTTTATATTTTTCTATTGAGCATATGTGACCACAGTGAACCTAGTATCTAGCTTCTTAGTATCATCAGTTTGGGCTTACTTGCTAAAGATCACGGAGACATACTTGACTCTCCCTTTTATTGCTTTGCCTTTTTCTTTTTCAACATTCTTCCAAATGCAAACCAGCACAGCAATGATTATGTCACAGATAATCTCACTTCCAAAACACAAATAGTTAGTTATTATGTTGGTTCAGTAATGTTCAAAATAACAAATCACAAACTTCCCAACAAGTGTTTATTATCCGATTTTACTATCCCAGAATGGAAAGTGCCACAGGAAGTCACACTCCAGCAGTCAGAGGCCGAATGCCTGAGACTGGGACTGAATGACAATGCTGTTAGAAGCCTTCACTAGGAAATGTCTGACAGAGGATGTCACTTCTAACTCTTGTGCTTTCCAGTTCCTAAGTTCAAGTGTGTTGGTAAGAAAAATCCCCACCAAAGGTATTTCTATGACCCTTCAGACAGGAGACACTAGCAAAATATGCAGTGGCAGCTACTGTAAAAAAGAAATGGTTTTAATTTTTATAATTGAAAAATATATACAGAGGATAGCTTCCAAAAAACCATTTGCAAAGAAGGTAGCACAAATCCTCAAGTGGTTTTGCTAAATGATAAATAAATAAATAAAAACTCTGAGTAAAATAAACCATTATCTACAAAGGCTGAGTGAGGTCTAAAATTTACAGTACAGTGGAAAAGGGATCGATTATGCTTTCTAAGAGTAAGGAATCTTGTATATCACCCTCTTCTCCATGTTTAGACTGTTGTAGGCACTCAAGAAATATTATTGAATAAATACTTTCACAGAGTTTATAATATGCCAGGTACTGTTCTCACAGATTTATACATTAAATCATTCAATCTTCAAAATAATTCTTTGAGACAGATATTATAACTATGTCCATGTTACAGGAGATGACACTGAAGCACACAGAGATGAAGTAAACTGCCTAAAGTTGCACAGCTGCAATTAAAATCCAGGCAATCTGTTTCTAGGTGTTAAGTAACTCACCCAAGTCATATCATCATATCACGTGAGACTTGCACCCGCTCAAGTCTGTCTTTCTGCAAAGCTAATCCCACTATGTTATACAAGAACAACTATCCTAAATCTATAATGGCAAAGTTACCCACTCAGATACTATATATATTTTGTATAATGAAAATAACTTCATTATAATTTCCTTTGGGGCTTACTTCACTAATGTACGAAACAAAGACTGAGAAATCCACGTTTAATGAGCTCTTACTGCATGTGGCCCTATGCAGGCACTGTACTCCATCCTATCCATTCCTAACCATTATGTGGAATAGCCTTCAGCACCTGATTTTACAGCTGAAGAGACTAAAAACTTGGGGAGAAAGTTAGATAACTTGTACAAGGTCACACAGATAGCAACTGGAGAGACTCATATTGTAATAAAATCACGTAAGTTCAAGAGAAATTAAAAAAGTGCATTTGTGTGTGTGTGTATATATTTATATAAAAAACATATCTATACTCAAACATTATTCAGCATCAACTTCCTGGTTCCTTGTTTAAATATTTGTTGATCTTAACCAGCAGATTATAAAAGGCCCTGGAGACAGGAGCCTTTGTTTTTAAAATCTTTGTATATACATTTAATACATTGTATATGCATTTAATACAGTAATAATGCAAGTAAATGCCCCAGAAACATGTGTCAAATAATTGATGAATATGTATGTCTGGCCCAGAGGTTAGCAAAGTTCACCCAACTAATGTATGCTAATTACATCAGTTAAGTACAAAATATAAAACTATAATATCTGTAGAGATCTCTAGCTCCCTCTGATTTACCTGAGTAGGAAAACTTTATGCCTGCTGTAAAAGGCAAACATTCTCCAACTTATAGCAGAGTAGTGCACTGAAACTTCAAGTTGAGAGAAAATTCACCAAAGAATTCCATTTAAAGATTCCATTTGAATAAAACCAAGGGTCAGACTCATCCCAGTTTAGAAAAGATATTTCTAAACTATCACCTTCATATACAAATTAAGAATAACATTATAATGCTGTATTAGATCCAGCCAATTCTTATCTCAGAGAATATAATAAGCAAAAATTTTATGCAAATGACTATGTCTTGGGAAGGGTGATTTTCTAAGACCACTGAATTAAGTAATAGGTAAGTACCCCAAGACTCTAAATTAAATATGCACCTTGTAGGTCAATATCTATACTGCTGCAGGTATAATCTAACAAGTAATGAAATATATAAGGGAATCTTTAAAAGGGCTATTTCTCACGTTATAAATAAATCTATTTAATACCTATAATTTATTGTTATCTGGGCACTTAAGGATATGAGAACAATAACCTTCAATGGCCCACTTAGAGAGAAAACATTTTCCAAAATGACTCACAGATTAAGAGTCTCTTTTTAAAAAGGGATCCTGAATCCCAGCCTTATTCAAATGGTTAAACTCAATCTTTTTATCCACCATGTTAGAGCTTCATCTTTTTAACAAAATTTCTTTTAAGTGAATTGACTAAAATTATCTCATAGGCATAGGTAAAAAAACAATCATGCCACTAGAGCTCACTCTGAATCAAAGATGAGTCAAGATAATTCTATTTTATAAACAGTGCACAGGTTAATATTTCTGTCTCAATAATGAAATGTTAACTCCCTCCCAACCAGAAACAATTCTTATCCTACTCAATAATTCTATATGCCTAATATTAGTAAATTAATGTAGACTATTATAAAAGCTGAGAAATTTGTCCACAGTAACTTAACTGGGATAAATAAATCATTGCATCTGACTGCATTTTCTTAGACCTTAATGTGCTATCACCCAGGCAGATGAGAATATTTTTTTTAAATCACTGAGAAATAATTCACATACTATAAATTTCATCATGTAAAAGTATACAGTTCAGTGGTTTTCATGTATTCGAAAGGTAGCACAAAAATTACCATTATCTAATTCCAGAATGATTTCATTATCCAAAAAGAAATCCCCATACCCATCACGTTCCATTAAAGCCCCAGGCAACCACTAATCCCACTTTCTGTCTCTATTGATTGGCCTATTCCGGACATTTCACATAAATGGTACTATATAATATACAGCCTTTTGTGCCTGGTTTCTTTCTATTTAGCATAATCTTTTTGAAGGTTCCTCCATGTTGCAGCCCATATCACTATTCCATTCTTTTATAGTTCAAAATGTGGCACTGACATGTCCCAAATTTTATTTATCCATTCCTGAGCTGACAGACATTTGGGTTTTTTTTTTTTTTTTTTTGCACTATGAATAATGATGCTATAAACAATCATGTACAGGTTTTTGTGTGGACATGTGTTCTTAATTCTCTTGGGGATGTATCTAGGAGTGGAACTGGTGGGTCTCATATGGTAACTTGTTGCTTAAATTTTTAAGGAACTGCCAAAGTGTTTCCCATAGCAAATGAACACTTTACATTCTCACCAGCAGCGTGGAAGGATTCTAGTTTCTCCACATCCTTGCCAATCCTTGTTATTTTTCACTTTTTAAATTATAGTCATCCTAGTGGTGTGAAGTGGTATCTTATAATGGTTTTGATTGAATTTCCCTAATGACTACCAATGGTAGGCATCTTTTCATGTGCTTATTGGCCATTTGTGTATCTTCTTTGGGAAAATGTCTATTCAAATCCTTTGCCCATTTTTTAATTGGGTAGTTTGTCTTTTTATTGTTTAGTTGTAAGCATTACTTATATATTCTGGATACTAGACTTTTATCAGATATATGATTTGCAAATATTTTCTTCCATTCTGTCGGTTGTCCTTTCAACTTTTTTGATAATGTCCTTTGACATGCAAAATTTTAAATGTTGATAATGTCAACTTTATCTACTTTTGCTGCCTGTGCTTTTGGTATCATTTCCAAGAAATCATTGCCAAATCCAATGTCTTGAGGATTTTCCTTGTGTTTTCTTCTAAGAGTTTTATAGTTTTAGCACTTATGTGTAGGTTTTTGATCAATTTGAGTTTTTGGTTTTTGTTTTTAGAGACAGGGTCCTGCTATGTTGCCCAGGCTGGACTCAAACTCCTGGGCTCAAGCAATCCTCCCACCTCAGCCTGCCTAGTAGGTGAGACTACAGATGTGTGCTGCCATGCCCAGCTTTGATCAATTTTTTGAGTTAATTTTTGTATATGGTGTCAGGTAAGCATCCAACTTTTTTTTTTTTTGTATCTAGGATATCCAATCCTACACCATCTGTTGAAAACACTATTCCTTCCCTACTGAATGGTCTTCACACCTCTGTTGAAAATCAATTGACTATGAATTTACACATTTCTCAAGTCCCATTTCTATTCTATCTATAATGTCTATCTTAATGTCGGTATCACACTGTTTTGATTACTGTAACTTCGTAATAACTTTTCACATCAAGAGGTGTGAATTCTCCAAGTTGGTTCTTTTCAAGATTGTTTTGACTATTTTGAGTTTTTTGCATTTCAATGTGAACTTTATCACCTTGTTAATTTCTGCAAAAAAGGAAGCTGTAATTTTCATAATGATTGTACTGAATCCGTAGATCATCTGGGAAGTATTGCTATCTTAACATATTAAGTCTTCCAATCCATGAGCATTCAGATATCTTTCTATTTATTTAGATCTTAATTTCTTTCAACAATGTTTTATTTCCACCTAATGGGTACAATGAACACTATCTGGGTGATGGGCACACTTATAACCATGAATCAAGCATTACAAAAGTGATCTATGTAACCAAACATATTTGTACCCCAATAATACTTTGAAATAAAAAGATATCTTCACTAGTAATTGAAAAAAAAAAACGTTTTATTTTCAGTGTACAAGTCTTGCATTTCTCTATCATTAAGATCTGTCATTTAGGGAGGAGCTAATAATACCTAAACCCTGATGTAAAATATGTCAGTGGAATAAATTTCTTCATTTAAAGAATGATAATATCCTATAAGTTAACCTTTATTTAAAGTAAAACACAAATAATGAGGGTCATAAGATTTTTGGAGCTGGAACCAGCACTAGGAGGACAGAGATAAATAAAACACAGTACCCTTCCTAGAGAGAGAATGTACTGGGGGGGTGTAATAGACAGTAGCCTACAAGGAATGAACAGACATTAAAAAATAAAAGATCCCCAAACCATGCCATAACATGAAGCACCTAGTCTCTTTTAATTTACAGTTGGAGAAAGTGAAGCCCCAAAAGGTTATCTGATATAATTAAGGGAACATAGCTAATTAGTACAGGAGCTGGAACTACAATCTGCATTAAGATTTAAAAGAAAGCGAACACTTCAACACAATGTGAAAGTTATCCTGCTTCAGCTTCTCAGTTGTTATTATAGATTTTTGTCATATATTAGATATTAATATAATATTTTTTAGTCCTAAACTCCTAGAGAGACAATAATACACAAGACAAAGACTTCCTGTTTTCACGTAGCCTACATTCTTGGCCTTTCTTTTTTCTCAATAACAGAGGTGATTCTGATGTTGAAAATGCACCTTTCTAGAAGTCATCCACAGTTTTGCTGTAAAACACTCCCAAACCCTTCTATCTAATGGAACCCCTTATCAGAGCAAGTCACTAGCACCAAGCTCCTCTCAATAATCAGGTCTCTGGCCAGCATCCCTGAGTAGTTTACAGTTTCACTTGGCAGGCAGAGCTGCTCAGTACCAATTTTCCCTCAGAATAAAACTAAAGGCAAACATATTTCTGGGTTCCATATAATTCTATTTCTTATTCTTCTACATGAACATATTGAAGGGTCCCCTATTCTCAGTTCATGTTTCGTATGGGCATGACTAATGAGCAGTAAACCCTGGTCACAGTGACTGGTTCGGGGTGGGCACATGAAGGAGACGGCCAATAAGAGCCATACTCTGAAATGCTGTGGAGGACATCAGGAGTGCAGTGCTGGAGTGCCACTAGTGTTGCTAAGTAGTACAATTTAATGCAAAATTGGAACTGTTAATAGTCACCTTTGCCAGCATGAGGGGAGAGCCAAGCTGAGAATAAAGCCACCGTATTCACACATGCACACACTCATACACACGTACATCTGAGATACTGTCAGCCCCAAAAGGAACACTGAGGTTTTATGTAAGTTAAACCAACTCCCCCTTTTAGATTTAAGCTACTTTGAATTGTGTTTCCAGAACAGAAACACAACTCCAAAAGTGTGCTGATTAATGTGTCTTTTTAAAATTAAATGCCTCATCAAATAATTATAAATTATTACTGAACTCCAGGCACTTTACCTAGGCCCTGAGTATTCTATGGTGAATAGTTTTTTAAGTAATATAGACCATTTCCATGACCCAGCCTTCTGCTACTTCTCAAAATGCATTTCCTACTGCTTCTCCTCCTTCTCTCAGTCCTTTGCTCTGTGCCAGTCACACTGGCTTCCATGAGCAAACCAAGCACAACTTCACTTCAGACATCTTCCCCTGCTGGTCTCTATCCTGGACCGCCCTTTCTGGAGACATGTTCAGTTCTTCAGGCCTCTGCTCAGAGGGTTCCTCATCAAAAAGACCCCTCCTTCACCCTTCTAACCCCCAGGCTCCCAACACTCTTTCCCCCCCAGGGCACCAGATCTTTCCCCATCCCACTCATCGCTTCTTGGTATGTTATATATTCCTTTATTGTCTGTATTCCTTCACCAGAATGCACACTAAGGACAGGAGAGACTTTGTTGTGGTCATTGCTGTAATCTCACCACCGAGAACAGACTCTAGCATTTAGTAGGTGCCCATTTGCTGTTAGGCAAATAAATTACGAATGTAATGAAAGTTTTGCAGCCAATGGATATGCAAGTTTTCAACTTAGCACAGGTTCTGTTCTAATTGTATCAATTCTCCAAACTTTAAAAAACACAGGGCATTGCAGATTAAGTATAAAAGATTCACATCATTTCTTTATAGAAGAATTTTATCATATATATTTTGGTAAACTATATTTTGTGAGGTAGTTACTGTACCTATTTGTGAAGTTGTGCTTCCTTCTGGAAAATAATTATATGTCCTAAACTTTCCTCTTTCAAGTTTTCAAGGGACTCAGTAGGTTTTGAATAATAAAATGTACTAACCAACCATACTCTGTCTTTCTTAAAAAACTTTTTGGCTTATGGACTAAATATTCTTCACTGGTTAAATGAATCACGAAAAGTAACAAAAATATATCACATAATGGTCACTGAAATTACCAAAAACCATGAAAACTCAGACTGAGTCAATGTACTTCCTTTCAAAGGGCTACATAAGAGTGATATTAATACCTTGAACATTACTAAACATTTTATATGGTTTAGAAAGAGTTGTACATGATTCCTTCGTAATACCGTAGAAACATGATAATCCCATTGTTGTCTGTGCCTATCTGAGTCATATTTGTGAGCACCATTCCTCCCCAGAACAATCTCAATTTTACTGACACTAGCTAACAGTGTCCTGTTTATTTTGTTAGTGACTGTCTCTCTTAGCTAGAAAAAATCTCCATCAGAATAGAGACCTTGTCCATTTTGTTCAGTGTGAGAGAATATGGAGCATAGTGGTTGAGAGACGTTAGTTTAGACTAAGTCCTGGCTCTGCCACTTACCAGCTGTGTGATATTAGGCAAATTACTTAGCCCTTCTGAGTCTGTTTCATCATCTATGAAATGAGGATCCTAACAGTATTAACATTTACCTCAGTTGTTGGGGGATTATACTGGTTAGATATATAATGGGCTTAGAAATAGTAACTGGCATATAGAAAGTGCTCACCAAATGTTGTTATTGCAAAACTCTGTATCTCAGCATTGAGCCCAGTGCTTGACATATGGAAAGTAGTTTAAAAAAAAAATGGTTATGGATGAATGAATTACCTTAGCCTTATGAACTCCAGCTATTAACTGCCTCTCCCCTATTATAGTTGCTAGTTAATAAATAAAATTTTATCAGTTTTCATTAAAAAAAAAAAACTTCCTGATTTGAGTTATAAAAAAACTTTCAAATTTTTCTTTGGGAACTCATTTTAACATGGCAGGAATGGTAAACAAATGAACTGGTAGTAGGCATAAAAAGGAAGTTCATTTTGTTCAATACCAACTACTTTAAAAATGTGATAATGTTACAGTTTAAGAAAAACTGTCGGAGGAGCCAAGATGGCGGATGAGACAAGCCGCCAGTCAGAAGGTCTCTGCAAAAAAGACGAATTTTAGAAGAAAGAGAGAAAATATAAACGAGCAGAGAAACATAGATCGGGTGAGGGTCGGAAGGAAGGGTGCCTGAAACTACAGGAGACTCCACGGGAAGACATTGCGGAGGAGAACTG
>NW_012137191.1:8109064-8188205 GCF_000956105.1 Propithecus coquereli | reverse complement strand
AATATGATGTCGGATGGGTCTGAATTCTGAATTTGGCCACTCAGTAGCCAAGGAGACCTATCCAATTTACTTGAGGTTTTCTAAGCTCCATTTTTCTCATCTCTAAGATAATATAATAATGATAATAACAATGTCACACAGGATTATTGCAGAATTAAAAGCTATACTACCAGGTATATGCACAGTGCATGGCACATAGTAAATGCTCAAAAAACCATTCTCTTTTATTAATTTCAAAACAATTGCTAACAGATAAAATCCAAAAAGTCACGATTGTTTTTCAAGCTTTTCTCTTTAAGAGCAATATGATTTCAAATGATGTTACTCCTCTTTGCTACCACAAATGTCACCTGCATGGGTATGCAGCTATAGCTATTATTCCATATGAAAATAAAAAACTTACAATTTTAAAACATACTACTCAGGGGGAAAAAACCCACAACTCTAGAAAATTGAATGAATATTCAGCAGAGCCATTAAGCATGAGACAGAAAAACCTACAGAATTATTACATAAATGATGCCAATGTGAAATGAACAGAAATCCTAATAAGCTGTTTCAAAAAGTAAAATTACAACACTTTTCACAGAACAATTTTTGAGGACTATGAGTTTCCAATTACTTCTCACAGTGGGTATATCTAAAGATAAACTAGCTAATGAAAGTAGCAGAAAAAATAAACACCAAATTTCACATCTACGATTCTGACTATAATTCTACGGTCAAGATGGTCATTTGTCTTAAGAGTGCTGAAGCCACTGTAGTCACAGCTAGTGAAAATACATTCGGATTTCACAGGCTCACCTTTCCCAGTAGAGGGCAAGATTCTACCATATCTTGAAGTGAGCCTACCTATAATAAGGGCCTAGTCTGAGTTACAATCTATTCTCCATAATTATAAATGAAAGCCTAATTCATTAATTGGTAAGTGGTATTTTCCAGATTCAGACATTAATAGGGTCTGCATTAAACTCAATTCTAATAATAAATCACAAGATTTTATAACTTTTATATTTGAAATTTCATTATACTTATAAATATTTGACCTTAAAAAATATATTTTCTCATTGGGCCCAACATGTCAGCAACTGGGAGAAAAAACTAATAACTCCTAATATACACAGAAATTCCAAATGCTTTTGGTAAAAAATCCACAGTGAGATTCTAAACATACAATTCTGCCCCCAGAAATGGGGACATTCAAAAATAATCATTGTGCACTGACTTACGTCTCTTTCTCATCACCCACACTTCCCTGGGGCTTCAGGATGACTAAGTAACACAGAAAGAAGGAGTTTATATATTGTAAAAACTCTACTTCCTCCACCAAATCTCAGGAGTCAAAGATCAGACATCACCCTACACTCTTCCCTCATGAGTCAGAGAAACACTTATGAAGCACCTTGTTAATGTCAGGCAGCGACAATATCTGGTGGTGGAGATACAAAGATAAGCGAGGCTAAGCTACTGGTGGAGGCAGTGACATGACACTCAAATACTGACTGCCACAGAGATGTGTCACCAAGGTGCCCAGGGAGTAGAGAGAAGGCAGGCACCCTGCCCCCTCACACTCTGGGATAAGAATCACTTGCATCCTTCCTTCTGACTCCCTCATGTACTCGTTCTATGAAACCCCAGGATTTCTCCCTCTTGGAGAAGTTCCTCATTAATGAACCTTCTCTCTATTACAATAGCCTGAATAAAATCATCTCCTTGACTGTTCGGGGTACTCTAACTTTCACAGAGGGTATCATCTTGCTTTGACTGCAAGCCAAGGACAGGGAGCTAAGATTTCTCTTTATGTGTCAAGCCGTTTTGACAGGGCAGCCAGTCACAGCCTCGGATGATGAGAGACCCAGCTCTCACCGGAAAACCTTGGCCTCTCTTGGTGCCTCATTACATCAAATGTGACAGCATGTGCTTGGATAGACGTGTCAGGCTATGACACGTGCAGAAAGGGCTGTGGCCCAGCCTTTCGGAAGAAATATGCTCTGAGCAGTGGTCTTACATAAGTCTATTGCTTCAATTACCCAGAGGCTTCCCGGTAACACTTCCTTACAGGTTCTTCTGTTACTACACACCATGTGCACACTTACATACACATATACAACTTTACCGCCTGCACAGAAACCAAGGGACACGCACCCATTAGGAAATACCAAACTGAAAAGGCTTCAATGCACAAAAAAAAAGGATAAAAGTTTGATTTCTTTCTTGCTGATTTGCTTGAGTTCTTCATAGATTCTGGTTATTAGCCCTTTATTGGATGCGCAGCTTGTGAATATTTTCTCCCATTCTATAGATTGTCATTCACTCTGTTGATTATTTCCTTGGCTGTGTAGAAACTTTTTAACTTAATCAAGTCTCATTTATTTATTTTTTATTGTTGCTGTGATTACCACTGGGGTCTTCTTCATAAATTCTTTGCCTAGGCCGATATCTAGAAGAGTTGCTCCAACATTTTCTTCTAGTGTTCTTACGGTTTCATGCCTTACATTTAAGTCTTTTATCCATCTTAAATTAATTTTTGTGAGCAGTGAGAAATATTGATCCTGTTTCATTCTTCTGCATGTGGCTATCCAATTTTCCCAGCACCATTTATGGAGTAGGGATTCTTTTCCTCAGTGTACACTATTGTCTGCTTTGTCAAAGATCAGTTGGCTATATGTGGATGATTTTATATTTGAATTCTTTGTTCTGTTCCATTAGTCTATGTCTCTATTCTTGTGCCAATACCATGATGTGTTGGTTACTGTAGCCTTGTAGTATAGTTTGAAGTCTGGTAATGTGAAGCCTCCAGATTTGCTCCTTTTTCTTAAGATTGCTTTGACTATTGGGGCTCTTTTCTGGTTCACAAAGCACAGAACTATTTTTTCTACATCCGTGAAATATGACGTTAGTATTTTGAGGGGAATTACACTGAATCTGTAAATCACTTTGGGTAGTATGGACATTTTAGCAATGCTGATTCTACGAATCCATGAGCAAGATACGTTTTTCCATTTGTATCTTCTGCAATTTCTTTCCTCAGTGTTCTGTAGTTCTCTTCGTAGAGATGTTTCACCTCCTTAGTTAAGTATATTCCAAGGTATTTTATTTTCTTTGTAACTATTGTGTATGGTACTGAGTCTTTAATTTGACTCTCAGCTTAACTATTATTGGTGTATAGGAATGCTCTGATTTGTGTACATTGATTTTGTACCCTGAGACTTTGCTGAATTTACTAATTCTAAGAGTCTTTTAGTGGTGGAATCTTTGGGGTTTTCCAGATACAAAATCAAAATCAAACAACCCCATCAAAAAGTGGGCAAAAGATACGAACAGAGGCTTTTCAAAGTAAGATAGACAAATGTCCAATAAACATAGGAAAAAATGCTCAATGTTACTAATCAGCAGGGAAATGCAAATTAAAACCACAATAAGATACCACCTTACCCCTGTTAGAATGGCTTTTATTAAAATATCCAAGAATAATAGATGCTTGTGTGGATGCAGAGAGATGCTGTTGGTGGGACCGCAAATTAGTACAACCTCTATGGAAAACAGTATGGAGATACCTCAAAGAATTAAAGGTTCTACCATTTGATCCAGCAATCCCATTACTGGGTATTTACCCAAAGGAAAAGAAGTCATTTTATCAAAAATAAACTCAAATGTTTATTGCAACACAATTCACAATTGCAAAGATGTGGAGTCAACCCAAGTGCCCAATGATTCGTAAGTGCATTAACAAAATGTGGTATATGTATGCCATGGAGTACTACTCAGTCATCCCTCAGAAGAGGGATGACTTAATGACTTTTGCAGCAATTTGGATGGAACTGGAGACCATTATCCTAAGTGAACTATCTAAAGAATGGATAAACAAATGCCACATGTACTCACTATTAAATTGGAACTAATCGATGAGCACACATGTGCATAGAGGGAAATAAAACTCAACAGAAATCAAGCAGGGGATAGGGAGAGGAGGGGATGGGCAATAACGTATTTAATGGGTACAATGAACACTATCTGGGTGACGGGCACACTTATAGCCATGACTCAAGCATTATAAAAGTGATCCATGTAACCAAAAATATTTGTATCCACATAATATTTTGAAATAATAATAATAAAAAAAAGAATCTACAGTTGGTCCCACAGACCCTAAGCAAGATATAGTCTCCTCTTTATGTTCCCCACATTCTTTTCCTTTCCATTCTTTCTGTTCAGTTCTTGATTTCTTAATATTATAAAGCTATCACTGTATTTAAAAGTGCAATGAAGTCCTTTGGTACAAATTATATTCCCTAGTTACCAGTAAGGTTCAAATATCTAAATATCCTCCAAAGTTACTACTTTACCAAACTAAGTAACAATACTTCAGAAAAAAAAAAGAAAGAAAGGAAAAAAAAGTGAGTAGCATCCTCAAATTAGTCCTAAGAGTAAAAACTGGGAAAACGAACATATTTAGCAATTACTTATAGGAGTCAGCAAACTATAGTCCATAAGCTGCATCTGGCTGGCTTCCTATTTTTACAAATAATAAAAAATAGCAGACACAAAATAATAAGCTTTGTGGTTTACTGGAACAAAGTCACACTTGCTTTCTTATATATTGTGTATGGCTACCACAACAGAGGTGAGTAGTTACAACAGAGACCATTGGCCACAAGGCCAAGTATTCACTATTAATATCTGGCACTTTGCAGTAAAAGTTTGCCAACACTTAGGATAAAAGTATCAAAATTATTGCCTTACCACCAACAAAGAGAACAGCCCTAAACCTATTAAAAGTACAATTAAAACATCACTACTACAAAGTCATCATTACTTTCTTCTTTCGGATGGAATATGATTTTTCCTAATTCGTAGAGTTTCTACTCTTGTACAACACAATAAAAATAATACCAGCATCTATTGGACTAAACAGGCAGAAATGCTTCAAGCAGGGGTGGGGATTCTGATTTCAAGATTCTTCTTTTTTTAAGCAACATAGGAGGTAAGAAAAGCTTCATCTTTCTCTGCTGTACCCCTTTTAGTAAAAGGATTTGTTCTGCAAAATCTGGATTCAGTCAAAAGGTCCCACTTAAATTTCGCTTTAAGGATGCAAGTTCCCCACTCCTGCCTGAGAAAACTCCTCATGTTACTATTTCTCAACTTTAATATTAATATAATTATTTTTGTGAGACAACAATTACATTTTCTTTGCAGGGTTCATTGATTAAATAGTAAAGCTCAGGCACTCAGTAATGTTGAGTGTTTCCTCCTTTTTCTCTTGGTCTGATGATGGAGTCTGGCCTCTGTTAAAATAAATCTGGAAAGATGAATTAAAATGAGATTGTGAAGGAAGTTTAATAACAAGTTAAGGAATATGTTTCTGAAGAAGAGAGGAACATGATCCTGTCGGTGTGCTGCAGTGATAATTTTGGAGGCCATTGGGAAAGGATGAAGAGGGGAGACACGGGAAGCAAGGAGAGCAGTTGAAGACAACGTTACCCAGGCAGAAAGGATAAACACCAGAGACCTCACCCGGGCAATGAGAGCAAGAACAGGTAAGAGGAAACAGATGGGAAATACAGTCTCAAAGTTATTCTGTCAACTGACTTTAAGGTTACTGTCTTGTTTCTATTTTTTACAGTTGTTTGTATGTTTTTTTTTTTAAAAAGGACATTCTTAAGGAAATTTGATAGGTGCTAAGCTCCTTAAGAGGAAAGACCACACCTAATTTCCTTTTGTTCGGTATTTGCATCCCAACTGCACAGCACAGATGTCGCATGACAAACAGGGTTGGTCAAGCAAGCGCAACAAGGAGAGACCTGAGCAGTAGGTAGAAGTGAGGCTCAGATCCTGAGATAGTGTCTCCTTCACTTTCCAGCTGTTTGTTCCCAGCCCTCCATTTTCTCAGGCCAATATAGATTACAATGTCTAATTTTTAGGATTGTTTGAAGAAAGAGAGAGAGAGAGAGAGAGAGAGAGAACGAGCGAGAGAGAGAGCACAAACATGTTTGTATATGTGTAACATTTACAGAAATGGGCATTCAGTAAAAAGAAATTGTTACCAGTATTTCCACACTAGAATTATTCAAATATGAATAATGAATGTTAAGACAGTACTACAAAAGGTCTTTGCTTTCACATAAACTTGATCCACATCCTCCCTCCTTTTGAAAGAAACAGTTATTGGGTTCAGTTCTCTAAAAAAATATTGTAAAGGTATATTTTATTCTAGGAGATATGCAGTGGGAGTCAGTTTCAAGGAAGTACCTTGAAAAATTCAGGGAAAAAAAACCCACCATACTGAAAATGTGAGATACCTATATATCAAGTTCTAGCTTCGTAAACCTAATAATTTTCTCCTCACTCTATCCTGCAAGTGCACACCTCCTTATTGAAGGCTACAACATATCAAGGAATAAAGGTGTTAATAACTAAGTTAACTGAAACGTGCACCTATGGCAAGGTGTGTTCAGTAAGATACTGATGGAAAATACAGCTCAGTGGGCAGAGCAGAGGGTTTAGAGGGCCTCAGGTAGAGTGATAACAGAAAGGGAAAAATTAATGGAATCTGACCACTCTATCTCCCCAATACAAACCCAATTTAAAATGCGAGAAAAATAACTGAGCGTGACTTCTTGCTTTTTGAGAAACATTCAAGATCTCTTCTGATGTTTGTGAGGAGGCAAGTTTCTTCAGATAGCACATGGCATGGCCATTAACGTTCCCATTCTAGAGACTATCAATGGAATCGTCCTGTTACCACGAAAATGTCCCATCACGCAGAGTAGCTCATGTGCCTCCCCTTTGGAGGTAGGAAAAAATCAGCTTTCTTCAGGATCTTTCTCTAATTTTCTCCAAAGAGAAAGGGCACAACAATTTGTCACATCTAAAGGAAAAAAAAAATATCCAGACCATGGTTTTATTTACAAAGCATACTATCATCTGTACTGAACGATGAATTTAATGCCAAGTTGGAAATGAAGCAACAGCTCAGGAATTCTATATTCTTTTTGAAATGTCTACCTTGTGGAGGTCCCCCCCTCATTTAACTGTATTACATACAAGGCATTAAAAACAGTATGAACCTCACAGTGAGTTGGGGAAAAAAGGTCTCTGACACAGTCAAAATTCTTTCAGCATAGATTTTTTTTTATGAGATATGGATTTAAGTACATCTTAGCAAGAAAACAGAAATATAAAGCTTTGAAGTATTACCCATCTACTTACTAAGACAATCTGGATTTTCAATATAAATCAAGGGAAATGGCTTGAAAGCCTACAAGTAATCTGAAAAGTGTTTTCTTCTCCCGTGACTATGCTGAGTGGAAAATCTCTGTGCTGTTCTTTATCCTCATGTAACAGGAGAGTCAATGACATTTTAATGCAAAATCCAAGAACTATTCCAATTCTGCTAAAGATTTTAAAAGTCCTCTGGAGTTTAGGAAATCGATAGCAACTTTTATTTAAAGCCTTATTGAATGAAATGGAGTTTCTTTTAAATAAGTCAGCATGCCTAAGAAAATAAGTTTTACTAAAAACTGAATAGAGTTGTATATCATTTTAATAGTCCTTCACCTTCTGTTTTAATCTAGTCTTTACCATGTAAGATATATATATAACAGCCTCATATTTGATAGTTTTTGTGATTTTGCAACAATCTCTAGAATATCAGATATAGAAATGTTTTCTTTGCCAATATTTGGAAAACTGTGGATCCTCTTGTCATAAAACAAGTTATTAATATCTATTTCAGGTTCATCCAATAAACAACATACACAATTGTCATTTGGGTCAGACAATACTGTACCACCACCACGTGAAAAAAATACAAGCAAACTGCCAAAAATATCATGAGGAATGACTACTTTCCTCTAAGTGCACCAGAGGTCAACTGCAATGAGCATTCGAATGCAATGTCATTATGCTGGAATTGGATTTCTAAAGAAACATACAGAAGAATTTCTATCAAAATATCACAAATACTTACCCTCTCTGACCTCCAGCAGAATGTGATTTGCTGAAATGGCCATAGGCAATATCAATTCAAAGAAAAAGAAAATGTCTTTTGAGAAGGTAACACTTGATGACCAAACTGCAAAATTACTGGAGGGGGGGGAAAAAAAGACAGGGACGTCGCTGTCCCTTCCTGGATATGACAGACATGACCCCCAAAGAGCTGAAGGTAAATCAAATCACGTTTTAAAATTAACTCACAGGAGGATCTTGAATAAATTCCCCTCTTTACAATACTCTTGCTTTCCAGGCTAGAGATTAAACGCCCAGTCAAAGGCAAAGTACAGCACCAACATTGGCCCAGAGTACTGAGTTTGTTAGCTGATAAAATTAAATAATGCAAATCTTGCTGGCTTGCACGTTTTTGCACAGATGATACACCACATAGGCAACCTGAATGCCCTGCAACAGTGACTAGCAACCAGTGGGCCTGGGTTTAATTCCAATTTGAAACAGTATGGCCTCTGGTTTGCTACTTCTCCTATACGAATAAATACTGTGATTTTAGTGACCAAAGAGCAGGGCCAACTTTCTGGCTAGCATTCTTGTATTCAATAAATCTATTTTGGCAATATCTATGATCTAGGTGATCTAAGTAATATTCACTGTAAGACATTTTTAATGTATATTTTTTTTAACATGGAATTCACAAAAAAGTTATTTTCCTTTAGGGAAAAAAAAAAAGCCCATAAACATTTTTAAATTCCCTAGATTGAGCCTGTGCTATCATTAGATAGATTTGTAAAAAGGCTGCTCTCTGCTGTCCCAAAGTCTACAATCAGCGTCTTCCTCGTCTTCCTCCCTCCCTTCAATCTGTTGTTGCACTGACGCTGTCCTGACCACCTCATTCTCCTTAAACACACCGCTTCTTTCTGCAATGGTTTTACCACCACCATGTGCATGGTTCCCTAGAGAGAAAAAGCCTTCTTCGTTCATGCTTTCCCTTCAGTGATCCTGCCTTAATATCACAGTCCAGAGAGGAGAGGGGGTGGCAGAAAGGGCACCTAATCTGAGACCTTCCCTAAACCCTTTCTAAGGGGGCTCCTCTGCCAAGGCCTTTGCTCTCCTTACATTTCATTCCAGAATACCCTTGTGCTCCAGTGCAAGACAGTGAAAAAGTTAAATGAGCGCTATCAAGCAAGACGGTATAAAGACATGAATACACAACTCTTATTTTTAATTCTTCCCTAAGACTGCCTTCAGAAGAATCCTGTCTCTTTTTGCTGGTTGGCTTTACTTTCCTTGTTGTGGGAGGCAGTTATTAACTGTTACAAACTAAAGCTCCTGACAAAGGCTCTTTGACCTTCTACATGCTCAGTAAATTAAGAGATTCATCTATACTGGTATGGGCAGACCCTACTTTTAACACCTTGGCTAATGAATTTGCCCAAGAGAGGAACTCCAATCTCGGTAGGTACATGTCTGTGAAACTGAGGATTAAATATTCCAAGGGATGGATATACATGACAGAGCGATGGGGTACTTAAAGCCAATGAATAAACACTGTAGCTATTTTGGAAAAAAACATTTTTAGAGTGGAGTAAAGCAGTTACATTATGGAACAGAATGCAAACTTTGGTTAATTGCTAGGATAAAGCAGAAAAATTCAAATGAATTTTGAGCTTACTGTAGCTGCCTCCTGCTATGATACCCAGGCCCCAAAGGGCCAGCCTCTCTCCACTCAACTTTGAAGCTAAGTAGAAAAGTTTGCTCATCACTGCCTTAAGTAATTACCTAGGTCTCTCTCAGGATTCTATCTCTGCTGAATATGTAAGTCATGACTCTGTTGCACATCTATGAAATATGAAATAAACTAGGAAAACAAAACATACAACAAAATGATGGGAATGATGTTGATATTACTTTGTCCTCAAATTTGCTTTCAATACTTAAAGTAGTAACAGTGTCCCTGCTAATTTAAAGCTCAGGCTTGGCAACCTGAGGTAAATAAAGATGTATAGTTAATTCTTACTGCAATGTCTCAAAAATCTGGTACAGGTACACTTTACAACTATTATCGAAACTTACAAATAATTAGTCTGGTCCACTTAATAATATGTAACACTTTGCACATGCTGCTGCTTCTGCCAGGAACACTCTTCCTTCTAGTTCTCTACATTGCTGATTCCTTCTCACCCTTCAAGTTCACCTCTTCAGAGAGTCTTTTCCTAACTACCCCATCTAAAGCCATCCCTTTTCATCCGTCTCTAAGTATTTTATTATCCTGTTTATTTCCTTTAAAGCAATTCCCACAATTTGTAGTTAAGTGGTAATTATTTACTCTTTTATCATGTGTGTGCCTCCTCCCATCAGAACAGAATAGAATCTTATTTATTGCCACATCTCTACCTCTACTGAGTGTCAATAAATACTTTTGAATGAAAGGCTGATGCTGCACAGCATTAGAAATAAAGAGCAAGCATTTCTCACAGACTTTTAAAACTCTAAAAAAAAAAAAAAAATCAGATCTTGGAGCTATTATAATCTGGCTCTTTTTTCTTACAAACCTAAAAAGAAACTGAAGCTCAACCATTCTCCCAAGATCCTTTTAGAATTGCAAGTTTGGGGCTGAGTCAGGAATAGTCTTCCATCTCCCTGTCTCCCACACCAGGGAGCTTTCCAAACCAAGCTGTTGTTTCTTCTAGTTTCACTTTATTATTCCTACAGGATGTATAAACAGTGCTGAACACACGTGAAAACCAAATGTTTGCTTCTTTTCCCATAAATTGTCTTTTTGTTGTTGTTTTGCCAACTACAGTGGAAAAGAAAACACAGAAGACACTGTATGCCATGCAAAGAGTCTGATCTCAATGCCACGTGCAGAAGAGATGGGATCCACTGCAACCCAATCATATTCTGCAGCGCAGTATGCCTGGAAGCCTCACCACTGCTGCTGACATGGACAGAGCAACTGCCATACTCACGACATGAAGTATGGTTTTAAACCAGGAGAAGTAAATGCTATATGCACTGACATCTCACATATCCAAAAAAATAAATTAATGTAGCTAATACATACTTCAGTAGCTATGCCTATTTCCCTCAAAGGGGGCAAGTTTAAATTCAAGTGACCAGGAAAAAAAGAATTCTATGAAAAAAAGAAGGATCATATAAGCAAGAACCGTAACAGTCACAAGTCACAAATCCACTGGGCAACTCCTAGACAACACGGTTTACTGATCTGGAATCAAACCCACTGATTAACAAGCTCAACGGTAAGCGGTAACTAAGCCACCACATCTGTGAAGACATTTCTCCTTGTAAGAAATATGGTGTCTTAAACAACTTCTTTCCAACCTCCTACGATATCTGTATAATCTGTGGTGCTTAGGTCAAGGTTCTTCCCTCCAGGCAGCTGCACTCCACTGCCCACAGTTCCCAGGCTAGAAGTCATGGCTCAAAATTCCCCTCCTCAGGATCTGTAGTCAGATTAACAAGCCATTCTCTAATCCTCAAACACAATGGCTGACTCATCTTTCCTGGGCCAGGACATTTTTACTACTTTGAAGTTAACTATTTCTTCATGTGTATTTGTCCACCTAGCCTATCATTCTTGAGTGCAATGTGATGGAGGGCCAAGACCGTGTTGGTTTGTTAATGTAAGTCCCTGCACTGACCTCTATTTTCCAACTAAACTGACAGAGAGTCTTGCTTCTGGACATTACAATGCCGATATAAAATTCTTATTTCTGCAGACCATGTTTTACTGTGGTCGAGATTCTCAATGGTAAAAATGAGGCCCAAAGTCACTGGTGCCATGTAACATTGGCAAGTCTGTCTGCATGCATTCAGTATATTTTTAAAAAGAACATGAGATTAGCTTTTTTTTTTATTTTTGAGACAGAGTCTTGCTCTGTTGTCCAGTAGAGTGCTGTGGTGTCAGCTTAGCTCACAGCAACCTCAAACTCCCGGGCTCAAGCAATCCTCCTGCCTCAGCCTCCTATGTAGCTGTGACTACAAGCGTATGTCACTATGCCCAGCTAGTTTTTTACATTTTTAGTTGCCTGGCCAAATTTCTTTCTATTTTTTAGTAGAGACGGTGTCTCACTCTTGCTCAGGCTGATCTCGAACTCCTGAGTTCAAGCAATCCTCCCACCTCAGCCTCCCAGAGTGCTAGGATTACAGGCGTGAGTCACCATGCCGGGCAGAGATTAGCTTTTAAGTTAAGCAAGATGATAGTACTTCGAATAATGCAAATCCAAAAATGGATAAATTACTAATCCCATTAGTTCCAAAGTTTAGAATATTTACCCATTCACGAGACAAATGATATTAGAATTCAGTGACTAATGTTATAGTATTTTTTTTAAAACACAGTCTTGCCTTGTCACCCCAGCTAGAGTGCAGTGGCCTCATCATAGTTCACTGCAACCTCAAACTCTTGGGCTCAAGTGATCTTCCTTCCTCTGCCTCCTAGGTAGCTGGGACTACAGGTGCATGCCACCTCGCCCGGTTAATTTTTTCTATTTTTAGTAGAGACAGGGTCTCACTCTTCCTCAAGCTGGTCTCAAACTCCTGGCACAGGCATGAGCCACTGCACCTGGCCACATTATAGTATTTTTAAAAACCTGTGCCAAATGTATATAAAAACTGGGAAATAGGGAACTATTTTATCTGTAACCAAGAAATGGTGCCCTATTTAGCTTACAGAGATTTTTGATAAAATCTAAAGCAGATGTAGGTAAATGCAATCCTATGTGCCTCAAATTTCTAAAAAATTCATTCATTATACATTCCAAACAGTCACAAAACTCAAATAGGGTACACTATCAACAACTGCTTGGCTAGACCAGTTAGACATTTTTTTAAGCAGTCAAAATGATACATCCTTAATGCTTTGCATTAAAATCAATGATATCCTTACCCCTAAACAAGAAAGACCTTTTAATTAAATTGTGGTGCTTTTTATATAAATTAAAAAATTTTATATAAATTCTTATATTAATTAAAAAATACATAAGTTCCAAATAGTATTTAATATAATTATTCTAATACCCTGAAAAGTTTTGCACTCACACATTATTAGCACATGAATTTCAAGTGTACTGATTACTACAGAAGCAAACTCATATTCCATTCAAGCTACCGAGGAGAGGAATTTAGATAGGAATATAAAAGAAATTTTTTGTAATTTAAATAACTATTGTAAATAGCATTTTTTAAAAATTAACACAGTGCTGAACTCAGTAAATTATTTTGTTAAAGCAAAATTATACTTTACCTTTGTACTAATATGTTACTCAGGAAATATCGACATTGCCAAACACGCAACAGATGCTCAAAAAGCGTTAAAAAATGACCTTCACATAGAATGAGCTCACAGTTAGTTGGGGCTCTGGTCTGTGCAAGAAGGTAAGAGCATCATGCTACCGTGCTGCATATATACAACATTAAGGCAAGCCACATGTGGCTAACAGAAACTAGCTTCTGCAGGGTGTTCATTCTGTTGTTTCACAAAGGCAAGCGATGTTCAGCTCCACCAAAAATGGTAGGAGAAGGTGAATGGACAGACCTTCTAACATTTGTATATTAAACGTATCAATAAAGGAGTGTGTGTGTTTGGCATTTTCTTAGGTATGAAAAATTATTTGACCAATATAAATCAGCATCTCCACTGGAGCTAACGATTAATGCAGAAACAAAACGAAGGTTGAGAGAAAATGAGACCAATTTGGGAAATGTGAACTAAGCAGACTATTATTGTTGAAAAAATATATTTTGAAATGTCAAACTTTTCTCAACATTTAAATCCTGTAAATCACTTACCAGAATCGGATTGTCAAGATTATAGACCCTGCCTCAGAAATTTTTTGTAAATCTGTATATGATTTCTTCCCCTAAAATAAATTCATCAATGTAAATTAACTAGGAACTTTCTTTTCTTGGTTTTCTGATGTGGTAAAAATTTTGGATTAAACATATATAATTAAACATTTTAATGAAAATGGGGAAACACAAAATTATCCCCAAACTAGTATATGAAAGTGTTTATATTCTTTATAAAAATTAGTACGGAAATTAATGTAACACATGTAAACAAGGCATTTAAATTTTTTACTAAGGTTATTTATTTTGACAATAGTTCATACTACGACTTCTTAAGTTAATATGAAAAATCAATAACATAATTATATACCTAAGATATTTATATATAAATATACATAAAAATATGCATACAAAATGCTGACAATAATGTCAAGTACATCTAACTTAGAAAGAATAAAATACTATAAAAATATAAAAATAGAAATTTAAGGACAAATATGGGGGTGTTTTTCTTTATTCTTTCACAACATTACTTTTGAAATTTAAATATTTATCTTGGTTTGGTTACATGCATAAAACCATTACATCACCTAGCAATATTAAATAATGCTAAACTATAATTTCTAAATAAAACCACTATGTAATTTTAAAATTAATATAAGTCTGAAATCCACATACCTGAACCAACCTCTTTTTCCTCCTCTTCAATGTTGTTTTTGATGCTATCATATTCCTCATCAATGGTCTGGTTACCACGCATCTGAGATAAAATTCTACGGGCCTTCTGAGTCTGTCCTTTCTGAATAAGCCATCGAGGACTTTCAGGCAAAAAGAGAAAGCCAAAAAACTGTATCACTGCTGGAATCGCTGCAAGTCCCAACATGTACCTGCAATAAGAAATCCACATTTATTGTAAAATTTGGTCTTACTAGCACTGAGTTATGTGCTCACTACATACTTCTGTGTTTGTGTTGATCATAATAATATCTAATGCTAAATTAGTCAGAATTATTTTCTTTTTATCATGTGTGTATGCATGTGTCATCAGAAAAAAAGGATATTTTTATGCTGTATTAAAAACTGAAAATGAGAAAAATATAATTACTTCTCTCTCACACAAACTACAGTAAAGAAGAATGGATAAAAGTCACGATGATTATGTACACACATTCTGAAACAAACATATCAGGAAAAACATAATTACCATCTTTATCTAATACTAATGCACGTAATTCTGTATTTCACAATATAAAGTAGAGCTAAGACTAAAAACACTCTATGGTATCTGCTTAAAAGACATACTTTTTATTAAAATAAGTGCTCAAATTTGTTTTGTTACATTTTCTTATTTCATTTTGCCATCGAGCATCGTGTTAACCATCATTAACTGAGCAGTGAGGTCCACAGAAAAGGAGACAGACTCAGAAGCAGGTAATCCTAATTAAAATGACTTCAAATATAAAAAGCTGCTGATGTTTTAAGTTACCTGTTATCTTCTTTAAATCTCTATTCTTAATGATTGGCAAAATTCAAAATAGCAAATAAGAATATCATTTTAAATCCATCAGAGAAATAACAAAAATAGTAATACGAATATATCAATATCAAAGATCTCTCCAAATTATTACAATCACCAGATTTGTCTCCTAACATCTCCTAACATTGCTAGGATTCAATCTTTTTGAACGGAAGGGGTTAAATTAGAAAAACCTCCAGGTCTCTTTCAAATGGAAACTTCTAGGAATCTAGGACAACTGGATGTTTTCTGTAGATCCAAGTTCCCCAGGTATATTCCAAGGTAGAGTCATAACAATAGAGATCAGAAGGCCAATTCCATTTCTGTAACAGGCTATACTGATATTTATACCTGAATCAATATTCTTTTCAAAGCTATTCTACCTTTTAAGCTATGCTAAACCCTAAGTATAGTAGCCTTAAAGGTTCCAAAGATACATTTCATGAAGTAAGGCTACGATTTTCCAGGCAATTTCATTTTAATTCCAAAAAGTAGAAGAAAAAAATGTAATTGTCATATGAGTGGTAAGAATATCTCCTATTTAAAACTACAAACTAAAACTACATGTGGAAACAGAAAAATTAACTAAGATTTAGAAAGTAAACAGAGCATTTATGAATGACCGACTAAAGGAATCACTTGGCCTGCAGTATCAAAAGAAATCTTACTAGAAGTATTTTATACTTTAGCCCATGGGTGGCGATAATTATACCAATATGTAATCACTCCCTCCTTTGCTCACCCATAGAACACAGTTTTTTAACCTAACGTATGTCATCGTATCTTGTATTATAGCACAGCCCCAGTAGAGTATCTTACACACAATAAGCATTTGGTGAGCATTTTATGAAATGATATGAAAGCAGCTATGTATCTAAACTTTCTGTATTAACTAAACAGAAAATAAGTGCACTTCAGACTCAGATGGCAATATTTTATGTGGCAACTCTTCTGAATCACCTAGCTCTGCAAACCTACTTGCACAGTAACTCCTTCCAATCAGACCATTTGTTATCCTAGATATATTTAATAAGTAGACCTTCTCTTCTGGAAGGGTCTTCAGATGATAGCTAGAGAGATCAGTTCACGCAAATACATATTTCCAGCCTCTCCTAATATGTTAACCTATACAACCAAATCTGTTATTTAAATGTTTTATTGCTGAAAATAAATAAAATTTCCATGTGAGCTGTGTTCTCTCAAAGAACTTCAAAGAAATGGTTATCCAATATTGACAATTACTTAAAAGTGGGGAAAAAAACGTAGACACTAAATATACCGGATTAGGAGATACATTTTAAAAGTCCTAAAGATAAAAGCCTTATGTTTCATTTCTCTATAGCTCTCATGATCTTTCCAAAGAAAGATCCTGAATTAGGATTAAAGGGCTGCCGAGAGTGCTTCAAAACAGCACTTGAAATGAATATAGAAAGTGAATCTTTTTCAGGCCCAAAGATGTTCACGTAATACTTCGTTCTTTACTACTATTAAATCCCAGTACACAGTATTTTTATGAAGTTTAAAGAAGAAAAGAGAAGGGAAGGGAAGAGAAAAGAGAAAACAAAAAGAGAAATACAGACATACATATTAGCCTATGTTTCTTAAGTGAGCAACAGAAGACAGAATACTTAAGCCCTCTAGCCTTTTAAAACCTTTAAGTCTCAAAAGTCTAGGTCTGAAATGTACAATTCAGTGTCCTATACTAAGGCTGGGAAAAGAAATTCACATTCTGCTTCCAATCTTTAAAGATATTAAAGTTTCTTTCCAGAAACAAATCAAGAAAAAATGCTTTATACATTTATATCCTAGCACTTCTCTCCTGCAAGTAAAACAAAAGCTTATATTATGATTTTTAATTACCTTTCATGATAAAAGTGTTTTGATACCAATAATTTTCATGGCTTTCTAGAAATCTAATACGCAGATCAAAGGTAGCTATGATATATGATAGAGGGAACATAGGAACAGATTTGGGTGTCACTTCAGCTCTGGGCATGCTAACCACAAGAACACGGTGAAGTTACTTAACATTTTAACACACAGGTGACAGTGTCTATTTCATAAGACTGCTGAGAGAATTAAGTGAAATAATTCAGTCAGTACCTAGCAGAGAGGATGTTCAGCAAAAAAAGTTTTACCTTCCTAAACTTCTAACCATGCAATCAATTCATTGAAACTTGCCTGTCCTGGCTACATTATCCACCCAAACTTCCAGCAGGTAGAACCAATTTCTTTTTTGAGGGAAAATCGTTCTTCTGATGACATGCAGACTGGAGAATAGGAAAGATATATATGAGTTGCTTTGCTGTGGTACTGATAAAAAAAACTTCAATATAAGACTAAAAGAGCAGGAAATCTATAAACCTAGCTAAGGCAACATTAGGGACTAACCATCAGTCCTCTAAATCCAAGGAAACCAGGAATCAGACGAATGCCAGAGTATTGTGATGTACTAGGGCAGGCAGTCCCCAAACAAGCAAGAGTCCCCTATTGACACAGGAGATCTCATTATTATAAATTAAATCAAGGTTCCAAACCCTGGCTTCACATTAGAGTCACCGAGGGGGCTTTTAAAACACACTAGTGTCCAGGCCTCACCCTCCCCCAGGAATTTTGATTAAGTGGTCTGGGCTCTGGGCCCAGGGAATTCTGTTTTATTAATAATCCAAACTCTCCAGGTGGTGCTAATGTGCAGTCTAGGCTGAGAATCAGAAATCTAAAAGCTTTAAAAACCCAGGGGGTGAAAATGAACAACAAGCACCCAAGGTCCACACCTTAAGGCAAAAGCCATTTATCTTCTGGAGGCAAGAGAGCACACCAGGGTGACATAAAGGGAAAGTATGCCAGGTCAAGCGAAACGCCAAGTCTTCCTGAGCTCTAAAAATCTTCAGTGTGTTCTTTGCTGTCATGATCACTCACAAAAGATAAAATCTTTTAAAAATCTTTTAAACTTGAAGTTAACAAATGAAGTATTTTCTGGCACAGTTAGTATCAGTGACTGCCTATCAGAAAACTAAGAGAACCCTCTGCAGGGCAGGAATGCTTTCAAATGGTGTGGTTAGATCAGCTATTAACAAGAAAAACCAATTCCACCTATTTCACCTCAAGTTCAGCCTTCTTCCCAGTTCCTAGAACCAAAGCTCTATGAATCAAAGATCTTACATTCCAGGGGGCCACCCCTCCCACCATGGCTAGGCTGAGCAGTCCTGATGCTTTCAGCAGATGGCCAGGTGCCCCCCACCAAGCCAAACAGGTCCTTCACTGTCAAACAGAATATTCACTGTCATTCTTGTTAAAGGAATCATGTTGCTTTAACCTATGTAATTAAAGACAAGTATCCTCTAATGTCTATATGGCTATTTAAGACACAGAATTTCATAATAATCATCCCCTTCTCTGAAACAATAACATGGATTGGTATGTGACTTATTCTTTAGTAGTTGTCCAGAGGGGTGATGATTATGTTCCAAATACACCAAAATCTAATTGAATGTACAGGCTCAGCTTGGACACCTAATCATTTAACAACAACAGTAACAGCAATAGTATCAGCTAATATGTAGCACTGTTCAAAAAACTTAAGATACATTAACTCCTATGTCTTGACAACAACCCTATGAAGTAGGAACCATTATTAGCCCCACTCTACAGACAAAGAAATAAGGCACAAAGAAGATACATGGCTAGTATGTAACAAAACAATTAAAATCCAGGCAGTCTGGCTCCTATAATAATGTTTATTGTAAGTCAAGCAATGTTAAATGTTTAGTAACTACCTGATAAGTAATTCTGTAGAACTCATAAAAAAAAAAGAGGCATTAATTTACCTTAGCTTCATGTTTAAAGAATTCTGAGGTTCCCTTTGGAAGTATTATTCACTCCCCTCTGTTGAATGCAGTAAAACACAGCAGCAATAACAAAGCCAACAGCAGGGTTCACTAGGAGCCATCTCTCCCCCAATCATGCCAGCCCAGTGTCCAACACAGTACCACCCGTTGGGCTGGGTAAACTGCAAGCTGGATTTAACTAATACAGGTCTGCTAGTTGCAAATGGAATACCGTATTTTTCTCTCAACACCCATCCTTATTAAATCAGAACTCCCAAAGAACATTCCTGTAAAAATAGTTGACAACTAGTCAAAAGAAAATACCTCATGTGTAAGGGGGTAAACTGGTACCGTTTATTTTGAACACTGTGTGAAATGAAAGTTTTATTTCATTTTTCTTTAACATACATTGGTAAACTTTCCATGAGGGGAAAAAATATAGGTAAAAGGTAGATATTTTACAAAATTATTGTGAGCAAAAAAATTTCATTTGTGAGATTTGACACTTTTTAAAATATTCTGGATGACAGACATGTGTTAGATCTAAAATTGCTTTTCTCTAAACTTTATTTTTCAATCTCTACTTCCCAAAGGCCTCCTCAAGTGTCACTCCTGCCAAAGGGAACTGTGCAGGAGTGAAGAAGTGTATCCCGTATTCACATTCTGTTTAGTTCTCTTCTCCCCTCAGTTCCTGTTACTCCTTAAATTCCCAAATGACATGAAAAGGTTGCTGGTGTCTTACACTAGAAGATCTATATGATCGATGGTTTTAATTGTAAAACAGAAAAACTATCATAGCTAAGGGAACTTTATTACAATCTGTTCTATTTAAAACAAACTGTATGCAATGCTTTTATAGCTCTTGTGGAACTGAACTCTACTAAGGGAAGACACTTTTCACTTTGAGATGCACAGTAAAGGTTTTCAGACACCATAGTCATTTAGTCAATTATCCTCCTAACGGGCCACAAGAGCATTAAGGTACAGTTCAATAATCACTTCCTTACTGATTTCCCAACCTGATGTGGTCAAAACTCTGTTTCCAAACAAAATCACCGCCTTATATTTTTTAGTCACAGAAAATCTTGATATTTCTTTGAAACACTAAGATTGGCTCAGTGACAATCTCTGAAACTTAGTCTGAGTACAATGAGGCTTTCTAGCAATATTCTTTTCTAACATCCAACACTGTCTTAAAATGAAAAAAAATCAAGTGACAAAACTGTATTTGTAATTCCAATTATTTTATTTCCATCCTGTCTTCTAGCTTACATTCTGTTTATATCCATTTGCTACTGATTAACAAATCATGTCCATGTTATGCAATATTGAATAGCTCAATTACAGGAATATCATAAATATTAAGATGCTTTATTTTTTAAAAGTCTACAGCTTCAAATTGGCATCCTTTCACACGTAACTGTGAAATAAACTCTGAATCTTTTTTTCTGAAACAGTTTACTGAAAATAAAAGGTTTAGTGATTAGAATTAGTAGATTCTTTGAAAATGTTATGTAATGAAGATTTATTGTGCTTGCTTGGAAAGCTAAGGCTGAATTTCCTTGTGATTTCTCTGAGCTGTTACTCAGTTGTTTACCCAGCAAACATTTCCTGAATGTACGTTCAATGCCAAGCACAAAGCAAATCACTAAGCATCAGGAATAAACTTACTCAGAGATGGTACAGTGCTATGTAAATCTGACAATATCCCTTAGGCTGGAACTTTCCAATGATAAACAGACTAGTGAAACATCTTCCCCTTAAACAGGCATAACCCAAACCCCCTCAACTATATCCAAGAACACTGTTCCCTCAGCCCTACATCCAGAGCTACTGAACTACATTGTTCAACATTCCTACTTTGATTTTGAGTTTTTTCAAATACTTCTCATATACTTAATTAATAATCACATGAGTGATGTGTTTACTGAAAGGTCTCTATCTTTGGATTTACAAAAGAAATGGTCATCATTATATATTAATAACAAGATATATACATAAAACAGTCACCAAACATAAATTATGATTTACATAATGTTTCTACTTAATGCAAAAATCTTACATGCAAAAAGATACCACTGAATTTAGCCACCTGCTATGGTTATGTTATAGCAACTTACTTGATAATATATTCTTAAATTTTAGTTCATGCCTCACAACTCCATTTTAACAGATAAAATAAGAAAACACTGTCAAATTGAGATACCAGCCTGGTAAGTTAATTTTCCTCTGCCACCAAGGACCAGGTAGAACATCAACACTGATGACTGATATACCTGATTATGATGGCAGCTGGAGAAAAAACATGAGATGGTTGGGCTGGAAGTACATTAAAAAAAAAAAAAAAATCAATGTGTGACAGTTGGAATCTTTCAAGTTAAATGTAGGTAAAGCCAAGGCAATGACTCATAACTGGAATCCCAGTTACTCAGGAGGCTGAGGTGGGAGGATCCCTTGAGCCCAGGAGTTGGAAGCCAGCTAGGGAAACATAGTGAGACCCCTAACTCAAAAAAAAAAAAAAAAGGGTACATGATACATGATCAGCAAATGAGCAACTTCTGTGTTACCTAGAGATTCTGTGTAAACTGTAAAGAGAAAAATCATTAAAAAATAAGTAAGCCTAACAAAATATTAACTCTATCTATATAGCTTAAGGTTAGAGTGTTGTGATTATAGAAGCAACAAAATGTTCTGACAGAAAAAGATGTGATAGTGTTTAAACCAATGAATGTGGCATTTTTCACAGGTATTAGGTAGTTTTAAACTATATGGCAAAATAAATTAAAAACTAGACAAAATTCACAGTATTATTGCTGAAAATAATGCACGCAAACACCTTAACATATACACATACCCTTTTTATTTTTTTCAAACTCTGAAAATCTTCCTAACCTCTGGGCTAGGGATTATGGAGATAGAATAATGATCAACAGACATCCCTTGTTCCAAGGGGCCTATAGCCTAGTAATCATCTGACAAAAGAGGATTATTTAATTGCTACGATGAGGGTTTCGGCACAATGTAGGAATAAGAACAGTAGAGTTATTTCAACAGAAGCTATTAGAAAAGCCTTCATGGCAGAAATAACATTTAAATTACTCACTGGCCAATGCAGAAAAGGAAAATAATGGAGAAAGCCAACGTAAGGTTGAAATTAATTTTTTTTTTTTAGGTAAAACTAACAAAATGCAGAGATCTAAGACATACTCATTCTAAGAGTTTTGAGAAAATACACACACATTTGTAACCAGCATCCTAATCAAGAAATAGAAAGTTTCCATCATTCTAGAAAGTTGTTCCCTTATACCCCTTCTCTAGTCAATTCCCATAGCAACAGACAACCACTGATAGAATTTCTGTCCCCCCAGCTCATTTTGCACATTGATGAGTAATCGTGGAGAACGTACTCTTCTGGGTCTAGCTTTTCTCAATCAGCATGTTTTCAAAATTCATTCATGTTGTTGTTCCTTCTATTTCACTGATTTATCTATCCTTATCAGACTGTCTTGATTATTTTAATGTTATAGTAAGTCTTGAAATCAGACAATGAATCCTCCAACTTTGTTCTTCAAGATAGTTTGGGCAATTCAGGTGCTTTGATTTTCCTTAACAATTTTAGAATCAATTTGTCTATTAGAATGAATGTAAATGGTGATAGCAAGTATCTTTGCCTTGCAAACAATCGTAAGGAAAAGCATCATCCTACACCACTCAGTAAAGGTGGCTGTAAATTTTCTGTGCATGTGGATGTCCTTTATTGAGTTGAAGAAATGCTCTTCTATTCCAGTTTGCTGAAAGGTTTTACCATAAATGAGTGTTATTCTGTCAAAGATTTCTTCTGTAACTACTGAGATCATTGTGTAGGTTTTCCTCCACTGAATAATTTCAATTTGGTGAATTGCACAGTTTAATTACCATTGCTAAACCAACACAATTTCCTGAGAAAAATGACTTTGTCATAATGTATTCCCCTGTTAGATACTGATGGGTTTAGTTTTACTAATATTTTGTTAAGGATACTCTGGTCTGTGTCCATGAAATTAGTCCAGAATTTTCTTTTCTTGTAACAACATAGGCTATTATATTAGAGTTATGCTAGCCTCAAAAACGCAGTTGGTAAATGTTCCTTCCACCTCTATTTTCTTAAAGCTTTTGTTTAAGGTAGATGCTATTATTTCTTCCTTAAATATTTTATACAATACACCAGTGAAACTATCCAGGCCTGGAGTTTGCTTTCCAAGTAGGTTATTAATAATGATTCAGCTTATTTAACAAATATAAGGATACACAGATTTTTCATTTTTTCTTGTGTCTTGTTTCATTTTTCTTTTCTATGGACACAAGAATTGTGATTGTTAAGCAACATGTCCCTCCCATCTAAGTTGCTAAATGTATTGCCAAAATGTGTTCACAGTATTCCATCATTACCCTTATAACATCCGTAGAAATGATATGCCCTCTTTTATTCCTGCTATTGATAATTTGTACTTTATCTTTTTTTAATTGGTGATGATGAATTTATAAATTTTATTAATCTTTACAAAGAATAGACTTTCTTTATTATCTTCTTATTACATTGGCTTCTGTGTTACCTTTATTATTTCAGTCCTTGTTTTCTTTGGGTTTAAATTGTTCGTGTATTTCTAGCTTCTTAACACAAAACTTAGATCAGTGACTTTAAACCTTTCTTCTTTTCTAAGATGATCATTTTAAAGCTATATATTTTCATGTAAGCACTGTCGTAGCTGCATTTCACAAATTTTTATACTGCATTTTCTTTCAGTTAACTATTTCCAATTTTCCTTCACATTCCTTCTTAGCCCCATGGATAACTGAAAACATACTGTTTTAATTTCCAAATATTTGGAGCTTTTCTGGCTATCATATTTTATTGATTTCTAATTTAATTCTGCTGTGGTCAGGGAACATATTCTATAATATTTCATTATTTTAATTAAAAATATATTAACATTTATTTTATGCCCAGGATATGGTCAATTCTAGAGAATGTCTGATGTGAACTTGAAAAAGAATGTGTATATTGCATTTAAATAGGTGTACCAGTCTACAAATTATCAATTTTGACAAGGCACTTAATTGTGTTATACAGTTTTTCTATACCCTTAACTCTTCATTTAGTTCTTCTATCACTTGAGAATTTAAAATTCTCCAAATATGAGCCAAGATTTGTCTATTTTTTCCAACAGTTCTAATTTTGTTTTTACTGTGGTAAAATATAAACAAAATTAGTATTTTAACCATATTTAAGTATAGAATTTTGCAGCATTAAGTACATTTATGTTGCTGAGTAACTGCCAGCTGCCAATTTTTGCTTTATGCATTTTAAAGCTCTATCAGATAAACTATACCTTTTTAATCATTATTATTTCTGCTAAACTGGCTTTCATCATTATAAAATATTCTTATCTCTGATTATACTGCTTGTGTTTAAGTCTACTTTGTGTGATTTTTTGAATATTCAATCTCTTTATTAAACCTCTTCTGTTTCCTGGTTTATTTCTTCATTGTTTCACTAATAGCACACTCTATTAATTATTAAAATTCTATGTCTTCATATTGAATAGAAGCAATTTTTGACATTTTTTTCTTAGAGAATGTCTTGGCTATTCTGTGGCTTTATATAAGTTTTCAACATTTTATTAAAGTACACATAAATATACAGCTCAATAAATTTTCATTTTTTATTTCAAAATATTAAGGGGGTATTAATGTTTTTATTATATGGATACCTTTTATAATTCTTAAGTCAGGGCTATAAGCATGCCCATCACCCGAATAGTCTTCATTGTAACTGTTAGGTAGGTTTTTATCTCTCACTTCCTTCCCACTCCCCACTTCTTGATTTCCAATAACTTTATCTCTCTGTGCTCATATGTACCCACCCAGTTCAATCCAAATTGCCACAAAAGGCATTAATTCATTTTTTTTTATGGCCGACTAGTACTACCTATACCCATATACACACACACATGCCCCACATTTTGTTAATCCACTCATGAACTGATGGGCATTTGGGTTGATTCCACATCTTCACAATTACGAATTGTGCTGAAATAAACATATGAGTACAGCTATCTTTATAAAATGACTTTTTTTCTTCTGGGTAGATACCCACTAATGGGATTGCTAAATCGAATGGTAGGTCTACTTTTAGTTCTTTGAGAAATCCTCATACAGTTTTCCATAGTTTGTACCAATCTGCACCGCCACCAACAGCATGTAAGCATTCATTCTTTCTGTACCCATGCCAACATCTATTGTTTTTGCACTTTTTTATAACAGCCATTCTGCCAGGGGTAAGGTGATAGCTCATTGCCGTTTTAATTTGCACAGCCAAGGAAACTATCATGAGAGCAAACAGATACCCTACAGAATGGGAGAAAATATTCACATGCTACACATCTGATAAAGGGCTGATAACTAGAATCTATAAAGAACTCAGGAAAATCAGCAAGAAAAAATCTAACAACTCCATTAAAAAGTGGGCAAAGGACATGAACAGAAACTTTTCAAAAGAAGACAGACTAATGGCCAACAAATATAGGAAAAAATGCTCAACATCTCTAATCATCAGGGAAATGCAAATCAAAACCACAATGAGGTATCACTTAACTCCAGTGAGAATGGCTTTTATGAAAAATTCCCAAAACAATAAATGTTGGCGTGGATGAAGAGAGGTAGGAGCACTCACGCACTGCTGGTGGGCTGCAAACTAGTACAACCTCTGTGGAAAGTAATATGGTGATACCACAAAGGGCTAAAAGTAGAACTACCATGTGATCCAGAAATCACATTACTGGGCATCTACCCAAAGGAAAAAAAGACATTCTATAAAAAGACATCTTCACCAGAATGTTTACAGCAGCACAATTCACAACTGCAAAGATGTGGAAACAACCCAAGCACCCATCAATACATGAGCGGATTAATAAAATGTGGTATATATGTTCTACTCAGCCACAAAAAACAATAGTGATCTAGCACCTATTATATTATCCTGGATAAATCTGGAGCCCATTATACCAAGTGAAGTATCACAAGAATGGAAAAACAAACACCACATGTACTCACCATAAAATTGGTATTAACTGATTAACACTTATGTGCACATGTAGTAGTAACATTCATCCGCTGTTGGGTAGGTGGTGGTGAGAGAAGATGGCTATATTCAAACCAAATGGATGCAGTGTGCACCATCTGGGGGATGGATATGCTTGAAGCTCCGAGTCAGGTGGGGCAAAAGCAATATATGTAACCTAAACATTTGTACCCCCGTAATATGCTGAAACAAAAAAATTAAAAAAAAATAGAAAAATATAAATAAAAAAATAATTTGCATTTCCCTGAATAGTGATGTTGAGCATATTTTCATGTGTTTGTTAGTCATTTGTCTGGATTCTTTTGAAAAGCTTCTATTCATATCTTTTGCCCACTGTTTAATCAGTTGTTTTTTTCTTGCTATTTTGTTTGATTTCTTTGTAGCTTATGGATATGAGCCTTTTATTGGTCTTTGTTTTTGCTTCTGTTTACATGCTGAATCACATTTCTTGATTTATGTATGTTGAACCATCCTTGCATCCCCGGGCTTGTATCCCTGTCATGAAGCTCGCTTGGTCATGGTGGATGATTTTTTTTGATGTGCTGTTGAATTAGGTTTGCTAGCATTTTATTGAGGATTTTTGCATCTATGTTATTAAGGGATATCGGTCTGGCATTTTCTTTTTTGCTGTGTCCTTTCCTGGCTTTGGTAGCAAGGTGATATTGACTTCACAGAATGAGCTGGGGAGAATTCTCTCCTTCTTCACATTGTGGAATAATTTCTGTAGCATGGGTACCAGCTCTTATCTGTAGTTCTAGTAGAATTCTGCTGTGAATCCATCTGGTCCAGGGCTGTTTTGTGTAGGAAGCTTTTTCATTACTGCTTTGATCTCACTACTCATTACTGGTTTGTTCAGGAGTCCTATTTCTTCCTGAGTCTTGGGATATTGTGTGTTTCCAAGAATTTGGTCTTTTCCTCTGTTTTGTAGTTTATGTGCATAGAGATTTTCACAGTATTCATGGATGACGTTCTGTATTTCTCTGGTATCAGGTGTAATACATTCTTTTTCATTTCTGATTGAGTTTATTTGGGTCCACTCTCTTCTACTCTGGTTAATCTAGAAAGAGGTCTACTGATTTTGTTTATCTTTTCAAAGAACCAACTTTTTATTTCATTGATCTTCTATATTGCTTTTTTGGTTTCCATTTCATTTGGTTCTGCTCTGACCTTTGTTATTTCTTTTCTTTTGCTGGCTTTGGTTTTGGTATGCTCTTCAAATTCCTTGAGATGCGAAATTCAATTGTTGATTTGTGTTCTTTCTGTCTTTCTGACAGAGGCATTTAAGGCTACAAATTTTCCCCTTAGGACAACTTTTGCTGAATCCCACAGATTTTGAAAGCTTTTGTCTCCTTTGTCATTCAGCTTGAGGAATCTTTTGTTTCCATCTTAATTTCAATGTTTATCCAATAATTATTCAACAGTAGGTCATTTAATTTCCATGACACTATGTAGATCTGAGTGTTTCTCTTAGAGTTGATTTCTAGCTTTATCCCACTGTGGTCTGAAAAGATACATGGTATTCAATTTCGGTACTGTTAAATTTGTTGAGACAGGTTTGGTGGCCTAAGATATGATCAATCTTGGAGACTGTCCCACGTGCTGATAAGAAGAATGCATATTAAGTAGTTTTGGGGTAGAATATTCTGAAAATGTCTGTTCGGTCCATTTGCTGTAGATTTTTCATTCTTCCAGAGTTCTTGCACTGGTTCCTTCTCTTCTAGAACAGCTGTCACTTCTTCTTTTTGGATTTTGTTTTGTTTATATGGAGCTTCCTGCCGCCCTCACTCTTAAGGGTGTGTCTGTAGCATATGTTGGGTAAGGACATTTCGCTTTGCTTATGGGTGCTTTGATGTGGGTCTAGGTTCTGGATGGATGCCTTGGTTGTAGATATCCTTAGTGTGGTATTATTTTCTCAGTTGCTAGTATTCTTCAGGCTGTAGAAGTGCTGTACTACGTGTGTGGGTAGATTCCTTGTCTCTTGTTGATAAAGGAAGATGGAGGTCTTTCAAATCCTCTTTCCCCAGCCTTGTCGTCTTAACAGTATGAATTATACTGCAACACTCAGTTTAATCTCTGAGACAGTATGTGGTGCTTGCTGGCAAGAGTCAGCCATGCTCTGTATATCTGAGTCAGTATATGCTGCTATAATGGGCTATATGAGCTGTCCTCCTTGCCAGTAGGTGGTGCTTACTGGAACGAGCCAGCTGTAGTTTTGTTTTTCAGGACCTGTGAGCAGCTCTAACCCCTCAGGATAAGCACTCGAATGTCCCAGGCAATGGGTGAGGGCTGTACCTCCCAGGGACTCCTTATTCCCCACCACAGCAGGGGTGAGTGGAGGAGTGAGGCTGGGTGGGGCTGGGTCAGGAGAGCCTTCCTTCAGGCTCCACAGAGACAGGCACAATAGCTGTCTGGGCAGGAGTCAAAGGTCTGCTCCCAGGTGACTGTGGAAAGCCAGGAGGTTGGGGCTGAAGCAGTCCCACCAAGCCAAAATGCTCACAGGGGAGGGTCCATCTGGAATTCACAGTCCGACTGTCAGGTTTCGCTCTTCTCGCTCCTCCCCTGCCCCAAGTTCTCCTTCCAGAGTCTGGCCATAGGCAGAAACTCAAACTAGCTGAGCTTACCAGCAATGGTACTGCGGGCCAGGAGCTTCCCTGTCCAGGATCCTACCCTGGGCTGAGAGTGTGGTTTTCCTGTGGGTAGAGGGGTGTTCCATGATTGTGCTGAGTCTCAGACCCACACAGGTTCCCTCACCTCCCAAAATTAGTTCACAGTTCTTCCCTCTGTGTCCCCGAGCAACACGATTGAGTCCTGGGGGTATGGGATTCCCACCTTCAGGCCTGTCTCCCTCTCCTGATCCCCCAAGTTCAATCCTTAACCATGCCAGGAAAAAGTATGCTGGTCCCAAGTTGTCTGTAGAGTGCTCAAGACACTTAATGTCCCTCCACTTCAGGGTATGCCCTGCTCTGCTGGAGCAGCCAGGCGAGCAGCACTGGGGAGGGCCAGCAGGCAGGGAGCTCATGGTCCAAGCACCCCTTGGTCTGCTGCAGGTCTTTAAGAGGAAAGGTATGAGCCCACTCTCTGTGGAAGCCTTGATGTAGTGGATGTGCCAACAGAGGGGAAACAGCTGCTCCTAGAGTATCAACTCAATCATCCCTTGGGGCACCCATGCCATCTGGCAGCAGTGCGATGGGGAGGGGAGGGGAAGGAGAAGAGTCTGAATGGAGGAGAACTGGCACTCTGGTCCCTTTTGACCCTCTCCCCGACAACAGCCACTCAGAATGTCCAAGCTCTGGGATCACACAGATCCCCTGGGACCCAGCAGCCCCCATGGCCACTGCCATCTGGGCGGAAGTTGGTAAATGTTTGTGTGGGGACCAGTGACATGACAACTGAAGGGCTAAAGCTCCCTGGGAAGGGCAGAGGCGCACAATGGATGGAGAAGCTGTATGGTGCCTGCCATCTCAGCTCAGGTGTATGGCGACGTGAAGCAACCCCAAAGGGGCTGGCAGCCTAGCTTTGTTTTCGAGAAGCTCCCAGTTCACTGATGGCAGCAGCTTTGGGGTTCGTGAGGGCCTGCTGACTTGTAGAGGTGTGAGGGAAGCAGAAACAAAACCCCCACTTACCCTTTCCACAGGGTTCCAAGTTTCTCAGGGGTTGATCTCTGCTGACATCTTGCTGCTTCTTGTTCTGCTCTGAAACTTCTTCCCGTGGAACCTCTGGTAAGTTCTGGCACTTTTCCCTCAGAATTACACCTAGGATTTTGTTTTTGTTTTTTTTAATCTCAAACTTTTCCTTCTTTCACAGATGATCTGGCAACCAACATCTCTAGTCAGCCATCTGCCTCCCATCCCCCAGCTCAAAAAGGTGAGATTATTAATACAGCCACACCAGCTTTCTTATACTTTTACATAGTATAGCTTTTCTTATCCTTTTACCTTCACAGCCCATCTATAGCAGCATTAAAATGTGTCTCTTTCAGACAATGTAGATTTGTGTCATATTTTTAGTACAAAATTACATTTAATGTAATTGTTACTGTAACTGGGTTTTAAGTATGCCACCTTGCTATTTGCTATTTGTCCTATTTTCTATTCCTATGTTCTTTTTTTTTAATTTTATTTCAGCATTATTCCTATGTTCTTACTTCCTTTCATTTATTCAGCTTATCCAAAGATCTTATGTATTCAATTTTAATTCTCATAATGGCTTCTTAGCTGTTTCTTTTTGTAATATAGTCTAATAGTTGTTCTAGGGATAAAAATCTTTCACTTATCGGTCTTCCTAAAGATACTCTGCACCATTTTACAAGTGTAGAATTCCATTTACTGGCCCCAACTTTTTTGTTATTGTCATCAAAAAACTGAGGGGGAGGTACAAAGATATCACATATATCTCCCGCCTCACACATGTATAACCTCCCTCATCATCAATATCCCCCATAGTTACAACTGATGAACCTACATCAGCATATCACTGTCACCCAGAGTCCAGAGTTTACATTAGGGTTCACTCTTGGTGCTTTATAGTCTATGGGTTTGGACAAATGAATAATGACATGTACCATTATAATATAACACAGAGTATTTTCACTACCCTAAAAGTCCTCTGTGCTCTGGTCTTTAATTTTTTTTTTTTTTTTTTTTTTTACATTCTGCCCGTGGTTTATAATGGTTATCTTCAGGGGAGTTAGTCTTATACAAACTGCTCTGTCATTACCAAACCACATTTGCTTTTTATTGGAAAAATCAGATGAAGGTGAGGGTAATTTTTAGTGCCAGCTTTAGACTAGATGCCGGATACAGAGATTAAACGTAAGATTCTCTGAAGATAGCAGCAAACAATACCTACTAGCACTTAAGAGTTTGTAAGTATGCTCATAGACATTAGCTCATTAGATCTTCACAACAACACTGTATGATTAATGGGGCATCAGCTATGTGAGAGTATTAAGGCTTAGATAAATTCTTATGCTGTGAAAACAAGTCTTGAGCCTACTCTTCCCACCATACTATAACATCGTTACAATAAACAGTCCTATATCTTAATTCTGTCAATAACATGATTACAAATATCCTCAGCATTAAGATATTTATCTATACTCAAGCTGTTAACCTCCAATTAATGCATGTCATCCAAATTCATCCTTCTTAAAATGGCCACTGCCCAGATTTTTAAGACAGGGACAGTTCTAGATTCTATATTTCATATGGAGCCAAGTACCACTGATCTCTTAATGCTAAAGTATAAGAACAATTTCCCCAGCATAAATTTGTTTAGAAACAGCACCCCCTTTCAAATATCATTCTGAGAAGCATCTTATTGACATGGCTGTTAAAATTGTAAAATATTCTGAGGGAGGGAGATTCATCAATTTTTTTCATCCAAAAGTAATATTGATATTTTTAAAAAATTATTTTCTGAGACTTTCAATATACAAACCCAAACTTGATGTGTTATTAAAGAGAGGAAAGGATCTCAACTTCTATCCACAGCCACTGAAGACCTGCCTTCCCGTTTCACCCCCAAACTCCCAGATGATCATCATAGCTCTCTTCCTCGTTATTCTAACGTCTCACTCTTGCCCAAACATGACTGGCTCTTACAGACCAAAGGGGCTTTGAAAATTATATTTCACCTGGCATTTCTCTCTCTCTACTGTGCCTGGAACTCTTTTATTCCTAAAAAAAGCACAAATGTCTTTCTGGTGTGAGGCTGTTATTCATTGCTCTTGGGAGATCCCATAACACTACCATCCATCATCTAATTAACATGCTGATTAAAAGTTTCTCTCCTTCATTAGACTTTGAGATGTTTGAGGACAAAAACATTTCTCATCAATCTTTCTATCTCTAGTACCAAACATAACAGTAGTATGCAAGTGCCAAAAAAAACAGCTTTTTTTTTTTAATGAATACCTGAATCATTTCTATACTAACTGAAAACTCCAGAAGTATAACGTCACACCTATATTCTAGCAGCAGCCTCATAAACAGATTGTCTGAATCCACTTAAGAGCCAAGAGTCCCAATAAATTCTGGGCATCACTGTCATATTCATGTTTTACTCCTATTATGGTATGCCCTGCTCAAAAATAATAGCTTCCCTTTGCCTGAAGATAAAAGTTCAAAACCCTGAGACTAGAATTCTAGACTCTGGCTCCAACCTATCACGCGCATTCATCACTGAAGTCTCAAACCGCATCTTCCTGATCCTACCCTATCCTGGTCTATACCCCGCCCCCCATTTTCACCTCTGTCCACCTGAATCCCAGTAATTCTTCAAAGCTCAGAAATCTTACATTGTGCATGACTTAGCCTCAGGATACTCCAGAAAAGTGTCTCATGTAGATGTTGCTAGGACTAATATTTTGTATTTCTCATTCAAAACCTTTATTGCATCCAGTAAATGAAGCAACATGTGAAAAAGTCTAGCACAATTAGCCACTTAACCAAATGGTCACACATCAATTAGGCAGAATATGATAAGCCTAGTCTTAAAAAGTTAAATCTAAGAAGAAATAAAAATCAGCATAAACAAGAATTTAGCACTTCTGTATATATATTATCCTTATTAATATAAATCATAGGATAGCAATATACTTGTAAATTGAGACACACTCATTTGAAAATCAGTACTATCCAAAAGAGAAGGACAAAAGTGTCCTGGTGTTCAGAAAGGTATATTCTCTTGAGGGAGAGACATTTTCATGGGCTCAGAAACTGATTATCTTTTCCTTATTTTTATGCTCAGTAAGAAACTTATAATTAATAATTTAAAATTTTTAAGCTATCTATGAAGTATATATATCCCTCAGTATAAATTAATGATTTTTGGTATTTCGGTTTATAATCAATATCTTTTTATTTTGGTTACGAGTCCCTTCTCCGGAGCGCAGTCAATTTCAGCTCAATTCAATAAACATTTACTGAGTACTTACTATGTTCTAGGCCCTTTCCTATATCTAAAAATGAGTACAAGGTCAATGACATTCAGGAGCTCCACAATGAATTAGAGGAGATAGACAAATAAGCAATTAGTTCAAAATAATACGGTAAGTATAAAAGTGAAGCTTTGTACAAAGTATTACGAAAGAACAAACGGACAAGGTATCATAAGATACGTAAGCAGAGATTTAAAGAGTGAACAGGAGCTGGACCAGTAACCCAGGACAGGCTAGAAAGACAATGTAGACAAAGTGAGCAGAAGGGAAAAAAAAAAACAAGAAACATGACAAAGCAAGGTGTGGCTGATGCACAAACATGGGTGTTATATAAAGGGAGAAGTGGGGAAAGGCAACACCAGTTACAAAAATCTAAAAAAGCAAGCATAGACTGAATACCACAGACATGATTAAATGCTTGATTTTTTTTCCCTAGAGTTAATGGTGAGCCTTGCAGCATTTTAGCAGTGGCATGCTAAAGTGTTTTAAACAGATCATTTTTGTGGCTGTTAAATTCACTTACTATATATTTATTGAGGGTTTCCTATAAGCCAGGATTTAATTCAGCAATTAAAAAAGGAAAGCCTTTGTTTGCGTGAAGTGTAGTCAGTAAATCTATGTTCAGTAAGATAAAAAAAATTAGCAAAGGGTGAACAGTGATAGAATTTTATCACTGACATCAACTACCAAAATATTGCTGCCATCTTTATAAGCACTATATTAGGTAAAAATCAAATCTTCCTCAACACAATTACTCATTAGAGAAATGCAAACTGAAACCACAGTGAGATGCTACTTCATATTCATTAGGATGACTATAGTCAAAAAGACAGATAACAACAAGTGTTTAACACGAGTGGAAAAATTGGAACCCCCATATATTACTGGTAGGAATGTAAAATAGTACAGTCACTTTGGAAACAGTCTGGCAGGCCCTCAAAAAGCTAAATACAGTAACCACATGGCCTAGCAATTTCACTCCTAGGTATACAACGCAGAGAAGTGGTTATCCTAAAACTTGTGCATGAATGTTCATAGTAGTATTATTTGTAATAGCCCAAAAATGGAAACAATGTCCATCAACTGATAAATGGATAAACAAAATGTGGTATATCCACATTATTATTTGCCCATAAAAAAAGAAATGAAGTAATGATGCATGCTACAACATGGATGAACCCTGAAAACATACTAAGTGGAAGCCAGTCATAAAGGACCACATATTGATAAATAAAATATCCAAAATACACAGATCCATACAAACAGAAAGTAGATTAATGTTTGTGTAGATCTGGGAAGGATTGGGAGGTTTCAGGGTGATGGCTGAGGAGTGCAAGGTTTCTTTTGGGGGTGATGAAAATGTTCTAAATTTGATGATGATGATGGGTTGCACAGCCCTGTGAATACACCAAGAACCATTTAATTGTACAATTTAAATGGATGAATTGAGTGGTATGTGAATTACATCTCAGTAAAGTTGTTTTTTAAAGAAATAAAATCTTTAACAATATTTTCAAAATCCTATTTCCCTTTTCTTCATGAAGCCAGATGGTGTCCTTCCCAGTACAGAATGTACCATGACACTGGAGTGCCAGAAAAATACCAATGCTCAATCTTCTACTGGCAATTCTTTTTTCTGGAAAAACTAATCTTCCAGTTGTTCAGCAGAAAACAATTTATTTCTTTGACATTCAAACAATAATAGGACAGAAACTTTGACCCATCTGGCACAAAAGGGGAGATACAGTCTTTCAACTTCAAAATCTAAGAAATTTTTCTATCAATTTCATCTTCCATATGTCCTAGTCCAATCACTACTGTAAAAATTATCAATAATTATGGCTTTTAGATGATAAACTCTTATAAGCAGAACCAGAAGGAAGAAAGTGGTTAGATTTTGGGTAAGAAGACTTAGCTCAAATATGCCAAGTATTAGCTATGGGGTGTCAGGCAAATATTTAACTTTTTTGAGAGTTAGTTTTTTAATCTGCAAAATGGGAATAATACCAGTTCCACCAACCTCTCAAGATTTTTGTTAGGATCAAATGGTCCTTCTACTAGACTCTGAAATTCATCACTATAATGCAAGCTTATAAATCTGGGACACTAGGTATGTTGTATAAAATTCAACATTAATAACTTGAAGTAGAATGTCAGAAACAATACAAGTCAAAAGGGAAATAAAAGGAAACAAAAAATTCAAATCCTTAGAAGATAGGGGACATCTAACTTTAAGATATATAAAACTATGAGTATGAGAAATTTTATATGAAATATTTAAAACCACTTTTTCCTTAGGATTTTTGAAACATATTGCCATAAAAGTAAATTATCTATTGTTGTAATTATGAATAAGTTATAATTGCCGATAATTCCAGAGTCTAAAGTTAATGCTAAAACAGCACTTAAATCTTTATTTGCTGATAACCACACTCTCCTAGTAGCCCAGGTGTCAGAGAAGGTAAACATACTGCTAAGGACACTAAATAACAGAAGACAAAAACACAGAGAAAATTCACCTTTAAAAAAAGGAAACATGTTTGCATGAATATATAATTAAATGGGTATTCATGCAAACAATAAAGTGAGTTCAAAGTAATTTGGTTGTTAATGCTTTGGTCTAAATACCAGCCCAAGTTAGTTTTCCCATACTCTTATTTTTTCAAACTTGGGCTCTCCAGTATTGCAGGAAAAATACACACAAACATGTTAATTGGCTTTACTGCAAATATGTCTCCAATGTCAACTCAGATCCCAAGGTTACTTGAAAATCATTTGTTGTCTCTAGTCTTTTCCTTCTTATACTTCCGACAGCAGCTATGCACATTCATTTTTTTCTCGTCTAGGCCTCTGCCCTACCACCTCCAAGCCCCATCCTTGCCAATAAAGAAAACAGAGGCCATAGAATGTTGATTTTCCTTCGATCTCCCTTACAATTTACCTATTGTAGTACCCATCCTTTATTTGTTCATCAGAATAGTAAATAATGTGTGACTCATCATTTATTAAGGACCTGCCATGTGCCATGCACTGGGCTACACACTTTACATATACAATTATTTTAGATTCCACAAGAATCTTCTAAGTATTTTTGGTCCCATTTTAAATTGAAGCTCAGAGGGGCTAAATGCCTTGTCCAAGGTTCATAGCTAATGAGTGGTAGGGAACAGATATGAATCCAGGTCTGTCTGCCTCTGAAAAGGGGTTTAAGGGCCTCCCAACACTCCCACTTTTTCACAGGTACACTGCTTTTATAAATTTATTTTCACTACTGTATGATCGTTCTTTCCTGACCAGTACTGAAAAGAGATATTTAAGTTACTATAATTAAGTGAAAAACATGGCTTATGCACTCTACATGATATAGATTTATATGTATGTCTATATTAGTCACATTAATAAAATTTCAACAAAATATAAATAGATGATTTAGATCTTCTCAAAGACATGTGAAAGATTAACTGACTTCCACTGAGTTTCCAAGAAAAATCAAAATGCCAGGTTATGCTGATAACGGTTATCATCTTCCTCTTGCTGTTAATCTACCAAGCAGAAAAGAAAAATGAAATTTCCTGCTTCTTCAAATTTCCAATAATTTCTCACTTTGGCAGAGACTGATTCCTTCATAAGTGGAAAGGCAGTTTAGCAACATCTGCAGACAGAGCTACCACCTCTAACAACTGTCTTCTCTCTTTAATGGTCCTGACAAATGCAAGCCCTTGCTGGCTTCAAAGAGTTTTCTCACGTGACTTTTAATTAAAACTTCACCAGGTTAAGACATTAATGGCTCTTCCTAAGCCATCATTGTGCTTCCTACATAGAGGTTTAACTCCCCATGTGCACATCACATCAAACTCTTCTTCTTCAATGGTTATGGATTAACTTCAACACTGTATGAGCCATGCAAGCAAGGACTTGAGTTTATCCTGTCAATATTCTATCTCCAGTACCTACACAGTAGATGCTGAATAAATATTTTTTTCTAAAAAACGAAGGCAAGAAAACAAGTTAGATGGTATTTTGTAACCTTTAGTGCCTGTTAATAAAAATTCCCTGGAACAGTTACATGAATCTATTGTTTTGAAAGTTATAAAGACATCAAAATCCAGAGCCCATAATATCTTTAAGCTTTACAGTAAGATCTTCTTTTTATAACATTCCACTTGAATTTATTTTAAAGCAGTTTTAAAACCATTTTTCTGATTTCTTTTGATTCAACAGAATCCAAATAATGATCAAGAAATAATTTGTATATTTTAAATTTACATGTATTTTAAATTTACATGTATCTTTTTATAAAGTTAAATCTATATCTTTAAAACCTGATTTTCTTTCAGATCAGAATGTAGCTTCCTAAATCCAAAAAGGATGTTAGTTTTATCTGCAGTTCATAAACAGCTTGTCAATCACTGATAGAATTCAAGAACTCCATGCATATTTATTACTACATCCATTTTTAAACAAATATTGCAAAAAGATTGCATACAGTGTGAGAAATGTCACCTAAATGCTAAAAAAAACCCTGTAAATATCAGTTCTTCATGGTAGGTTCCTTGTCTGTCATTAAAATAAATATCAGCTTCTTGTCCACTTTCAATTTTGTGGAATGCCACCCACTTATAAATTAGCTATAATGATTCAAAAACTCCAATTACATTTTGCCTATGATTTCTCAATTTTTCTCCCATTCTCCCAAATCATGATTTCTTTGAAAAACTTAATGTAAGAAGTATTTACAAACCTCCATCCATCCTTTTGGAGATAACTGAAGGCTCCATCAACAACACTTGCAAAGAACTGCCCTCCTGTGATGAAGAGTGTATTAATGGTGACTAATCGGCCTCTTAAATTGGGTGGTGAGACCTCCGCAATGTACACGGGCACTGTCATAGAAGCAATGCCTATAAAGAAAGAACGAGAAGCAAACATGAGACATTTACTCAACATTTCTGTTGTTGTTATAAATATTGATACTAGATTAAGATACACACCTACGTATATGGGCTTGGTTTTCTACTTTAAACAAAGGTTTATCACACATTTAACTAATTTGGGGCTACTGCAGACAAGTAAAGAAATATGTGAGATTCCAATCTCTGAGTATCATATTTCACATTATAACTTGAAACCCTACAAAAGGAAGTACCTCTAAGGACCTAAGCTAATGTTAGAATGCATATTAGTATGCTTTATAATTTCTTAAGGCCCAAAAACATAAAAATGCTCTCAAGACAGAATATGATTACTGAAATATTTTTAGTCTATATGGAAATGTAACCAGACGACAGTGAGAATAAAAATTATCACAGAATAGGTATTAACCATTCAAAGGCATCATTTCCAGTAGATGCACCGAAACCTTTAATTGTTTTGCTAAGTAAGAAATCCATATATTAAGTCACCTTATTCGTTTGGCTAGCTGTAAGTTACAGAATAAAATAATTTTATGGCTAAAGTACATTTGGTTATTTTAGCTTTAAATTTTTTTCTATCTGAAATTAATGCAACATTCTCTATGGCAGTAGTTTTCCTAAATTCTAGCAGAATCACTTATGTGACTTTTTTCTTTAAATAAAGTTGCCCTTGCCTCACCCAGTGCAGACCTACTAAATAGAAAACCACAGAGGTAGGGGATAGAACTTTTAAAAGTTCCCTCAGAGGTGATCTTGAGGCTTATCACATATTTTAAAAACTAAAGTTCTATGGTAGAGAACTTTGAGACAATTCAAAATGATTTCTTAAAGAAAGTCTCACTTCCCTGTGATACTTCCAATTTCCAGATATGTCTGATTATTTAACCTAAAACCAGTGTCTAATCAATACTTGCCAAAACTTCAGTTAAAAAAAAATAAGCAAGGTTACCTTGGAAAATTTAATAATTTCATATTAATATCTATAGATACCATAAATCTATCCTTAGATTAAGAACATCAAACACTTGCACAGTAGACCCATACAGAATTGTTTTAACAAATTGATCTTTATGATGGCAAAAAATGGTTTACGTTGAAGAAATCAGCACTGAGAAACCTGTTGCTGTGTTCTGTATAAGGGCTGTTGAAGGTCCTATTTATCACATTCCATACAGCAGGAGACATTCACCTATAGTCTCAGTAATTACAACAGTTATGCTTTCCTATAACTGATTTTTGTTCGATTTTCCTCTTTATATAGACAGAGAGGCCCATCTCTACCCAGTGTTTTGGACTTCATGGTAGTTATTTTGTGAACTCAACTCTCTCCTGATGCCATAATAGTCTGCAATTTCACCTATTATAAATATATTTTGCTGTATTTTTATTTGCCTTGTTCTATCTCTGAACAAATAAATAAATGGATAGACAAGATTTAAGTAATATAGATTTACTTCTAGAAAATTCACTATATTTTTGTATACAATATAAGTAAGTAGTTATTAAATTTGCACACAAATCAAACCATTAAGTCTCAGAACTATACACAGTAATTTCCACCATCTTTGTTTGCTACTGTAGTGCCTGTCATCTCCATCATTATGGAGATGATGAAAATAATCTTAAGATTTTACGAGTTGCATAGAATAGTAAGCATGTGTTAGTAGACACCATATGAGTAGTCTTTACAATTAAATCATCACCTAAGCAGCTGAAATTTCCATCTGACTGCTAATCAATTTAATTGCACAAACCATCCTAAAATGTCCTTCATTTAACTCAGAAAGAGGAAACATTTGCTGCAAACGTTGACAAGTTAATCGTAGATTCCTTTTAGTTCTTTTACCATTAGAACATCTGAAACTTTTGAAAATCAAACAGTAATTTATTATTTGGATTTCTTTTTCTGCTTTGGTCTGGCCGTAAACAGGAATGCAGTTGCTCTCTTTAGCCAGAGATCTTTATTCAGCCACCTAGCCCACGGAATTCAGCATGAGAAATCAGGACTATGGTTTTAGGGAACATATGCTTGTCACAAAACCCATAGATTTGACTTAATAGGGAATGCAGAGATGTTCTCAGGCCCTCATAAAGCTTTATTATTTAAAATAAACACCAGAGTTTTGAAATGTAACAGGTAATAACAAAGGGAAAGGACTGAAGAAAGACAGAGTCATGGGATTTAGAGCTAGAAAGAACCCTAAAAGACCTTCTGTCCAATGAGTGCTCACACTGACTTAACACTGGTACAACTGCCTACAGTCTAGTAGGGATTTTACATGGACTGATTATCTAATTTAATACTTAGAACATCCCTCTAAAGGGCATGTATTATCTCCATTTTGCAGAGAAGGACCTTACTCCAGGTCACGTGATGAATAAGTGGAAGAATCAGAACTTAAACCAGACAGTGAGATTCAAAACCCAATTTTGAAGGCACAGACTACACTGACTGATCATCATAGATGAGGGTGGGCTCTGGAAGTAGTGGGTTTCAATTCCAACCTTGCCGCTTACCAGCTGGTTGAGTTTGGACAACTTGCTTAACCTTTCTGGGTCTCCAATTCTTCATCTAATAATGGGAAGAATAAAAGTAACTCCTTCATAGGGGTTGAGAGGATTCAATGAGGTAACAGAGTAAAGCACTTAAAATTGTGCCCAGCATACATACGGTAGTCAATACCAGCAATCATTATTGTTATTATCATCTTTAGTTAGGCATCTCATCTCTTTCGATTCAGTTCAAAATGTGGTGGTGCTAGGATTATAAGGATGCATATAAACAAAATAGGGTTCCTGCTATGAAGAAAGCTACACACAAACCCCACTCACAAAAACATGCAATCAAATAAATAACTTCTAAATCACATGGTAAGGGTCATAGTAAAGCTCTACACTGGATTCTAACTTGTGATGCTGACAATGATTAGACAGTAGCTAGGAAAGACTGGGCAGACAATTCTGCACAGAATAACATGAGCTAAAAAATATAAAATGACATGCGGTTTTCTCAGAGATACATAGAAAGTATGAGGCAGAATATGCATGGAGATGAGATGGGAGTGACAGAGAGAGCCCAAGTCATGAAAACAGCATCCATTAATCAGAGTATTTGCTGAATACTGGATCTTAGCTGAGCACTGTGCTAAGCACTTTGAAGACAGTGCTGTAGGAGAGCAACACGCTGTCTGTCCTCATGGAGTTAGGGTCTGCTGGCCAAGGGTGATGGGTCTGGCTGAAAAGGAAGTGTGGGGTGCCTGAGCTATAGCAAAAGGACTGGCCCAGCCTGAGTCAGAGGGGCCTTAGATGAAGGAGTCCTATTTAGGCTGACATCTGGTGAATGAGTAAGCAAGATATAGGTTGGGGGAAGGAATGCAAGGCAGGGGGGAGTTGGAAGATACTTCAGACAATCAGACCAGCTTAGACAAGGGCCCTGAGGCAGGAAGAAATGCATCCTGCTGAGGTAGGGGAGTTTTAGAGAGATGGGCAGGAACCAACCAGATCTTAGAGGCCAAATTAAGGGCTTGGTACTCAGAAGCCTTGAAAAGAGTAAAAGAGAAAAAGCCAGGTTCAGATTCACATTTTTAAAGGATCACTCTGGTTGGGGTATAGAGAACTGATTGCAGAGGAACACCAAGCACAGTGGCAGCAATGGAGACTGAGCGAAATGGAGAGATTCAAGAATTATGTATTCAGTATCTAGGCTAAGGAGAATTTGAACAGGATGTAAGGGGTGAGGAGAAGATGATGTTCAGATGTCTAGAATAAGCAACTAGGAGCATGATGGGCACTTTATACGAAGATATGGAACACTATAAGGAAGAGCAAGTTTGAATGGAAGATAATAAGGTCAAGTTAATGGATTGAGTCAGAGGTGCTTTGTGAAATATACAAGAAGAGAGTAAGCAGACGCTTCCTAAGCGTGCTGGGGAATATAGATTGTTTACATGCGTGTGTTCCAACTCTCCCTTTTTCCCCTATCCAATAAGGTCTTTGCCAGAACAACTACCCTCTCTCCTCCCTCAAGGGAGAATTTGGTCTTTGGCAGCCTAGTTCTTGAGCTCTTATCAAGCTAGGCCAAAAAGGGTGGGGAAAAGAGAAACATGGGCAAATGCTCTGGTTTGTGGGGAGAAGCTCAAATGACAAAAAGACTGGAAAGAGTTGTGAGTGAAAGGCTTAGGGTGAGTCTGGAGAAAATGGGAGCCTGTAACAAAGGGATTCAGTCCTGACTGGGGAGGCGGGAGTTACAGAGATCTTAGGAAACAGTGCTGAGTTATAACTTACATGCTAGTATATGCTTCAAGAGACACAAGTTAAGAGTATCACTGCTTTCCAACTGCTTTTTGCCACTGAACTCTATTTCTTTAAAAATGGCTTAGAACTGAGACTGAGCCTGGTAGGACTTGGGAGTTACACAAATATCTGGAGCTCAAAGGTGGTTCTATGTGAATGATGCACATTAACTTGAAACTATGGGAATGGATAAGACCAGTCAGAAATGGAATACTGGAAGAATGCCTAGAACAGAATCCTGAAAACATCCAATATTCAAGGGACTGAAGGGGAAACTGAGAAGGCAGATAACCAACAAACATCTACCTTACCTTTTATGTTACCTTACCTACAATGTTATTTCTAAAGTCTTTCTATGTTATCATTTTGTCTTACCACGTAAAATCATCCTATCAATAAGCAGGCAGGACAGATATAATTAATTACCCCCTATGAAAGGTAAAGAAACCCAGCCCCAGGGACAAATACAAAGAAATTTTCAGGAAGACACACAGCAAGTCAATGCCAAAGTGGGCCATTCGGGTCCTCTAACCTTAGTGCTGTGCCATTGAAGGAACGAGTGCCATGCCTCTGTTTAGAATATGATCCTTCAGAAATGTCTCAGAAATATTTTATTTTTGGCTCTATTACTTTAGCTAGCACACATAAACTTTTAGGGGCAGAAGAACCTTCTCTTTCCTGCCTCTACTGCCTGCCATGTGACTTACTACCACCGGGTATCACATTAAAGAGCTTGGACCAATCAGTAAGAAAAATGAGAACCGAATATAATTAATTGCATAATTTTGAGCCAGACAAGTTTAAGCCCATAAAACTGCTTTATGACACTGGGAAATAGTAGGATCCATGCTCACTCCACTCACATCTGCCCAATTATGCATTTGTTAAGACTAGGCCCTGTTAACCCACCTTGCTATTAATAAAAGCAATCTATAGAAACCATAATTTATAGATTTCTAAACGTGAAGCCCACTTTTGAAAGGCTGTCACCCCAAAATCTCCTTTCCACTTTGGCAAAACAAATGGAATTTAGTCCCTAGACAAAGCTCACTGTTCTAATGAAGAACAGTTAAGTAAAACTGCTTAACTTTAGGGTCTGTTTTAAATCACTATTATGTGCTTGTACAAGTCAACCCTATATTTAAATACACCACAGGAACATTGAAATAAATGAGCAAGAACTCCCCATTATTCAGCTAAAATCTGTTGTAAAGATAGACAACATATCGAGGCTAACATTTTTGCTCTGGCATTATAACCCAAAGATGTTGATATGAGATTCTCAAAATTAAAGAGTTAAGTGCTTCGTAAGTGGATGTAATGAATGATATTTAAAGTTTAAGAGAGTTCTACGAAGAGCTTTTGATTTCTTCCCTATTACAATCACTAATCAAATAAAATGTCTGATAAAGAAAAAAAAAATTCCTAACAGTCCCTACTAGACTCATGAATTGAAATTAACATAGGAAATGTAGCAGTACAAGTTCCTATTAACAGCTTATTAAATATAACCACAAAGATCCACGTTGGTATTATTTCCTAATATTGTTAAGAAGTTCAATTTCTTAGAAAATTTCTTATTAAATTATAAGATCTATATCAATGAAAAAAAAAATTCCTAACAGTCCCTACTAGACTCATGAATTGAAATTAACATAGGAAATGTAGCAGTACAAGTTCCTATTAACAAGCTTATTAAATATAACCACAAAGATCCACGTTGGTATTATTTCCTAATATTGTTAAGAAGTTCAATTTCTTAGAAAATTTCTTATTAAATTATAAGATCTATATCAATGAAAACTATTATCATGCTTGGCTTGAGGAGCTTCACCAGAAAACTACACCTCAGACACGGCAGTGCAACGGGAGTCACACACCACCATGCTGCCAAGCTGATTCACCACCTAAATAGCATGGAACGCTCTTGACTGCAGAAGCTGGCTTTCAAAAACTGCTGGAAGCCCTTTTAAAGGCTTGAGTCAGAAATATAAATAATTGCATATCCAAATAGCATTAGAAAATCCTGTTGCGATGGGTAAATACCCATGCATCACAGCTGTCTCTCAGCATGATAAGTCAGGCAGCAACTAATTAGCTTCTTAGAAGCACATGAAGCTACCTTTTAATAATAATGCTTCTTGAACAAGAAGGATTATGATGTCCTAATTTCATTTTGTAAATTAGTGCTTTTTATCATCTGTAAAGAAAAAATTTTAATAAAAAGAAACAGAATCTGTCACAGGAAACAGTATCCCTCACTATAGTTGCTTCGGTTTGGCTGTCTTACCCAGAGCTGATATGTTTGCATTCTTCTAAACAGTGGAGTATCTACATTTACCAGGTTGTTAACAACTTAGAATTCGGCTTCTACTTTTTTCTATAAGGCTTAAGACACTCAGAAAAGATGGCTGAGCGACTTCAAAGTGCACTAAGCCCCAAATACAACCCAAATGCTTATAACGGAAGTCAGGTTATGAGAAAGATTCTCTGGGGATAACCAGCTAAGTTAATGGTCTACAGGCTTAAAGAACTCTGAGTAAAGTATTATTACCATGTCATCAGGCTTTCCACTCGATACAGCCTCTCATGGCCTAAAATGACCTCTCCCTTAGATTACTTGAGAATGTTCTTTCGATCTGCCCACGTCCTTTTTTCTTTTTTTTTTTTTTACTGCTAACATCTCAGTAGAGTCTGTATCACATCTGTTTCTCAAAACAAGACTACAAGCTTGTTAATGGAATGATATTTCACATTATCTTCTGTACTATAACTTGCCTAAGTGTCGGGCCTAGACTTGGGCATGGTGTAAGCACTTAAAAGTTATTGATTAGTACTATGGGATGCATATACAAAACCTTATTCTTTTAAGCTAGTGTTAATTGATGGGTTTTAAAATAAAAATGATATTCATTAGGGAAAATCTGGAAACCACAGGTAAGCAGGTGAATAAAAATCACCTCAAATCACCTACAATCACTGTTTTTCTTTTTAAATAACCTTTTTAATTTTAGAATAGTTTCAGGAAAACAAAAACAGTAGAGATGGTACAGAGAATTCCCATAAACCCCACCCCCCACTTTTCCCTAGACAATCACTGTTTAAATTTGGTTATAACTGTCAGTATTTTTCCACAAGTCTGTAGCTTTCACTCATTCTACTACAAACACTTCTCTTTAAAATATTTTTTTTTCCTTTTAGTGGGAGGGCTGTTAAAAATAAATACATAAATTAAAATATACATATATTTTTTTTTCCAAAAGGGGATCTCACACTTCTTACACAAGCTATGTAGGTACCATAAATACAGGAAGTTAACTGAACGTGCAATATGACGTAGTAAGCTGCTTTCATCACAACTAAGGTAACTCTACAGGTCCCCCTCAAAAAGCCAAACAAAACACATCCCTACACAGCCATATACAACAAATCTAGGTTTGCCACCCTTGTATTACAAAGTCATTTAAAATAACAGTATAATATTACAATATTCAGATACAAATAATTTATGTAACCATTCCCTTCTTGTTCCACATTTAAGTCTTACATACATATTAGAATGGGAAGGCTGCAACTTTCAGATATTGGAAAGTTCTGTTTTTTGGGAAGAATATTCATGAACTAAATTAACTTTTAGTTTAGTCTCAAAGAATAAGAATGCCATAAAAAGAAGTGTTCCTGGAACACACAGATGAAAAGACAGGAAAAAAACCACAGTAGGAAAGAATTTCTTGATGGAAAGAGATGGCAAATAAAGACATTAATAGATACTCAAAAAATTTCCTAAAATAGAGCTTAAGAAGTTATAAATATAAAGGAAAGATAACTGCATGAATTACTACAAAAGCAGAAGCAGTATGCATTTACACCTGACAAATGGAATGCACAAAGGTTAATAAGAAATCAATATGTGTTTCCCAAGGCAGTGAATTTAGCAAGCAGGAACATTAGTGGTGCTTTGTCATATTAACTCTATGTGACATCCAGAGGCAAATGTTCTAAGAACAACAAACAATTTGGACCTAAATAGGAGCTAAAAGGCTGTGAATTACCTGACTATAGATTTTAAGTGAATAGATGTCAATGAAATGTACAAGGAATGTGTACACAGTAAAATGAGGACAGGACTAGAATTTAGCTGTAGAAATATTCATGGAATAAATATAAAGGATTGAGGAATAAAATATGAGGAACTGTTAAAGGAAATACTAGAGGCCAAAATAATAAATGAACAAACCCCCCATTTTTTTTTTTTTTTTTTTTTGAGACAGTCTCAAACTGTTGCCTGGGCTAGTGTGCTGTGGCATCAGCCTAGCTCACAGCAACCTCAAACTCCTGGGCTCAAGCGATCCTCCTGCCTCAGCCTCCCGAGTAGTTGGGACTACAGGCACGCACTACCACATCCAGCTAACTTTTTCTATTTTTAGTAGAGACTGGGTCTTGCTCTTGCTCAGGATGGTCTCAAACTCCTAAGCCCAAGTGATCCTCCCACCTCAGCCTCCCAGAGTGCTACAATTATAGGCGTGAGCCACCGCACCGACCCCAAAGGTTTTTTAAAGCTCTTCTTCAATATAAGATCTGGCCTTGCCTAAAAAGTAGGAACAGAGAGCCAAGAGGAGGAAATCAGCTTAAATAAAAAGATAATAAACAGAAATTAAACAGGGAAATGGGTAGGATAAGGAAGGATTACAAGAACAGTAAAAATTTAATAGCAGAATACATAAATAATAACAGAAGTAAACACCATGTTGGAGGCAGTAAAGAACAGAAATGACGCCGTGTGAAATCTGAATCGGGAAGTATGGAACATCAATTTGAGATGCTCTCCACAAATGGAAAGCAAAGAAAATTACAATGATAAAAGATATTGTTGAGAAAGAAACCATTCTAAGGAAATAAATGTGCTCAGAGTGGGTGCTAACAACTAGAAACATCCTGGGAAATTTTCTGATTGGCAAGATTAACAAAAATTGATTTTAAGAAATTCTTATGGATAGGACAGAAAAAAATAACTTACCCATAAAATAATAAAACGCAGGCAATACAAAATGACACAGAGCAACAACTGCAGATATTTCAGGGGAAAATGTTGTGACCCAAATATTTCATACCTTGACAAGTTGTCTTTCAGGTATGAGGACATAAAAGCCATTTTCAGATAGCAAAAATCTCACAAGGTAGAATATACTATTTTTGAAACAACCTCTAAACCAATCCCAACACTGACAACGATTTTAAGTATGGGAAGCTTCAGTATAAAAGGCTCAGAGGATCTGCCTCTCACTTTGGACTACAGAAATCCACCTGAGTAAGCAGACCACTGAACACTCACTCAACGATTCTTCCTACGAACGAACAGTTCCTCTCTTTCACTAGTTCCCAGTAACACATTTCTTGAGCTACATCAATGACTTCAAAGCACTTCGAAGCATTAACTGGTCTTTTTCTGTCCCAACATTTGATAACGATGGCTAAACATTGTTAGGAAATTTAGGAAATTTTGTGGGAACACTATGCCTGAATAATTATTAAATGAAAATTTCTACTTATTTTTTTAGTGTTCAAAGAGGTAAAGACTCGTAGAGTAACATAATGTCCATCTTAATTATCAAAGATCTCTAATAAGGACTTCCTGTGTCTCTCAAACTTTGAATGACCCTGGCCTTTGAGTTTTTTCTAAAGTGGTAAAAATCATAAAAGCCACCCACCAACAGATATTATCTTTCTCAACTTCTGTTAATATTATCTTTCCATCTAGGGCATATGAATGTCCCCATGCTTACACTTAAAAATCAATTTATGTAGCAAAATCTTAACCAAGGAAGAATGCAGAGGAAAAAGGCAAATTTTTAAGATCTACAAATAACTGACACATAACTTACCTTCCCAGAATCTTTACTCATAATCCATGGGACTCTAACCATAGTAAATTTTAAAATGTTTGAGGAGGAACATGGCCAAGTTAGCTTACCCTATATCTCTAATTACTATAAAATAGGGAATTATTTTCTACGCGTAAACTTTTTGCACTTGATCTTCCAAGATTCTTTTGAAATAGAAAATGGACAAGTTTGTTAAAGAATAATGAGAAGAATTAGAAATGGTCATCCTAAAATAAAATAAAAAGTCCGCTTTTAGGAGTTCTAGTTCTATCATATATTAATCTGGCTTTCATAAAGCTAGATCACACTAATGATAACAAGGAATGGAGTGGAAAAGAGAGGGAAGATCGTTAAGTTTTCCCTACCATGTAGCCAAAATTATTTTAATAGACATAACTGATTTCCTATTTTGTTCTTCAGTGTACCAGGCATGTACACATAACTCCAAAATTGCTTAGCTGATTCTTTGAAATGGTAGGCACTAATCATGGTGAAATATTTTACAACATTTGAATACACTGTTTTTCCCTGTAACGGACATTTATGAAGGGCGATAAGCAAGATGCCATAACTAAGGCTCAATAACATTCTTAGAAACAGACTCCATGTGATATGGCAGACACTTCATGAATAAGCCAGATGACTGTGAAAAGGGCAGTATCATCTCTCTTAAGCTGGCTTTAAAATGAGTTGATTAAAATGAACCCATGGCTTATAAACATCTTTTCACTCTACTTGTAGATCTAGTGGCAGCTCTGACTCAGTCAACAGAGCCTAACTTTGGCACAAATTAGCTGGCACGAACGCTGGCATTATCACTTATTCCTCCTCCAGCAGCTATGAGACACTGACACAGCCAGAATAGAAGTAGTGATTTCCTGTGACAAATGATGAGGTGAAGTGACTTTTAGCACTGCTGCTATTCATACCTTAATGACTTACTCGTAAAAATACCTAGCTCATTGTCTTACCCTTTTTGATTGGATTTTATAAAAGCTCCATCTAAAAGTATAATAATGGCATATTTCAGTAGCTTTTATTTAGAGGAAGTCAATACCCTATTCAAGAGGACACAGAGTAGGCAGAAATTGGATGACAGGTGAGACACAGAGACAGATAGATACATAAAATACATAGACGTTAAGTCCAGCCCTCTGGACCTTCTAACCGAGTGGCTTCAAGTTGGGGTTCCCACGACCCCTCTTTGGGTTTAATTTGCTAGAGCAGATCACAGAACTCAGGGAAACACATTTACCGTTTATTATAAAGGATGTTACAAAGGATACAGATGAAGAGCGCACAGGGCGAGGAATTTAGAAGGGGTGTGGAGCTTCCATGCCCTGCCCACGTGTGCTGCCCTCCAGGAACTTTCATGTGTTCAGTTATCCAGAAGTTCTCTGAACCCTGTCCCCTTGGGCCTTTTATGGAAACTTCTTTGAAGCATGGACAATTGTGTGCAAATGTGACTGGACAAAAAGGTTCCTGGACTAAGGAAACCCAACAAGGTCTCTCTGTTCAGATTCTTCTTGGGCTCTCTGTGTAGCATTTCTTCCTTCAGGATATGGGGCAGGACCCTCTCTGGAATGAGGGTTATGACCCACAATGGAAGATTAGAGTCCTGTCTCAGGCAGGTGAAAGGAGAGCAGGAGAAGCTCAGAGAAACAGATTCTGTTTCCTGAGGCCTGCTTCTGAAGCCAAAAGTGCCCTAACAATTTAACAAAAAACTGTAACAAGGGTTATAGAAGTTACAAGACAGGAACCGTGAATGAAAACATATATATATGTATATATATCAATATGTAGATATATATCTCATATATACAATTTATATAAAAATCATAATATTACAGACATACAAATGTGGAAGGATGATTACTAGATGACAGGTAAATAACAGATGGCAGATACACAGCTAAAGATCATTTATATTCTTCATTTTCAACAGGCTAACTTGATGAAAACTATTTAAATGGGTAGCTTTAAATGCAAAACTTAAAAACCTCCTTTTTTTACATTTGTCTTGGTAAGTTGAAAAGGATCCCCAAAATCCTAAGAGGTTTCCTTTCTTTAGGTATGTCCCAACTTTAAGCTTGTGTTTATCTTCATATTTATGGGAAGGAATCAGAAATCAGAGAAGAAAGGGAATTTCCATTTATATCTGGGTTTTTTCTTTTTTTAAAAGTAGGAAGCAAAAAATAATCACTTCATTCTGGCCATCCCCAATCTTCTAATTGCTGTTAAAATTTCTCTATTAAGTCACAGTTGACTTCTCATCAGTAACAATGGAACCCAGAAGACAGTATAATGGTATCTTCATTGTGCCTAGGTTTCTAGTGCAACAGACAAAAAAAAAAAAAAAAATTCTATCAGGAACAAGAACAAAATCCCTACATAAGGAAATTCTGAAGTGTATTTTGGATAGGTAGAGATCCCAAATGGGCAGTACCAGAATAAAAATGCAGAAAGAAATGAATAGTATAAAGCATTATAAAAGCTATCCATGTAACAAAAACATTTGTACCCCTTAATATTTTGAAATTTAAAAAAGAAATCAACAGTATAGAAAGTGGTAAATATGTAGGAAAATCTTTTTAAAAAATCATTAACAATATCTTGTGGTATATAATGCAAACTAAAGAAAAAAATCAAACTACATGACAATAGAACTAAAGTTGGAAGAAAGTGAATGTGCTTTAAGTTGCTTATATTATTCAGAAGAAGGATAAAGATATTATATAACTTCAGATTTTGTTACGTTAAATATGCATGAGTAAAATGTGGTAAATACTAAAAAATATATGCAAAAAAATGTAACTTCCAAACTAGTTGAGAAAAAGTTATATGAGAAAAAATATATATAACACATATATATACACACATATATGTACATATAGGGCAATTCAAAAAGGCAAAAAAGAGAAAAAGTAGCATAAATAAGTTAGGAGAGAAAAGGCAACATAAAATGGCAGATATGTATAAATGGACCAAAGGTACCAAATAAAAAGAATAATCAGCCTGGATTTAAAATTTATACTTTGCTTTTGTCCAGGAAACACAAGTTAAAAGGATAGGAAGAAGATTAAAAGCAAACGGATAAAATATACAAACAGGGAAAAGTCTAAACAAAAGCAAGCTAGACAGCCATATTAATCCAGACAACATAAACATCAAAGCACAAACATTACTAAAGACCAAGAAGGTCATTTGATAAGAATAAAGAGTTCAATTCACCAGGAAGATGCAATATTAATAGTTAAATTTCATATGACCTTATAATTTCAAAATCCAGAGCAAAAGTACACAGAAATATAAGAAATAGATAAAATCCACAAGCGCAATGAGAGACAGTAACACATCCAAATCAGTAATTGATAGATTTAAGAAACAAAAAAGTTAAATAAAAACGTAGACATGAACAATACAATTAAAGTGGACCTGGATCTACTTTATTAACTCTATATCCAATAAGTAAAAAATATACATTATATTCAAGCACAAAAAGAGTATATATAAATACTGACTATCTACTGGTCCATAGAAGTCCTCAACATATATTAAAAGACTAAAGTGACATGGATCATGATTTCTAACCTCAAAACAATTACACAGGAATTTTTTTTTTAAAAATGGTAACTAAAACACACCAACCATATGTTTGAGAATTCATATAATTCATGAATCAAAAAGGATAAATTAAAATTGAAAATTTTAATTTCTTAAATGAATAAAAATGAGTAAGATATATTAATAATTGTGGGATTCAACAAAAGTCTTTAATTGGGAAATTTTGGTCTTAATTTTTATATTAGTTAATAAGAGTCACTGAAAATAATCAGCTATGTCCACTGGAAGAATTTAGGAAAAGAAGAAAATTACTTTAAAAAGTGGAAGGAAATAAATACTTAAAAGAAGATATTAATGAAATAGAAGACAAGCATACAAGAGAGAACTGAAAAGCCAAAAGGCGGTTCTTTAAAAATACTATTGAAGTTCACAAGTATCTGGAAAGCCTAAATAACTAATATCAAAAATGAAAAGATGAGGTCATAACTGAAAAAACTGGAGACATGAAAAAGATAATAAGAGGGCCACCATGGACAACTCCATTCCTATGAATTTGAAAACTTAGATGAAATGGACATATCCCTTAAAAAAATTAATCAGGAAGAAACAGAAAACTTAAACAGTCCTGTAACCATTAATGAAATTGGATTAATGGTCAGAAAATATTCTCATATTCTCAAAAGACTTTCAATCTAGATGACTTGATTTAACTAGTTCCACCAAGCATTCAAGAAATGAGTAATTCTATTCTCATACAAAGTATTCTACAATATTAGAGAAAGGCAGTATTTCCCAGCTAATTTTATGGGCTAGAATAGCCTCTGTGTACCCTGCTGGGAGACAATTCTCCATGGGTCTCATATACCTTTTTACATGTCTTAAAAAGTACGCACTGACTGACCTTTATTCCATAGTGTATTCTCAAGGATGTTAGGGTTGCAAATAGCCTTGTAAGATAGGGATGGTGTCTCCCTCCAGAACAAAGAGTAGTTTTGAATGTAGCCTTGAAGATAAAGATAGTATCTCCCTCCTAAGCAAAATGCAGGCATGCTTACTGCCCATTAAAAAGTTTTTTTAATAACAAAATCCACTGTGTATGCAAATGTTATCTGTGTGAGAACTGGGTCTCAGGGAACAGGTACAAAATATTCATTCTCTGGTGCTATTACTGTGCACAATAAACTGTCCATCTCTGACCCTAAAATCTTGTGTCTTCTATCAGAATCCATGAAACTATGGCAGGTTAATTTGTTAGCTTATATGCAGGGTAAAATCTCAGACCCTTCACAGTTCTCAACATGTCCTAACCTAAACAGGCCAGTACAGCACAAGTCTTATACCAATAATGAGCAGCTGAAGAAAATCCTACAGCCAACCCAATCTAGCAATACACCACTATATAGAAATACATCATGATATCCCACCCAGTACACAAGATTAGACTCCAAATACAGTATCGATTAATGTATTTACTAAGAAATTAAAAAAAGAAATATCATGTTTTTATAAATATAGAAAATGTTAGCTAAAATTCAACATCTATTCATGATTTAAAAAAAAAAAAACTAAAAATAAATGAGAACATTTGTAAAGGATATACATACTGCAAAAACTCCAAAACAAACATCACACTTAATAAGGAAATGATTAAAGCATTTTAACTGACGCTGGGAACAACTCAAGGGTGCCTGCTATTTCCACTTGTATTCAACACTAGAAGTTCTAACCAGTGCACTAAGAAAAATGCATAAGATCTGGAAGGAAAAAAAAAAAACTATCATTATTCCCAGATCATATGATTCTATATTTTTAAACCCCCCAAAATACTATAAATATATTGAAATTGAATTGAGTTTGGCAATGTCACTCAATTTTTTAAAAAGAGCACATAAAAATCTATTATATATCTACATACCAGCAAGAACTTGAAAATAAAATTTAAAAATATACCACTAATAATAGCATAAAAATATAAAGTACCAACATCAACTATGAAAATGAAAATTATAATTTTTTATTTGTGTAACATTAAAGAATACCTAAATATTGGCAAATATACCTTGTTTGTGGATTAGAAAAGCCAATACTACAAGACATTAGTACAGTCAGCCCTCTGCAGGTTCTGCATCTGTGGATTCAACCAACCACAGATAAAAAATATTTGGAAAAAATACAATAAAAATAGAACACTAAGTTTTAGAAATACGGTATAACTATTTACATTGTTTTAGATACTATAAGTAATCTAGAGATGATTTAAAACATACTGGAGGATACACATAGGGTATTTGCAAATACTAAACCATTTTATGTAAAGACTTGAGTATCCATGGATTTTAGTATCCATGGGAGTGGGGTCCTGAAACCAATCCCGCATAGATACCAAGGGATGACTGTAATTACCATTGATACACTGATTTAATACAATTCACATCAAACCCCCAATGAGACTATAGGTTTTTTTAACTTGACAATCTGAAAAAAAGAAAAGGAAATTTACAAGTTGACACTTTGATGGAAGGACAAGGGACTAGGGATAGTCACTACTCTTAAGAAAAAATAAAGGAGGACTTATCCTCCCCTATATCAAGGCTTATTATAATGCTATTACAATTAACACAGCATAGACAGAGAAAGACAGACCAATAGAACATAACAGAAAGCCCAGAATATATCGGCACTTGATACACAGAATAAGAGGTATTGCAGATCAAGGGGAAAGGATGGACCTTTTAATAAATAGTGGTGAGTATCCACTCACCTGGGTACTCAACTGGGTATCCATGTCTAAAAAAATAAAATTGAACCCCTATCTCTTATTATATATAAAAATCAATTGCAGGTAGGTTGAAGAAATACATATCAAAAGCAAACCTATAAAGATTTTAGAAGATAAGTGGTCTTGAGAGGCCATAGTTTTGCGATGAGGAAATCTGCAAATCTGCAACTTAATCTATCCCTGCTGATGACAGGGGCTAGCACCCTGACCAAAAATCAAGATTACTATTCATGAAAGAACTAAAATTCTTGTTTTCTTACTTCCATAGCTTCAGAAAGAAAAGGCAAAAGATCCATCACTGTGAACATGGAGACTGATGTAAAGGAGAAATGATAATTATTTGCTGATAATGAAAAACGGGGGAAAAAGGCATATCTGATTTCATGTATTTGAGGATTTTCAGAAACAAATGAGAAAAAGACATTTGTAACTAAAAATAAAGTTACAAAGTCAACCCTCTAAAATATCTTAGGAGTACTTTCAGAATAGAAAACAATGGCAAAACTAAGTTTTATTGCATAGTATAGTATTTCTTATTCCTAGAAAAAAATCATACTGGGTTTCCATGTTTAAAAAAAAAAGTACTAAGCTGTTAGAAAAAAAGCAAAACTTAAAGAGTTTAGTACAAACATTCAAATTCAAATTTGAGTAGGAAAAAATTTTCCTGAAATCTTTGAGGGTAATACTAATTATGATCTAAATTTAGAGAAAATGCTTCCTTTCAAAGTTTGAATTATTTATCCTGCTTTTTCTACCTTTATGAGAACTTGGTGATGCAACGGTAAGAAGTCATCATATTTCACATTCTAAAAATTTACCAAAAAAGTTAATAGCAAGCCAGTCACTTGCATATAAAACTAACACTTTTCCAGTGTCTATTTTACAAGTGCCTTTATATAAATATCCCTTCATTCATCTCTCAGTCAAGGTTTTTCTTTTTTTGGGGGTGGGGAGGCAGGGTCTCCCTTTGTCACCCATGCTAGAGTGCAGTGGTGCTATCGTAGCTCACTACAACCTTGATCTCCCAGGCTCAAGCGATCCTCCCGTCTCAGCCTCCCCAGTAGGAGCTGGGACTGCAGGCATGCACCGCAACGTCCGGCAAATTTTTCAATTTTTTATAGAGGCGGGGTCTCACTATATTGCCAGGCCTGGTCTTGAACTCCTGGCCTCAAGAGATCCTCCTGCCTTGGCCTCCCAAAGTGCTAGGATTACAGGCATGAGCTACTGTGCCTAGCCATCAATCAACTTTTTACTTTATCCTAAGAAATGGGACAAATCCATACATTTCAATAACTAAAAATCTCCTAGTGAAGTTTTGTAGATTATTGATTAATTCACAATTTGTGACATTTCAGTTTGAAAGCCAAAGGACAGAAAAACCTGTTCCAGTACTACTTTCTGGAACTTTCACAAACAATTTGCCCCAATATTTACTTGAAATCAAAATTTGTTTTCTCTTTGATAGACAGAAGAACAAGGAGACATTCCTGCCAACAATTCACTGAAGCGTAATGTCTACATCTAAATTAGTAAAAAACTGAAAAAAAAGCAGCTGCTCTGTCTCTATTCAGAATCACACAGCAGCTGTGAAAAGGGTTTTATTCTTCCACTTCCAAGTCAGTACAGCAAAATCCTTGCCTAGGAGTGTGCCAGCAACTTCCACACTAATTGCAAAATCGCCATGGCAATGAAATGACAATAGCCACACACCGTTCATTTGGACAACCAAGCCAGGGCTATTTATAATGAAGAGTGACTCCAATAGGAAAGTCATAGAAGACAGACTAATTAAGGTGTATAAGTCCAAAAATGTTAAAGATGCAACTTCATTTTATGTTTTATTGAGCGGACACCAGGAAAATAATGACTGTAATTTCATTAACTATTTTTTACTTCTGTTTTACCAAACCACCAGTTTTTACATGACATATATCAAATACTGAGTTGTTTTTCTCCAGTGGACTTTATATAAGAAGTCTTTAGTACCAATTATAAATATATACTTCAAATATAATTATATTTAATTTTATAAAGTATCTTCTAATTATATGTTATATAATTTATTATTATATAATATATAATTTTAATAAAGTATATATTATACTTCAAATATACTTACATATTTAAAGTATACTTTAGTTTATGACCAGCCTGAGAAGGAGCGAGATCCCCTCTCTACTAAAAATAGAAAAAAAATGTACTAGCTGAGCGCACACCTGTAGTCCCAGCTACTCAGAGGCTGAGGCAGGAGGATTATTAAGCCCAGGAGTCTGAGGTTGCAATGAGCTATGATGACACCACTGCGCTCTAGCTGGGGTGACAGACCAAGACTTTGTCTCAAAAAATAAATAAATAAGTATACTTAAATATGCTTTGTATTTAAAGTATATTATCATTTATAAGTATATTTAAAGTATATTATTAGTTATGTATTATAACATAATTACACTCATTTGTCACAACTGAGTGGTCTTAAATTTTTAACATATGTTTCAAAAATAATGTTATTTTGATGTATTTGAATCTAAACAAAAATACTTAATGTGGAGTAATTATTTTTTGATAAAAGGAAGAAAGACTAAAAATGACAATTATTTCTGAAAAAGACCAATGAACTCCCACAGTATAAGGAATTTCTTTTCATGATCAAGGGAATCTCATTCCAAGTAAATGTCCCACAGTTTTCTGTCTTATTAAAATTACCAAAATTGGAATCCATCTCAAGCCAGCTACATCACACAGTAATATCTCAGAATCTCAGTAGATTAACTTTCCACTGTAACAAACTGAGCAAAATATTCCATCAAAATTATTACTATTCCATCAAGGATGGATGCTATTCAAAGCTATCATAAAATACCAAGTGTTACTGGCAGCAGCAAAAATCATGGTGAATCATTAATTTATAACTAGAAATCCTTCAAAAACCTGCACATTGGTGGTTATTTAAATCAAAATTTATGAAAAGTCAATAGAAAAATTAACTACTTCAAAGAAATATTTTTTTCTTAAAACTTAATACTGATTAAAATGGACACTTTAAAAACACTGATGTTCTTAAAAGTAAATGACATAGCAAGACAATCCCAGTTTTTGATTTTAATATAATTCATTCAGCAAATACTATATATATACTGATGATATCAGAAAGTTATACTTAATCATAAAAAGCTTAAGTTTAATTAACAAAAAATAAAAAGGCAGAACATTAATATTTAAGTAAGACCAGAAAGCAAAATGAAAGTAACTCCAATCCATGGTAGGCTACATGAACAGGAGTATCAACAGGAAAATAAATTGCTGAGATTATACAATAATTATGGATTGATCTGGCTCTATTAACTTACTCAAATCTCTCTGCTACTCTGAAAAACTTGCCCTTTTAAAAACCGTTGTTAGCTGTCTGCTAGAATTCTATAAAAATTCTACATGGCATAGACACCTTACAACTTCTCTACCGCAAACTGAAACGACCCAAAGCGCCAATTATTTTAAGAAGATAGGAATATTTTATTGTGAGGCTTTATTACAAAATGTAACCACAATGGAGACAAGGTGAATCAGGAGCTAAACAATAATTTCTTGAATACCTACTATGAGCCAGGTTGTACATACATGCCTTCTTTTTAATTCTCACAACAGCACTTTGAAATAGGTATTGTTAGCCCCATTTTACAGCTAGCTAAAAAATGAGAAGCTTGAATGAGTTAAATAAAACACCCAAGGTCACACAAACAGTTAAGTGGCAAGACAGTCTAATAAAAATATTCATGCATAAGTGGCCAGTCTCTCTAAAAGTATTCATACGTGGCACATTTTTTAAAAAGTTTTAGAAAACGTACACATTAAAAACAATTTAAGAAAGCACATACACACACATACAAATTAAACAGAGCAGCCCAACAGATGTAACTAAATGTAGACATTTGAAATTAAATACATATTAAAATAACTGAGTCTCCAGAATATACCAGTCTCTCCAGGCAAAGAGGTCTGGCCCAAAGGCTTCAGGCCTGCATCTCATGATGTGTAAGGCAAAGAGTGGAAGGACTTCTGTACTGAGTGTAACATCCAGTTAAGGGGCCCAAAGCCAGGCAGAAAACAAACCTACAGACATTTCTTTTCATCCTGCTTAACTAAAACATAACTACCCTAAAGGAAAACTGTTACATGACTGGTCAGAGAAATAGCATGTGCTCTTTAAGAAAAGGATGGGGCAGTAAAGACTTGCAGCTTCTTCAAATTCTGCCTAATGAATATTCACTATGAGAAGATGCTCCACCATGTTTTTACCTGTAGAACTAAGATATAAACAAGCAATAGTAATATACCGCTTATTCAGAAAATATTTAACACATAATAGAATAAAATGCTATGCCCACACATAAAAATGTACAAAACACAAGGAACCTGTAATGTTGCTGGAGACAAAAAAAAAAAAAAAATATATACTCAATTGATAAAAATGCAAGATTATAATGATGATGTATAATAATGTGGTAAGTGTTCCTAAAGACAAGAAGCACTCCTTGAGTTCACAGGAGGGGAAAGATTGCTTTGGGTTTGTCGGCAGTTTCATGAAAGAACTAGGCTCACAAGTTAAAATGAGGTGAGTTAATGAAAGGAAAATTGTTAAATCTTAATGAACAGTTATCAGAGCCATAACTATCAAAAGCTAAATCCCAAAGTTGAAAAACAAAAAGCTTCTTTTTTTCTTGAATCATGAGATTTAAAAATCCTAAGGACTTAGTTTTAAAATTCCTAGGGAAATTAATTTAAATAAGCTACTAAAGTCAATCACATATGCTGTGTAGTATACGGAGAGGACATTTTTGAATTTCAATAATGGACAATATTCAATTTGCAGCTTTGCCACTTAAACACTTCATATATAACCAAGGGCAAATTATTTAACTTACCTGGTTTCCAGTTTATAAAGCTGTAAATTGGGGTGATACCACTAACTCAACAGGCTTTACGATTCAATTAGATAATGTACAGGGAAAGCATAGTGCTAATTTACTATCTAGGTTATTTAAAATCAAATTCTTAACCTAAATTAAAGAACTTTAATGTATTTTGTACCTAAGAACTGTTTCTTTGAAAGAACTTTACTTTTCAATAATGGATTGGGTATGTTATTTAAACAGTAAATATGGTTAATATTATTTTAAAGATCCTTTTTTAACCAGTTTTATTATTTACAGAGAAGTACTAATTTTACGGAATCAGTGGTCATTTCTAATATTTTGTCATCTTCTGCAACAAACAATTTTCTATTCATTTTTTCCTCTTCATTCTACTATTTAGTATTACTAATTTATTACTCTCTATTCAGGTCACCAATAGATTGTTGGTGATAATGTAAGACTGCAGAAACTACTCCTAATATTAAAGCAAATCAAAACGTATTATGTTTCTTCTCTTTCCCCAATCTTCATCAAGGCATATTCAGCATAAACACCAATTTTTCTATTGACTTTTTCTCTTCTTTACCCTCCTACACTGTTTAATCCCACAGACAGGTTGCTTTGAGTGAAAACTGTTCACTCTTAATAAAATGAACAAGTACTTTGTTTCACAAAGTTCAACCTTCTGAACTTTCAGTACTTTCCCATAAATTTAAAAATAATAATGAAAGCACCCCCACAAAATGTAATGCTAGACATAATTAATTGATAAATAGCAAACTAATTAATTTAATCTGAGTTCTCATTTGTTTTTTCTCATTCACTGATGAAAAGTAAAAACTACAGTAAAATGGCCCCAAAACAAGTCATTTAAGGCCAGGCACAGTGGTTCACACCTGTAATCCCAGCACTCTGAGAAGCCAAGGTGGGAGGATCACTTGAGCTCAGGAGTTCGAGACCAACCTGAGCAAGAGCAGACCCCATCTCTACAAAAAACAGAAAAATTAGCCAGGTGTGGTGGCATATGCCTGTAGTCCCAGCTGTTCAGGAGGCTGAGGCAGTAGGATTGCTTGAGCCCAGGAGTTTGAGGTTGCAGTGAGCTGTGATGACACCAATGCACTCTAGCCAGGGCAACAAAGCCAGACTCTGTCTCCAAAAAAATAAAATAAGTCATTTAGAAAGGGCTAGGCAATATCTGAATAATCAAGAGCTGACCAGTGTCTACTTGTGAGAAATTTGGCCCCTGGTGAACAAACAATTCATGACCCACCATGTTTAGTGATGTATAAACCAGTCTTTTATATATTTTTCATATCATTTATGCTTAGCTAATGGATAATTATATATTTCATAATAGTTATAAAGTATAAGGAGAAGCTTACATAATTGTGCAAATATTAAGTACTTAGTATCTGTTAGAAGGGAAGGAGGGAGGAAGCGAAGGGAGAAAAAATTAGATTTCTGTCTAAGATATAAAACTTTCTGGTATCCATTGGCAGAAATATTACATTGACAAAAGTGTGTATAGCTTAATGAAAGGACTGTATGTTATACTTGCTCATTGACTATTTCTAAACAGTATTTTTGGTGGTATTCAATAATAAAGTTAATTCTCTTTTGTGTCCATTTCATAAGATGAAATATTAATTGTGCGGAAAACTATGTGCATCTACATGTGTCAAGCAATATGAAGTCAGAGAAAAAAAGAAAAGTCTCTGGACTATGGTGTTGGATACAACAGCTGACATTTCTGTAATAGTATCTTTTATTTTAATCCATTAGCAACTACTAAACTACAAGCATCTACAGATACTATCTTGCTACCACGGAAATGCAGAATATATGAATTAATTAGGACTGTGGTTTTAAAATAAAGGACAGAAGGGTCCCTGGCTTCTACAGGACGCAGTTTCTTTCAATAGATTTCTTATCCATCTAACAAACACTCCATGTTTTTAAATCTCCTCATTTTTGCCACAAACTTTGAGATGAGCCATCAGTCACACATTACTTGCTATGCCTTCTAAAATTGTGGATTTAATCAACAGGTTTCATATTAAATCAATACTATCCACCCTCGGTTTTTTACTGCTCATTATTTCTTATGTGTAAAGTTTAAGAGATTTGTAACCATTATAAGAGAGCTACCATTACTGTGGCTTCTTTCCTTAAGAGGTAGTTCATAAACAAATTCTTGAATGGAGGTTTCTAGACATCAAAGTTGTTACAAGAGAAAGCAATAAGAATATTCCCTCAGGAAGGCAAAAAGGGAATATGATGTAACCTAATTTGTCATTTTATTATCGTTATGAACAAAGAGTATTATCAGAAGGCCAACTAGTCTATATGAAAGCTATGGCAGAAAAAAAAAAGCCAAAGTTAAAAGACTTGTCAGTGTCTCTGGAATAGACAGGGTAAAAACTACCCTGACAAACCAGTAGAAGCTTCTACTTTATTTATTTTTCTCTATACTGGAAATAAACAGAAGGAAAATGAACATTTATGAATCACCGGCTACACTGCACCAGGCACATGAATAACTCTTGTTCTGATTCCAAGTTCCCCAAACAACTTTCCACTAGGGTGACAAACTCTTCTTCTGTAAGGAGAGACGGAACAAAAAACCCAGCTACATGGAGTACTTCAATTCACTTGGCATTTCTTATCCTTATTTTACAAAAGTATTCTGATCCTTTCTCAGTCTGTTCTGGGTTGGGTTAGTAGAAATAAACACCTCTATGCCTAATCAACTCAATAAAAACGAAAAGAAAAAATCTACTTTGCAAATCCGAAAAAATGAAGGCCAGAACCTGGACTTTGGTGACCCTATAAAGTAATGCCATCTAATAAGGTCCTGTTCGAACAGCCATTCTACATCTTCCCTTAAATATCAATCTTCTCAATCTCTACTCGAAATATTTTTTCTTCAGTTGTGACCATCCTAGTCACTTCACTTTTGGACATTCTTTTAAAAATGTTATTACAGCATTTTCTTATTACTAACAACATAAAATAAAATCTGTTTGGAGTTTTACATTTGTCAAAGAACTTCCAAGTCATTAATTCATTCGATGCTTAGGACTGCCTTTTGAAAGAGGCAGGACAAATTATCAGCCCATTTTTACACAAGGAAATGGATGATCCAGCGGGTTATCTGCAGTGATTTAAAAGTATGGATTAGGGTCGTGGTTCTGCCCTGATCAGGTACTGCCCCCTGAACCCTCCTACCCAGGGACAACTGACAACTAGACAAATATTTGCTAATCACAATACTAGCAGGAGTTTGGCTACTGGAATTTAGTGGAACAGGCCAGGGATGCTGCTAAACATCCTATAGTCTATTTTTGGACTCTATGTTCCATTGATCCATGTGACTGTTCTTTCACCACACTGTCTTGATTACAGTAGCTTTATAGTAATTCTTAAAGTTGGGTAGTGTCAGTTCTCCAACTTTGTTCCTTTTCAATATTGTTTTTGGCTATTCTGAATCTTTTGCCTCTCCACATAAACTTTAGAATCAGTTTGTCAATAACCATAAAATAAATTGCTGGAATTTTGACGGAGATTGCATTCAATCAATGGATGAAGTTGGGAAGAAGTGACATCTTGAAATATTGAGTTTTCCTAATCATGAACATGGACAATCTCTCCATTCGTTTAGCTCTTATTTGATTTCTTTCATGAAAGTTTTGTACTTTCCTTCATATATTTCTTATACATATTTTTAGATTTATTACACTTACATATTAGATTTTGGGGGGTGCTAATATAAGTGGTATTGTGGGATTTTTTAATAGACAAAAATGGTATATATTTAGGCTATATAACAATGTTTACAAATATGTATACACTGTGGAATAGCTAAGTCAAGCTAATTAATATACACATTACCTCACATACAGTCATGAGTCACTTAACAGAGTACATTCTGAGAGATGCCTTGTAAGGCAATTTTGTCACTGTGCAAATGTCATAGAGTATAACTTACACAAACCTAGATAGCATAGCCTACTACACACCTAGGCTATATGGTATAGCCTATTGCTCCTGGGCTACAAACCTGTCCAGCATGTTAGTAAACTGAATATTGCACTGAATACCGTTATAACACAATGGTAAGTATTTGTGTATCTAAACATATCTAAACATAGAAAAGGTAAAGTAAAAATATACAAGGTAAAAACAAATAGTACATCTGTATAGGGCACTTACCTTGAATGGAGCTTGCAAGACCGGAAGTTGTGCTGGGTGAGTGAGTGGTGAGCAAATGGGAAGGCGTAGGACATTTCTGTACACTACTGTAGACTTTAGAAACACTGTCCACTTAGGTTATACTAAATCTATAAAAAAAATTTTTCTTCAAAAATAAATTAACCTTGGCTTGCTATAATTTGTTTACTTTATAAATGTTTTAACTTTTTGACTCTTTTGTAGTAACACCTAGCTTAAAACACAAACACCTTGTACAGCTGTACAAAAGTACTTTCTTTATATCCTTATTCTGTAAGCTTTTAATTTAAATTTTTTTTAGTTTTTAAACTTTTTTGTTGAAGACTAAGACACAAACACACACATTAGCCTAGGCCTACACAGGGTCAGGATCATCAATATCACTGTCTTCTACCTCCACAGCTTGTCCACTGGAAGGTCTTCAGGGGCAATAACATGCATAGAGCTGTCATCTCCTAGGATAACAATCCCTTCTTCTGGAAGACCTCTGAAGCACCTGCCTGAGACTGTTTTTTAGTTCACTTTTTTTTTCATAAGTAGAAGGAACACACTCTAAAATAACACACAAACCAATGATATAGTCATTTATTATCGAGTATTATATACTGTATATAATTCTGTGTGCTGTACTTCTATACAGCTGGCAGCACCATAGGTTTGTTCACACCAGCATCACCACAAACACGTGAGTAATGTGTGGTGCTACTATATTAGGACAGCTAAGAGGTCACTAGGTGATAGGAATTTTTCAGCTCCACCATTATACATGCAGTTGTTGTTGACCAAAATGTCATTATCTTGTGCGTAACTCTGCTTTTTTTTTTTGTGGTTAAAGACTTAAAATCTACTCTTTTAGAGACTTTCAAATATATATTGCATTGCTACTAACTATAGTCACCATGTTGTACAATAGATACCTTGAACTTATTTCTCCTGTGTAACTGAAATGTTGTATCCTTTGACCAACGATGACGTTCTGTTTTTAATTTCAAATTCCACTTATTCATTGCTGGTATATAGGAAGGCAACTTATATACCAAACTTGTATCCTGCAATCTCGCTATGATTACTTACTAGTTCAAAGAGTTTTTGTTGATTCTTTCTGATTTTCTACATAGACATGTCATTTGAAAACAAAGACAGTTTATTTCTTCCTTCCCCATTAGTATACCTTTTATTTCCTCTCTAGTCTTATTAGCTAGGAATTTCAGTGACCAGTACTTACAGATGTTGAAAAGGAGTGGTAAGAGAGGACATCTTTGCTTTATTCCTGATCTTAGTGAGAAAGCTTCCAGTTTCTCACAATTAAGCATGATATTAGCTATAAGTTTCTCATAGATTTTCTTTATTGAGTTCAGGAAGTTCCCGTCTCCTTAGTTTACCAAGCTTTTATCATGAATGGGTGCTGGATTTTGTCAAATGCTTTTTCCTGCATCTATTAATAGAGTCATATGATTTTTCCTTTTTAGTTTGTTGCTGTGATGAATAATACTGATTTTCAAAAGTTGAACCAGCCTTGCATACATGTGATAAATCCCACTTGGTAGTGGTGTGTCTTTTTGTATATTGTTAAATTCAATTTTACAATGTTTTGTTGATGATTTTTGCATCTATGTTCCTGAGAAATAAGGGTCTATACTTTTTTCTGGTAAAGTCTTCGTCTGCTTTTGATGGTAAGGTAATTCTGGCTTCAAAAAATGAGTTACAAAGTATTCCCTCTGCTTCCATCTTCTGAAAGAGACCATAAACAACTGACATAGTTTATCCCTTAAATATTTGGCAGAATTCACTTGTGGACCCATCTGAGCCTGGTACTGTTTTGGAAGGTTATTAATTGATTCAATTTCTTTAATAAATATCGGGCTATTCAGATTGTCTGTTTCTTCTTGTGTGAGTTTTGGTACATTGTATCTTACAAGGAATTGGTACATTCATCTAGGTTATCAAATTTGGGGGCACAGAGTTTTTCACAGTATTCCTTTATTACCTTTTAATGCCTATGGGCTCTGTGTAGTACGGTCACATCTTTCATATCTGATATTAATAATTTCTGTCCTCTTTTTTCTCTATACTTGCTTAAGGTCTATTATTTATCTTTTCAAAAAACTAGCTTTGGGCTTTATTGATTTTGTCTGTTGATTTCCTGTTTCCAATTTCATTGATTTCTGCTCCAATTTTTACTATCTTTCTTCTGCTTACTTACTTTGGACTTAATTCCTTCTTCTTTTTCTAGTTTCCTGAGGTGAAAGTCTACATGATTAATTCCAGAACTTTCTTCTTTTCTAATACATATACTTAATACTATAAATTTCTAAGCACTGCTTTCATGGTATCCCACAAATTTTGAGAAATTGTGCATTTTCATTTAGCTCAATTTTTTATTTCTCTTGAGATTTCTCCGTCCACTCCTGTATTATTTAGAAGCATGTTGTTTAATCCTCAAGTATTTGGGGATTATCCAGCCATTTTTCTGGTATTGATTTCTAGTTTAATTCCATTGTGGTCTGAGGGCAGATATTATATGATTTCTTTTAAATTTGTTAAGGTGCGTATTATGGCTCAGAATGTGTTCTATCTCTGTGAATGTTACAGCTGAGCTTGGGATGAATGTATATTTTGTCATTAGATGAAGTAGTCTATAGATGTCCATTATATTCAGTTGACTGACAGTGTTGTTGCTGAGATCAACAAGGTCTTTACCGATTTTCTACCTGCTAGATTTGTCCATCTCTGACAGAGGGGTGTTAAAGTCTCCAACTATAATAGTGGATTCATCTATTTCTACTCACAGTTCTACCAGTGTTTGCCTCGAGTATTTGGACATTCTGTTGTTAGGCACATACAGATGAAGGATTGTTATGTATTCTTGGAGAATTGACAACTTTACCATTAAGGAATGTCCCTTTCTTTATCCCTGATAACTTTACTTGCTCCAATATCGGCTGTGTTTGAAATTAATCAATTAATCTAGATAATCCCTCTTTCTTTTGATTGCTAGCATGTATATCTTTCCCATCCTTTTAACCTACGTATCTTTTTTTTCCAGCACTTGGTTTATTTTGGCTCTCCTGCAGAGCAAAACCAAGGCCTTCTGCATATAACGCACAAGTGATAACTACTACACTAAGATTTAATGCCACTGCTAAAGAAAACAGGTACAAATGCTAGAAATAGTGGAAGACAAACAAGCTACATTCAACAGATGCAAGAACAGCCTCATCACAAGCTCAGATAAGGAGGGTATTTTAAGTCCAAAGTAGGCTTCTATGATCTGACATATTTCAAAATGGTTCTTTTTCTCCTTCCTCTGCCAGAAGCATAAGGGAATTTTTCTCCAACATTTACTGCAAGAACCTAGTAGAACCTCAGAGGTAAAACTCACAAAAGTGTAAGGGACCCCTGCTGACTGGGTCCCCCATGGAGTTCTTTAACTCCAAGACTTGTGCAATCTGTCAATTACAGTTCAGGTTTTCCTATCCCAGTACTGGTTTCCATGGAGGTTTTTGCTCACTGGTTTCTCTGCTCCAGTTAAGTTGTGATTCTGTTTCCTGTCTTTATCTCCAGTTTTGGGGGGAGTGGTCCTGTGACCTCACTCCTCTTTTGTATCTAAAAAGAGTTGATATTTTTAGTTTGTCCAATTTTTTTTTACTTAGTAGGACAGAGTAATGACTTCTAAGCTCCTTACATGTCTGGCCCTATTTTTGATTGTCAGCAATTTAATCATAATGTATGTGACCAAGGCTTGCTTTGATAACATGCAAAGTTTGCTAAGTTTCTTGAATCTGTAAGTTTATGTCTTTCACCAAATATGGAGAGTTTTCAGGCATTATTTCTTCAACTATTTTTCTTCCAGTATTCCTTTTTCCTCCTCTTCTAGTATTCCAATGACACAAATATTAGACCCTCTAATATTATCCCACATGTGCCTAAGGTTTAATTTTTTTCATTTTTTCTCTTTAGATAATTTCTATAGTTTGAGTGATTTCTATTGACCTATCTTAAGTTTGATGACTTTGTCATCCCCCTTCTGCTATTTGAACTCTTCTAATAAACTTTTATTTTCAGATATTGTATTTTTCAGTTCTAAAATTTCCATTTAATGCTATTTTTCTGCTAAGAACTTCTATCTTTCCATTCTTTTCAAGAATGTTCACCTTTATCTCTTGTATCATGGTTATAAAAGCTGCTTTAAAGTTTTTGTCCGATAAATCCATCCTCTGGGTCATCTTGTGGTTAGCATCTGTTGTTTTCTCCCTTGAGAACTGATCAGGTTTCCTTGGTTCTTTGTATGTCAATTATCTTTGAATTATATTCTGAACATATTGAACATTATGTTGTTAGTCTCTGGGTCCTGTTAAAACCCTTTAGCAAATGTTGATTATTTTTTAACTTAGCAATCAATCAACCTAGTTAGGTTCAGAACACAAGTTCTGCTCTGTCTTCTGTAGAAGATAGTTCAATGTTAGTTTTCAATAGCCTATGTTATTCACGTTATTCAGGAGAGAATATGAAACTTATACAGTAGTTTATATCATAGTTCTGTTCTCAAAACCTTTTCTATGCCCTTTTGGGCCTAATCTGTGCATGTGCAGCTGAGAGGTGAGCTCAGAACTTGTGACTGTCTATACACAGAAATAGAAGGGCAAATTCTAAGGTTTGTCTTAGAACTTTAATCCCCTATACTGTCATGCAGTTCCACATAATCAGGACTGCCCTTGGACACAGTAGCAAGAGGAACTACAAAGGCTAAAAACAACAGTGTCCAAACACTGTCCGGATCCCAGTGTGCCCTCTCCTGGCTCCTCTAGAAGAAAGAAGGGCTGTATCTCAGCACCTTAGGCGATGCACCACTGCTGCCGCCACCACCACCACCACGGCAACCATGCAGGTTTTTAACTGGGCTGGCTTAAGGCAGGGCCAGGAAAGAAAAAGAAAAAAGGAGGTGGAAAGGATTTCTAATGTACTTTCTGGCTCACAGAGGTCCCTTTTCTCAGTCTTTCTCAGACTAGAAGGAGGGGCCTTCTCTTGGATTTTTTTGCTGCTGGTGTTCACTGAGCAGTCCTGGGACTCAAACCACCCCCTTCAAAGGTAAATGCCAGGAGATTAGGGAAGAAACCGTAAATTCAGTGCCATACTATTCAGTCTTCAAATTTTGACTTCCCTACCCAATCTGCCTACTATCGTTCACTTTTCAGAGTCCTCAGCTATATTTTACATTATTTTCAGAATTTGTGGTTGTAATCAGTGGACTGACAGGCTGTGGAAGACTTACTCCATTTTGACCAGCACCAGATATCATACATTACATAATAAAATGAGATTATTTTCCTTTACTATATGCAGTACAGATGTAAATATGGATTTGGGAGGCAGTAAAAGACATCTCAACAATATCAGTAACAATAAGTGCTCAGAATATTGGATACTGGACCAAATGCTCTTTAACTGCTATATTTAAATGCATCAAATTAAAGATGAAGTGCACATCTGGCAAGGTAACAGCAAAACCTTAAATCTATTCCAAGATATTGTAAAAATGACCAAATAAAACCTCAGACCTGGTTCACGCTGTGCTTTCTTCTTACAAATACTTCAAACTACTAGCACCAGGCTCTCAAGTACTTACCTGTGTGTTCTACCCACCAATAGCTATTTTGAAACTGTGTCAGTTGGCTTAGAGTTGTGTGGTCTATGAAAACACAAAGCCACTTTTTAATGCAACAGTTTTCCACTAAAAAGCACTCTTTCAAAGAGTGCACTCTTCAACTTCAGCAAGATGCCTTAAATAACAAGAAACACACAGCCAGCCAGCAAGGTAAGCTTGCTCACTGGGCTGGCTCAATAACAAAATTCAACCCGAGTTGGGCATTCAGAATGAAGAGCTGTCCAGAACTGAGCACCAAATCTCAATGGAGGGAAACAGCATTCTGTTAAAAGTTAAAATGTTATAGTTAGGTACATGTAAGAAAAATAAACTATAGGGCAGTACTGGGCTTACAGCTTTGCTTTTAAAATGAATTCATTCATGTTATCTATTTAGCAGTTTGTATTAAATTGGGATTGAGCTCTCCTCTTAAGGCCTGATACCCTGTTTTCTGTGTCTGTAATACTATGAAATACATATTTGATCTCCGACCCTGTTTCCTGGCATATAACTTCTAAAACCTTTAGAATCTTCAAAATGATGTCTTTTTGTAGGCTAATGAGTTGACTAATGGCTGGGATCACCTAGGTAGCTTCAGGATGGGGGCTGGTCATCAGACCAAGGCAGGATTAAAAGGTTGGGACTTTCAGTCCCACCCCCAACCTCCCAGGAGGGGAGATGGGCTGAAGATTAAGTTGACCACCAATAGCCAATGGTTTAATCAATCATGCCCATGTAATGAAGCTTCCATAAAAGCCCAAAAGGACTGGGCTCAGAGAGCTTCCTGATAGTTGAACATGTGGAGGCTTACAGGAAGGTGAACAAGAACTCATCCATGTGCCAGGAGAGTAGTTTACCCCAACTCCACAGGGATTGAAGCTCCTGTACTTGAGACCCTTCGAGACCTCACCCTATGTATCTCTTCAACTGGCTATTTGTATCCTTTAAAACTGTGGTCCCCAATCCCTGGGCCACAGACCAGTACCAGTCTAAGGCCTGTTAGGAACCGGGCTGCACAGCTGGAGGTGAGGAGCAGGCGACCAAACAAAGCTTCATCTGTATTTACAGCTACTCCCCATCACTTGCATCACTGCCTGAGCTCCGTCTCCTGTCAGATTAGTGGCATTACATTCTCATAGGAGCACGAACCCTACCATAAATCGCGCATGTGAAGGATCTAGGTTGCACACTCCTTATGAGAATCTAATCCCTATTGATCTGAGGTGGAGCTGAGGTGGTGATGCTAGCACTGGTGAGTGGCTATAAATACAGATGATCATGAGCAGAGAAGTCTGACTGCACAGAGACCATAATAAATCAATTGCTTGCAGACTGATATTAAGACCCCATCAGTGAGTAGCAAGTGACAATTAAGCTGCATCTGGTGGCAGGCTTTATCGTGGCAAGTGAGTTGATGTACTTGCCATCAGCTGATGTACTTCAATAGTACAGCTGCATAGGGTGGCAGGCTTTAAGTCAGAATCTGACACTTATTTTAGTCTGCGTGTGGCCTGCCCATTATTTTATTTACCACTTCCGTCTACACCTCTTTCCCACACTGCACACTTGTCTCAGTCACAGGTTTGGTAAGCCCACGAGCTAACTCTAGAAAAATGAGTAGAAAACAAACATCCCTGGAGAGCTTCTTTGAAAAGGGGGAAAGGCCCAATGATGAGACAGCAGAAGACTCTAAGACTGCCAACAAAATGAAAGCTGTATTTAAAAGAAAATACCAGGAGTCCTACTTAAATTGCAACGGGTGATTCATATTCTCCAAGCCCGCTTTGCATATGTGGCGACCGGCTTTCCAATGAAGGTATGACACCTTAAAAACTGTTTCACCACATGGAGACCAAGCACCCTGCATTAAAAGACAAGACTCTGAAGTTCTTCAAAAGAAAAAAACTGAACGTGAAGAACAGAAGCAATTATTGAAGGCCACCACTTCATCAAATGTGTCTGTGCTGAGAGCAGCATTCTTAGTGGATAAGTGTATTGTTAGAGCTAAGAAGCCCTTTACTAGTGGTGAAGAGTTGATCCTGCCTGCTGTTAAAGACATTTGCCATGAACTTTTAGGAAAGGCTGCAGTTCAAAAGGTGGCACATGTTCCTCTTTCGGCTAGCACCATAACCATACGAACTAATGAAACAGCAGAGGATACTAAGGCACAATTGTTACAGGGGATTAATGAGTCACTGTGGTATCCGATCCAGGTTGACGAGTCTACTGATGTTGACAACAATGCTTGTTTTTGTGTGATATATTTTTCAGGAGGATGTGCATAAGGATATGTTATGCGCACTTTTGTTGCCAACCAACACCACAGCTGCAGAACTATTCAAGTCATTGAATGATTTATCAGGAAAAGTGAATTGGTCATTTTGTGTCACTACGTGCATAGACAGAGCAGCTGCCATGACTGGATGGCTTTCTAGTTTCACTACTGAGGTCAAGGAGGTCGCTTCTGAATGTGAGTCTACGCACTGTCATCCATAGAGAAATGCTAGCTAGCCAAAAAATATCACCTGAACTAAATGTTTTGCAGGATGTGATTAAAAATTTCAACCACATTAAAGTACATGCCCTTAACTCGTGTCTGTTCATGCAGCTCTGTGAGGAGATGGACGCAGAGCACACACGTCTTGTCTTATACACGGAAGTGAGGTGGCTTTCTAAAGGCAGATCACTGGCCAGAGTTTTTGAGGTACAAGAACCACTCCAGATTTCTTTTAGAAAAATAGTCACCACTGGCAGCACATTTCAGTGACACAGAATGGGTCACAAAACTTGCTTACATGTGTGATATATTCAACCTGCTCAACAAACTCAATCTGTCACTTCAGAGAACAACTGTGTTCAAGTCAGCAGATAAAGTGGCTACAGTCAAAGCCAAACTGGAATCATGGGGGCCATGAGTGAACACTGGGATTTCGACATGTTTCAAACACTAGCAGAGATTCTGAAAGAGACTGAGCCAGGGCCTTCTTTCTCCCAGCTAATGCATGATCACCTATCTCAGCTTTCAAAAGAGTTTGAGCATTTCTTCCCAACCACGAAAGACCCCTGAGCTGGGAAGGAATGGATCCACAACCCATTTGTAAATAAGCCAGGTGAATCAACTTTGTGCCAGAAGAGGATCAACTGCTTGAGATTGCAAATGACAGTGGCCTTAAAAGTAGGTTTGAGACAACTTCAAATCTCCATATGTTCAGGATTAAAGTCAAGGAGGAATATCCTGATATTGCCACAAAAGCACTGAAAAGTCTGCTTCCATTTCCAACATCCTATCTTTGTAAAGCAGGGTTTTCTGCTGTGACAGCAACCAAAACTAAATTACAGAGTAGACTGGACATAAGCAACACGTTTCAAATGTCACTGTCTCTCATCACCCCTAGATGGGACCGTCTAGATGCAGGAAAACAAGCTCAGGACTCCCACTGCTTCTGCATTACAGTGAGTTGTATAATTATTTCATTACGTAAGACAACGTAATAATAACAGAAATAAAGTGCACAATAATGGCACTTGAATCTTCCTGAAAGATCCCCTCCCACCTCCAGATCTGTGGAAAAATTGTCTTCCATGAAACAGGTCCCTAGTGCCAACAAGATTGGGAACTGCTGCTTTAAAATATCCTTTGTAATAAACCAGTAAACCTAAGTGTTTCCCTGACTTCTATGAGCTATTACTTTCCAGAAAAGTAATCAAACCCAAAGAGGGTGTTGTGGAAACCTCAACTTGAAGCTAGTTGGTCAGAAGTTCCAGAGGCCCAGACTTGCAACTGGCACATGAAAGGGGAGATGGTTTGGGAGACTGAGCCCTCATCCTGTGGACTACGACGCCATCTCTAGGTAGACAGTATTGGAATTGAATTAGAGGACGCCCAGCCGGTGTCCACGGCAGGACTGATTGTTCGCTGGTGGGGAGAAATCCCCACATTTTGTCACAGAAGTCTTCTGTGTTCATTGTTGTGAGAGAATAGGAAAAAAAAACTTAAGTGCTTTTTCCACTCAGTGTCTACTTCACATTGAAAAAGAGGCCTGAGTAGTTAGATCATGACAATATCCCTTTTCCTTTCCTCTTATCTAGTCAACAAAATGTCTATGTTAGAAGTTTTACCTACAATCTAGTAAAACTCTCTTTACAGAAGAGAAAGCAAGTTCAGAGGCATTAAGTGACTTATCCCAAATCACACATTTAAGTAAAAGGCAAAAGCAAGACATAGAATTTCCAATTTCACATCCCACATTCCTTCCGCTACTCCCTGCTGCCTTCTAAGCAAGGGCAAAAGCTGGGAAACTGCCAAAGTGAAGGCACTGGGAGATGCTGGTCATGCACCAATCACAGGTGCCTTGCGGCAAAATACAGGTGGCCCGGGAAGGTGATGTTTTTAATGCCCCTCACCTGGTATTGCCTTTTCGAAAACTAGGGTAATTTGCATACTTTTCATTGTATCTGATAAAAATAAAAGTAAACACTTGTTGCCATGATGAAAGAAAATATGGTCTTTTCCCTTGGTGCCACTTGTTTTCTTAACCTGCTGTCAAGAACATGGCAGAACTAAACCTGAACTGAGAAATAAGACAAGCCCTCACACAGGAAGCTACATGTCTATTCTGTTTCATCTCTATGGATAAGAAATATTTTCCCCCATTGGCTAAAGACACCAAATGCTGCTTCTTATTACATCAAAAGCAGAAGGTATTCCAGACAATGAAGTCTTAAAAGTGAATTAGTTACAAACTAAGAGAAGAAACAAGAGATGCAGTGTAGTCTCTTGTCCACAAGCAGAAAAACCAGTAACAAGAATTGGTCATTCATAGGTGCCAGGACCCAACTGATGGGTACTGGGATTATGCGTTGTCTCTAAAGCCGAGAACAGACCCTGGTTTGTTCCTTTGACCTAACAATGCAGTACTTTTCTGGAGAAATCTCCAGATTGAAGGACATCAGTCAAGCACATCTTTCTAATGCAGTTGCCAAAGGTCAGTCCCAGGATGCACATTTTCCCTACCTCATCCCAAGAGGCATAATTAACTCCTGAGATAGGACATCACGACCAACTCTAGAAATGCAGCACCTTCCCCCCCAACAGCTTGGTAACTCTGACAGTGGAGGTGGAAAAAAATGAATTCAGAGCTCAGATTGATTTCATCAGATATGAGGCTGTTTGCTCTGGTTACTGAAGACACAACCATGCACGCATTCTCCCAACCTTCTGCACCCCTCACTTCCACCTTTGGCTGCAGCTCCACTCAGAAAGGATTCATCAAAGACTTAAAGGCAAATAATAAATGATTTTTTTTTAAAGGAAAGGCTAATCATCTAATCAGCTTTCCTAAGGCCCTGATAATTGGTACTAAGATTCTGAAGCTACTCTCAAGAATGTAACTTGAGTTTTACAGTAACATTTCCATAATACTTACTCAATCTCTTATTCTTTTTCTCTCTCTTCCAGTCTAACTCTGTGTTTTTTTCCATTCTTTAGTCCTTAAGTGGTCATAATTTTATAGTTGTATAATACTTTAGAAATAAATAGAACACTTTAACCTTTAAGTTAAAAAACTGAGTTGTTTTTTAGATCTACATGGTCTTCAAACAGAATTTTTCCCCTGGAAGAATATTACCTCCTATAGAAAAATTTCTACACATTTATCCTTCCTTCTTTCTCCTTCTTAATGCTCTCATTCACATATCCTACAAACCATCTACTAAATATTATGTGCCAGGAGCTGTTACAGACTCTGGGATGAATGCAAAAATAAATAACCAAACATTGCCTCTTTCTTTCCTTAAGAAATTCCTACTTCACAGGGGAGCAAAGTATGCCAACACTACTAGGGATTTACATGTACCAGTTACCCTTATGTAATACTATTTAATACTCATAAAACAACTGTGAAGTGGGTATTATTTTCCCTATCATTGAAGCTCAGACACCTAGGGCTCAAAAGGGGGTAGTGATTTATAGGTTAATGAACAACTCACACTATAATTAGTATAAATATCCTTTTACACTATTCCACCGAGGAAGATGCATGATAGATATGTTAAAACAAAAGTGTAATAATGGCAGATAACATTTGCTGTATACTTGCTATGTGCAAGGCACTCTTCCAACAGCTTTATACGGTTTGTCTCATTTAATTTTTACAATGACTCTGAGACAGGTATTTTTTTTTGTTAATTGGACTAAAAATATGTTTAATCTATTAAAAGGAGTAAACAGCATAACATTTCTGCTAGGACATGAAGCTCAAAAGAGGAATACTTAAAGATAATAAGCCCCAAAGTGTAGGCAATTCTTACTCAAAAAAGAATTGGCTGGTAGGACTTGAACATTTCATCAATATCTAAACTGAAAAAGATGACACTTAACTGATCTTTATTAGACCACTTTATTTTAAAAATTATCTTTCTGACTGACCTCAACACCATATACTAACAGGAATGGCAAGTTAGAAAAAATTGCAGCTGACTAGTCATTCAACTGGGGGAAGAATCGTCAATTTTTAAAAATACTTTTTTACCATTTTGATGCCAATCATCAATAATGGCTACCTTTCAAGGAAAGGTAAATATTACCTGAACAGCTGTCACAGCTCTGAAACTCTACATGAGTAGGATTTGGGGGTGTTAGTCTAGCTGTAGAAGAGACAGGGGTCTTGTCTTGAAGCTGTATTGACACAGCAAGCACACTACATATATTGTATGTCACAGATCAATAACCATGGCAAAGCTTTCTAAAAATGCTTTTATTCACATTTTGTGTTAAGATTGCGAAACATCAAAACAAAGTGTGGTGGGGGCCGGGGAGGGGAAATGAAAAAGAGGAAAAAGGGAGGGGATGGGAGCCTGAGCTCAGAAGAGGTATGTTGGCATTTTTTTTTATGAGATAAAAAGATATTTTGTTAAAGAAATTAACAAAAAAACTGAAAATAAATGTTTATCCAAACATCATAAAATGTGTATGTAGTATGGCACCTGCACCTACTGGTTTTGAGAGTCTATTAATCTCTGAATATCTGATCTAAACTCAATCACAACTAGAGTGAAGAAATAATTACCAGTTTTCAGAAACTGGAAAATTTACCAAAAATGTGCTTAAGAACCCTAGATTATTTGCAAGTCAATCATCTCAAGAACACTCAATGATTGGTCTTCTTGAGAGGAATCATGCAAACGGCAGAAGAGATCACTTGAAGAGTGAAGAGAGAACTGAGGGACCTCACAGAGGGTGCCGGGACATGTGGCTTTCAGAGTTGTCATCTTCGTGCTTCACCAACCTTCTCTGTATTCATAATAAGAGCAAAATAAAATAATGTTCTTGATTTCAAAACAACAGACCTAAGCTAAAATATATTCAAGAAAAGTTAATTTGATAATTTAAAAGACAGAAGGCAAAAGTAATAAAATGACTCAGTTGTCAGGCAGTCAACCAGGGTTTACTAAGTAAACTCTGATAAGTTTCCAAACAAAGGGACACTGTCCTCTCTTAGGTAGTCTGCAATCTTGAGGACATTAGATGATTTATTCCATTTCAGAAGACAAGTTCCCTGGCAAATTTTAAAACCACTTCTCAATTATAATTACTGAGGAAGCCAGGAGAATTTTAGAATCATGTGGGACTGCAGAGGCCCTCCAGTCAGGCTCCAAATACAAGGAAGTCTTCTCCTTCATCTCCTCAACAGAAGTCACTCTGTACCCTTTGCAGACTGCCTACTTGTATAGTCCTCTGTATACTCTCTATGAACATTCACTGGAAGGAACCTGTCTCACTGTTGGTCAGGTCTAAGTACAGATCAAAGGAAATAATGCTAATATATTTGAAATGTAAAAGGTATAGAGATATAGATATTATAAATATATTACCTTTTAATTTTAATTTTTCCTGAATGTCAGCAGCATTCCAGCATCTTAAAATTATTTGTAATACTCTGTTACCAAGCATCAGCCACTCAGCTGCTCTGGGCTCTCCATATTTAACACACAAGGAACTAAAGGACTGAGATCTTGGTTGCACCCCATTAGAGACCTCCTTCTGGCCTACTCTTCAACCCCTGACAAGGTATCCAACTAACCCATGTCTTCTTTATTTACCAAATTTCAGAGATTACTTGTTATAAGTATCCCCCACAAAATTTAAGTTTATTTTGCTCGCTTATTTTGCCTAATAGCACAAGGTAAATGTTCTACAAATAGGTTAAATGAAAGAAGTGAAGTCCGCCAAATGCTTTAACTACAGATTTTCCTAATCTACCAATGAAGCAGTGCTTTCAAAGGAAAAAAAAATGACATTAGTTTAATAAGGCATATTCCTAGTGAACTCATGAAAGATCCTAGTAATCATGATATTCTTTTCTAAATGCTTCTACATCTTCACTTTAATATTTTATAATTTTGCTAGAAACTTATGTCATATTTATTGATCTGTATAATTCCTAGAATTCATTCATTCCCTTTTGAACAATTAAGGTACTATTTGCTCATATGGCCTACCTCTGTATATCTCATCTTTATGACTGCTTAAAAATAAAGAAAAATGTACTGATAATGGCTTTGAGTTCATGTCTGCAAATTCTTTTGAGTTGGATTAAGTCAGCCAGATGTCCGCTTAAGGCAAATAAAAGTTAACTACTGACCACAGCAGTAGCTATCCATATCCAAAGTCTTAATGCTTACTAATAACTATAATTCTGAATGCTTAATACATACATATTACATATTTGAAAATGGGTGTCATATTTAGAAAAATACAATTTTGAAAATGATCCAGAGCATATGATGTCTTGCACAGATGAATAATTACATAATTACCAAGCGAATGTTACAAAGTCATTCATGTGTTTCTTTTCCAACATCCATGTTTTCCTGAATCAGGTTATAAACCTTATTTTTTAAAGGGTTCTTATCTCTCCAGCCTCAAGAACTATTCATAACAACATATTTTATATTTATGTCTATTTTATTTTATGAAAAAGTAAGTGAAATTACTATTACATTTCAGAATCTTTAGTAAGATATTCATGGTAAAGATGTTCACATGTAGACACAGTCATGTGTCACTCAGCCACAGGGATAAGTTCTGAGAAAAGTGTTATTAGGTGATTTTGTCATCAGACTGTCCTTACACAAACCTAGATGGTACAGCCTACTGCTCCCAGGCTACAAACCTGTACAGAATGTAACTGTACTGAATACTATGGGCAACTGTAACACAATGGTATTTGTGTGTCTAAAGGTACAGTAAAAATGCAGTGTTATGATTTTATGGGACCACTGTCATAAACAAGGCATATCCTCAACTGAAAGGTTGTTATGCAGCACTACTGTAGCTTATATAAAATAAGATTCCTGAATTCCACTTTATGTATCATCCCTGTGCACTGAGTTAAAAATTGACAGAATATACTCATTCACTTGAATATCATTAGATTCTTTATAATTTAGTTGACAATATTGTTACAACCTCATTCCACAGGACAAGAAGAAAATCTAACCTAAAAATAAAAGCCTTTTGCTAAATCTTTTGTTGTGTTTTTGCAAACTATAACAAAAGTCTGAACTTCAATTAAAGCTGAAATTGGTCAACTACTGGGAACAAAGAACAATGGCATGTCATGTATTTGATGTAGTAAATTCCGTTTTTTTCCTCTAATCCTAAATGTCAAGGTTCAAATTATACTATGAACATTTCAAAATTTATCTCTCTCCTGTACTCCTTGCAGGGTACAAGATTCAAGGTTCAAATTATACTATGAA
>NW_012137191.1:8094495-8095844 GCF_000956105.1 Propithecus coquereli | reverse complement strand
CATGTATTTTATATATATTATTTATTTGGAGTAATTACGTCTACCTTTCTCTTACTACTGTTCCCCTAATCTCATTACAATCATTTTGTTAAATTCTAGAAAGTATCTTACTGGGATTTTAATTACTAGTACATTAAATACTAATACTAATCTAAGAATATTATCATGACTATTTAGCTTTCACAGTCAAGAATTGGATTTATCATGTAACAGAGAGGTGAGGCACACACTGGTCCTCGATCAGAAGCCTAGGTTTCAATCTCAGTAAGTCACTAACAGTGCTAATTACCTAATCTCTTTGCACTTCCTTCAATTCATTCTTTTTTAATCAGCTGGCTTTAAGACCCATAATTCATTCTTGAACTAAGGAAAATGCTAACCTTCTTGGTTAATGAGTGAATACAAGTGAAACACACACATCTATAGGCATAAAGAACGAGCTTTGTTTTAGAGTCACTTTTACAATACCTCTATTAAGTTGCCTTTAAGTAAGCATTGTAACCTGGGAAATGAAGATTCTAGATTTTCACAGATAAAGAATGAATTGCAGGGGAAAAAATGACATACTGTTAGAATTCTAGGTTCTTTGCAGTATTTGACTGAAATGTATTGGATGAATTTTAACAACAAAAATCATTAAAAGCAAATTGATAAGTGAAAAAAAGAATAGTAAACTTCTAAAAATCCTAAATATTTCCCTGACATAGGGTAGAACTGAATACAATAAAAGATTTTATAAAAATTACCAAATAGCTTACTCTCAAGAGGCATAACAACAGACGTCAACAGTTTGGGTTTTGTGTGTGTTTCTTGCATGTTTTACAGCCTTACCAACTTCACTGCCAGGTGGGCCAGAGGCCTGTGGGTGCTGAACGACCTCTGAGATAGTCCAGACACCCATGCTGTCCGACCTACAAAATCATAGATGGTCACATTATACTGAATATATGCCTGTCTATCCAAAAAGAGAGAGAAAAGAATGTCTAGAAGCCATTTTCTTTTTGACCTTATAATAAATATTAAAATTAAGTAAACATAGCAATAACTACATCAGATATTATCCTAATATTAATTTATAATGATGTCTATATTTCAAGAATCTTTTAAATTCAGATATGTTTGCAACTCATTTTCAGTCAATATATAATTTACTTTCAAAACTACAAGTAGTAGTACAAGTAGCAGTTTTGAAAGTAAATTAATCAAATATTAAATGGTTAATGTTTAGTCCTTGAATACCACGAACACAATTTTAGTTTCCAGTTTTCTCTCTACATTGTATGGAATGAGTTCCTGACATGAACTCATAAACGAAGCCCAAAAATATGACAATGGATTTTTATATGAAT
>NW_012137191.1:8091935-8094445 GCF_000956105.1 Propithecus coquereli | reverse complement strand
TTTTTTTTTTTTTGAGACAGAGTCTCGCTCTGTCACCTGGGCTACAGTGCCGAGGCATCAGCCTAGCTCACATCAACCTCAAACTTCTGAGCTCAAGTGATTCTCCTGCCTCAGCCTCCCCAATAGCTAGGATTACAGGTGCGTGCATCCACGGCTGGCTAATTTTTCTATTTTTAGTAGAGACAGGGTCTCACTCTTGCTTAGGCTGGTCTTGAACTACTTGAGATCAAGTCATCCTCCCGCCGTGCTAGGATTACAGGCATGAGCCACTGCACCCAGCCTGATTTATATTTTAAATGAATTGTTCTGGCTGTGATGTGTAAAAAGAAGGCAGAGGAGTCAAGAAAAAGACAGGGTGAACAGATAGCAGATTCTTGCAATATTCTAAGTGAGAGAGGATGGAATTTTGGATGGGGTGACAGCAGTGGAAGTGATGAGAAATAGATTCTAGACATAAGTAGGAGCTAGATTCAAAGGATTTCCTAGCAGACTGGATGGAGGGAGAGCATCAATGACAGTTTCTAGGCTTTTGGTTCAAGTCCACAGCAGGAGGCTCTGACCTGGTTTGTGGAAGATGGTGGGCAAAGCAGAAGTTGGGTGAGAAGCTGAGTACAAGAGGCCAGAGATCAAGAGAAAAGTCTGAGCCAGAATCTAGATCTGGGAGTTCTCGGCACACAGAAGGCATCCCAAGCCATGAGACAGGATGAGATCCCCAAAGGAGTGAATCTGGAGAAGAGGAGAGCCCTGAGGAGTGATCCTTAGGGATCGCCAAAGTTAAGGGGTCTGGAAGGTGAGGTGGGATCTGCAAAGGAGCCTGAGAAGGAACAGCCTAAGGAAAAAACTTGGGAGAGTGTGGTGTACCAGACACCAAAGAAAGTGATTCATGAAGGTGTGGTCTACTGTGCCAAGTGCCTTTGACAGGACTGACAACTGGCCTTGGCCTGAGCAACCCAGAGGGCATAGCAACCTTGACAAGAGCAGTGTCAGTGGAGTGGTAAGGGTGAACGCATGCCTAGAGAGAGTTTGGAAAAGAAGAAGAAGGGAACTAAACAGGAGAGATACAGGCAACCGTTCCCTGTAAAGAGAAGGAGATAAATGCAACAATAACTGAAAGATGAAGTCGGGCAGAAAAGACTTTTTTTAAAAGATGGCAAAAATAATAGCATGTGTGCGTGCTTATGGGAATGATCCAGTACAAGGGGAACTCTTATGAGAAAAGGAAAGGGGAAATAGCTGGACAGACAGTTGTGACTAGGAGAGAGGGGCTGGCCTTAGCTAGTTCATCCAGAGGAACAGGAGGAAGATAGCATCTGTGCAAGGTGCAGGCAGGGACATCTGAGGAAACCCTAAAAAGATGAGGGAGTGTGGGGGTGGGAGCTTGTGGAAGCTCTCATTCTCAGAGGTAAAGTAAGCAAGATACTGTCCTGAGACACATAAATTAATGAGATCCAAGAAATGTATTTCATACATCATGAGATTTTACTAATTCATGCAATGAGTTACAAATTGAGGGAAAATATACCCACACAACTTTCACTTGATTAGATTACAACATTTTTGTTATGGCATAGAATAAGAGTTAAAATCTAATTTGTAAAAAAATCTATTGCTGGAGTCTTTTGTTATTTTTGCGTCTGTGCATTTTAAAACAAAAACCTGAATTCCAAGCAAAGTTATAATGACGAATATACAAGGACGAGTAAAAGAATAAAATTTGAAGACCCTTTTGCCATATGTAAACTATATGTACAACTTTATGCACCTTCTTCCAAACTGTATCTGGCTGTAATTTTTTAGGTAGTTGCAATTAATATGTCCATACAACTAGATTCCATTCTTTGGGCTTATTATTTATGGGTTTTATATTTTTCTAAGGTCCACACATGTTCATGTTTCATGGCAATGCAATGTTCTACCACATACCGTGATCTGCCTAATCATTTCCCAATCATTAGGCACTTGGCAGTTTTCCCTTTATAAAATTACATATTACACATGCAGAAATACCTTGTGTAAAATGAGTTTTTCTTTATTTCCTTTTATTATAATCCCTCAAGTGAAATTTCCAGATCAAAGAATATTAGTTGTATGAAGGAACTCCAAGAGCATAGACTTTACCATATTAACCTCTGTATTCGAAGTATTTATTATCTGTTTCAGTAATTCAAGATAAATTTGTTGAAAGAATGAATGAAAGAACAAATGAATGCAGCATGTTAAACATGTCTGGTTATTCTCTAGAATATTCTCTACAGAAAATTATTCCAATTTATTTTACAACCAGAAAATCTATGTCACCATATTTTCCTGGGGCACAACTAGCCCTGAGTTTTTTCTAACTTGCTAATTTAGTAAGTATGATGTTCTCTTAATTTTCACCTCTAATTATTAACAACACTTAACCTTCCCCAAGAGTTTATTTACTCACCGTATTTTCTCTTGTCATAAATAGTCTATTTAATATACTTTGAGGGAAAATATATTTTCTTTTAGGTAAATAAATTTACCGC